>NC_059211.1:38224970-38869692 GCF_020615455.1 Coregonus clupeaformis | reverse complement strand
GTTATGGTTATGGTTATGATTAGGGTAAGGACATCCCAAGGATCCCAGATAGCACTGACCCTGGAAAGGGTCTATAAGGGTATATTTCAGTTAGAATAGCTTTCATCATCAACACAGAAGATGGTCTTCCGCTTGCACCCAGTTAGACTCTTGACTGTTGACCAGTGATGACTACAGAATCACCTGATTGTCACCGGAGAGGACAGGACACCCGGGAGCAAAATCTGACCACAGAACATGGGTTATAATTCAGAGCCACAGTGCACTATTTACAGCTGGTGCAGGTATGCTCTCTCGCTCTCTGATGGCATCCCTGGAGCAATGAAACAGTGCGTCTCTACAAAGTTATGCAGAGAATTTACACTGCCTGATAACTGGACCGAGAGGAACTTTGCTGCATCTGTTACCACCAATTATTTTTAGCCTTAGCTTTAGTGGATTACACAACCGCCTCGGTCTGCTCCAGTGCTCAGGGCTCCCTTTCATTAGGCTGTTGTACTGCCTGCTGTTCTCCTTCTAACTCAGTGGCTACAGCAGACAACCATGGCATAGCAGTCTACAATATAGCTGCTGTCAGACATCCAGACTACAGCACCCTTTTTAGTTGACTGGATCTTAATTACTCTAAAATTGGCCCAGGGCCAAGAGCATGGTGGTAGACATAACATGTTGGCGTAGAACCTCTACTAACTCCCTTTAGAACAGCCCCATCCCCCGACTAGTCGGGCCAGTCAGAAGCAATGTTTCCAGAAGTCACTCACTATTTTCAGGTTCAGAGAGCAGGACGGAAGGTGAAAATAGCCCCACGTCATCCATCAAGAGCACACAACTGCACTCAGTGCTCTCCGGCTACACAGCCAACACTGGAGTGGGACTGGGATTGAATACACATTGGCTCAAAGATGCTTGTAAAATGTGTGCTTTTGGTAAGGACAAATAAAAGGGCAACAAAGAGATAAGAAATGTCCTCAGATGTTCTTTTTTTCTATGGTGGCTTTTCTCACCATGGTTGATCAGTGACAGGGACGGACAGTTAGAGGATGTGAAAATGGACTGTTTCATTACATTATCACTCTGCTGTTGCTCTGGACATTGTAAGTCACACTTGGCCTTGCTAATGGAAACTCTGGTATTTTACACACTGTCCATCTGCTAGACGTATTTATCATGATGAAACCCAGGTAAAATTCCCATTGATTCGCAGAGCAGTGAAATACTATGCATTCATTATGCAGTTAGATGTTCAGTACAAAGTATGTGGAAATAAATCCAGCTAGTTTCATGCAACATTCAGCCCTCAGGACCTGAGGCCAGTAGATTGCTTCTGGAAGATAGCTTTCCAGTTTCTGAGAACCCTAAGATACTGACAGCAATAAATGGCACTAGGAAATCAATGATGGCATGATCTCAAGCTTAAAAGGAGGTAAGCCAATGGACAGTTTAGGCCAGTGATATGCAGGAACATTTAAGCCATCTGCAAGGTGAGGAAAATAAGTTCTGAGAAGAAGAAAAATGTCAGGGCAGGATGAAGAAGAGAGCTGCTTACTCAAGCCAAACGCTGAACAATTTACTGCTCTCTAAATCTTCCCCCAATATACTTTTATTTTGCAATTCTTTACAAAATAGTTTTATTTACTTGACTTAAAATAATAATATGAACATGGTATTTTCCCAAACTGTGTTTGGTTATTATGAGTGCATTTTAGTGCTTATGGTGAACTTAGTAGTGCATTATAGTGCATTATGGCATGTTATAAGCAGTCATAAACATTTGAAATCGATGTAGAACACTTAGCTTGGACAATCTAGTGTGACTAATCCCATAGAGTTTGTACTAGAAGTATGAAACTGTGTCTGGTGTGTGCATATGTGTGTGTGTGTGTGTGTGAGAGTGTGTTTGTGTGTGTGAGTGCATGCGTGCGTTTGTGCGTGAACATGCATATACTGTATGTGAGCATGAATGTGTGGAGTGAACATTGACATAATAGCATGTGACAGATCCAGGCCATACTCTAGCTATCATAAAAGAACAGTGAGTGCTATTGATCCTGATATTATCACTGGGGCTTTTCTGCTCTGGTCGATTAGCAGACATCTACTAAAACTGGCAGAAAAGAGGTGGGAGAAGGAGGCTGCACTGATGCCTTCTCACACACTGTGGGTACTGTAAAGACTTCAAAAAGTGGAATGAAATGAAATAATATCAACCATTGGCATAGTTTTATGAAAAGAATGTCAATGTCATAATTACTTGTTATTACAGATGAGGAAATGTACCTAATTGTTCTGCATGACGCTAAATGACATAAGCTGCCTGCCATGTTGCTATAACACATGTTAGGTCTTTATATTGAGGACTACTGGCAATGTGATGATATGTTATAATCTATCATCACATATTATGTCAAGCTCTAAATCATGTTTATGACAACCTTAAGTAAGCATTATGACAGATCATTGAAATAAAGTGTTAGTGAACCAACTAATCCCTACAGCATGGGGCCAGTAATTACTCTGTCACTATCTGTTTTACCTCCATCAGGCCTTTAATTACACTGCTCCAACATTTTATTTGTGTCACTCGTTTATTGCCCATAATGGAGAGATGAAGCTAGTCTAAAATAAATCTGCCAGGCAGTTACCAACAACCCTGCACTCAACACATCATGACTAATCCCACCATTTCCTGCTCTAAACATTACCTTGGATCGCTGCTTTGATCGTGAAGAACCCCTCTCCCTCCAACTGAATCATTCATGGAAGTACTTTCGTACAAATTACATTTACGCACCAAATATTTTCATCTGAGAGAGGTCCTTTAAGTCTGGGTAATTCACAAGGGTAATGTTGACAACGAAAATAGCCTATTCCTTTCTGAGGAGTGGAGTGGACCCATGGCTGTCCTGCCACTTCACTATGGTAATTACTCTTACGTAATTCCCTAATCTGCACATAGGTGACGCAGACGCTATTTTGATTATTACTGAATGATGAAACAACTCATACAAGTACAAATTCTAAGATTTTACTGAGTTACAGTTCATATAAGGAAATCAGTCAATTGAAAGAAATTCATTAGGCCCTAATCTATGGATTTCACATGACTGGGCAGGGGAGCCAGGCCCAGCCAATCAGAATGAGTTTTTCCCAACAAAAAGGCTTTATTACAGACAGAAACACTCCTCAGTTTCATCAGCTGTCCAGGTGGCTGGTCTCAGACGATCCCGCAGGTGAAGAAGCCGGATGTGGAGGTCCTGGGCTGGCGTGGTTAGACGTGGTCTGCCGTTGTGAGGCCAGTTGGACATACTGCCAAATTCTCTAAAACAACGTTGGAGGCAGCTTATGGTAGAGAAATTAACATTAAATTCTCTGGCAACAGCTCTGGTGGACATTCCTGTAGTCAGCATGCCAATTGCACGCTCCCTCAAAACTTGAGACATCTGCGGCATTGTGTTGTGTGACAAAACTGCACATTTTAGAGTGGCATTTTATTGTCCCCAGCACAAGGTGCACCTGTGTAATGATTATGCTGTTTAATCAGCTTCTTGATATGCCACACCTGTCAGGTGGATGGATTATCTTGGCAAATGAGAAATGCTCACTAACAGGGTTGTAAACAAATTTGTGCACAATATTTTGAGAGAAATAAGCTTTTTGTGCGTATGGAACATTTCGGGGATCTTTTATTTCAGCTCATGAAACATGGCACCAACACTTTACATGTTGCGTTTATATTTGTGTTCAGTGTAGTACTGTATGGCACTGCTCACAGAGAGAAATCCGATTCAAGACACTTTAAGCCACTGAGGTTGCAACCGTAAGCTGCATAGAAGCATAATGGGCAGCTAGCCTTTGGGGACAGCCCAGGCTGTACATATAAAGCTGTGTAGTTTACGGCAAAGCAGAGAAACTCTCAGGGAGGAAAGTTATTCATTCAATTATGAAAACGACACAACCCAGAACCTCCCTGTGCATCCATCAGATCTGAAGAAGAGGATCTGCACAGGGATGATCATATAGAAGGACAGGTCAAAGGCACTTAAAACCTAAACAAGAATAGATAAAAGACAAGGAAGTGTGAGAGCGTTTACAGATTGTCTACCACTATCCCCCTCTCTCTATCTCTGACTGTCTCCTCCCTGCTGCAGGGCCACACTGGCCAGTCAGTTTCTCTGTGGTTTAATGTGTCCTTATGTAACGCCCAGTGTTCAGTAGCAATGTCAGCTATAAATACCCTCTCACCACAGGGCTACCATGACATGCTGAAATGCATCTCCACCACCCGCTGACTGGTGTGGGGTGTACAAATCATGAAGCATTTTGTGTCATAATTACAGAAGCCTGCTGAGACCATTAAGCGTCAGTACTTATTTTGTTATCTGGAAAGTGCTCAGTATACGGTGTGGAATATGAATATTAGGACTCAGCATTAGCAACCACTGAGCCACAAGAGGGGGAAAGTGGTGTGCTGAGTCTTCCTGTTCATTTGGGAGAGTGCAGTTATAGAGTACTAGAATGTTTTATGTGGTAGCATAGGGAGCCAAAAGAGAGGGATGGGAGGAATGGAGGTTACTGTTGAATATTCAGGAGAACAAAACATAAGCAATTGAAACGATGTTCTATGCTGAAGTTCAAATTATGTTTATATGAATAAAGTTATATGAATGAATTTTTAGTATCCATTGGGCACAGATGTCAGTTGAACATCTAGTTTTGATTTACATTTGGTTGATTTGTCAACTAACCTGAATTCAACCTGAAAACTCCCTTAAGTTGATTACTTTTTTCAAATCCATTCAGTTTTCGATGTTGATTCAACATCATCACAAATATGTATTTTTATTACGTGGAAACAATGTTGATTCAACCAGTTTTTGACCAGTGGGTAGTTACTTGTTCAGAGCAAAACACAATGAACTAAGCACTTCCATCACTCCTGTTTTTTCTCTCTCACAGTCTTCAATACAATCCTCATTTTGTATTCAGAACACTGTTTGGAGAAGTATTTATTGATCACACAAAAAATCCTGATATGATCCCCTGATTTCCCCTCACAACATCATGTTTCACAGACAGACCCATGGGTTCTTTGTCATGAATTTATAGGCCGGCAGCAGCTAAAAAAAGCCTAAAGTGAAGTGACATAGATAAGTTCCTCATTAGTAATCACTTGAAATATTCATTAGAGGGGGGCGATGCAGCAGGATGAGCAGAATGTTTGAAAATGCCCAGAGGTCAAGTCACTCAGACTGTTTCCTTTTTCCGGCACATTATACAGCAGGATACACATAGACATGAGGATGTATTATTGATGCTTAAAGTCTTATAATACACTAGGATAGTGATAAAGGACATCATTAATTAATTGTACTCAGATAATAAAATGTTTAGCAATATGCTGTATTACAGTGCAAATGGTCTACGTATATTTCAGGCAAGATAAATAGTGTATTGATTGAAAATGAACTTAATCCCAAAAAACATTTCCACTGCATTTCAGCCCTGCCACAAAAGGACCAGCTGACATCATGTCAGTAATTCTCTCGTTAACACAGGTGAGAGTGTTGACGAGGACAAGGCTGGAGATCACTCTGTCATGCTGATTGAGTTATAATAACAGACTGGAAGCTTTAAAAGGAGGGTGGGGCTTGAAATCATTGTTCTTCCTCTGTTAACCATGGTTACCTGCAAGGAAACACGTGCCGTCATCATTGCTTTGCACAAAAAGGGCTTCACAGGCAAGGATATTGCTGATAGTAAGATTGCACCTAAATCAACCATTTATCGGGTCATCAAGAACTTAAAGGAGAGAGGTTCAATTGTTGTGAAGAAGGCTTCAGGGTGCCCAAGAAAGTCCAGCAAGTGCCAGGACCGTCTCCTAAAGTTGATTCAGCTGCGGGATCAGGACACCACCAGTGCAGAGCTTGCTCAGGAATGGCATCAGGCAGGTGTGAGTGCATCTGCACGCACAGTGAGGCGAAGACTTTTGGAGGATGGCCTGGTGTCAAGAAGGGCAGCGGGGAAGCCACTTCTCTCCAGGAAAAACATCAGAGACAGACTGATATTCTGCAAAAGGTACAGGGATTGGACTGCTGAGGACTGGGGTAAAGTCATTTTCTCTGATGAATCCCCTTTCCGATTGTTTGGGGCATCTGGAAAAAAGCTTGTCCGGAGAAGACAAGGTGAGCGCTACCATCAGTCCTGTGTCATGCCAACAGTAAAGCATCCTGAGACCATTAATGTGTGGGGTTGCTTCTCAGCCAAGGGAGTGGGCTCACTCACAATTTTGCCTAAGAACACAGCCATGAATAAAGAATGGTACCAACATATCCTCCGAGAGTAACTTCTCCCAACCATCCAATAACAGTTTGGTGACAAACAATGCCGTTTCCAGCATGATGGAGCACCTTGCCATAAGGCAAAATTGATAACTAAGTGGCTCGGGGAACAAAACATCGACATTTTGGGTCCATGGCCAGGAAACTCCCCAGACCTTAATCCCATTGAGAACTTGTGGTCGATCCTCAAGAGGCGGGTGGGCAAACAAAAACCCACAAATTCTGACAAACTCCAAGTATTGATTATGCAAGAATGGGCTGCCATCAGTCAGGATGTGGCACAGAAGTTAATTGACAGCATGCCAGGGCGGATTGCAGAGGTCTTGAAAAAGAAGGGTCAACACTGCAAATATTGACTCTTTGCATAAACGTAATGTAATTGTCAATAAAAGCCTTTGACACTTATGGAATGCTTGTAATTATACTTCAGTATGCCATAGTAACATCTGACAAAAATATCTAAAAACACTGAAGCAGCAAACTTTGTGAAGATCAATACTTGTGTCATTCTCAAAACTTTTGACCACGACTGTATGCTCATCTTCATTTTCACTGTATGGTATTTCTCTGCTCTCTTCTGCCACTCCATAGTCTCTAGCCTGACATCCGCTCAGTAAATACAGAGACCGCAAACTGAAGACCACATTCTGCTGATGCTTCTAAACGGGACCATCTGAACCAGAATCCTGTGTTTGCTATCTGACAGACACAAAGTACTTTGTAATACCGCCATTAATCAGGATCTATAGTAATGTTTGGGCCTCAGCAGTAGTGTTGAGCGATTAGTGCTTTTTGAAGTCTGTCAGTTTCGGTTCGATTATTAAAAAACAATCATGTTTTTTTGTAAAAATGTTTACATTAAATGCATGATGAAATAATGACATTAAAATCATTTTAGAGCTTTTTAATGGCAATTCCAAAGCCAAAAATAGTGAACATTCAATTGACAAAACATTGAAAATATTCCATTGTCTCTGTCAGGTCCACATTGGGTAGACATCAATAGAAAAATAGGAAATTACTATGAAATAATAAACTATTTAAGTTGTGTATATTACTTTTTTATTTGACGACTTCATTTTTCATTCCTTAAAGTCATCATCTCATCTCTGCTCAGGCAGTAGAAGCCAGCAAGCCAGACAACTGTGATGAGTGTGATGGAAAGGAGTCAGGCGCAGGAGGGTAATCACCGAAAACAGAGTTTATTCCTTCGTAGACACACAAATGCGCTCAAATAGCAATCAAAGAAACAGGCACAGGGGAAACTATCATCCCTGGCAAATACACTGTAACAGATATCCAATAATACATAGGCACAGGGGAAAATCTACCCTGGCAACAATATGTTACGAGTAGCTCCACCGAGCTACACTACTCTCCTCCTTGTGGTGTTCCTCTCTCATGTGGTCTATGCGGTCTGTGTGTATCTAACCTTACATAGGCAATGGAACATAGCAGGCGTAAAAGCGTATCCATCTCTGTTGAGCAGGAAAGAACAGGCACAATGGATTATGGTCATTGTAGTTAATTACAACGTTTCTGCCCTGAACTAGGTTGAATATTTGCTAAATGAAAACTACAACTCCATTGAGCCCAGCGTCCCACAAAAGTTTTTGACTTGATTACTCTCATGAATGTTTTGATTTCTATCTAGATAAACGGTGCGTTGGGTTCAGTCGCGGTGCGTGGGTAAAATCAGTGAGAAAGCCAGTAAAAACGCCATATTACATCCTATGTTGTAATAATTGCGTTGTTTGCTCTATAACCCATACATTTGTTTCATCACAAAACCGGAGAACATCTGTCCGGTGAAGTCCACAAAGCAAATATTGCATGTAACAAACAGCTATATACCCTGCAGCATGGTCAAGCAAGTTAATGTTTTCGACAGTTTACTAAACAACTACTGATTTAGAACCACGGCAAGTCAGCACAAAGACAACAGGAGCACTGCCTCCGCTATTCCAGCACCATTTCAACTTAAACATTTAAACATCATCAAATAAACAAGGCTATATATGGTTAGTTTAATACACTGAAAACAAACTTAAAGAAATCAAAAACAATTGAGTTCAATCAACGTTGCTAAATATCATGTGGCTGTCCATTGCACTAATTTATGTCTCTGGTTGTGTGTGCATGCGTGCGTGCGCTTGCGCGCAAAAGTAACCAAAGAAATCTTGATTCACCTTACTTGTAGACTACTTGAATGCCAATGCCATCCTCCTATCTTTCATGTTGGCAAAATGGTCTATGGCTTTGTCATAGAGTACACTTTTAGTTTTTGTTGTACATAGGCTACCTAGCTAAAATGCTTGCTAGCCTAACTTCTTCGCATTGGCAACAATGAACCAGCTAAGTTAGCTAGCTAGTTAATGTGAGCCTACTAGGCTACATCTAGGCTACATATTAAACTTCAATCGTCTCAGGCCAGTGGCACAACATATTAATTTATGGTTAGATCAGAATCAGCATCATAATCATTGGCCTGTACAGAGAATTACAGTGCCTTGCAAAAGTATTCATCCCCCTTGGCATTTTTTTCCTATTTTGTTGCATTACAACCTGTAATTTAAATGGGTTTTTATTTGGATATCATGTAACGGACATACACAAAATAGTCCAAATTGGTGAAGTGAAATGAAAAAAATAACTTGTTTCAAAAAATGCTAAAAAATAAATAACGGAAAAGTGGTGCATGCATATGTATTCACCCCCTTTGCTACGAAGCTCCTAAATAAGATCTGGTCCAACCAATTACCTTCAGAAGTCAAATAATTAGTTAAAAAAAGTCCACCTGTGTGCAATCTAAGTGTCACATGATCTGTCACATGATCTCAGTATATATACACCTGTTCTGAAAGGCCCCAGAGTCTGCAACACCACTAAGCAAGCGGCACCACCAAGCAAGTGGCACCATGAAGACCAAGGAGCTCTCCAAACAGGTCAGGGACAAAGGAGCACGGAGCACCATTAAATCCATTATTAAAAAATGGAAAGAATATGGCACCACAACAAACCTGCCAAGAGAGGGCCGCCCACCAAAACTCATGGACCAGGCAAGGAGGGCATTAATCAGAGAGGCAACAAAGAGACCAAAGATAACCCTGAAGGAGCTGCAAAGCTCCACAGCGGAGATTGGAGTATCTGTCCATAGGACCACTTTAAGCCGTACACTCCACTGAGCTGGGCTTTATGGAAGAGTGGCCAGAAAAAAGCCATTGCTTAAAGAAAAAAATAAGCAAACACGTTTGGTGTTCGCCAAAAGGCATGTGGAAGACTACCTAAACATATGGAAAAAGGTACTCTGGTCAGATTAGACAAAAATTGAGCTTTTTGGCCATCAAGGAAAACGCTATGTCTGGCGCAAACCCAACACCTCTCATCACCCCAAGAACACCATCCCCAAAGTGAAGCATGGTGGTGGCAGCATCATGCTGTGGGGATGTTTTTCATCGGCAGGGACTGGGAAACTGGTCAGAATTGAAGGAATGATGGATGGCGCTAAATACAGGGAAATTCTTGAGGTAGATTTGAGACTGGGACGGAGGTTCACCTTCCAGCAGGACAATGTCCATAAGCATACTGCTAAAGCAACACTTGGGTTTAAGGGGAAACATTTAAATGTCTTGGAATGGCCTAGTCGCAGTTTTGCCTTGAAGAATGGGCAAAAATCCCAGTGGCTAGATGTGCCAAGCTTATAGAGACATACCCAAGAGACTTGCAGCTCTAATTGCTACAAAAGGTGGCTCTACAAAGTATTGACTTTGGGGAGTGAATAGTTATGCACGCTCAAGTTCTCTGTTTTTTTGTCTTAATTCTTGTTTGTGTCACACATTTTTTTATTTTGCATCTTCAAAGTGGTAGGCATGTTGTGTAAATCAAATGATTCAAACCCCCCAAAAATCATTTTTTTATTCCAGGTTGTAAGGCAACAAAATAGGAAAAATACCAAGGGGGGTGAATACTTTCACAAGCCACTGTAAGTCAAAACCATAAATCCAAATCTCCATCTCCATCCAAGGGAGGCCAAATGCTTGCTGGCATAAATCAATCAAATGCTACGGCGGCAACATGTTTGACTCTTTTGGTCCAGACAGCATCAGATACATGGGCTACACATACTGAGACAGAGGGGTGTTAGTTTACCTCGCTCTGATGATTTCTCCGGTGAGATTCAGCCACCTGCGAATTTACTGAAAATTATGCAAACACAGAGAGAGACGAAAGAGAAATTAATTTATAATTGTATTTTTTTTATTGGTCAAATATTTTGGGAAGCCTGGCTTCCTTTGCCATCCATGAAAACACGACACTGGCTGGGCTCATCCAAAAAAAAAAACTAATTGGAATTCAAGTAATTTAACCGACTTCGGTCAATTAGTTGTTTAATAACCTGGAAAAAAAACTAAATGTTGGTTAATCGCTCAGCATTACATATATGTGAACATGTTATTATTGGCTTTGTTGATCCAAGGTCATGTCTGGATGTGAATGGAGTGTTAGGTAGGTTGGAGGTACAGACGGAAGGAACACAGTCAGGGGATCAGCGCCACTACCTCAAACAACACACTGGAACTTCTGGAGTAGTGTTTTACATTTGTTTCTTCTAAAAAAAACACCATATGATTATATACAGTATCTTAGATGCATGCACAGATGTAGGATCTTAATTTTAGCCAGTTTGCTAAAACCGGAAAATAGTCCTGCCGCAACAGGACATGTGAATTATTATGTGGATTATAATTAATGGAATTTTTTTTAGGAGATTATACATTTTTTGTAAAATAAATTCAAATCTGAAAGTGACAATTACAAACTTCTCCTGCAACAGAGTGATCAAATTAAGATCCTACATCTGTAAAAAGAACGCACCAACAGGCTAGCTAATTTGCACAGTTTGGTTCATATCAAACCTGTCTAATCCAGTGTTTGGTAGTGGTGTTACAGGTTTAATAAGGGATGTCCTGAAGGTATTATGGAAAGATCCCTCTAATCCCATCAACAATATTCATACATTACCAGGTTCCATCCTGGGAGTACAATGTCTTTGGCCACAATAGGTTTACCCACACTCTGTTGTTGTCTCTCTTTAGAGGTGGTCAGGGGACTATAAATAGAGTGTTGTTGTGTACCGTAGGATCCTAAGAGCTCATGGTGACAGAGTGTGTGTGTGTCTGACAGCATGTTCCAGGAACCAACGGTTTAGTGGGCTGGCCTGCTTATGGAGGTTACCAGGTTCAGCCCCCAGCCATCAGCCTCACCTCATCTGCTTTATCTCCCTGAGCCATCAGTAAAAGGGGATCAGAGTTCTACGACCTCCCTTGACATGATGCAAAGGCCTCATGATCTATGTGTCAGTAGCCCTTGCCTGCAGTCAAATGACCTAGTGTCTTCATGGTTGGAATGTTATTAATATGTTTCATAATTTCATAATTAATAAACGTTTTTCTTTTTTTTTACGGAGAAAATCAGGTGTTTCTATGTCAGACGGTTTTGTTATACTTCAGTCTTCTGTGATGTGCAGTACCAGTCAAAAGTTTGGACACACCTACTCATTCAAGGGTTTTTCTTTATTTTTACTATTTTCTACACTGTAGAATAATAGTGAAGACATCAAAACTATGAAATAATACATATGGAATCATGTAGTAACCAAAAAAGTGTATATTTTATATTTGAGATTCTTCAAATAGCCACCCTTGGCCTTGATGACCCTTTGCACACTCTTGGCATTCTCTCAACATTTCATACATTTGAACTCTATATCTGACATGGCACAGGTGTCTTTTTAAGTCCATAACCATGTGTGTTAGGTGTATACTTTTGTTTCAAAGTAGACTTGTTTAAGACGACCAAGAAATACTCTGTGTGAACCTGATTTAGCCCAAAACACAATGGAGCGTATGCTGGGTCAGGCTTAGCAAGGCGATACAAACACGCTGATGCATGTTTGCTGTATGATGAGCTATGGATACACTGTAAAACTGAAATGGGTTTGCGCTTGAAATTTGTAATCTGAAGGGTTGTAGGTTAAAGGTTTAGGGTCAACTGTAATCACAGTTGACTGGACACACAATAACAAAGGAAAGGTAGCCTTGAGATTAGAGGCAGCATTCAATCAATGTGGCACAGTCACATTGTCGTTCTTCCCCTAAGCAGATTTACCCTAGTGCTGCCTACCATCTTAAAGTTAAAGTAGTACAGTCATGCATAACACATGGATTCAATAGTTTGCTCACCACAATATACAACTCACAAAGCACGACACTTCAGGAAATGCTGCTCAATTCAGATATCAGTTTTATAGTGCAGGGATTCTTGAAAGTCGAGACAATCCTTGTTCTGCAGGGAACTTTATTTTTGTAGTTGGAAATGTGATGATATTGTTTCAATATTTGAGCTTAAAAATTACATTATGGGGAATTTTATAAGGGGAAAGATTTGCTTTTAAAATGTTCTAAATATTTTCAATATTATTCATTTTCATGTCGGCTCTATGCCCGGAAATGCCCTTGTCTGGAGAACTATCCAAAAGTGTTTAAAATGATAAAAACTGACAATAATGTATATTAACTGGAAAATAAAAATTATCTTATGTAGTTTCTTGCAATAGCCATCTCTGACTTCAAAAAATATTTCTCTCAAAACTGTGATTCCTAACAAATTTGTCAGAGATTTCAACTCCGTCAGATTTGTATAAAATCCTAAATTAATCAGGAAAGAGCAGGGCCAGCAACACCATAAGGACCCGTTCTTCATATTCTCATTACATGTAGTGCAACAAGACTACTCATGGTCTGTAAAGTTCTGTACTTTTGATAGATTTAATCAAACAACAGATTAAGATAAGATTAAGGATATAGATTTTGGTTCAAGTATTTTTATTTTTATTAGGTTTTACTCATGAAGCAACTGAGGAAAAACAAAATGCCTACTTTGTATACTACTTGAATGAAGAAGACAATACAAATAAATTGTCAAGTCCATAAAACATCAACAAAACATCAACGTTTTGTCTAACATCTACTCCGTCAGATTGCTGAAATATCTGATGCAATGGTCATGTTTTTATTGGGGATTTTCAAATGAATCATTTTCTATATATAACATGTCTGTTTTGAGTATTTGTTGTCAACTCTGTCAGTGATGCTAACCCCCCTACGATCGATTTTAATCACTGTTCTGCAAATTATGCTTAAACTATTGAAATATTTTCTGTGCTAGATCTTTATAAATGTTGTTTTATGTTCTGAATCTTGAAAAACATGCCAAAATGCTTACGAAATTAGCCCTGGAGCATTATATAGCGCTATAAAATAAAACAAAAATAAATTGAGATTTGTATTGCATATTTGAGTAATTTAATGTTAGAATTAAACATTCAAGACCTTTAAACAGTTGTTGGATAATAAATGTAAAAATTAAATGCCTTTTTGGTGTCTGACGGAGTTGACATAAATCAGTTAGTTGCATTTTATGAAGAAAATTATTAATTAGGTTGTTCCTTTACATGGTGTGATGGCTGATATTTGGTCAAAATATATATTTCAAATGTTGTTAATATTAAGAAAAATATTTGAAGAGTGTATTTCCAAAACGCTGTATTCACCAATGTTTTACATTTGTGTTTTTTCACTAGAAGGTATTGCGTATGGGTACCTTTGTGTGTGTAAAATATTACTGTTCTCAGATTTTTTCTTTATTGAATTTCTTTTGCAAAACGCTATATATCCTATGTTTAGCTGGAATGGAATGTTCGTATATTTGACTGTGATATTTGGTTGTCTCACCTAGCTATCTTAAGATCAATGCACTTACTGTAAGTCGCTCTGAATAAGAGCATCTGCTAAATGACTAAAATGTCAAATATACAGTGGGGAGAACAAGTATTTGATACACTGCCGATTTTGCAGGTTTTCCTACTTACAAAGCATGTAGAGGTCTGTAATTTTTTATCATAGGTACACTTCAACTGTGAGAGAAAAAATCCAGAAAATCACATTGTATGATTTTTAAGTAATTAATTTGCATTTTATTGCATGACATAAGTATTTGATCACCTACCAACCAGTACGAATTCCGGCTCTCACAGACCTGTTAGTTTTTCTTTAAGAAGCCCTCCTGTTCTCCACTCATTACCTGTATTAACTGCACCTGTTTGAACTAGTTACCTGTATAAAAGACACCTGTCCACACACTCAATCAAACAGACTCCAATCTCTCCACAATGGCCAAGACCAGAGAGCTGTGTAAGGACATCAGGGGTAAAATTGTAGACCTGCACAAGGCTGGGATGGGCTACAGGACAATAGGGAAGCAGCTTGGTGAGAAGGCAACAACTGTTGGCGCAATTATTAGAAAATAGAAGAAGTTCAAGATGACGGTCAATCACCCTCGGTCTGGGGCTCCATGCAAGATCTCACCTCGTGGGGCATCAATGATCATGAGGAAGGTGAGGCATCAGCCCAGAACTACACAGCAGGACCTGGTCAATGACCTGAAGAGAGCTGGGACCACAGTCTCAAAGAAAACCATTAGTAACACACTACGCCGTCATGGATAAAAATCCTGCAGCGCACGCAAGGTCCCCCTGCTCAAGCCAGCGCATGTCCAGGCCCGTCTGAAGTTTGCCAATGACCATCTGGATGATCCAGAGGAGGAATGGGAGAAGGTCATGTGGTCTGATGAGACAAAAATATAGCTTTTTGGTCTAAACTCCACTCGCCGTGTTTGGAGGAAGAAGAAGGATGAGTACAACCCCAAGAACACCATCCCAACCGTGAAGCATGGAGGTGGAAACATCATTCTTTGGGGATGCTTTTCTGCAAAGGGGACAGGACGACTGCACCGTATTGAGGGGAGGATGGATGGGGCCATGTATCGCAAGATCTTAGCCAACAACCTCCTTCCCTCAATAAGAGCATTGAAGATGGGTCGTGGCTGGGTCTTCCAGCATGACAACGACCCGAAACACACAGCCAGGGCAACTAAGGAGTGGCTCCGTAAGAAGCATCTCAAGGTCCTGGAGTGGCCTAGCAAGTCTCCAGACCTGAACCCAATAGAAAATCTTTGGAGGGAGCTGAAAGTCCGTATTGCCCAGCGACAGCCCCGAAACCTGAAGGATCTGGAGAAGGTCTGTATGGAGGAGTGGGCCAAAATCCCTGCTGCAGTGTGTGCAAACCTGGTCAAGACCTACAGGAAACATATGATCTCTGTAATTGCAAACAAAGGTTTCTGTACCAAATATTAAGTTCTGCTTTTCTGATGTATCAAATACTTATGTCATGCAATAAAATGCAAATTAATTACTTAAATATCATACAATGTGATTTTCTGGATTTTTGTTTTAGATTCCATCTCACAGTTGAAGTGTACCTATGATAAAAATTACAGACCTCTACATGCTTTGTAAGTAGGAAAACCTGCAAAATCGGCAGTGTATCAAATACTTGTTCTCCCCACTGTAAATGTTTTACATACATATCTCATTTTACTGTACTGATTTGTTTAATATATATATATATATATATATATATATATATATATATATATATATATATATATATATTTGATGTGACAAATGCATAATTTGTACATTTCTTTATAAAAAATGTAGGTAGGCTATTTGTTATATTTGACTATGTAAAACCTAGCAGTATTACTTATTTCTCTGAGAATTAGTCAGATCTATAGTATTTTGCAAATAAAATGATAATATTTATTTCAAATGACGACATCAAGTGATAGATTTCAAACAAATACATACAGTTGAAGTCGGAAGTTTACATATACCTTAGCCAAATACATTCAAACTCAGTTTTTCACAATTCCTGACATTTAATCCTAGTAAAAATTCCCTGTCTTAGGTCAGTTAGCATCGCCACTTTATTTTAAGAATATTAAATGTCAGAATAATAGTAGAGAGAATGATTTATTTCAGCTTTTATTTCTTTCATCACATTCCCAGTGGGTCAGAAGTTTACATACTCTCAATTAGTATTTGGTAACATTGCCTTTAAATTCTATAACTTGGGTCAAACTTTTCGGGTAGCCTTCCACAAGCTTCCCGCAATAAGTTGGGTGAATTTTGGCCCATTCCTCCTGACAGAGCTGGTGTAACTGAGTCAGGTTTGTAGGCCTCGCTCGCACACGCTTTTTCAATTCTGACCACAAATTTGCTATAGGATTGAGGTCAGGGCTTTGTGATGGCCACTCCAATACCTTGACTTTGTTGTACTTACGCCATTTTGCCACAACTTTAGAAGTATGCTTGGGGTCATTGTCCATTTGGAAGACCCATTTGCGACCAAGCTTTATCTTCCTGACTGATGTCTTGAGATGTTGCTTCAATATATCCACATAATTTTCCTTCCTCATGATGCCATCTATTTTGTGAAGTGCACCAGTCCCTCCTGCAGCAAAGCACCCCCACAGCATGATGCTGCCACCCCCGTGCTTCACGGTTGGGATGGTGTTCTTTGTTTGAAAGCCTTCCCCTTTTTCCTCCAAACATAACGATGGTCATTATGGCCAAACAGTTCTATTTTTCTTTCATCAGACCAGAGGACATTTCTCCAAAAAGTACGACCTTTGTCCCCATGTGCAGTTGCAAACTGTAGTCTGGCTTTTTTATGGCGGTTTTGGAGCAGTGGATTCTTCCTTGCTGAGCGGCTTTTCAGGTTATGTCAATATAGGACTCGTTTTACTGTGGATATAGATACTTTTGTACCCGTTTCCTCCAGCATCTTCACAAGGTCCTTTGCTGTTGTTCTGGGATTGATTTGCACTTTTCGCACCAAAGTATGTTCATCTCTAGGAGACAGAACGCGTCTCCTTCCTGAGCGGTATGACGGTTGCGTGGTCCCATGGTGTTTATACTTGCGTACTGTTGTTTGTACAGATGAACGTGGTACCTTCAGACGTTTGGAAATTGCTCCCAAGGATGAACCAGACTTGTGGAGGTCTACAATTTTCTTTCTGAGGTCTTGGCTGATTTCTTTTGATTTTCCCATGATGTCAAGCAAAGAGGCACTGAGTTTGAAGGTTGGCCTTGAAATACATCCACAGGTATACCTCCAATTGACTCAAATGATGTCAATTAGCCTATCAGAATCTTCTAAAGCCATGACATCATTTTCTGGAATTTTCCAAGCTGTTTAAAGGCACAGTTAACTTAATGTATGTAAACTTCTGACCCACTGGAATTGTGATACAGTGAATTGTAAGTGAAATAATCTGTGTCATGCACAAAGTAGATGTCATAACCAACTTGCCAAAACTATAGTTTGTTAACAAGAAATTTGTGGAGTGGTTGAAAAAACGAGTTTTAATAACTCCAACCTAAGTGTATGTAAACTTCTGACTTCAACTGTATCTGTCATTTAACAACCCCATGCTATGATTAGATGTGAAAAAACACACCAATCTCTTTCATAAGTTCTTTAAAACAATAAAAGCTAATTTACCAACATTTCTGAAAATGGATAGATAGTGTTTTGGGATTTAAAAAAAGTTGAGATTGTCCTGTCTTTCCAGAATCCCCGAGCTAAAGATTTCTCCAATATCCTGGTCTTGAGCTGAGCACAACAAAACGACTCTCCCGTAGACAAATAGCACCTGTAGTCGACATTCAGTGAGCTCAACCTACAGACCCAGCCATGATACCTGTGCTGTGGGCATAGAGAGCATAGTGAGAGGAGAGGGCTGCTACATGGTGCTGTGGTCTAGTTAAACCTCTGGAGCCTGTGGCCATGGGAGGTGTCACTGGTCCTTTGTAACAAGGACTCTGTATGGAGTTGTGTGGAGGTGGAGGGGAGTAACATGACACAGCACTCCCAACATGGTGACATCCCATTGTGACATCTCTCCATGGCCAGGCTGTCCCTGAGGGCTACCTCACATTACCACCCTTTTTTTCTCTTTCAACCCTTTTCCCTCCTTCCCCCCTTTTTACAACTTGGCCGGCTTGCCACAGTGCAGTATCAAACTGCGGTGCCGACACATAGCCGGAGAACATTCTAGGTCATTAGGGCTTAAATGAGAGTGGTCTAAGACTAGCACCTACACTGGCACAGTACATTGTGTTCCAGCCAGGAAGGTTGGTTATGGAACAAAGAGTCATGATGGCACATTCATCATTCTGCACACAGCCTCTGCGTCTAAGCTATGGCCTCGTTCCCAAAACATTTTATATTTATGCAGAGTGTACGTGCGTTGAGACTACTTAATCTCATCAGATCCAGAGTCAAAACAGAGGTCAGTTTTGGCGTGCGCCCTGACAAAACAGGTTTATTTACAGCGTTTTCAAAATCGGTAACAGAATTGATAATTATCTGACTACATTACAGAGATGGGAAAGAGCTTGTTTACATTTCTCTATGTCTCGTGTTGGAGATATCAGACAACTTCATATCCTCATCACAATCAAACCTGATGGTAGAACATCCTGCTACTAAACATGTCACAACCCCATCGGTCACAACCAACGTTCATTATGTCCTTTACCAAATGGCCCTAACCAGTAGTACATGCATTCCCATACTGTTTATAGAGTGGGTTTGGAGGTTTTGGTTTGTTTGGGCCTTTTGTCAGATGTTCCTGGCATGGTGCAGAATCTGCAGATGCATTCCCACAGCACTGCGAGGCGAGGGTGTTGTTCCACCTGAGGTGACCACTCTGTATCTCGACACTAACTCTACACCAGCCATCTACAGCAGACCCAGTGTGGTTGTGAGGAGCATGGTTAGCCTACACCTGATGCCAACAATCAGAGGGCTGAAGCCAAGCTGCTACTACAGAACAGACCCCTTGTGTAGGTGCCAGATGCACAAATGGTTCTTGGGGAGTTACTATGCTACGTAAAACAAAACTGAATAACAGTGTTACTGTTAGTCTGCCAGGGAACGATCACTGTTTAAGCACTTGGATTCAAACCTAACTCACAATGGAAATATGAAATATATATTGTAACGGTACATAATTTCACAATGGGCTTGTGAAATATTTAAACTTAGTAGGCATTAACATCAACAGTTAGCCAATTGACTTTACATTTTGGGATGTAATGATTTCTTCTGAGCACTACATAAGTGCCTTAATTGTGTTCAAACTTGGCTTTCAAATGTTCTCCTGTTATTACGCATTTATGCCTCTACGCTATTCTATGGAATGCAAATATGCCCCGGCAGGTTTTTCAGATTCAGGGAGGAGGCAATTTGATTTGCATCTCAGTTCCTATTTCTAGGTGTCCCACTTATAATTCATTGGATTATCTCTCACCTCCAATATTCTGAAAACAACATACTAAGATGGTCATATTTAATATGATACTGCTAACAACTGCTTATCAGACTTAAAGTTTCTCCAATTATCTTTAATATGATAACTCTTCTGGTGTTGATTAAGAAGTCATTTTGGTTAAGCATTATAGTGGTATTTTTTTCACCTTTATTTAACCAGGTAAGCCAGTTGAGAACAAGTTCTCATTTACAACTGGGACCTGGCCAAGATAAAGCAAAGCAGTGCGATAAAAACAACAACAGAGTTACATATGGGGTAAACAAAAAATAAAGTCAAAAATACAACAGAAAATATATATACAGTGTGTGCAAATGTAGCAAGTTATGGAGGTAAGGCAATGAATAGGCCATAGTGCAAAATAATTACAATTTAGTATTAACACTGGAATGATATATGTGCAAGAGATGATGTAGAGATACTGGGGTGCAAATGAGCAAAATAAATAACAATATGGGGATGAGATAGTTGGGTGGGCTCATTTCAGATGGTCTGTGTACAGGTGCAGTGATCGGTAAGGTGCTCTGACAACTGATGCTTAAAGGTAGTGAGGGAGATAAGAGTCTTCAGCTTCAGAGATTTTTGCAGTTAGTTCCAGTCATTGGCAGCAGAGAAAAGGAAGGAATGGCGGCCAAAGGAGGTGTTGGCTTTGGGGATGACCAGTGAGATATACCTGCTGGAGCGCATACTACGGGTGGGTGTTGCTATGGTGACCAATGAGCTAAGATAAGGCAGGGATTTGCCTAGCAGTGATTTATAGATGACCTGGAGCCAGTGGGTTTGGCGATGAATATGTAGTGAGGACCAGCCAACAAGAGCGTACAGGTCACAGTGGTGGGTAGTATATGGGGCTTTGGTGACACAACGGATGGCACTGTGATATACTACATCCAATTTGCTGAGTAGAGTGTTGGAGGCTATTTTGTAAATGACATCGCCAAAGTCAAGGATCGGTAGGATAGTCAGTTTTACGAGGGCATGTTTGGCAGCATGAGTGAAGGAGGCTTTGTTGCGAAATAGGAAGCCGATTCTAGATTTAACTTTGGATTGGAGATGCTTAATGTGAGTCTGGAAGGAGAGTTTACAGTCTAACCAGACACCTAGGTATTTGTAGTTGTCCACATACTCTAGGTCAGACCCGCCGAGGGTAGTGATTCTAGTCGGGTGGGCGGGTGCCAGCAGCGTTCGATTGAAGAGCATGCATTTAGTTTTACTAGTGTTCAAGAGCAGTTGGAGGCTATGGAAGGAGTGTTGTATGGCATTGAAGCTCATTTGGAGGTTTGTTAACACAGTGTCCAATGAAGGGCCAGATGTATACAAAATTGTGTCGTCTGCGTAGAGGTGGATCTGAGAGTCACCAGCAGCAAGAGCAACATCATTGATATACACAGAGAAAAGAGTCGGCCCGAGAATTGAACCCTGTGGCACCCCCATAGAGACTGCCATAGGTCCAGACAACAGGCCCTCCGATTTGACATATTGAACTCTATCTGAGAAGTAGTTGGTGAACCAGGCAAGGCAGTCATTTGAGAAACATCATCTCAACTGTTATGAATTTCTGAGTAATTTAAAAGAATATATAATAATTAGGTTATATTATTGCTGCGCTTTCCCTTTTCTGAACACAGAACAAGTTAAGCAATCATTCAGGGAAAATAGGTCATTCACAGCAGACCCAAATATGCAATGCACAAAGCAGAGCTCCTAGAGGAAAATGTCTGGGGCTCCAAAGCACTTCACTTTTCACAGAGATTTGAGAGAGAGGGGCACAGAGCAAGCAAACATTTGAGAGGACTAACAGCACAATGACAACAGTGTGTGTTTATACAAAGAGAAAACAAAATCCGGTGTGGCTACCCCTTCAGGGAGTTATCCAGTCATACTCTCTTTAGTCACTGACCGCCCAAACAAAACAGTTGAAGATTATTCGTTTTTTGGAGCACGTGACGGAAAAAGGGAGAAGTCTGGCATGAAATATAACCTCTTGTCTCAGAAGTGACTGTAATTCTGGAGCCAAGATTGCAACAGCACAATCAATGAGAGGTGAAGTGGGTTTCTCTGCACCATTCCCATGGCAACCAGTCACATGGCTTCTGGGAAATGGCAGCATGGTCTCTTATTTCATTATGGTGAGACAGATGGCCCCTCCTCCACAGCTCCTCTCTACACTCTCCTTAGCTCTCATTCAATTCACATATTGATTCACCAACAAAAAAAGAGCTACACGTGTAAAATGTTCCTTTAATGCAGGACATCAATTGTAAAGCTCTGTTACTTGAATTCTCTG
The DNA here is from genome assembly GCF_020615455.1 of Coregonus clupeaformis. NCBI lineage: Eukaryota > Metazoa > Chordata > Actinopteri > Salmoniformes > Salmonidae > Coregonus > Coregonus clupeaformis. Next base: position 38,847,768 of record NC_059211.1, on the reverse strand, counting down.
AAATATACAGTACCAGTCAAAAGTTTGGACACACCTACTCATTCAAGGGTTTTTCTTTATTCTTACTATTTTCTAATAATAGTGAAGACATCAAAACTATGAAATTACACATATGGAATCATGTAGTAACCAAAAAAGTGTTAAACAAATCCAAATATATTTGATATATTTGAGATTCTTCAAATAGCCACCCTTTGCCTTGATGACAGCTTTGCACACTCTTGGTATTCTCTCAACCAGCTTCACCTGGAATGCTTTTCCAACAGTCTTGAAGGAGATCCCACATATGCTGAGCACTTGTTGGCTGCTTTTCCTTCACTCTGCCGTCCGACTCATCCCAAACCATCTCAATTGGGTTGAGGTCGGGGGATTGTGGAGGCCAGGTCATCTGATGCAGCACTCCATCACTCTCCTTGGTAAAATAGCCCTTACACAGCCTGGAGGTGTGTTGGGTCATTGTCCTGTTGAAAAACAAATGATAGTCCCACTAAGCCCAAACCAGATGGGATGGCGTATCGCTGCAGAATGCTGTGGTAGCAATGCTTGTTAAGTGTGCCTTGAATTCTAAATAAATCACAGACAGTGTCACCAGCAAAGCACCCCCACACCATAACACCTCCTCCTCCATGCTTTACGGTGGGAACTACACGTGCGGATATCATCCGTTCACCCACACCGCGTCTCACAAAGACACAGTGGTTGGAACCAAAAATCTCCAAATTGGACTCCAGACCAAAGGACAAATTTCCACCGGTCTAATGTCCATTGCTCGTGTTTCTTGGCCCAAGAAGGTCTCTTCTTATTATTGGTGTCCTTTAGTAGTGGTTTCTTTGCAGCAATTCAACCATGAAGGCCTGATTCACACAGTCCCCTCTGAACAGTTGATGTTGAGATGTGTCTGTGACTTGTACTCTGTGAAGCGTTTATTTGGGCTGCAATTTCTGTGGCTGGTAACTCTAATGAATGTATCCTCTGCAGCAGAGGTAACTCTGGGTCTTCCATTCCTGTGGCGGTCCTCATGAGAGCCAGTTTCATCATAGCGCTTGATGGTTTTTGCGACTGCACTTGAAGAAAATTTGACCTTCATGTCTTAAAGCAATGATGGACTGTCATTTCTCTTTGCTTATTTGAGCTGTTCTTGCCATAATATGGACTTGATCTTTTACCAAATAGTGCTATCTTCTTTACAACACAACTGATTGGCTGAAACGCATTAAGAAGGAAAGAAATTCTACAAATTAACTTAAGAAGGCACACATGTTAATTGAAATGCATTACAGGTGACTATCTCATGAAGCTGGTTGAGAGAATGCCAAGAGTGTACAAAGCTGTCATCAAGGCAAAGGGTGGCTATTTGAAGAATCTCAAATATAAAATATATTTTCATTTGTTTAACACTTTTTTGGTTACTACATGATTCCATATGTGTTATTTCATAGTTTTGATGTCTTCACTATTATTAGAAAATAGTAAGAATAAAGAAAAACCCTTGAATGAGTAGGTGTGTCCAAACTTTTGACTGATAGTGTACATAAAGATTCTAGACACCTTCCATTCATTATTTACATGAGGTAACCCAGGGACATAGTGGTGAGAGAGACTACTATTGATCATACTAGTAAATTGTTAATGGAAAAGACCTGAAGAGTGGTTTCAAAACAAAATGTCTGGTTCATTAACACCTGTGGCCAGTCCACCAAAATAAACACTGAATTAATTAATCATTAACGTAATGTGCTCTACTGAAAACCACTGTCTCAGGGGGCCAGAGCTAGCCGGAGACCACTGGGGTGGGAGAGGAAATTGTATAATTGCCTCTGACATATTAACAAAATATTTGATTGTTGGTGGAGATGATGCGTGTGTATGTGATGAATGGAAAATGTTCTCAACCTCAATAAAGACTATGGTTTTCAGATGTCAAAGCACCCTCATCCCTCAACAACCAACTCCCTACCCACCCCCTTACTGTGAAGCGATACCCATTTCTCTGTATGGCATAACTGATACTATGACAAAATATTGGAGTCCACAGCTGTGTACTACTTACTGTTCATTATAAAACTGGTTGTTTGGATCCTGGATGCTGATTGGACAAGCAGCGTTCCAAGCCGTGCTGTATTTGGCGTCACAGGCTCACTATGCCTGCTAACAGTTCCATCTGAAAAATATAATTGTGCCGCCATAAGAATATCATGTTCATGTTGTTGTCCGAATCATCTCTTGTATTTATCTCAACTTGCACATTATCTCCCCTTGCTTCCAGCCTAACATTTAGTTTGGTACAGTGGGGGTTAATATAAGCCTTGCTGTCTGCCTGTCTGACCTCGGAAATACATTTTGATCTCTTGACTGTAGTACCATAGAGAGTGAACGGTGACCAGAAGGGAGCTAGGCGAAATCACCCATTAACGTCATTATCATGGCCAAATCCAAGTAAATGCCAATAGAAAAAACCTCAAACGAAAATGCAGCTAATGTACTGTCTATCCAGGTTCAATGTTTGACGTGGGCTAGCTAGCTAGCTAGCAAGTCACAAGAACGTTATCCAGCCTGCATAGCAACCATTTTGTTTAGAATGGACGACCAGTCATTTTCCATAGCAACTATGCAAAGAGAATTAAAGACAGTTGTGTCTCAAGCAACATGACCAAAAGAACAAACAACCAGATTTTAGTCCAGACCAGTGGCGTGTATTCATGGATGCCAAGGGAAGCCAGGCTTCCCCAAAAAATTGACCTAGAATAAAATAAAAAAACACATATTTTATCTTTAGTCTCTGTGTCTTTTAATAATTTTCCTTCAATTCGCAAGAGGCTGAATGTTTCTCACTGGAGAAAGCATCCGAGCAAGCGAAATAGCGCCCCTCTGTCTCTGGATGTGTAGGCCATCTATCTGATGCGGTCTGGTCATAAAGAGTATGACATTGTTGCCGCCTGTAGCATTGAATGCAAGGGAAGCCAGCAAGCATTTGGCCTCCCTTGATAAAAAAGTATAAAATAATAGCCAATCAGTGTTGAGCTAAACTGAATGAGTGTCAAGGGAAGCCAGTTTGGATTTGGCTTCACTCCTATCACAGAGAAATACATCATGATAGAAACAACTTGAATTGTTGCATCTAGTTGTGTTGTTGTCCTCTGGTGGCTAGATAAAATTAGCCCTTTCATAATTTAGCCATGGATGGAGATAGGGATTTGGACTTGTGGTTTTAGTTAATTCTCCGTACTGGCCAATGATTATAACGGCAATTCTGATCCAACCATAAAATACATTGTGCCGCTGGACTGAGAGGAAGGAGGATCAATATGTAGCTAGATGTAGAAGGATAATGTTAACTAGCTAACATTGCCCATGAAAGGAAGTTAGGCTAGGGAGCAAGTATTTTAGCCAGGTAGCCTAGGACAACAACAAATAAAAGTTTGTACTGTATGACAGAGTCATATACCTTTTCGTCAACATGAAAGAGAGGAGTCAACATGTTTTTTATAGGTTACTTGCACAAACACACACATACACACACAAATCAGAACCATGGACAGCCACATCATATTTAGCTTACGTTGATTGGACTAAATCGTTTTTGGTGTCTTTTAGTTGTCACTGTATTAGACTAAGCATAGGTCATTTGATGTTGAAATTGAAATGATGCTGGAATAGTGGAGGCAGCTCCTGTTTTCTTTGCGACTTGCAGTAACTCTCTAAATCAATAGTTGTTAAGTAGTCCGAAAAAAACAACGCAATTATCACAACACATATGTTGTAGTATGTTTGTTTGTTCTGGCTTGGCTTCCCCAGTGATTTTACCCACGCACGGCTACTGGTCCAGACTATATCTTCTGGTGGAAGAATGAAATTGTATGAATTTACTTATCAAAATAAAGTTTTAATTAAATAAAAAGCAATAAGGCACGTGAGGCCGTGCTGGATCATGAATACAGTCACAGGTAAATGGGTTGACTGGCCCTCAGCTATTGCTTCGGGCCAAACAACGCTGTGTACCTTACTTATGTATGCAGCACATTCACACACAGACCCACACTCAGATCCACACCTACACCCAAACAAACACACATACACTTCCGTTTCCACACACACACACACACACACACACACACACACACACACACACACACACACACACACACACACACACACACACACACACACACACACACCATCTTTGATAAGAAAGCAGGCTTGACTGGGTTGCCATGCCAACAGGGTAGAACAAAGACTGGAGACATAATGTCAGCATTCATGCGAGATGTAACAACTATCGCTGTAGCCTCTGAGCCACCAGAAATAGAAAAGCAATTAAACCTTTCAATTAGTCTCTTTGCTTCTTACACTATATTATGTATTTGCTTTACATAACCTAGATTGATTTCTCTAATATGTTGTATCCTGTATTCGACTGTGACTTGAATGAGACATCTTCTAATTAGAATAGGTTTCACTCCAGCTGGGCATCTCAGTGAGAAAACCATTAATGTGGTGGAGCTGGAGACGTGTCTCAGTCATAGTGAAACATCAAGAGCACGCAAAGAGGAATTGCCAAAGGCCTCATCTTCCCCCATGCTGTTTTGAACTGGCAAATCCTAGCAGGTTTTCCTTTCTTGCCTGATTAGTATTTAGGTCACTCCATTTGGAAGGCAGGGGAAGTGGAAGGGAGCATCGCCCCGCCACCCTCGCTGAGGATTCGTTTTTCAGATGCCATTCACATCTCCCTGTGGGATAAGCCTTGTGTCCTCTGTTCTGACTGCAGCAGCATCTCATCAACTATCACACGACACCACAGTTAAAGACCAACCCCCATTTAACAGCACTTAACCACCACTGATATATCAAACACTGACGACATGCTCATTACTATCTGAGCATGGCAAGCATGACCATAAAACATACAGTAGGACCCTTTTAATGCCATACACTGCAATGAGCACATTGCCTCAAGGGCACATTCTTATGCTCTGTGTTTGAGTCTGCGCCGACACATCCTCTGCATGAGAGCGTTTCCATGTCAAAAGTCCTAGCTATTTTTATTTCTCAGTCTTAGCTGGTATTTTCAGTCCGGGGGGATTTGCTGTTTTGATTTTTGATTTTACATTAAAGGCTGTCAGCTGGAAGTGCAGTGCCAATGCTAAACAGTTTGAATTACAATGCAGTGACATGTTTATATAGATGTGGTTGCATGTTGTGTGTGTTTGTTAAGTCGTGGGTTAACAATGCTGCATATTATGTTTGGGTTTTATCCTCAGTCATATCCAATCATGTTATTTCCTGTCCTGTCTTGTAGTCTTTGTATAGTGTCATGATATTTACTTCAAGCTGATGTGTAACAGTGCACCAGTTATGCATTGGGCATACCCTCACCAGCTCTAACACAATGGGCCCAACCAAACCACACCATAGCAGAGCATGTTGAGTCAGCCACATGCAGCCAGAGGGCAGGCATGTAAACAGCAGTCTTATGGGCGGCTGAGAGGGGCCTGGCACTCCCTGCTCTAAGACTCCCGGTCTCAGTCCCTGGCCACGTGGCTCTCCCTCCACACTGCTGCTCCAGTCCACCAATCTGAACTATATTCTCTGTAATACAGTACCTCTCGCTCCCTCCAAACTAGGCTCAGCACACCACAACCCCAATGGATCCCCCATTACTGATCATGTGATTTGTTTGCTTACACACCGATTATGCTGGTTAATGGCGTTAAAATGGGCTCCTTAATGGGGAATCAATGGATATCTGTTGGGAGTTATCCATTATGGACTCATTAAAACATGCGATTTCACTATTCTAGTCCTTGTGTTGATTCATCCAGGGACTTTTTATGTGAGTATGAATGAAAGAGAAGCCATTCTCATTAAGTGGCCAAGTTTTAGTGGCCTTGTTTTGATGAGAAAAAATAATAATAACTTGAAATCAATATTCAATGTGTGGTTTTTGAAAATAGAAGGACAAACTCAAGGAAACATTACTCCAAAGAAAATAAGAGAAAGAGAGCTTGAGGAAAACATCAGGCCACTGCTGGAGTTTTAATGGAAAACATCAGGCCACTGCTGGAGTTTTAATGGAAAACATCAGGCCACTGCTGGAGTTTTAATGGAAAACATCAGGACACTGCTGGAGTTTTTATGGAAAACATCAGGCCACTGCTGGAGTTTTAATGGCAAACATCAGGCCACTGCTGGAGTTTTTATGGAAAACATCAGGCCACTGCTGGAGTTTTTATGGACAACGCTGTAAATAAAGAGAACATACACCAACATACACTGTGAAATGTGCCATGTTAATTGAAGATATAACTGTTATTATGGCAGTGGAAAGAATGCTTATAATGTAGCTATGTATCATGTGATACAATAAAGCAATTTTAATCTAAAAGCCTGATTTTGCCTTACTGATAAATGTATTCAACTTCAAATTGTATTTAGTTTTGTGCTATTTACATGATTTTCCAAGATAAGTTGCAGGTGAAACAGTCACTGTAAGAACAGAATGTAACCCTCCTGACCTGTATGAATCCATACATCCCCCTAGTGGACTACAATAAAATAACTATACAATACGTTTTAGTTCCTTTCTTATCAGGTGTCTAACTGCTCCTCCTACTGATGAAATCAGGGCATTGTTTCCTGTAGCTCTTACATGATTTTCAGCAGTGGAGGCTGCTGAGGGGAGGACGGCTCATAATAATGGCTGGAATGGAGTCTATGGAATGGTATCAACCACATGGAAACCACATGGTTGATGTGTTTGATACCATTCCGTTGACTCCATTCCAGCCATTATTATGAGCCGTCCTCCCCTCTGCAGCCTCCACTGATTTACAACAATAGGCTGCCACTATATACACTACATATACAAAAGTATGTGGACACCCCTTCAAATTTGTGGATTCAGCTATTTCAGCCACACCCGTTGCTGACAGTGTATAAAATCGAGCACACCGCCATGCAATCTCCATAGACAAACATTGGCAGTAGAATGGCCTTACTGAAGAGCTCAGTGACTTTCAACGTGGCACCGTCATAGGATGCCACCTTTCCAACAAGTCAGTTCGTCAAATTTCTGCCCTGTTAGAGCTGCCCCGGTCAACTGTAAGTGCTGTTATTGTGAAGTTGAAATGTCTTGGAGCAACAACGGCACACAAGCTCACAGAGGGGACCACCGAGTGCTGAAGCGCGTAGCATGTAAAAATCGTCTGTCCTCGGTTGCAACTCACAACTGTTAGTCGGAAGCTTCATGAAATGGGTTTCCATGGCCGAGCAGCCGCACACAAGCCTAAGATCACCATGCGCAATGCCATGCGTCGGCTGGAGTGGCGTAAAGCTCGCGCCATTGGACTCTGGAGCAGTGGAAACGAGTTCTTTGGAGTGATGAATCACACTCCACCATCTGGCAGTCCGACGGACGAATCTGGGTTTGGCGGATGCCAGGAGAACTCTACCTGCCCCAATGCATGGTGCCAACTGTAAAGTTTGGTGGATGAGGAATAATGGTCTGGGGCTGTTTTTCATGGTTCGGGCTAGGCCCCTTAGTTCCAGTGAAGAGAAATCTTAACGCTACAGCATACAATGACATTCTATACAATTCTGTGCTTCCAACTTTGTGGCAACAGTTTGGGAAAGGCCCTTTCCTGTTTCAGCATGATAATGCCCCCGTGCACAAAGTGAGGTCCATACAGAAATTGTTTGTCAAGATCGGTGTTCAAGAACTTGCACAGAGCCCTGACCTCAACACCATCGAACACCTTTGGGATGAATTTGAATGCCGACTGCGAGCCAGGCCTAATTGCCCAACATCAGTGCCCGACCTCACTAATGCTCTTATGGCTAAATGGAAGCAAGTCCCCGCAGCAGTGTTCCAACATCTAGTGGAAAGCCTTCCAAGAAGAGTGGAGGCTGTTATAGCAGCAAAGGGGAGACCAACTCCTATATTAATGCCCATGATTTTGGAATGAGATGTTCGACGAGCAGGTGTCCACACATACCTTTGGTCATGTGGTGTATTTATTGGTATGATCAGTGAAGGATGCACATGTCAATAAAACAGTCCCAAAGAAGCATAATATACTCAGAGTTTTAATATGCAAATTGCATCACTCATGCCTGAATGTAATCATTTAGTTGACATGGGAGGTAACAGACAGTAAAAATACAGTAAAAGATTATGCTGTACAAACAATGACAGACAATTGGTCAAAGTCCACAGACAAATGCCCACTGGTAAATTTGGCTTGGAATACAATTTGTTACCATGACTCTTACTAGCGACCTTCCTGCATTAACGTAAGAACTTCCTCTATTTCTTTCCACTTGGAAAAAACACTGGAGGCCCTGCCAGAGTACAACGCCATGAAACAAGACAGTTATGCCAGACGACACCGAGGGAGAGTGGGGTGAGCTTATGTCTTTCTTTCTCTATTTAGTCTTTCAGCCTTTGAAGAAATGACTACCCATGGACTTTATCTGTGATTGTGGCTCCTGTTCATTAACTTATGTTCAGTCTAGCTGTCCTATGCTATTACTCTAGATCAGTGCTTAACAATAGGGTACTATTTGATTAGCAATGAGGACAAACATGATGAGGAATGTAGAAGTTACACTGTAACTTCCATTGTGTAATCACTATTTTCGTTTTAGGACTTTTTCTATCTTTTATTTCACCTTTATTTTAGCAGGGAGTCCCATTGATATTTAGATCTATTTTACAATAGATCATCAATAAGACTGATTTTAGGAGTGTAGACAAAACAAGTAGATTTGAGAGTCCAATCCTATATACCTGCCATACAGCCACTTATGAATCAGGGTTCATGTTGATGTTCAGTTCTAGAACAGTGTCCTGGAGCACTATTGTGGAGCACTATTGTACTGTCCACTGTAACTCGAGATTGCGTTGGTTTACTTCTACCACTAGATGGCAATAGAGGAGTGAGTGTAGACATCCTCACATCAGACATGGAACTGTGTTTATGCAATTCACAGTATACTCGTTCAATTTGTACAATAGGAAGGTAGAATGTTTGGGATTGCTTAAATACGCTTGTAATTAAATATTTTCTAGCTATGTTTCTTTTATAATGCATTGGGTATATGACCTCTAACTTTCTGTAGTGAAAAAGTGTTTATTAATATAAAAAAATAATAATCTAGAAGTCCAAAATATAGACTTCAAGAGACAATATTCAGACGACATTCCTTCTGTCAGATATCCACTCAAAAGACACAGACTCTCTCTCTTTCTCACACACCAACACATTTTAAGCATGAGCAAGGGGTGGTGCATTGTGCCTGTCACTCGTATGGCTCTGTAAGGTATGTCAAACATTTTGAGCACACAGGCTTGCAACAGGGGTTAGCAGGGCTATGTCACTAATAGTCTACCTCAGAAACTGTCTTAACCAATAGGACATCTGCAGAAAAGTTAAAACAACTGCTGACAGTCTCTTGTGTCCTCAAGTTGGTATGGGATTATCAATAAGAGACATTTGAGGCAAAATCTTGACGCCTAAAGGTAGGACATGAAAGTCTCAGCACCAAAACGAAACACTGTTTCACCTGCTGTCTCCAACTGCTTTGGGGGACTAGATAGATAGATGGACATTCTCTTAAACTGTTAATTGAATAACTGATAGATACAGTGGGGAAAAAAAGTATTTAGTCAGCCACCAATTGTGCAAGTTCTCCCACTTAAAAAGATGAGAGAGGCCTGTAATTTTCATCATAGGTACACGTCAACTATGACAGACAAAATGAGGAAAAAAAATCCAGAAAATCACATTGTAGGATTTTTAATGAATTTATTTGCAAATTATGGTGGAAAATAAGTATTTGGTCAATAACAAAAGTTTCTCAATACTTTGTTATATACCCTTTGTTGGCAATGACACAGGTCAAACGTTTTCTGTAAGTCTTCACAAGGTTTTCACACACTGTTGCTGGTATTTTGGTCCATTCCTCCATGCAGATCTCCTCTAGAGCAGTGATGTTTTGGGGCTGTCGCTGGGCAACACGGACTTTCTACTCCCTCCAAAGATTTTCTATGGGGTTGAGATCTGGAGACTGGCTAGGCCACTCCAGGACCTTGAAATGCTTCTTACGAAGCCACTCCTTCGTTGCCCGGGCGGTGTGTTTGGGATCATTGTCATGCTGAAAGACCCAGCCACGTTTCATCTTCAATGCCCTTGCTGATGGAAAGAGGTTTTCACTCAAAATCTCACGATACATGGCCCCATTCATTCTTTCCTTTACACGGATCAGTCGTCCTGGTCCCTTTGCAGAAAAACAGCCCCAAAGCATGATGTTTCCACCCCCATGCTTCACAGTAGGTATGGTGTTCTTTGGAATCAACTCAGCATTCTTTGTCCTCCAAACACGACGAGTTGAGTTTTTACCAAAAAGTTATATTTTGGTTTCATCTGACCATATGACATTCTCCCAATCCTCTTCTGGATCATCCAAATGCACTCTAGCAAACTTCAGACGGGCCTGGACATGTACTGGCTTAAGCAGGGGGACACGTCTCGCACTGCAGGATTTGAGTCCCTGGCGGCGTAGTGTGTTACTGATGGTAGGCTTTGTTACTTTGGTCCCAGCTCTCTGCAGGTCATTCACTAGGTCCCCCCGTGTGGTTCTGGGATTTTTGCTCACCGTTCTTGTGATCATTTTGACCCCACGGGGTGAGATCTTGCGTGGAGCCCCAGATCGAGGGAGATTATCAGTGGTCTTGTATGTCTTCCATTTCCTAATAATTGCTCCCACAGTTGATTTCTTCAAACCAAGCTGCTTACCTATTGCAGATTCAGTCTTCCCAGCCTGGTGCAGGTCTACAATTTTGTTTCTGGTGTCCTTTGACAGCTCTTTGGTCTTGGCCATAGTGGAGTTTGGAGTGTGACTGTTTGAGGTTGTGGACAGGTGTCTTTTATACTGATAACAAGTTCAAACAGGTGCCATTAATACAGGTAACGAGTGGAGGACAGAGGAGCCTCTTAAAGAAGAAGTTACAGGTCTGTGAGAGCCAGAAATCTTGCTTGTTTGTAGGTGACCAAATACTTATTTTCCACCATAATTTGCAAACAAATTCATAAAAAATCCTACAATGTGATTTTCTGAATTTTTTTACTCAATTTGTCTGGCATAGTTGACGTGTACCTATGATGAAAATTACAGGCCTCTCTCATCTTTTTAAGTGGGAGAACTTGCACAATTGGTGGCTGACTAAACACTTTTTTTCCCCACTGTATGTAACTGGTTTTCCTTCCACCAGCCCAGTGTTGTATGATGTATTATTATGGTTGTTGCTGCTTTCCCATTAATTGGTAATGCCATTTTTCACTGTAATTGTGTGAGTTTGTTTGATTGCTTGAAAGGGGGCAGAGAGAGAGCAAGTTTAAATGCCATTATGTGCATCCATGTAAAATGTTAACAGCTTAGAGACATGAAGGAGCTACTATCTTCCACTTTTTACCCTCACATTTAGGATTCCTCTTCATCGTTAATTAGACTTAAAGAACACTTTGAAGGTGCCTGAAAGTTATGCACAGGGATAGCTGCATACAGTATGCACCATAGCTAAGGGGCAATCCAAAGTCAACTTACTTTGCATGTGTTCTTGATTACATTATTTTTCTGAAATTAATTCTGATCAAAAGTCAACTGTTTTCACCAGCATCTGTACACATGGTGAAACAGTAAAACTGTATGATCAGTGTTGTGCCACTGGCAGTCCTGTGTCCACTCTGTGCAGTGAGAGAGCATGGCTTGACAGTGACACCCTCCTCTCCTCTGGTCTGCCATTATCAGACTCTGACTCGACCTCCTGACCCACAGTGGAGATACTCGCTGACCTTTAGAATGACCAGCGATCCACCAGGTGTAGCTGTGGCTCTATTTTCAGTCCGCTTATGGTGCTTTCAAGACAACTGGGAACTCTGGGAAAAAACGAGGTCTAATCATAACAGTGATCTTAAGGTCGGACAGTCTAAGTTCTAGAAAGATGCCTGAGTTTCCAACTTGGAATTCCGAGTTGGATGACCATTCAAAACTATTTTCCCAGTCGGAGCTCTTTTTTTCAGAGTTCACAGTTGTCTTGAATGCACTGAAGTCGGATATTTCCGTGTTCCCAGTTCACAGTCTGCCCAGGCATCCAGAGCGGCACAGCCCATTAGCGCTTAGTACGCAGGGGAAATGCTGGCACTCTCACCACAGACATCCTTAACGCTCCATTCTGTCACTCCAGCCGGGGAAATTAATGCTTCAGGCAAATATAGCCTATAGAGGAGGTATTGCCTTCTGCCTGCCTGCCTCTTACTCTAAACTGATTCTGAATGGATTTGTTCGTCTGGGGTTGGTACTGTAGCTCAATTATATTCAGTCATGTGAAGAGTAAATTTGATTAAAAAAATTATAAAAGCCTGCTGGTCAATGGATACAGTAATGGTCAAACTATGACCTATTTTTTTCAAAGCCAAGTCATCCTTGTCTTAGGGATTCTTGATATAAATCCAGAGATGGTATCACTTTTAATGAATAATGATAAATAATACATGCAAGAAAAAAACATGTGTATGCCTGTAGAAGAGCAGTCCAAGGAGTTCAACTACACAGCAGGGCTGCTTCATATGTTCCTGATATGCAATACAGCTGTCTATACTGTCTTCACTGTTATTATTAGGTACAGTTCATTTATCAAATAGCCTAAAAGGATGTGCTATTTAACATATAACACAAAGGAAAGATGATTGTCTCAAAGCCATTCTGAGTAAACAGTCAGGTGTCTGTGCCATGTGCCAACTGCACAGCCAGCAGACAGAAATAGCACTCCAGAAACAGTCAATGACATCAATTCAAATCAAATGTTATTTGTCACATGCACCAAATTTCCCAACAATGCCGAGTTAAAAAGTAAGAAAAGGAAATAGTAACACAAAATAACAATAACAAGACTATATACAAGGAGTCCTGGTACCGAGTCATTGTGCAGGGGTACGAGGTAGTTGAGGTAATATGTACATGTAGGTAGGGGTAAAAGTGACTAGCCAATCATGATAGATAATAAACAGAGTAGCAGTAGTGCATGTGAAAAGTGTGAAAGAGTGGAAAAGTGTGTGTGTGTGTGTGTCAGTGTAGTATGTGTGACTGTGTGGGTAGAGTCCAGTGAGTGTACATAGAGTCAGTGCAAAAGAATCAGTGCAAAGAGTCCGGGTAGCCATTTGATTAACTGTTCAGCAGTCTTATGGCTTGGGGGCAGAAGCTGTTCAGGAGCCTTTTGGTCCCAGACTTGGTGCTCCGGTACCGCTTGCAGTGCAGGAGCAGAGACATTTTTTGGGAATTTTTTGGGACTTCCTCTGACACCCCCTGGTATAGAGGTCCTGGATGGCAGGGAGCTTAGCCCCAGTGATGTACTGGGCCATACGCCCTACCCTCTGTAGCACCTTATGGTCGGATGCCAAGCAGTTGCCATACCAAGCGGTGATGCAGCCAGTCAAGATGCTCTCAATGGTGCAGCTGTATAACTCTTTGAGGATCTGAGGGCTCATGCCAAATCTTTTCTGCCTCCTGAGGGGGGGACATCATGGGTTTTCTCTGATGGGCATAATGTTGGGGGTGATGATAGCCACACAGTTATAGCATATGACAACACCTGTCTGTGCGGTGTGCATTCTGTGTGCCACCTGATGCTCAATGTCTTCTCGGAAAGCCCTCGGTTTTATATTTCAAAGCGAACAAGTGCCGGTGGGTTATTTGTTGTTCTTGTGTTACACAGCGGTTGACAGAGGGATGTCTTGGTCTCCTGATAGACCTTTTGGCAAAAAAATAAGTGCATTCTCCACAGTATACACCTTGCACTGTTAAGAGTCAGCTGGCGCCCGCCTTGCTGTGGTTTGGCTCTGCTTTGAGGGGAATTCCTGTCCAACATGCAGACCATTTGAGTGTTTGACCAACAGAGTCGTGCCGCCGTGGCCCCATGGCATTACAGAAAGGCACACGCTGCCAGTGACCTTTTTAAAAGAGGTGAATATGAAGTCTATTTAAAATAACATCAGTCAGCAATGAAACCATATAATATCACGCTATCTGATACGGCCTTTGTGAAACGGTATACCTAGTATTATTAGATACAATCATTCATTTATGCATTCGTTCACACACTCATTCAACAAACCATTTGCTGGAATCTACGTAAGATTCTGTGGCATCTTTCCATAATTCTGATTGCCACTATTTGAGGCATTGGGGTAGTGATTTGAGTGGAACTTTTCTTGGGTAATACAGGAGAAGAAACATATATGTGTCAATACTGAATTAGATCAAATCGATTTTGTGACAAAAGACAGAGTGGAATAGATTACTGCTGTGGAGCTCAGAGAGTTTATTAATTGCTGAATGGAACTTCACAAGTGCTTTTAATGATAGAGATTCTGAGAATGGCTGAGTGGGAGAAGAAATACTGTATCTAGGAACAAACCGAAAAAGCAGTTACTTCAAAATAATAAACAATACACATGGTCATAAAAGAAGAGATGGTGATGGGATGGTTTGTTTGTGTTCTACCTGTGTTTAGTATTTACTATAAGTGCTGTATGACTAATGGGAAATAGAGGACGGTATAATTAGCTAATTCCTGAGAGAGACTCTGCAAATTACTGTGAATCAGTCATTCCGAACTTCTGACAAGCAAAAAAAAAGAGCTGCAGTACAGAACTCAATCAAACTTATCCAAGAGACTTATTATTCATGTTGCTAATTTGCTTCAGGGCGATATAAAAAAATGTCAGTGTCACATATAAAATCATTCAACCTTTGCCTCAATAGCAAACCAGCTGACAAGGACAGTTGAGACAGAGGCAATTGTGCTTGAGAATGTAGCTGAACTAGTGAGGGATATGAGGCTTTCAGGATGCATATTATTGGCCCAGTCGTGATATAAGGTCATTGTTCGAGTGTCATTACCTTGTTGCCGCAGCGGGGCCTCTTTGAATGGGCCTGAAGCAGTGTTATTAACAGCCTTCTGAGTGAATTCCTGCCTTGAGGCATTGCCTGAGGAACACCACAGGTCTAACAGTCACCAATTGATGGCTGCTGCCGGGAGCCACCTCTCTCCACTCACAACAATTTTGACAAATGCTCAGACTGCATTCACAAGAGTGGTGTGTAAATCTTGTTGCCAGTCGCTGTCAAATAATCTCCTGGCAGACAGTGCATGGGAAGTCCAAGTGGTAGTGTAGCGAGCGGCCATGATGCGTAACTCACCAGAAACACTGACCCCTGACTCTGACTCCGCTGCATGTCCCCCCTCTTCCCTCTTAGGACCAAAGGTGAGATTCAGGCTGTTTCTATCCTCAGGGTAGGGTTAGGGCTACTCTCAGTCTGGCTACACTTCTACTGCATGGTTATAAAAGGCTGAAAGCTCGATGAAACAGAACAGACAGGGCTTTACCACGAAGAGCCCGAGTCACCTGAGTGCACTCACCCTCAGACAAATATTTACAAGGACCTCGCTTACATTGACCACACTCATTCTTTCAGCAGGTATGTCTTTCGTGACGCATTTATTAATGGAGTGATCATGCTGTTGGACTGTTCAAAGGTTTCTTTGTTAAATATTTACTCCAACGTGTTGACTCCCATTCCTGTTATAGCCAGGTGCTTACAAATGGTCCCAAAAGACCAACCATGATCAATGGGGAACCTACATGTGTTTTAGTCTCATGATGTCACATTATTGTAAATTGGGAGTGATTGTGTACTTGGTATGAAATGGAGATATGCATGAGGATTTTTTTTTATCAATATTGAAACAAACAAAGATTTCCACTTAATTTATATTTTTAAAGTTAACATTCTAGAATATAATCTCTGTGTAGAATCACCAAGCCTTGTGCATGGATGGTCCAAGGTATATGGAGAAGTTGCATGTGTTTGTTGTCTTCTACTTTAACAGTGTCCTGCTTGACCCAAATATTTTAGAAAATGTGTTGAACATCTATTGTCTGGGCTATGACATCCTACAGTATGTGATGCCCCAAAAATGAAATAAGAAATATATGAAGAGTTAATTTGAGCTTTTTGTATTCTCCTATAAAAAGCAGAGTCCTAATTAGTCTGGATATAAACAAATGCTATGTGATCTTTATTCACTCTATGTGCCTTATTACAAAAAGTAGAGTGCGTAAACTTCATTCCAAAAATAACTATATTTCTTACCATGATTTCTTACTATAATAAATGAATGGGAGCATGAATTGTTACTTCTTGTCGCATAATGTAAGTCCTCATGTCATGCTATTACGTTGTATTTAATTCATGTCTCACAGATGTGTCTTTAATGGAGAGTGATTGATATCAAAATGACAGATAGAATAGAAGGATCTTTTGAAGATGCCTCAGAGCAAAAAACACAGAATTACAATTATCATGACATCACCACAGCCTGCTATTCCTAAATCACAAGAAGTAAAAATATCACCCAAGTTGAGTGGATGTAAAACCTACACCATGTTCCAAGTGCCACTGATTCAATGTCATAAACGTCCTCAATTTGAAAGCTTAACTGGGGTGCTACATGTTACCCCTGTGCCGAGTTATCATTCCCTAGTCACTTCCTCCATGGACATGCTCTGCCCGCCCTGCCTTGGTCCCTGTTATTAAGCTTCCCAGCAGCTCTGGAGAGGAGCCTGGACCAATGGATTGCTGTAATGGCCCGGCACCAAGTCCTCAGCCTCTATTTACAGACCAAAAATAGTATAGCACCTGCCTTTCAAACACACCCCCTCCCCCCCAGCCAAACACGCCCCTTCCTCACTGACTATGTCACTATCACATAGGATCACGGTGGCATCTGGTTGTAAATTATGTGTTTTTGAATGTCTTATTGATGGGATGTTGCCGAAGCCAGCCCTCTCTCCCCATACAGGAGGCATCAAAGATCTTCTGGCACCATGCACCCTCGGGTAGTTCAGTAGGGCACCCTCTCCCATTTCTCACAATACTTGAACTTGAAATACTTGAAATAAACTGGCTATCTGAGAGTAAAAATCCCATACTGGATTCATGCCATTACTGCAAGAATTTTTTTAACATTGAGACAGAAATCTCTCAGCCCAAACTGGCCCCTCAGGCAATAACAGGCAAGCAGACCTAATGTAATTAGGTGGACCCAGGTTGATGCTTATTAAGATTTAAGCATTGTGGATTTGTTTTTATTTATTAGCACATTAAAGTCACTCTTTGGGGCAGTTAATGCTTCATTAAAGGCAAACTACTTTTGTTGTAATTTTGCAGGTGCAATGCCGTGGCCAAGCTTGAAAGAACTGCAAGGTGACATGGGGCTTTTAGATGTAAGCAACTGGCTCTAAATGCAGAAAGATGAAAGAGAGGTCATGGAGAAACCTCCCTCAATTTCCCAGAGAACAGCTTTATTGAAAGCCATAAAACATTCTCAGGGTTCCCCATGTTTGGTTATTTTACTTAAATGGTACAAGTCTGGCCTCTGGTACACTTTAAATTCACTGCATTACTCATGCACTTTGGAGGCACTTTGAGTTCTAATGAGGACAATGTGGGAGATATGTTTAAGTCTCCAATTAGCTAAAGGAAAGTGAAGCCCAAAGGGACATTCATAGGTGTTGTACAGTAGACATGTCTGGGAGATCTTTTTTCTGGCCAACAATTAAATACCTTACTGTGATTGGTTTTAATTAAAATGGTCAAAAAGAAACAAAAATAGCTTCTTAGCAAGAGCAACTTCTCAAGCAAGAATTTTGCTAGGACTGTCTGGGAGTGGTTGAGTGGGAAATTGAAAACTAGCTGTTATTGGCAGAGAAGTTTGGAACTCTGTTTCTTATTGGTCTATCAACTAATTTACCACCTGGTGATGTTACCAGGCAGGCCAAAACTCCATCCCACCACAACAGGCTGAAATCAGGCGGTGTTCTCAAAAAGCTCTTACACTAAAAGGGCATTATCATCATTTTCACAATTTCACAGTATTATTCCAACCTCAGTGTGGAAATATAAAACGCAGGAAAATCACGTTTGACTGCACTGTGCCTTTAAGGTGTTAATTTAAGGACAAATCTGAAAGTCACTGTGTGAGGCATGCTGGTGTCCAGGGTGTGTTGTTCAGAAAGCTCTGGAGGAGTTTCACCCAGCTGACCTTGACATGTTTTCTGAATGAACAACATGGTTTTTCCACATGACCTTAAGGGTCAACACAGTGAAATGGCTAACATGTGCTGCCGCCTGCATGTCAGCACCATCCGCTGTCTTGAAGCACTGTCCTGTTTTACTGTGACACCCCCCTGAGTCATTGATGGTGGGCTCTGGCTGATGCCTCCTGGTAGGCCTCTTAAATCAGGATTGTAAAACATTAGAGAGTACACCATGGTCCTGTGTGTGGTGACACGTGTTTCCCTATGTGTCCCAGACAGCAGAGCTGTTGGATGCTCTTGTTCACTCTGCAGCCATTAGCCTCCCCAGATGACCAGCAGTGGATAAAGTTTCCATAATTAAATTCTAATTAGAGTAATAGACCTGAAAAATGCTCCCATTAAAATATAATTATAATTGTTTGATGATGACAGTAAATTAATACTTGCAGACAGGACAAGGTTTGTTTCATTATTATGTAAAACTAGTGAAGAGAGCATGATGCACCACAATCATCTAAATGAAACGTAGTACTAGTGCCACAGCTTCTTTGAATTGATCATTCTTTATAGAACATTAAATATTGTATACGTGCACAGACAGACTATAGTGAGACAAACACGAGAATGAGCAAGCACATTCCAGTGAATCCCCCTAATGTCATTTATCTGTCGTATTACCCCAGACTCCTCCATTTTCAAGATAAGGCATCAGTCTGTGATTTCTCCCATTCATTTACAGTGTAATTGGTCTGCTGTGAACAGAGACACAGCTATTTCACAGTAGCCAGAAATACTGTCAGCATCTAAGAAGTGAAGGCACAAATAAATAATAGGATACAATACCGCTTTATCTCTATGTTTTAATCTCATCAACAATGTTGTCCTATGTTTACCTTCCGTGATGTCATTAGTACTATAATTTCATGCAAGATTAGGCATGTAATTATGTGTTAAATATGAGAGGTGAGCAGATCACATTGCTAATGAAGCCAGCTTTGCTAATGGGAAACTATGGACACAGCTACTCATACTGATACAATACTAGGAGGCAACAGGTTGCCCTTTAAAACAGGATGCATGGTTTTCTAAATTTGCTCTGACTCAACAGAAGGCATATAACTTGCCTTCTGGTTACAGTGTGTACACATTGGTCTCATGTAACTAACCCCTCTTAATGAACAATCCTCCTTTCATAAAGACAGGGGTCATATGCAGGACTGTCCCAAACACGCTGCTAGATCCTCCTACGTGCCACATCTGTGGGCCTTGGTGACATCCAGCAGGTAGTTAGTTGAGGATAGTGCAATAATCTGTTCTCATTTCAATGTGTCAGTGCTCCAGAAGGCAGTATTATCACGTTGCTTGGCTAAAGACACAGTGACACAAAGGTACGCCACCTGAATCTGCTCCCAGGCATCCCCTGACGAGTGTGTGAAGCCATCTAAATAAGTGTTTATTTAGAGAGAAGCTATTGAATGTAGAGACAGTATGGTTACATGTAATGCTTGGTTTGAAAGTTAACAAACCGTGAGCATTCCCAAGGTTTGATAAATATGCAATGTCTCTCGATTTCATATTGATGTCCAATTCTCATTAAATAAATTCCCTCTATTCAAATTTGTTGAATCATAACAGCCAAAACAATTGATTGATATTGAACATTTGGTCCGGTACACGAAGATGTTTATAATCCACAGTAAAATATTATGCAAGTAAAAACTGCACCAATAGTCCAGATGTTGCTAGTACTTTGCAGATGGTTAGAATGCAGGGTGAGGCATTGTATTTTCTACAAGGTGACTGGAAGGGCAATGTTCCAGCTTGGCAACCATGCTTTTGTGTAATGGGTATTTCCATCGAAAAGGACCCATGAGTACCAACATGTGAAGTTCATAGGAGTCTATCAAATTGGGGGTCAAATGAAAGCTAAGAAGCTATATTTTGGGGAAATGAAGGCATAGATCAATTTTTCAAACATTTTCCATAAAAAATTTGACATAAGTAAAGACTTTGATTTCTGGATAAACAGATGGAAAAGGTGTATTAGAAAACATCTACCAGAAAAAGTCTTAAACACTAATCAGAATTATCAACACTTATACATTTATTTAGTTTTGGAGAAATTGTTTACCTTCTGTACATTTTCCAAAAATGCCTTATGCCTTGTAATTCTGTTACCAAAAACCCACATATCTTTAACATAGTTTCACATTTTTCTCCCTCATAAGGAGGGAGGATAATGAAAGTTCACAGAAATAAGAAGTAATGGTAGACCTACCAATTATTTATAGTGATTTGACTGATATCAAATGTGTTTATTAATCAAGTCATTAAAACTGGTAACGGAATTACCCCAAAATATGTAACGGAATAACTGCAACTGAATTGGCTACAATGGTCACAAACCACATTTGGGTCCCCTGCTACTGTCCTCCCTTCCACTGGCATACTGTTATGTTCAGCTGATAACTGTTTTCTTTCTCTTTCTGTTGTCTGGTGGTCAAACCAAGAGTCTGGACAACCCCTCCCTCTCTTTCTCTCTCTCTCTGCCTTTCTCTTTCACTCTCCAGTTTTTCACTTTCCATTTACTGTAACCAGCATCCTCACCCACTGAGCACCGACCGACACGTTGAAAAGCAATTGAAATTTGGTCAGTCCACCCTGGCCTTGATGTTAACATACCAGACTGGACCAAATCTGAACCTATCATAGATGTATGTTTCACAAGTTTGGATAGCACAGTACAATAGAGTACAGTGAGTAGAGCACAGTATAGTACAATACAGTACAGTACAGTGAGTAGAGCACAATAGTATAGTAGTACAGTTTAATACAGTACAGTACAATACAGTACAGAAAAGTAGAGTATAGTACAGTACTGTCCTTTACTGAACTCTACTGTACTGAACTATACTCTGCTCTGCTGTATTATACTGCACTGTTGTCTACAGTGCTGCGCTGTGATGTCCAAACTTGTGAAACATGAGGAGAATGACATTCATATCTATAATTATTCATATCCATAGGGCGGCAGGTATCCTGCCGGTTAGGAGGGTTGGGCCAGTAACCAAAAGGTTGCTGGAGCGAATCCCCTAGCTGACAAGGTAAAAATCTGTCATTCTGCCCTTGAGCAAGGCAATTAACCCTAATTGCTCCAGGGTTGCCGTCAATAATGGCTGATCCCATGGCTGTGACCCCACTCTCCGAGGGTTACCCACATGTACATACAGTGAAACAGGACTATATAAGCACCCCCTAATTATGTATTATGCATTTCTGTGTACTACAGATCAGAGACCCATTATGTACAGTTGAAGTCGGAAGTTTACATACACTTAGGTTGGAGTAATTAAAACTAATTTTTCAACCACTCCACACATTTACAAACTATAGTTTTGGCAAGTCGGTTAGGACATCTACTTTGTGCATGACACAAGTAATTTTTCCAACAATTGTTTACAGACAGATTATTTCACCTATAATTCACTGTATCACAATTCAAGTGGGTCAGAAGTTTAAATACACTAAGTTGACTGTGCCTTTAAACAGCTTGGAAAATTCCAGAAAATTATGTCATGGCTTTAGAAGCTTCTGATAGGCTAATTGACATCATCTGAGTCAATTGGAGGTATACCTGTGGATGTATTTCAAGGCCTACCTTCAAACTCAGTGCGTCTTTGCTTGACATCATGGGAAAATCAAAAGAAAATCAGCCAAGACCTCAGAAAAAAAGTGGTAGACCTCCACAAGTCTGGTTCATCCTTGGGAGCAATTTCCAAACGCCTGAAGGTACCACGTTCATCTGTACAAACAATAGTACGCAAGATAAACACCATGGGAGTACGCAGCCTTCATACCGCTTAGGAAGGAGACGCGTTCTGTCTCCTAGAGATGAACATACTTTGGTGCAAAAAGTGCAAATCAATCTCAGAATAACAGCAAAGGACCTTGTGAAGATGCTCGAGGAAACAGGTACAAAAGTATCTATATCCACAGTAAAATGAGTCCTATATCGACATAACCTGAAAGGCCGCTCTACAAGGAAGAAGCCACTGCTCTAAAACCACCATAAAAAAGCCAGACTACGGTTTGCAACTGCACATGGGGACAAAGATCGTACTTTTTGGAGAAATGTCCACTGGTCTGATGAAACAAAAATAGAACTGTTTGGCCATAATGACCATTGTTATGTTTGGAGGAAAAAGGGGGGGCTTGCAAGCCGAAGAACACCATCCCAACCGTGAAGCACGGGGGTGGCAGCATCATGCTGTGGGGGTGCTTTGCTGCAGGAGGGACTGGTGCACTTCACAAAATAGATGGCATCATGTGGAAGGAAAATTATGTGGATATATTGAAGCAACATCTCAAGACATCAGTCAGGAAGTTCAAGCTTGGTCGCAAATGGGTCTTCCAAATGGACAATGACCCCAAGCATACTTCCAAAGTTGTGGCAAAATGGCTTAAGGACAACAAAGTCAAGGTATTGGAGTGGCCATCACAAAGCCCTGACCTCAATCCTATAGAAAATTTGTGGGCAGAACTGAAAAAGTGTTTGTGAGCAAGGAGGCCTACACACCTGACTCAGTTACACATAATAATAATATAATAATAATATGCCATTTAGCAGACGCTTTTATCCAAAGCGACTTACAGTCATGCGTGCATACATTTTTTGTGTATGGGTGGTCCCGGGGATCGAACCCACTACCTTGGCGTTACAAGCGCCGTGCTCTACCAGCTGAGCTACAGAGGACCACACCAGCTCTGTCAGGAGGAATGGGCCAAAATTCACCCAACTTATTGTGGGAAGCTTGTGGAAAGCTACCCGGAACGTTTGACCCAAGTTAAACAATTTAAAGGCAATGCTACCAAATACTAATTGAGTGTATGTAAACTTCTGACCCACTGGGAATGTGATGAAATAAATAAAAGCTGAAATAAATCATTCTCTCTACTATTATTCTGACATTTCACATTCTTAAAATAAAGTGGTGATCCTAACTGACCTTAAACAGGGAATTTTTACTAGGATTAAATGTCAGGAATTGTGAAAAACAGAGTTTAAATGTATTTGGCTAAGGTGTATGTAAACTTCCGACTTCAACTGTAATTCTGTTACCATAATTCCGTTACCCTAATTCCATTAATGGGTGTAAATCCACTTCACTTACTGTAGTTCAATAACCAAAATAATTTTTTTCTCAAACTCAAGGCGCCATGTCATAACTGAAATCCCATTTTTTCTTCCGACATCTTTGAATCTTAATTCAGAGCAGATATTTAACAGAGTTTTTGGAAAACGTGCTTGCATAAAAACCTGAGGGAGATTTTACTGTAATTCTGTTACCAAAGTTTGCATCTGCACAGTTCTTCCACTAATTTCGTTATGGTAAATTTTCAGTGGAAATTCTTAAGTATTCCTGTATGGTTTGTTAAACTTTGAAATCAATAGTTTGTTTGGCATGCATTTTAAAGTGAAAAAGCGTAATTCCGTTACTGTGGATTTGGCCTAATCTGTAATAAAAGCCCCAGCAGTTACAGCCTACTTCATTGTGAGTCCCCATTTGTTAAATGGTTTATCATCATGTATTTATATTGCAGATTGCTTTATAGTTTACACATTCTGTAAATGTAAGAGTTCTGAGCCAGACAGATGAAGGCGAGAGAGACGGTGAAATGCTAGCTGTAAACTCTACAAGGACTTTAGCCCAGCCAGCAGGAATCTCCACTGTCAATCACCAGTAAAAGCTGTCCACTCTTGACTTAGATCTACCACGTCTGTCTCTGCAGATGTCTGCTTTACCATTTTATAGACATTGGAGATTCCACCCCAACGTAGCCAAAAAAGGTATCTCAGATTGTTCTGGCAATGGCTTATTTTTTTAACATATGGTTTGGAAGAATATACTCTTCAAACATGTACATCCTTATCTGTGACATCCACCACAGTCTCCAGCAGTCTCAGTCCACACTCATTTAATATGGCTTATTAAACCCCCCTCTTCATTGTGAAAATTCACAATGACACAGTGTGGAAGTGGGGTCGTCGCACATGTCAACAAATAACCCAGCAACAGGAGCACACCTCTGGCAAATACAATTACACGCATCTGAAAACAGAATGCATCACTTTGCATTGGCACATGAACTGTTATCTCTCCTAAATATGCAGCCAGAGGTCCCGTGTGTGTATATGCGTGCTTTGATAGACCCAGAGGACTATGGAGGGGTTAATGAAATGTTTACCACAGTCTTATCCCCATGCCTTTGAGTTACAGGACACACACACACACTGACACGCATGCGCGCACACACACAAAATACTTTTTTTTTAACCTTATCTACATAATGAGGGGATGTTTGTGTATTTGTTTAAATCTCCTAATCTAAGGCGACCAAAAGGGGCTGGGCAATCTCACTACTTTCCTTACTATGCCGAGCAGTTTGTCATTTTCCCTGAAAACACCAGTGCAACTATGTTGCTAGGGGACTCTCCATCAAGGACTATCAACAGAGGGAAGTTGGGGAGGAGGAACAGGGGAGGGAGGCAGGCTTTGAGTGCCTGTTGCCTCTTACTGCTGAATAGTCGGAAGGGATCAATGCTGTCGCAGGTCCTCTCTGCCTGGAAACCTCATCATTATTCCACCAGCCTGCCGCCGTAGCTCGGACTATGAATAGTCAATAACAAATGAACAGGCAGGAAATAAAGTGCCAGACGAGTGGGCTTGACGCACACAGGGAGGCGTGTGTGTCATGAACACTGTGCGTGTGCCTCAGGTGCATGAGTGCTGCTCCTGCTCCGCCACTCCGCCTCTCCACCTCTCCACCTCTCCGCCTCTCCGCCTTGGTGGACTCCAGCTCTTCAAACAGTCCAAGGATTATTTCTACCTTCACTTATCCCAGTGGATGGCGAGTGGCTCTGAACTCTGTGAGAAAGTGGTTTTTCCTTTCTGCAGTGAGAAAATTATTGTCACTTGGCTGTGGGGTGTCCTGACCAGGCTCTGTGGGGGTGGCACTGCCAAGACAGGCGTGTGGAGACTGAGGGCCACATGGGTCACTGAGTGTGTGTGTCTGTCCCTGGCAGGTGGTCTCAGACGCCCTCTGTGAGTGGTGGTGGGCACAGAGTGTCCTCAGGGAGGATGTTCCTCTGGGCGGGAAGTAAAGGAGCTCAGGGATCAGGAGGTGAGAGAAGGTACAGTACCCTTAATATTTTACACAACACAAAGGATCATGGGAAAGATGTATGATGCACTTGTGAAAAGTTTTTATTTCTGAAAGTAAAATAACAGACAAAACTTAACTTGTGCGCTCAGCTTTCAGCAACAATAATTGTGTATAAAAGGGAAAAGCTAGTCAGTTTGTATTTGTAAAAACTCATCCACCCCTGAAAGTGCTTTCTTCTGCAAAAGATCTAAGGGAAAATAACAACTATTACCATTTTAGCCTCCAGACATCTCATTATCTATAGGTCTACCAGTCATCAGTATTATTAGCTATGACATTTAGACTGTTCACATTATTCGTGAGGGAAAATGTATCACATGATCAAAATAATTGATTGAAAGCGTTACATGTTCATGCCTAAGAGAGGAGAGTTGAATTCATACTGACCCTTAAAAGGCTATTGATTATGAATTGATTTGACTAATGCCATTTGATCAAGCCAGATGTCCTCATGACGCATTCCCGGTAAATGTTAAAAGAGCTTTTAGGGGTGGAATTACTTGTCACTGTGTGTTTACAGTTCTGTAATCCCTAACTTGGTGTGTGTGTGTGTGTGTGTGTGTGTGTGTGTGTGTGTGTGTGTGTGTGTGTGTGTTACGTGTGGGCCTGCGTGTGTGTGTTGTAATGCATGTATCAGGACTATTTATCAGAAGGTCCGGGAGTATGACGTGCTAGACAAAAGGAAGACAGTGACAGCGCTGAAGGCTGGGGAGGACAGAGCTATTCTCCTCGGACTCAGCATGATCCTCTTCTCTGTGATGATGTACTTTGTGCTGGGCATCACCATGGTGCGCTCCTACTCAGACAGGTAATGTGCTCTCACTCACCAAGTCACTCACAATGTCCTGATGTTTGTTTTTCCTTTTGTATTGGCTGTTAGATGCTCATCATGTGCCATCATGTGTATTTTACTTTGGCTATAAGGATAATGGCTCATATGCCATCTGAACTGTTACTGAACCACACCACTTAGCCAAACTGTGTTTCTGTCGGTCAGGCTGTGATGTAAGGTGCATGGGAATCTTCATAATCCCCCTATATTAGCCCCTCCCCAGGAGCTAATACTCAGGAGCTAAAACTATGTGTGCCAAATGCTGTCACCCAAGTCATAGACTGTTCTCTCTGCTATCGCACGGCAAGCGGTACCGGAGCGCCAAGTCTAGGTCCAAAAGGATTCTTAACAGCTTCTACCCCCAAGCTATAAGACTGCTGAACAATTAATCAAATGGCCACCCGGACTATTTACATTGATCCCCCCTTTAGTTTTTACACTGCTGCTACTCACTGTTTATTAGCTATGCATAGTCACTTTACCCCTACCTACACGTACAAATTGACTCAGTACCGGTACCCCCCTGTATATAGCCTGGTTATTGTTATGTAATTTTTTTTTATTGTATTTAGTAAATATTTTCTTAACTCTATTTCTTGAGCTGCATTGTTGGTTAAGGGCTTGTAAGTAAGCATTTCACGGTAAGGTCTCAACCTGTTGTATTCGGCGCATGTGACAAATCAAATTTGATTTGATGTGAGCCATGACCAGCCTTTCAAAGTATTTCATGGCTACAGATGTAAGTGCTACGGGGGGATAGTCATTTAGAAAGGTTACCTTGGCATTCTTGGGCACAGGGACTATGGTGGTCTGCTTGAAACATATAGGTATTACAGACTGGGTCAGGGAGAGGTTGAAAATGTCAGTGAAGACACTTGCCAGCTGCTTAGCGCATACTCTGACTATGCGTCCTGGTAATCAATCTGTCCCTGCGACCTTGTGAATGTTAACCACATCGGTTACGGAGAGTGTGATCACACAGTCCTCCGGAACAGCTGGTGCTATCATGCATGGTTCAGTGTTGCTAGCCTCGACGCAAGCATAGAAGGCATTTAGCTCGTCTGGTAGGCTTGCGTAACTGGGCAGCTCGCGGCTAGGTTTCCCTTTGTAATCCGTGATAGTTTGCAAGCCCTGCCACATCCGACGAGCAGCAGAGCCGTTGTAGTAGGATTCAATCTTAGTCCTGTACTGACGTTATGCCCCTTTGATGGTTTGTTGGAGATTAGTGACCCGCTCCTTGAGAGCGGCAGCTCTAACCTTTAGCTCAGTGCGGATGTTGCCTGTAATCCAAGACTTCTGGTTGGGATATGTACGTACGGTCACTGTGGGGCGACTTCGTTGATGCACTTATTAATGAAGCCGGTGACTGATGTGGTAAACTCCTCAATGCCATCGGATGAAACCTGGAAAATATTCCAGTCTGTGCTAGCGAAACAGTCCTGTAGCTTAGCATCCACTTCATCGGACCACTTCCGTATTGAGCACGTCACGGGTACTTCTTGTTTGAGTTTTTGCTTGTAAGCAGGAATCAGGAGGATAGAGTTATGGTCAGATTTTCCAAATGGAGGGGGCGAGGGAGAGCTTTGTATGCGTCTCTGTGTGTGAGTAAAGGTGATCTAGAGTTTTTTCGCCTCAAGTTGCACAGGTGACATGCTGGTAGAAATGAGGTAAGTTTTCAGTTTTCCTACGTTAAAACCACCGGCCACTAGGACCGCCGCATCTGGGTGAGCATTTTCTTGTTTGCTTATGGCCTTATACAGCTCGTTGAGTGTGGTAGTGCCAGCTTCGGTTTGTGGTGGTAAGTAGACAACTACGAAAAATATAGAAGAAAACTGTCTTGGTAAATAGTATGGTTGAGTTTACCCCACGCTGCCGTTCTGTCCTGCCGATGTTGAAAAAAACTCCCTGATTTATATTTTCCATGTTGTTGATCAGCCACGACTCGGAGAAACATAGGCTAGTTTCATCACGTATCCCGCACGCCAGCCTCTATAATATTGCCTCTTCCTTCTCTGAGTGTTGGGGATTTGGGCCTGGTCCGGGATGAGCAGTATGTCATTCGCCTATGACTCATTGATGTAGTCTAGGTTAGTGATCGCTGTTCTGATGTCCAGAAGCTATTAATGGTCATAGGAAATGATGGAGGAAACATAATGTACAAAAAAAGTTAAGATCAGCGCAAAAAAACACAAAATAGCACAATTGGCAAGGAGCCTGTAAAATGGCTGCTATTCCCCACAGCGCTTTCTATTTGGATTCAGTGCAAAAGGCTTTCAATTTTAAAGGCAGTGCAACATTTATCCTACGAGAGAAAGTGAAAAGCAAGTTATTCAAAATAGATTACAGAGATATTCAAAAGGGACACACGCTGCTGGATTACTAAAATCAATTTCCAAATATCCGTACATACACTATAAGGCATGCTGGGCTATTCAAAAGGTTAAGAGACGTTGGAATTCAGCTAATCACTATAATCTGCTATTTGCTAGTGTTGTCAATCTTTTCTCCCATTTCTACTATTCAACTGATTCAGTCTGCTTCACATCATGCAGTCTCTTGCAAATTCCTCCTTTTTCATTTAATTAAATGTTATTCATTGTGTTGTTGGATACAGTTGTTGTTGATGTTGAACTAATCTTGTGTGGCATCCAAACACCAATATTTGGAAAGGCATCTGGGTAGAGCTATACGCAGGTCAGTAACTATTTCATTCTGCTCCCTGCCCCCACCCCTAACCCTATGCCATGTAGTGTGTGGACGGAGGAATCCAGCTGCACTGTGCTCAACTCCACCATCGTGGCGGAGATTAACTGTACCTACAGCTGCGGCTCTGAGTGCTGGAAAAGCTCCAAGTACCCGTGCCTACAGGTGTTTGTCAGTCTCAACACATCCGGGAAGGTTGTCAGACTCTCCCACAACGAGGAGGCACAGGATACCAGCCCAGAGGTGAGAAAGAGGACATGCTTAAACATAACATGTCTAATAGTAAGCCTTTTTTTCACTGTCCTGCTTCAGCTACCGTAATATATGCCTGGTTTTACTAATTATGTGGTAGCAATGTGCAATCAAATGATTCAACACAAACAGTAAGTACATAATCACTGCTATAAAATATGTATCTACCATGTAATTAGTGTAACAATGAGAAAACAATATGGTTTAATCCACCCTAATTCACTATAAATAAATAAATAAATAGTTTATCACAATGCACCCACATGAAAATAATTATAATTAAGATAAATTAACGATTAATTGATGACAAATGATTAGGCCTGTATTTAATTATGAATCTGCACAACATTAACTTCAGACAACTCCTCCTCAACACATTACTGGAGGAGAGGAAAAATGGAGGAAAAAGCCTTGCAGCTGAAAACAATTTCGAGAAGTAAAATTTCAAGTCAACTCATCCAAGACTCGTAATAAATCTGTCTTTGTTCTCTTAGTGCTTCTATGTGCCCAAATGTCGGAAGGACTACAACGCGATGTACACCGTAATCATGAACATCTCGGAGCGTCTGAAAACACAGCAGCTGGTGTTGTGTTACACGGACCCAGGTGAACAGCAGGACAGTGCTCTACTGACACGCATCTATGGCCGAGTGGCAGTGTTCCACTCACTCTTCTGGCCCACCTGCACCCTCATTGGTGGAACCATCATCATCGCCATGGTGAAGCTCACCCAGTACCTGTCCATCATGTGTGAACAGGTGGGCAGGATCAAAAGGTGAGCGACAGGGCACATAGGACAGGGGCCAGACTACAGTAGCAGCACATAGCACTGGTCTTCATACGCTGCCTAGGAACCTTACGGAAGCTTTTTATGTTCCATTAGCACTGAAGAGACCTGAGTAATAGAGTGACAGGGGATCTGGGGGCTTATATTCATCACATGACTCCTCTGGTTCTTCTGAGGAAAGCAATAGGACTGATGTGTGCTCCCGGCAGTTGTGGCATGGCAAGTGAAAGATTTTGTCCTGGAATCCCTTTTATGCACCTCTGCAAGTGGTACAATCTTACGAGGCGATGGCTTTGAAGAAGTGGCCAACAATGGACCTGATCTGCCCTTGAACCCTAGTCAGCTTTGGTGATCCATTCACACTGTGACCAAAAGGCAGTGACGACAAGAGAGTTTGACCGAGACAACTGTGTCGAAGCCTTCCCCAAAATACTGATCCAAACTTGGCTCCTCGTGGTAATGGTGTTGGGTGGAGGGTTACACAACTCCAGGCGGCTGGGACGAGTCCAGTCCCCTGAGCGAGGTGTTGACTATCTATGTTGTATTCCTGGGTCTGTAGAGACCATTCCAAGCTAATAGTTCAGGATAAACACTTTCTTGAAGCATGGTGTAGCAGTAATCACATATCACAATAGTTGTTAGTCACTAGGACGCTTAGACCGTTAAGTACAATGCAACTTCCCAGGGCAAGTGTTCAATACAAAATGCCTACATTTCTGGTCCCAACACTGTGGTAGATTGCTATGAGTTTCAGACATGAATTCTACAGGACTTTCTCTGAAAGGGGTAAACATACTGTGAGGCCAACTACGTTTTCAGGGCCTGGAGCACAAATTTAATTGAGAAGAAGCACAAATCCATAATGGAGGTCAGTCATGGTGTGTTTTACCACAAATATTTACAGAATTATGATTGATTGAACACATTCAGACCAAACTGGGTAAAAATGCCAATATTTCATTCTTGGCTCCATGATCACTATTATTAGTTTGTTATTATTTTGCTGTCACAATCATCTCATGTTGTCATCAGCAGTTTATCCATGTCTATAATGTGCTACACTATTGACTGTTTGACTTTCTTTCTTATCAATTAATGCAAACCAATGTAAATGCAATTTTGTCTTGCATTCATAAATTAAAAGGCAAACTCAGCAATTACAGTACTTCCCTGGTTTGGATTTAGTGATTGGGTTGGTCAAAGTAGTTAAAAGGTTCAAGAGATGCACAATAAACTTAGCCTTAGTATAAGAGCAATGTTCATCACCTGTGAAACCATGTAGAATTTACTGGTATAATGCCTTATTTTATGATTGATAGAGTGTCTAGGCGAACAATTCATGTCATTTCTCCCTTAACCCTACAGTCTACTTAATAATATAGGTGCGCTGATGTTCTTTTAAAGCACAGGTCAGTCCTTGGGATTTACTCTCTCCTCAGCTCAGCAGTATTTCCAGACAGACCATTTGATTTGACCATCCCAGAGAGATGGATTTGCAGTGAATGGTACCTGAAGTGTCTTCAAAGGGCACCTTATTTAAAGTGCAATCAGCTGACTAGCTGTGATGAATCTGTAGTTGGGGCGTAATCAGTCACTGGGCCTGTACGTGCCTTCCACAGGGGGTTGGATCCAGCTCTGGTGACAGTAATTCCTCACAAATAAACCCTCTGAAATCTACCTAGCTATGGTGGTCAGAGGGACAATTGTCAGTGTAGTGACTATAATAGGAATGATTAAGAAAGGGAAATGCAGCCTAAGTCTGAGTGCTTGTCATTGACAGGGGATAAATGCCCTGACTGATGCAGACGGTGATATGTTCCCGCTTCCTGTACGAGAGAGAGAATGGTAGTATAGTATAATGACCATGTAATTTGCTTTTTTTTGTTGTATTTTTTGTATCAGGATAGCCAGTCCTGCTGAGACCCAGACTGTGCTGTGGGGATTATAGAGTCTGTGAAATGAGACACTATTCAAACCAATGCAGTCATTTTGACCACATGTTATACTATTGATCAAAAAGTCCCCAAAAATGACAAGAATACAGTGCATTCGGAAAGTATTCAGACGCCTTGACATTTTCCACTTTGTTTTTACGTTACAGCCTTATTCTAAAATGGATTAAATTAGATTTTTTCCTCATCAATCTACACACAATACCCCATAATGGCAAAGCAAAAACTGGTTTTTAGAAATAAAAAACAGAAATACCTTATTTACATAAGTATTCAGACCCTTTGCTATGAGACTATAAATTGAACTCAAGTGCATCCTGTTTCCATTAATCATCCTTGAGATGTTTCTACAACTTGATTGGAGTCCACCTGTGGTAAATTCAATTGATTGGACATGATTTGGAAAGGCACACACCTTTCTGTATAAGGTCCCACAGTTGACAGTGCATGTCAGAGCAAAAACCAAGCCATGAGGTCAAAGGAATTGTCCGTAGAGCTCTTAGACAAGATTGTGTCGAGGCACAGATCTGGGGAAGTGTATCAAAAAATGTCTGCAGCACTGAAGGTCCCCAAGAACATATTGGCATCCATCATTCTTCAGAGCTGGCCGCCCGGCCAAACTGAGCAATCGGGGGAGAAGGGCCTTGGTCAGGGAGGTGACCAAGAACCCGATGGTCACTCTGACAGAGCTCCAGAGTTCCTCTGTGGAGATTGGAGAACCTTCCAGAAGGACAACCATCTCTGCAGCACTCCACCAATCAGGCCTTTATGGTAGAGTGGCCAGACGGAAGCTCCTCCTCAGTAAAAGGCTCATGACAGTACGCATGGAGTCTGCCAAAAGGCACCTAAAAGATTTAACTCTTTGGCCTGAATGCCAAGCGTCACGGCTGGAGGAAACCTGGCACCATCCCTACGGTGAAGCATGGTGGTGGCAGCATCCTGCTGTGGGGATGTTTTTCAGCGGCAGGGACTGGGAGACTAGTCAGGATTAAGTGAAAGTTGAACAGAGCAAAAGACAGAGAGATCCTTGATGAAATCCTGCTCCAGAGTGCTCATGACCTCAGACTGGGGCGAAGGTTCACCTTCCAACAGGACAATGACCCTAAGCACACAGCCAAGACAACGCAGGAGTGGCTTAGGGACAAGTCTCTGAATGTCCTTGAGTGGCCCAGCCAGAGCCCGGACTTGAACCCAATCGAACATCTCTGGAGAGACCTGAAAATAGCTGTGCAGCAACGATTCCCATCCAACCTGACAGAGCTTTAGAGGATATTTAGAGAAGAATGGGAGAAACTCCCCAAATACAGGTGTGCCAAGCTTGTAGTGTCATACCCAAGAAGACTCGAGGCTGTAATCGCTGCCAAAGGTGCTTCAACAAAGTACTGAGTAAAAGGTCTGAATACTTATGTAAATGTAATATACGTTTTCTTTTTTTTATACATTTGCAAAATTTTCAAAAATACTGTTTTTGCTTTGTCATTATGGGGTATTGTGTGTAGATTGATGAGGGGAAAAAACATGTGAATCCTTTTAGAATAAGGCTGTAACGTAACAAAATGTGGAAAAAGTCAACAGGTCTGAATACTTTCTGAATTCACTGTATATCTACTGTACAAAATAAAGCTCTTTCTATGTTAATGCTCGTAACATGGCTCTGTCAATTACATATTAGCTCAGAAGAGAGAGACTCAAAGGATGCGTTTTGATACATCTGGTATTTGGCTATATCGAACATTTCTTATACGTCACTATGAATATGGAGTAACATAAAAGCCTCCTGGAAGAGTACCAAAATGGCTCTTCAGCTCATTTTTTGTTGTTGCATTGAAACAGATTAAATGTTAATACAGATGTTATTCCTGCTATTACACCTATCTATATTTTCTTACTGTAGCTGAAAACAGTGGTGGATAGAGGAGGCTGAAGGGATATGAGGACATGGTATTGAAATAATCCTCATCAATGGTCATTGTGTCAACTGAGCCAGCCGGCTTACCAAGGCCAATGCAAACAGCTCAGCTCTAGGAAGCTGGAGGAAACTCAGCACTTCCTCTCCTCCCTCCCAATCAGCAGAAGAGAAGTTAAGCCAGTACGAGACTTGCTTGCAAATGTCCACTTACTCTGTATTATCATGGGAACACTGTGTTTACTTGAGCTTTTTTCCTTATCTTTAAAGGAACCTGTTTAAAATCCAGAGTGTTATGCCCTTAGAGGCCAGGGGGGAATTTAACAGAGGGTAGATGGAGGATAGTGGGGGAGGGTTAGCATAACAACAACTCATTTCATATTTCTAATGGTACTTCAGCCTAGAGAACAGAATTATCATGAAAACAAGTCCTCGTCTCTCCTCATAAATCGAACATATGGCACACTCCAAGCTCAGATACAATCCCCCCCCACCCCACCCCGCTGCATGTCTCTTGGATACAGAGAACTTGGAGCCTGCTGGTTCCGGCTCTTAATGACTTAGTGTTTGTTTTACAGGACCAGCTTTGCCTCTGTGCCCCTTTCCCTTCACCTTGGTGATCAAAAGTGTCCACAGTTAAACAGAACTAGCTGAGAGGTCACACGTATCACCGGCAGCTGTTTGCAGGTCTGTGACTATGTATACAAATGCCTGCTGTTGCATTACATTTACATCAAACGCCATGCTCTACCAACTGAGCTACATCCCTACCTTGGACGACTTGTGCGCCGCCCCATGGGTCTCCCGGTCGCGGCCGGCTGCGACAGAGCCTGGATTCGTACCAGGATCTCTAGTGGCACAGCTAGCACTGCGATGCAGTGCCTTAGACCACTCGAGAGGATTGTATTGTCCGGTTGTCAGTGTAGACTAGTGATGGCCCCCTCTTACAAAGGACTCATCAGGTGCATCATGAGGCCTCCATGGTGCTCAATGTGACAATCTGGCACCCTCTGCTGTCCAGATAGGAGTCAGCTATACTTCTTACGTAACAATTCACATAGCTAGATTGCTTATCCATATCTAAAATAATACTGGACGTATTTTGGTTGTGAATCCTGCCCATGCATTTAGGACAGTAGTTCTAATATCTGATAAAGAAATTACATTGATGTATTTCCTTTTTATGTTGCCCTGACAATATCTCAATAGGCATCCTTGCTCTTCCCTCCTCATTCCCCCAACAATCTATGGTCATTCCCCAACTGGCAACTTTCAGTTTGTTGTAAAATCATAAGTATTTTCCCCAGACAGTAGATATGAAACATCTCTGGTCCATTTTGTGCCTCTTTGTCAGGTTCCTGAGGTCACCCTTTGCTTCAGTAGGAAAATATGCTAAACTCTATCAGGGCTTTAATCCAGCTGGCACCAGGCCGAGTACCCTCATGCTCTGTCATTTACTCTCCCTTCAAGAAAAAGTTCAACTCTCAGGAGACTTCAAAAGTAATGTTCAAAAACAAATCTGCAATTTTTCAACAAGAGAGAATCATATACATAACTAGGAGGTCGCCTGGAAAATCTGGGTATCTGAAACTGAAGTTATCTATCGTTCAGGAGTGATTCATCAGTGGTTTCCCATTATGAGTAGGCTATTTGCCAATATAAATCCACAAGCAGATGATGAAATTATACACATAGCCCATGGAGATCATGACAAAAGCTTGCTCCAACCTGACTTCCTGGGACAGCAGGTCCTGTAGTTTGAGGGATCTTTAGATGGTGGATGGATGACTCTCTATGTAGACAAACACTGGACGATTATTCTTTTTCAGATTTTATAATGAACTGACCACAGTTAGAGCAGCCATGCATTAACTCAACTACTTCCTTTTCTCTTTCAACAAGTAACAAACATCTGACCAATCAGAATAGAGCAAAGTAGTTGCTAGGTAAATCATCAATTACCATTACAATCCCAAAAAACAGATTCACCATATTTTAGAACTACACAAACATTTAGAAAACAATGTCTCCCATAAAATAATTCTGCACTCCTTTCAATCATCCATTCAGAAAACATAACCTTTGCCATACATTATATGATCAGTAGAGGGGGTAAAAAACAGCAAGATATTTGAGGCACATATTTTGGCCTCTAACCAAGTTCAACATTTCACCAGAGAGATGCTTTAATTTCTCACGGCTAAGTATTAGAACAGTAATCATGTCTGCAGGGCACACTCTGTAGACCACCATATTAATGGGGAACACAAGTTTGTCAGGTGACCCTGTCATACAATGTGCCCATACACACATTCTCTCACACACACTCCCCAATGCAACTCCCAATCCCCCACCAAGTCTCTCAACTAAATAAATCCATGCAAATAACAAGTATAACATTTGTTTTATTAAATAGTTAGCCAATATTATACAGTGACTAAAATAAGTGTTCCAATAGTTTCTAAAACAACTGTTGTCATTCTGTTATTCTTCAAATATACATACATTCAAGACGTTATACAATTATTTTCTCTAAAGGGAAGTCAATCCAAATGAATTGGTGCCTTAGGATCACCCATTTGCCATATTGCACCAGCAGCAATATTTCTGCCTCCAATGGAAATGAAGTTGATTGTTCTTGAGAATCATGTTTGTGCCCAAGGCAGCCATGATGTGAGATTGCGTGGCATTCGAAAGGCACTGCAGCTAACCCTTATTTTCTTCCATTATCTCTATATATAGTTTACTTCCTCTGACATTTATAAAACCTTCTATCTTAGAGAGATTATATTTCTGAACAGCAGATAGAGAGCCAAACTCAGAGCCAGCCATACGTAGCTGACAATGATATCTTAGTGGAGGAGAGGAGGATATCCATAATGGCCTGAGTACACAGAGCCCCATTTGGAGAGTGTTTGTTGTGCCTGTGTGGATCTCCCTGTGGTAAGTTCCGATGCCTGGGTCACCACTTCCTGATAGAGCGGCAAACAGATGTGCTGCTGCAGCACTACACTACGCCCAGCAAGGAATGGCTCCTGCCTTACGCCACAGAGGATAGAGCACAGCCTGCACAGCTACAGCTACTAGCATAGCCTGCACAGCCAACACAGCCTGCACAGCCTAGCATGGATGGATGTGTAGCAGCAGTCAAACACAACTCCACTTACTAAAACAGAAATAGGGCATCGAATGAGATATGACAACTCACATTGGACTAATGAATTGCACTCAGACCCACGATGTATACTCTGAGGAACTTCCATGAAGTTTTCTTTGTGAGATACACACTCCCATTTTAAGTGGCATGTTACATAATTGCAAACTAGCATAATATTATGACTTCAAAGGTATCATTATGAAAGTGGTTAATTCAGCTGCTGTGCTAGTTCCAAACAGAAAAGGCTTCCTTGCTCTGGGTGGTTAAACTGAGCGATGAACCAGATGAAGTAGATCACTTCATGTGTAACATGATCAATGCAGCCCATTTAATTACACAGCCCTGGCTGCAGTCCCTCACAAAAGTCATGTTCAGAGGCACTGAATATGTATTAAAGCAGCGTTTGAAAAAAGTGGATTTAAGATTACTGGAAGAAGATTATTCTGCATTGTTGGAAAAGGACCCGTAAGTATTTCACTGTTGTTTACGAAGCATGTGAAATTTGATTTGAAGAGTAAGAATAGTAGAATAAACCAGGTGCAATTTAGAAATGTGGTTGTGCATCAGCAGTGTTTCTCTTTTTATGTCAGTCACTCAAATAGAGATGTTAGCTAACAGTTTTTACATTGGTAGTTAGTCTAGCCAGCTATCTAAACTTGTAGTAATCATGGCCGAATACCGACCGGGACGCAGGGCACGTGCCCAGGGGCCCTGACCTCCAAGGAGCCCCCATTGATTTTGTTAGTCATTATCACTGAGATATATATATTAACATGGCACAAGTCATTGCAAAATGTGTAGAATTGCAGGAAATTAGCTTTAAAACAGCAAAACATTCTCTCCACCCCATGGCAAAAGGGGTAGAATTGCATGAAATTAGCTGTCAAACTGATTTAAAGTAGCTCTGCCCCATGGCAAAATGAGTAGAATTGCAGAAAACTTGCCTTAAAACTGCAACATTTTCTTTACACCCCATGGCAAAATGTGTAGAATAGCAGGAAATCAACTTTAACACTTTTTTTCTCCACCCTCAAGAGGGGGGCCACTAAAATGTTTTAGCATGAGGTGGGTGGGGGGGGTGTCAACCAAATCTGGCTTAGGGCCCCTAGAGCGGGCTAGAGCGGGTCCTGGATGGATCCAACATTAAATGTGATCGACTTCCCTTTAGACCACTCTCTGTAAACATTTGATTCAAATCAGATCGAGACGCATCAATAGAACTTCAACAAATAACATGAATCAAAGCAAATCAGTATAAAACTCCACCATCTCCTCTATAACAACAAGTGCAATGCTTGTGACTCATTCCCATACAGTACTTTGTGTCCAATATAATGGTCCCGTCTCTGGCAAACTGGCCTAGTTCCTCCACTCCCATTAGTAGGATATTCAGAATAATTAAATATATTTATATTCTAATAATATCATGCACAAATGTAAATTTCACAAACATCATTTATACAGTGAAATATTATAACATAATAATTTGTGTACAAATAAAGTGATGTTGCACATGAAGCTCAACTACATTATATAATAGTATATTTTTATCCAGATAATTGTCTGTAAAAACAAACACTCATAAATAGAAAACGATATAAATCATATAAACCATTTAAAAAATATATATAATAATAATACAAATAAACTTAAATTAAAACAAAGAAACTAATGTTCAAGAGCAACAAAAAAGGCTATATTAAAATAGTTTACAAGGGTATTTATGATACAGAAAAGCAAATCATCAGAGGCCCAGAGTGAATTAAAAACGAACCCAACAATGAATGCCTCGATATATTTGTACACATGCATTGGATTGTTAAAGGTGTTGAAACAATAACAAAGTGTTTTCCCTGCCACTGTTTCGGTAAAACACTGAGGAATGGGGCTAAAGAAATGTAATCACTCTCAAATTCATGGATGTAAAGGACTGACCATCCATGATATCAAAATTATAGTTTCAACAATGTTTTGAGGCTAAACAGTGTTTGTTTACATTTACGTTGTTTACCAACATTGGAGTAAAACAAGCTTATATTTTGGGTTCTGATGGAATACGACCGTTAAACTAAGCTCATGAAGCTAAGTTATATTCTTCAAGAACCAATGGGTACATATCATTATATATAAGTCTAAAAATTGACGTAGCAACTGCTGATTGCCCCTTTAAGGGGCAGATATACAGGAATATGAACTCAAGCTTTGGTTGTGGTTCTCCTCTGAACAAATTGGGCTTGTATAAAAGCCTAAACTCCCTTTGCTCTAAATGAGAGAGTAGAGGCCTTGTGGAAATAACCCTAAGCCACCCAATTAAAAATAGTCCTGCTCTGTATTCTCCTGAGGTACTCTGCTCTCGGAGAGCAGACCTCCCATAGGGAAGTCAGGAGCTTACAGCAGCTGGCTTTTACAGCATCCAAGAATAATAAGGGACCAGCACAACAGGCTGAGTTTACTGGGATGCTCAGGATGCTTGGGATCGTACCAAACCCATGTAAACATGCATAAGGAAAGGGAACAGTCAGTCCGATTTTGTAAATTGAAAAAATATCCATAGTTTGTTTGTGCAAAGCCTGCTGGGGGAAATAATTGTCATCGCAATCACAGTACATTCACCTGGGCCCGGTTTCCCAAAAGCATCTTAAGGCTAAGTTCGTTAGAACCATAGGATCCTACTATAGTCACATCCCCGTAGTTCTCTATAAACTATAGACAACAATATGCTTTTGGGAAACTGGCTCATGGTCTAGTAGAAGTCTGGAATAGAACTTTGCTTTCCTCTACTACACATGCACTACACAACCAAAAGTATGTGGACACCTGCTCATCGAACATCTCATATAAAAATCATGGGCATCAATATGGAGTTGGTCCCCCCTTTGCTGCTATAACAGCTTCCACTATTCTGGGAAGGCTTTCCACTAGATGTTGGAGCATTGCTGAGGGGATTTGCTTCCATTCAGCCACAAGAGTA
This sequence comes from Coregonus clupeaformis, assembly GCF_020615455.1. Taxonomy (NCBI): domain Eukaryota; kingdom Metazoa; phylum Chordata; class Actinopteri; order Salmoniformes; family Salmonidae; genus Coregonus; species Coregonus clupeaformis. The sequence goes on along the minus strand of NC_059211.1, from coordinate 38,807,829 downwards.
TTAATGAGGTCGGGCAAGGATGTTCGGCGATTAGGCCTGGCTCGCAGTCGGCGTTCCAATTCATCCCAAAGGTGTTCGATGTGGTTGAGGTCAGGGCTCTGTGCAGGCCAGTCAAGTTCTTCCACATCGATCTCGACAAACCATTTCTGTATGGACCTCGCTTTGTGCACGGGAGCCTTGTCATGCTGAAACAAAAAAGGGCCTTCCCCAAACTGTTGCCACAAAGTTGGAAGCACAGAATCGTCTAGAACGTCATTGTATGCTGTAGTGATAAGATTTCCCTTAACTGGAACTAAGGGGCCTAGCCCGAACCATGATAAACAGCCCCAATTTTTTCTATGGAGATTGCATGGCTGTGTGCTCGATTTTATACACCTGTCAGCAATGGGTGTGGCTGAAATAGCCGAATCCACTAATTTGAAGGGGTGTCCACATACTTTTGTATATATAGTCTAGCAATGTCCAGCTACTCAAACTCAGGTAATAACTAGGGCTGTGACAGTACCAGTATAGCGGTATTTTTTCTGTGGCAAACATGAAAAAACAAAGCAGACCAAACGCTTTGGTCCTTTAAAAACCTGCCGTATGTAAAATATTATGTGTTATAGCTTGGAAATAAATAAATGTGACTCTGGATGACAACATAATGATGTTTGTTTCCAACATTAGGGCTGTTTTCCTAAAGAAGTTTAATCCACTTCATGTTTTGTTTCCTTGCCAAGCTGTTAACAAGTATCGCGATACTGGTATCGTCCCCGGCCCTAGTCATAACAAGGTTTAAACCGGTGAAAGAAAACCAATGGTGGGTTCTTCATGTAGGCCTACTATGGGTAAAATTCAGCGTGAAATATGGACAAATCCCTGGTTTCATCTGAGGTGCAAAATGCATGGTAATCACACACAGGCTCAGGTCAGTACAGGCATACAGAATCAACCAAGAGTGAAACATCCACAATTGTACCAGCAGGTGGACATTCTGTGCACACCTTAAAAGTTTTCCAGAAATGTCCTTCAAATACATACAGTACATTAACAAACAAAAACAGGAACAGAAGATCAATAACTTACACACATTAAGGAAAAGAGCAGAAGAGTGGTTTATGTATATCATCTACATAAATGTACCCTCCTCTTCCACACATTTTAGTTTGCTGCAGAACATAGTCTCTACCCATTCTACTGGCATCTAGCGTACAGTGCATGATGAAGATAGTCGTTGTCTCCCCCCTCCCCCCTGCCCCTGCCCCACCCTGCATCCCCTCTCCTCCCCCGTGCTGTGGCGCTGCCCTCCTAAGTGTAGCCCAGATTCTCCATCTCGCTGCGGTAGCGCTGCTCCGACACCTTGCTCTTGTGCTGCTTGCTCTCCAGGTGAAGGCGAAAGTCGGCCTCCTCGCTGGCCCCAGAGTTGCACATGGAGCAGTAGAACTGGCCGCTGGGTGTCACACACATGGCCAGGTCCCTGGGGATCCTCTGCCTGGGCCGGGGGTTGTAGTAGGGGCCTGGGACACAAACCATCAGAGGAGAGGATAACCTCATTAAAATGATGGGGAGTGAGTGAGGGACTGAGTGTTGAGCTGCTGCTCACCAGTGAACACAGTACCAGAAGATGGGAGTGGCAGATGGATGCCAGGTGCTACAGGGGATGCAAGGCTGGCTGCGCATAAATAGGAGGAGCTTTCCACTGCCATGGCCATATGAATGTTACAAGAAGAAATACAAATGTGTCCCTCATAGAGTACCACAGTATGAGTCATAACACCCATAAAACCTAGCGGTCAAACAAGGAAATGGTTTTATTCATTTTTCCACCATTCATTTTTCTCATAGGGGATTTTAGAAACACTTAAAATAAGAGCTGTGTTTCGTGTAGGCTTACCCTGGCGTGACATTTTGATAACGTGTAAATCTCTCAAGGACAAGGTAACTTTTATCAATATATTTTCCTGTATTTACCCCCCAAAAATGAAATGATAATTAGCTGCTAAGATGGCTATCATAAAGAACTACAAATGCCATGATGACCTGGACGAGAATGCCAAATTGAGGCAAAGGTAAGAATCTCTGGATGAACTATCTAATGTTAGTTAAATGTATTAATTAATAAATAGGCTGCATTTCTTTAAATTCTGTGAACTGTCTTGTGCAAGTTTTAAATTGACACAATACCTGTTAGCAAAGGTATCAGCTAGAGATGACGTGCAGGAGCTTGCAGGGATTTGTAGTTTTACATGATGTCTACTTTGATGCTAATTAGCCACTTCGAATCTGAGAGTAAATAGAGCCGAATATATTGATAAATGTCACCTTGTCCGAGAGAGATTTACATGGTTATCAAAACGTCACGCCAGGGTAAACCTACACAAAACACAGCCCTTATTTTAAGTGTTTCTAAAATTCCCTATGGGAAAAATGAATGGTGGAAAAACGATTGGAACCATTTCCCTGTTTGACAACTAGGTTTTTGGGGTATTATGACACATCCACTGTGGTGCTCTATTAGGAGAAGGGAGATGTATGTTGGATAGAGAATAAATGCTTTGCTGTATCTACGTGTATGTCTGGAGGCAACCATCACAGGCCTTTGCAGAGTAACTCCGACAGACAAACCACATTTTCTCTCTGAGAGAGTTTTACACAGCTCTATTTCTGGAATTGTCCATAAAGGACATGATTAAATCAGCAAAGTCTCTGAGCCCTGAGGAGAGGCAAGGGAAGGGAGGGGAAGGGGTGCAGTTGTGTCCTATGATTCATCCAGAGGGAGCAGGCCACAGTGGAAGATATGTGGAGTGGGGGATTGGAAGTGGATACTGGGCTGGACAATAGACAGTGAAGGGTCTGTCTAATGGACTCCCGCCACCTGAGCAGGCTGTGTGACGTCTGTGGGGCAGCAGAGCTGACGTGGGTTGCTGTATCAGTTTACATATCCAAAGCCCTGGCGCCGGGCCTGTGCTTAGTGAGTTCACACTGACTGACCAGCCTCAGCCTCGGCCACCCCCTTAACTTTCTTACACAGCATTTCCCCTGCAAAGGTGGTGATGAGAGACGGCTGTTCGCTGCTGCTATGAACATGGAGCAGAAAACAATAGCCTCCACCTGCTGGCTGTCTGGTCTCATTCACTACCTGTCAAAGGCTTCATTGGTATCAATAAAAAGGAAATGGCCAACCACCTCTGCTCTCAAACATACAGTACAGTATACATTCTCAGTATACATCTGATCTTTATGGGCCGTTCTGGCTCGGTCAAGTCTTACTTGTCCAAGGCTTACTTACTTTACTTACATCTGATCTTTACAAAAAAATTGTGGAATTACAACACGTTTTCCCCTGTAAAGTTATTTGCTGTTTGGTCATACTTTATTACCAGTATGTCTTTGGTTCAGTGTACTGTACCTGGCATGGCAAGAGGCACCTGTGGGGTCCTACGGTTCTTGATCAACCTGTACTCGCTCCCCTCTTTCCTCGGACGCCTCTGGACACACTCAGTCGACTCTCTGAAAAATGTATGGATCACGTTACTGAGAGCGAAGTCTCCCATATTCAGTTTTTAATCTAACAATCAAACAGCCAACCTAACAATAATAGTTACTTTGATGGACAAAATAATGGAATGCATCTATCACATGTCATTTTCTCTTTAAACGGAAGCATTGAAACATATCTGGTTTAAATTTCATAAAACAGGCCATGGCTGAATGGGCAGGATTTCTATGTTTGAATATGGTTTTATTAGCCATGTGCGTGTTGCATCTGTTGTTTGTCTTCCTGGTGTTGGGTGGGGAGGCAGTAGTGACACCACAGACTCACAGGATGCTGCTGCTCTGCTGGGCCTCAGCCAGCCGCAGTCTCTTGGCATGGTTCTTGCCCTGGTAGTGCGCCTGAGCCACGGCAGGGGAGCTGAACGAGGCGTCACACAGCTTGCAGTAGTCGTTCTCCGTGGCTAAGATCACCCTGCTGGCACCCATGAATGACACCGGCTGAACAAAAAATAAAGAGTGAGTTTTTAAAAAGGGTTCTTTTTTCACCAGCCTAAATGATACTCCTGCCAGTTCAAAGCTACATATCAAAAGAGTTAAAACATACAGTGCTGACAGTTTTCTACAAACCATCATGTTGTTTCTTATGAGCCGATTCTATTTGATTGCAGTTCTCCAGATCAACAACAGAGATCCAAACAGTGAATGTGCTGAAAATTCAAAGAACTTGGACTTGTTCATTCAGTATTATAGTTTCCTGAACAATAACACATTCATTGTGTGCCAACGCCAAGCTTTACCTGTTTGGGAGTTGCACTGTCAGTTGGTGGAGTTGTGAGGGGTTGCTGGGAAACTGGCTCTATTACTTCCGGAATCCTGATGGCAGGCGGCTGCTGGCTGCCTGCATAGAAATTTCTCAGCTTCTTACTGTGGTTTTTTCCCTGGATAAGAGACGCATGATTCAATTCAGTCCACTCATTGCACTGTCATCGCCATAGTGTCATATTGCGAATAATGAGCATCATCACCATCATCAGTGTACGCAACTGTTAGGGATTACATTTTCCACTTACATTCATGAGGGGATACCAGTGATGGCTGATATGCCAAATAAACAAACATTGACATTTCATGTTTGACACAATGTAGTTGATGCATGATGAGAAGCATTTGCTGCCATCATAACATATGTGTTGGGGTAGGCCTACAAGTAAGCTTGTCCCCAGGCTCAATTGCTACCACATATAGACAGAGAGAGCCTGCTGGTGGATGAGATTAGGCTACAAGCTACATGTACAGTAAACCAGCTCACCTGGTAGTGTGCCTGTGCCTGCTGAGCAGAGTTGAGGGTGACGTTGCACAGTTTGCAGTACAGAGGCTTACACAGCTCCTCCAAGGTAGCGTCCTGGTCTGTGCCCCCGATCTGAGCATCTTCCTCCTGGGGCCTGCTGCTGAGGGTCGACTGGGCAGTGAGAGGTGGGACAGGGCAGGGGGGCCCCTGCACCAGCTGGAGGTGAGTGGGAAGTTTGGCAGACAGAGGACTGGAGAGGGGTAAACGGAGGGGGTCCGGGGTCACTACCACTGGTGGAGGGGGTCCGAGGGTCTGTGGAGGGGGTCCGAGGGTCTGTGGAGGGGGTCCAAGGGTCTGTGGAGGGGGTCCAAGGGTCTGTGGAGGGGGTCCAAGGGTATGTGTAGGAGGCATTGGCTGGAACAGTGGCTGTTGCTGGCCAAATAGGCTCAGTGAAGGCTTCAGCATAGACTCTGGTCCTGAGGGCAAATGCAATGATTGCAAAGCATTAGAATGAATCATATACTTTAAATACATGGATAGGCATGTAACGGTTATATAACATTAGGAGGAAGCAAGAACTATAGTCATCAACTGTGTTCATTTCTCCCTGGGGAAACAGACACTAACAAATAAAACAATAGTGGGTTTCACAGCTCAGCTCCTTGCGACAATAAGTTCCTCAAGCATTTCTTGATCTGCCGCTGATTCAAACAGACCATTGCCTACTTGACTGGGTACATTTCAGGCACTCATGTGTGGCCACATTTTTTCTGCATATAAGGGTTGAAGTGGGGGTTGGGTCAGCAGCTGCGATCCTGTCTGATGTTTCCACTGTATCAACTCAGATTGGAGACCCAACAACAATGATTCACAGACCTAAAATAAGAGTGTGGGATGTTTTGGATTCCAGCAGCCATGCAGTGGCCCCAAGTGAATGGCATGCTTGAAATGGAACTTTCTGATAACAACAAACTAAAGGATGCTCCGGCAATTCTAGGCCCACAACGTGTGCATCAATGTTATTCTGATAAATGTCATAATGTAGCCTAAACAACTGAAAATGCTCCAAAATGAGTGTGAATAAAATAATTCAAGGAAATTGCTTACTTTCTAAATATTTTCTCTGGGTCTTGCAATAAAGTAGAAAAACAAACGCTAATCTGCTTAGCCTTGAAGCACAGGATACTGTATAACTGCTTTATTTCCTCTTGCAGAGTAATGAGGAGACAAACCTGAGTCACATGTTCATTGGAGAATATAGCCTAATCCCCAAAATAGTCCCAGGAACCTACATTGTCATAGCCCAAGGTCAGAGTCGAAGTCCTCTTTTCTCATCTTGGGTACATAACACTCCTCCTGAGGCTTAACACTGGGATTTCACGTAAAATGCAAGTCCTTGGAAAATTAATGAGTAGTCATTGGCCATGTATCAAGAGGGATGGCCTTGGGTCTCTGAGTTAGAGAAAAGTAGCTTAAGGAAAGGTATTCTAGGGTCTTAAAGTGGAGGGTTCTAATTCTATCATTTGGCATTTGGTATGTGTGCAGAACAAAAAAATAACAAAGAACCTTCAAAAGTTGAATAGCCCTTCACATACTTATAGTTATTTCATGTATTTTACACTATGTTCCTCTGCCACATCAATTATGGCGGGAAGAGTGTATGCCTCATGCACTGGAATGTGCATGACTAGTCTTTGAATGGAGAAAGCTTGAAGGGAACTCATAAAGACTTCATATTTTAATATGAGAATTACAGTCCTCTTATTCTGCAATGTTCAATGTCTTGCAGGGACACAAGATAGAGACACTCAGTCATGCAGATAAAACAGATTAATTGAGGCTTAAATATGTACCCATTAGTTAGCCTAGTTAGAAATGGCAACATAGCAGTTAGGCTATTGACAGCTAGCCATCTGAAAGGACTCATTATTGCCAGATCAAGAGAGGGATGGTTGATAATTAGACTATACGCATGGTTCCCCAATAGGCGGCCCGCGGGCCAAATTTATTTTATTTGGCCCCCCAAGTTTTCTGAGAAAATATATATATATATATTGTATATACTTGTTCTCAGACATAAAATATTGTAAAATCACCAGGAAATGAGCTCAAAGTGATTTAAATTTAGGAAATCTGTTCCCAAGTATTCCCACACATAAATAGAGAGGCATATGGGCTGAATGTAATTGGGGACCCTGGATACAGGCTAAGATTAGTGGGGGGGAGCAGCTTGGAGGCTATCAATAGAAAACACTAAATTATCAATCTATCAATATATATATTTTTACCAATAAAGCTACAGGAAGTCAGGGTAAAGCACACAATGAGGTTGCTTATTAAGCATGTATAGATATCTCAACCTATTTCAGTGGACATTGCCATTTTATCTGATTACAACAGAGAGAGTATGCCATCTATAACAGGTTTAACAACTTAAGACAACATTGCTGGATAACAAGGTAAACTCAAGTCCAGACCCAAGCTGTTATTCATCATAATTATTATCACCATCAACTCCATCATCAAGTTCGCAGACGACACGACAGTAGTAGGCCTGATTACCAACAACGATGAGACGGCCTACAGAGAGGAGGTAGGCACTCTGACGGTGTGGTACCAGGTAAACAACCTCTCCCTAAATGTCAGCAAAACAGAGGAGCTGATTGTGGACTTCAGGAGGAACCAGGCTGGGCATGCACCCATCCTCATCAACGGACGCAGGCAACCGCGTCAAGTTTCTCGGCATACACATCTCAGAGGAGCTGAAATGGTCAAACCACACAGACACTGTGGTGAAGAAGGCACCAGGAGGCTGAAGAAATTTGGCCTGTCCCCGAGGGCCTACACAGTGTTCTAAAGGAGCATCATCGAGAGCATACTGTCGGGCTGCATCACAGCCTGGTACGGCAACTCCACCGCCACTGACCACAAGGCACTACAGAGGGTGGTACGCTCAGCCGAACGCACCATTGGGTGCACACTGCCTGCCCTCCAGGACAGCCAAGAAGATCATCAAGGACCTCAGCCACCTGAGCCAGGGCCTGTTCTCCCCACTTCCATCACTCCACGCTTCCATCACACCCCCCCGCATGTTGTGTCAGGGAGCTTGTGCCATTACAAGAGTAGACAGAATTCCATTTCAAGAGTTGGGAACAGAGACTGTCAAAAAAGACCATAGTCATCCCTCTAAACAAGCAGACCATCATGTAATTCTACACCCACTGATCTGACCATTATCACTTGAGTTGATGTTACATGAAACACCTGTCCACCGCATCACACCTTCCCTGAAAGAAGCACAGAGGGTGCTGTGGATATTACTAACAAATCAACTAACTTTGGTTCACATATCTTTTAGGTTGAATTGATCAGAAACCTATTATACCTCTGATTTCAGATCTAATTTCAACATGACTGTTGTTGGTCGAATCTCTTCAAATCAATGAGTAGGCTCAACCTCAACAAAATATGTTTTATATCTGTATAGCCTACTACAACCTATAATACCAAGATGCAGGTTGGATAAACCCCCTTCAATCAGCAAATTGCACTGGTTGTTACACTGTAACTGAGGCTGCAAATATGCATCCATCAATTCGCAGTGTCACGGTCCCTGACAGCAATGAATGAGACCCTTTTCTTACCTGGTAACCGGGCAAAATAATGACTGCTATCCCCATAGTTCAAAGGCTGCGAATTTCTGTAATAATCGGCACTCTGATAATAAGCATCTCTATTGTTGACATGTAACGCCATCATTGCATCCTGGCCAACCTCTAACCAGCTGAGAAACAAGCAGCCTACCTTGCTTTCACCAGAGAAGATGAGGGGCGTGTTTTCAGTGTCAAGAGCAGAGCAGAGGTGTGGGGATATACATTATGCAAAAAAAAAATGGCTACATCTTAGTAGCCTAAAGCCTATCATAATCAAACCCCCAAACACTAGTAACAACATATTTTAAAAATATGGGAAAAGGTGAGTCTTTGAAAAATATGCTTTGTGGGTGTCATCTTCTCTTGTTGGTACAGTCCATTTACTGCATTCAAGCAATGCGACTCTCGGAAATCCACGGTCAAACTATCCGCGGCCGAATTTTTATGCGCCACTACACTAGATTTACCCATATGACATCACGGAACACATTGGATCTGGAGGATACATTTGAATGACGTTTTGGTGTCATTGAAATGCCATACTGACAATGCTTTATACTCAGTATAAAGGTAGTATGGGCCTTGGTCTTCAATAATCCACTAAAATTGTGAACTCGACTAGTCTAGCCTATTTGATGTGTGCATTTCGACATTCATGGTAAAAGTAGTGCGGCGCACAAATTCAGTCCGGGATTCAGGCGCGGCTAGCTTGATCATTCAAATCCGAGAGTCGGGTAGCTTGACCGCATGATTCATTTCAATGGCTCATCATCATAATATTTATATAGTTGAACACATACTTGCAGCTGCAAAATTCTATCAAAACCAAATGTTCATGCAATAAAACATATCTATTTTTTTAAATAATTAAAATAGATAATTTTATTAGCTATTTTATATATTGTGGTTTGAGGTTGTAGCCTACTCTCGTCAAACCCATCAAAACTCGCGGGACAACTACTCCTGTAAATCAATTTTCTACAAAAATCCCACCAGTGCATGGTTGTCGCAGCTGGCAACAAATGTAAATGTTTTACTGTCTGGCCGTCATATAATTAAAGCTAATGCATCTGAACCAAACATGATTGGTAGGCTACATGCGTTTGTTTATTATTTTTGATAATGCAATTTCATTGCAACTGATAGCTATGGTAAAATCGTAGACTGTTTGAAAATAAAACAGAATATTCATCAGGGTTGGTATGGCGAAATCTGCTGTCAAGTCGTGGGTAGCCTGAAGCCTGGAGCTGCATGATCGAATGAACTCAGTTTGCGCCGCGGAACACCCACTGGAACACCCGCTGGAACCCAGCATGAGAAGGTGTTGGAAGCTAGCTAGCGCGAGCTTTTAGCCAACGAGGTCCTATCGTAGACATGTCTTGGTAAGCGTTCTCTCATTTAGCTAATAATAGCTACATTCTTAGTAAAATAGCTAGATATATTTAAATGTAAATGATAAATGGCTGACCATAACCAGACCGACAGGAGGCTAGCTATCGTTAGCTAACGTTATGTTGTTGGCTAGTTAATATCAAAACAGATCATGATTTGGAACGTCAGCAAGAAATGTAATGTGTTGTGAATGCCAACAAGCTAGAAGACAGCTATAACGTTACCTAACGAGTTTTTCTTCTGTGTCAATTCACTACATTTCTATATTAGCTATATCTATGACTAAAAATAATAGACGTTTTACAATCAGACAATATGGACACTGAAGTTAAAGCTGAGCTAAGGTTAACGTTATTTTTCTATATGATCTAACGTTAGCTAGCTGGTATGGTTAATAGTCATACTGTAATTACAGTCGTGATCCTAATATAACTATAGCAATAACAGTACTGTTATCTAGCTAACGTTAGCTAGCTAACAAAAATGAAATGATGGAAGCTAACTAACTATAGCTTGCTACACAGCTGTAAGTAACGGTATGCTATACATTTGTTTGTTACACAAGAATATCAGTCTCATCATGAAACCAACACCAGGGTAGACGTTAGTGAAATTTGCTACATGAATGATTGGAGTGTTATTTTTCTCCCCTTTGACTACACACACCCACTCCTTGCTGCATGGTTTTCTTGCTCGAGCTAGCTAACTACATTTGTTAAGGGGTTGTATCACAGAGTTTGGTTTACTGTTGGGCTTATTGTGATAACAAGTCTCATGCTTCCTCTCTCTCTGTCTTCAGAGAATGGCACTGTGCTGAGAGGTTACCTACCAATCAGCAGAAAACAACAACAACAACATTAGAGATCAGATGATCTGAAACATGAAGGGTGAGGGTTTTAACACAAGTTAAGACCAGCTCTTTTAAGGTAAGAAGCAACATTGATTTGTCAATTTGTCAATCAAGTATTAATCTTTTTTTTGTTTTTTTTGTTCATTAGTCCACATAGGGTAAATAAAGTTTGGTACTGAGTTTCTATATGTTCTGTCTATATCCTCAGCCATACATGTTTCTGTATTAAAATAAACTAGGTTGAGTGTTTCCTTTCTCCACATCCTGTGTTTGAAGCTTCCTCATTTGCCTTACATCCTGATGACAAGACTGGATGCCTTTCATATTGAACAGACCACGACTGTTTTCCTAGTTGTTATTGTTAGCTGCATGTTTAGTGACAGTGATGATGTTAGACAGTGATAGCAGAAAAAGTGAAATGCCTTGTATAGCATAGGGCTACATGTTGTTGCACTCTCAGGGAAAGGGAGAACTCTGTTATTTGGTCACAAATGTCATTGGCGCTCGCTGTATGTGGCGGAGAAATAACTTGACTTTCTGGGGGGGTGGAGTGGGATATGCAATTTAAAAAATCTAACTCACACATGTATTAATACACACTTGTACATGTGTGAAATAGGACGAATATAAGCTCCCACCAAATTATTATTATTATTAATGATTTATAATAATAATTATAATAACTCTACAGTCACACTACAACAAGAGGTGGGTCTGGATATAGTCTACTGTATGATGTTTGTTTTCATATCATTCTAATGCACTGTTCCTCTTTTTTTCCACTTCAGGAGATAAGGAACTATTTTCTATTAACTTTGTGTGTGTGAGGACTACATAAATGCCTCCTAGGCCTTCTTCTGGTGAATTATGGGGCATCCATTTGATGCCCCCCAGGATCTTTGTGGACTGCTTGTTGCCAAATGGGATGATCCTGATCCTCGAGTGCCTCCGTGAGGCCACGCTCATCACCATCAAACATGAACTGTTCAAGGAGGCCAGGAAGTACCCCCTGCATCACCTACTACAGGAGGAGAACTCTTACATCTTTGTCAGTGTTACGCAGGAGGCAGAACGAGAGGAGTTCTACGATGAAACTAGGAGACTATGTGATCTCAGGCTCTTTCAGCCTTTTCTGAAGGTCATCGAACCGGTTGGCAACCGAGAGGAGAAAATTCTGAACCGAGAAATTGGTAAGACTTACTTACTACCCTCCTCTTTGTAAAGAGTAAAACAACTGTAAAAACAGGCTTAAATTTATCTTAGATATCTTCTAAAACATACAGTATCAGTAAGTGAGTTTCTTTTGTTTCAGGATTCGCAATTGGTATGCCTGTGTGTGAGTTTGACTTAGTAAAGGACCCTGAGGTGCAGGACTTCAGGAGGAATATTCTTAACGTCTGTAAGGATTCAGTAGAACTCCGAGATGCCAATGGACCCCATAGTCGGGCTTTATATGTTTACCCCCCCAACGTTGAATCGACACAAGAACTTCCAAAGCACATCCATGGCAAACTGGACAAAGGTAGGCATTCTTGTATTAATAAAAATCAAGAAATGTAATGTCAAAATGTCTAAGGCAAATTTAGTGGGTGTCAAACAACTACCTTTTCTACTTTGTTGATCTTTGCTACTTTGTCAACCCATAGGCTGACACATTAATAAGCAACAAACAAAATTATCCTTATTCCTTTTCATGATAATCTATTTCAAGGTTGTTCTCAGCCTGTGTGGAGTAATGTTCTAATTATTCTCTTTTCTGTTGCTTATTTTATAGGTCAAATCATTGTAGTGATCTGGGTTATTGTCTCTCCCAACAATGACAAGCAGAAATACACCCTGAAGATCAACCATGATTGTGTGCCAGAACAGGTGATAGCCGAGGCCATCAGGAAGAAGACCAGGAGCATGCTGTTGTCCCCTGAACAACTCAAGATGTGTGTGCAGGAGTACCAGGGCAAGTACATCCTCAAGGTGTGTGGCTGTGACGAGTACCTCCTGGAGAAATGCCCCCTGAGTCAATATAAGGTTTGTTGGGCCCTACTGTGCACACATTGAAGCCTAACAATAGGTCAGATTAGGGTCTATATTGCTTAATCATGTATCTTAATTTTAATCCTATTCCTTTTCCCTTTCAGTATGTGAGAAGTTGCATCATGCTTGGCAGGATGCCCAACCTCATGCTGATGGCGAAGGATAGCCTTTACTCTCAGTTACCCATGGACAACTTCACCATGCCCTCCTACGCCAGGCGCATCTCCACCGCCACCCCCTACATGAACGGAGAGTCCTCCACCAAGTCTCTGTGGACCATCAACGGCACCCTGCGGATACGAGTCCTCTGTGCCACATACGTCAATGTGAACATTCGGGATATAGATAAGGTGCTCCATTGGTTATTGTTTTAGATCACCTTTTTCTCATTTGTTTTCTGTTTCTATACTTGGCTAGCCCTCAACTCCTCTTATAGCCACTTTTCAGTAATTCATTTTTTCTGTAAGACTCCTTGGCGTGAATGTCATGCTGCTACTGCTGGTGGTTTTCTGGGTTTTTGTGTCTATTCTTCCTGTTGTCCATGTAGATTTATGTGCGAACCGGCATCTACCATGGAGGGGAGCAGATGTGTGACAATGTGAACACGCAGCGTGTGCCATGCTCTAATCCCAGGTAGTACACAGACACACAACACACATGGTGTCACAGACAGTATCTCACTCATCAAGAGACATCACCATATTGTTACTATTTATCCCATGGTAATGGAGGAGGAGGGTGTGTATAGATCTGTGATATTAACACTTGTAATGGGTTCAAGGTGATTCACTGTGGCTGTGCTTGTCTCCCAGGTGGAACGAGTGGCTGACCTACGACATGTACATTCCCGACATCCCCCGGGCGGCCCGCCTCTGTCTCTCCATCTGCTCTGTGAAAGGCAGGAAAGGGGCGAAGGAGGTAAGCATTCAATTTAATCGGACACCCCAGACCTTTAATGATATAAATGATACCCACTGCCTAGAACAGTGTTAAATGGTCTTACCTCAATGGCCCGAGGTGTCCTCTATGTGGATGTTGAATTACTTATCGACTTGTGGCATGGAGTGATCGTGGCTGTGTAACCTAGGCATGAAGACTGTAACCGACTCCTGGGCTGAGTGATGTCACCTAAAGGTCGGGGAGATGGGTTTTCGTGCCCATGATGAATTAGAGATAAATGCCTCTAAAGGCCGTCCTTTGTGAGCAACCTACTGTACAGCTTGAAGCCAATTAACTTGAACTAAAACATAGTGAGTTTGCTTGCCTACTATTATTTTCAATTCAATACGACTTTTAATCCCCAAGGGGCAATTAGGATGTTTGTGTTGTTAGTTACACAAGTACCCCATATAACATTCACTCAAGCCTGTATTCACTATTGTCTGTGGAAGGATGGCCATTCACAATTTGTGTGTAAATAACCGAAGCCACCCTTTGACCGTGATCCTCTCCTCAGGAGCACTGTCCACTGGCGTGGGGGAACGTCAACCTGTTTGACTACACTCACACCCTGGTCTCTGGTAAAATGGCTCTGAACCTGTGGCCTGTACCCCACGGCCTGGAGGACCTACTCAACCCCATCGGAGTCACAGGCTCCAACCCCAACAAGGTAAACATGTTAGTTAGCATGTTAACATGACCAGTCTATGTTTCTGTGATCCTTATCATCAGGGTTTACAGTATAATGTCTCTCTCCCACACACAGGAAACGCCCTGTCTAGAGCTGGAGTTTGACTACTTCAGCAGTCCTGTTAAGTTCCCAGACATGACCACCGTGGAGGGACATGCTAACTGGACCATATCCAGGGAGCTTGGCTTCAACTACTGCCAGTCAGGCCAGGTAATAGCATACATGGATATAAATGGACCTGATCTGTCATACAGTTGTAACTCAAGTCATTACAAACCATTTATTAAGACTGTCTAAGGTTTCCGTGCTAAATGATGACTCCATATATGGTTGCTGATGTGATGTCTGATTCCCTGCAGAGTAACAGAGTGGCGCGAGACCACGCCTTAACGGACAGTGATAACGAGCAGCTGAGACAGGTGTGCAACCGAGACCCCCTCTCTGAGATCACAGAGCAGGAGAAGGACTTCCTCTGGAGGCACAGGTACAGTCATAACTAGCTCTGTCACCACCATACATAAACTTCTAGAGGCCTTGACTAACATGTCTACTGTCTCTTACTCATCAGGCACTACTGTGTAAATATACCTGAAATCCTGCCCAAGATCCTATTGGCTGTGAAGTGGAACTCCAGAGATGAAGTAGCACAGGTGACATATTTGTTTTTTAATTACTGAGATTTTTTTAAATAAATAATATAATAAATATATCCTGAAACACTTTTCTGGGCACTCTTGTGGGAATTGTATCATTTTCTGCTGCAGCACTGCTGCTGTGGTGAAGTGACTTGTTTTTCTTTCTCTTAGATGTATTGCCTTCTGAAGGATTGGCCAGCAATAAAACCAGAGCAAGCCATGGAGCTGCTGGATTGTAACTATCCAGACCCAATGATCCGTGACTTTGCGGTTCGGTGCCTTGAGAAGTATTTGACCGATGACAAACTCTCTCAGTACCTCATTCAGTTGGTCCAGGTAGGATTTATTTGGCTTTGGCGTCCAGAGATTGACTTCCTCTCACATTTCTTTGATTGTTTGGACTGTTGTCAAATATAAAATGTCATAATTTACTGGCTCATCTCCATACAGTATGAAAATGTATGCACTCACTAACTGTAAGTCGCTCTGGATAAGAGCGTCTGCAAAATGACTAAAATGTAAATGTAATACTCTCTTGTCAGGTTCTGAAATACGAGCAGTACCTTGATAACCCACTGGTACGATTTCTGCTGAAAAAGGCCTTGACTAACCAAAGGATAGGACACTTCTTTTTCTGGCACTTAAAGTGAGTGACTTAGAGTTACTTTACTGAGTAAATTCCATTCCTTTCACAGAGTTGACTGACTGAGTGCTAATGCCCTTTAACTCATCCACTTTCACTGTCCACTGTGCCCTAGGTCTGAGATGCACAATAAGACAGTGAGCCAGCGGTTCGGCCTGCTGCTTGAGTCCTACTGCCGGGCCTGTGGCATGTACCTGAAGCACCTGAGCAGACAAGTGGAGGCCATGGAGAAACTCATCAACCTCACCGACATCCTCAAACAGGAGAAGAAGGACGAGACTCAGAAGGTAACCCAGCACTCCCTCTCTCTCCAATACACCCATGCTTATTGTGCAACATGATGATCTGTTAGAGAATCTCTGCTGTTTCAGCTTACTGTTCCACGTTTCTGTTTCACTTACGAAACTTACATCAGTGGCTCCGTTTACCTAATTTCGAGAGAACCGGGCTTCACATTTCCTTTGGAGGCTCTATCTTCATTACAGCCTGCTCTGTGTGGTCCTGCAGGTGCAGATGAAGTTTCTGGTGGAGCAGATGAGGAGGCCAGACTACATGGACGCCTTGCAGAACTTCACCTCCCCCCTCAACCCTGCACACCAGCTGGGAAACATACGGTGGGCACACCACACTGGCACTCCTATGCCTTACTCACCCAATGCCTGAAAAGACACTATTGAAACTGTAGATGGGACACTGTTTCAATGGCTACAAAGGCCAGCAATCACTCTTTAGTGGCCCTAGTGGTAATGTTACATTCATTTGATCTAAGAGAGAGAAGGTAACCTGTAGTAAGCATTCTAGTTCCCCATCATAAAGTTCTGCTCATGTATGAAAATGTGAAATGTTATCGTAAACCGATTGTCAACTAATGTGCTCAGCCACTGGGCCCCTCAGTGCAGACCACTTGCACTCTAACACTTTTCATGCAATTGATCAATAAAACTAATGTAGCTGCCTGTGTAGCTTGCCTCTTGTGATGACTCCCATTGTTGGCATGTATTCCTCATGGTGAAATGCCCAGGCTTGAGGAGTGCAGAATCATGTCATCTGCCAAAAGGCCACTGTGGCTCAACTGGGAAAACCCTGACATCATGTCCGAGCTCCTCTTCCAGAACAATGAGATCATATTCAAAAACGGAGACGGTGAGTCTGCGTTAAGTTTTATAGTCAAACTGCTTTCTAAATAATAGTTTTACCTTGTAATGTTGTACTCTATTAGTTTGGATAGATGGAATGTATTTAAATTCTGCCATGGAACACTGAATATGACTTGTTTGTTTCAGACCTGCGACAGGACATGCTAACACTTCAGATCATCAGAATCATGGAGAACATTTGGCAGAACCAGGGTCTAGACCTCAGGATGTTGCCGTATGGCTGCATGTCTTTAGGTGACTGTGTGGGGCTGATCGAGGTGGTGCGGAGCTCTCACACCATCATGCAGATCCAGTGTAAAGGTGGCCTGAAGGGGGCGCTACAGTTCAACAGCTCAACACTACACCAGTGGCTCAAAGACAAGAATAAGGGAGAGATGTGAGGAAACGATATGTTGTGTGGGCGCTTTCCTTCCCGATTTTCTTTGGTTTGAAAATTGTAAATCGTAGTATTTCACGGCTCAGATTTGACGTTGTAACTCTGTCTGTAGGTATGACCTGGCCGTTGACTTGTTTACGCGATCCTGTGCTGGGTATTGCGTGGCCACCTTCATCCTAGGCATCGGTGACAGACACAACAGTAACATAATGGTGAAGGATGATGGGCAGGTAGGACCTGAGTTATCAACAAGATATTGTCTTGATACATCTTTTTTTGCAAACGCTATGTATTATCTTTTCTATGCTAATCTGGGATGTTTTGCAGCTGTTCCACATAGATTTTGGCCATTTCCTGGATCACAAGAAAAAGAAATTTGGCTACAAGCGAGAGCGAGTTCCGTTTGTCCTAACTCAAGATTTCTTGATTGTGATCAGCAAAGGGACCCAGGAGTGCACTAAGACCAGAGAGTTTGAGAGGTAGCCGTCTTCGTTTTCTCCTTCTTGTGTGAAAGGACACATCTGTGGATGTCTGTCTAGTGCTTGAATGTAAAGGTTGTGGAGTTGGCAGACCGCTAGTGTCTACACAGTAGGCAGCTATTAAATAACAATGTGTGCTCTGTCTCCCTGGGTGTCTGATAGGCTACTGTCTGCCAATTTTCCAGACCCTCTCCCTTACTTCTGCTTTAACAAATGTACTGCTATCTACTGCTAAATCGACCATGTCCAGCAGAGACTATATATTTCAATGGCCAAATGTATGCTTTCAAAGGCTTATTTTGAGGCTATAGAGAATTGAGGGAACAAGGGGAATGGTATATACTGATTCTTATGCCTTTTCCCTTCTCCTATTCTGTTTGTCTCAGATTTCAGGAGATGTGTTATAAGGCCTACTTGGCCATTCGTCAGCATGCCAACCTCTTCATCAACCTGTTCTCCATGATGCTGGGCTCCGGGATGCCCGAGCTGCAGTCCTTCGATGACATTGCCTACATCCGTAAAACGCTGGCCCTGGACAAGACTGAGCAGGAGGCCCTGGACTACTTCATGAAGCAGATGAATGACGCCCACCATGGCGGCTGGACCACCAAGATGGACTGGATTTTCCACACCATCCGCCAGCACGCGCTTAACTAAGTCCAGGCAGGACATCCGCCAGCCCTGCCCGGCCAGACACACCAGCCAGCTGTGAGTGGAACATCCAAACCTCATGAACTAATGGGTGATGTCCGACTATCCTATTGAGCGCTTAACAATCCAGAGTGAATTTTGTTTTTTTACTGAATTTGTTTCCTGCAGCAGCTTACCAACTAACTTGCCTTGTCTAAAACATTTGTTTTTTTGCCTGTAATGTTTTGTCCATTTCTTTTAATTTTTTAACCTTTTGGATGTGCTTTTCTCTTCTAATAGAAATCTTCCCTGGGTATTTATTCTTCTTGTTCCTTTCCTTTTTGTAAAAGAGAAGAGATTGCCGTCCCTTTTACAGGGTCACGGGGTATAGATGTCTTCCTGTAATGTAAATGCCTTTTGAATATGCACGGAACATCCCAGAAAAAACGGTATGAATTCAGTCATTTTTAGATGTGCAGCCGACTCCCCCTGTCCCAAAAAAATAAACCCCACTGAAAGGCAGCACCTTGAAGTGTTACATTGTGGCCCAATGGCTCTAATGGCTGGTCATTTCTGGCACCACAGTTTTTAAATCATTGTTATACTCCTTCCTCTTGGCATCATATTTGGCAGTTAGAGCAGATTATATATACTGTATATTTTTTACAATCTATACATGTATACCTCTACATGTGTGTATAAACACACACTGTGGGCCCAGCCTGTGATACTATCAAGAAAACCTTGCAGTGTAAAAATGAAGCCTTAATGTAGTTGACCTACAATGAGCAAGGGCTGGATTTCTCCCTCTTGTGTCTTGGAGGTCAATGGTAAAATACCTCTGTTGCTCAGTGAGATGTCATCATAATGACTGTTGAGAAGTGCATTAAGCTAGACAGACATAGTCACCTCTTGTAACTGATGCTTTCATCATGCATGTCAATAGTGCAGTTGGATTGTGAACTATACAAATGTTACAGTGCTATGGGTTGGCATGGGGAGAAAACCTCAGTACGGTATGTGAACATAAGACTATTTGTACACGTTGGGAAGTGGATGAAGTCTGATCAGTAATTTTGAGATATTTAAAGGCTGTCCCAAGGCAGCTAGTCATTATTGTTTATGTGTGCACCCCTCCCTCTCTCTGTGTGGAGTGGACCCCCTCTGTTTATCCTTTATTATGTTATTATGATGCGTCCCCTGTTTACTATTGTGTTCTCGGTGTAAACCTTTTGATAATAGTTGGACCTAGTCAACTCTGAATAGGAGCTGTGGGAAAGGTTTCCATTCCATAATGGCTTCTCAAAGTCCAAAACCCTTTTCAAATGAAGGACATTCATTTTGGGGTAAAAACCCTGTATTCTCATTCTCAATCATGTTCTCAAGCATAACTCTGTGATATATGCTGGTGAGAAATAAGGTGCCATTTAAAGAATTGTCTCTTTATGGAAGATTTTCCCCCAACCAGAACAGATTTCTCAGAAACTGATCAAGAAAAAAGACGCACTTTAGTTTTTTTCCATTTTCCAACATTTTTTGTTGATTCAATGAAAGCCAAAGTTTTAAGTCTCCATTGTTCAAATGTTACGTGAATCGCTCAATGGTTGTATCTGCATTACCATAGAAAGCCTAAGGACTAACGCATGCATATATTTGCCTCTATAGGTATCAGTTATGTTATGAGGAAAAGGGCATGTATTGAACAAGTGTTGTGACCAGAGGTCATAGGATATTGGTGTTTAGATTGTAAACTGTGTTTTTAAACCACCAGAAAAAAATAGCAACACATGCCCCTGCTCCGTAGTTCAGAATTCTAACTCTCAAATACAACATATCACAATTAGTATTTCTAATACCCGAGAGGTAATGTGCTTGACATGGCTTCAGACTGCATTATAAATGCCTATGTTTGCAAGTGTTGTCTCAAAAGTAGACCCTTCCTCCTGAAGCTATAGCCTGGGAATGAGTATACTATTGTGGTGGTATTCCAGACTTCATATGCATTCATGATGTGGGAGGTGTCTTGTTTTGAAAACATGTTGTTCCCATATGCAGTAAACCAATCAACTGGTATAGAGATGGACAGTTGCTGGTGCAGGTGGATCTTGCACTTTTTTTTAACGCCTTCGGTCCAACAGTAGTTTGAGTGCAGGTCTTTTTTAAGCATAAGCAATAGTATCCCTTTCTATCTGAGATTTGTCAGATGCATTAGATGCTTATAGTAGTCACCAGCCTTTTGTTAGCTCTTCAAATGCCATTCATTGCATGGATGTATTAACTTGTGCTTGTGTTGTGTTGTGTGTGTGTGTGTGTGTGTGTGTGTGTGTGTGTGTGCATTAATATGGATCTGTACAGGTTATAGATTTTCTTGGGCTGGACCCATTTAAAAGCCCATTCATAATGTCAATGTAATTCAGTGAGTGTGGTATATGCTTTGTTAACCTTTTCCACTTGCTGAACAGCACCAGGGAAGATAGTGTGATGCTGTACTTGAAACATGATTTGTAAGAAAATAGAACTTTTCATATTTCAGCTTCAAAAGTTTTACTTGAAATGTAATTGTTCTGAACCATGTTTGTATGTTGAAAACAAAGCTGTCATAGCCATGTGGTATATAGCACTGAGGGTTAGCACAGGCAAATCCATACCGATTGTGAATGTTAAAATAATTTGGTCATCTTGCAAGTCTCTCTACAATTGGAGATTCTATAATATGTGTTGACTTGGGCCATACGATGGTGTAAAAGGAAATAACAATTTTTATGTGTAAATGGTGTAAACAATTTGTTATTTAAGAACAAGGTTCAAGAGTAATCTTTGTTAGACGGAAACATCTGGAGTGGTTACATCTCTTCAATTAATACAGGTTTATAGACATTGAATTATATTTTTCATATATTTTGTTATTACTATCAACAACGCTACTATGATTGTATTATTACACAGCCATCCTGCATGAGAGTTGGTTAAAATAATATTTTATTCATTCTGCTAAGCAGCTATAAAGAAAGTTTGGCGCTATAGGAACAACTAATAATAATCCAACCTCTAACGAATGACATACCTGCATTATCCAATACAGTATACTTTGTTTCAGTTTGTTTCTAAGTTAAATACTTGCATTGTATCCAGACTGACTACAATTCTTTGAGTGTTACGTGACAATGTTAAAATAAACTTCTCAGTTAAGTACTTGCTTTTGTGGATAGTATGTTGCTTTACACAATGACACAGCACCCAGCACAATTGAATACATTTAGTTATTTATTTTTAGTATCAAATGGCCAAACAGTCAAGATGCACTTTGAGGGAATGAAAAAGTAAGATTGAATTGCATTGTCAAAAAGAGAATAAAATGATTATTCTTTTTATTTCAAATCAGCAGGTATGCTTATGATACAAATGCATTATATAGCATTCACTTATTTTTTTCCCAGCAAGTCTAAATCACTTAAGCCCTCCTCTATCACTGGCAAAGGTGTTGTGCGTTTCTCCTGTTCAGAGCTGGGGGTTGTTGGGGGGACAAACTGCTTCCAGGGCTTGGAGGGGCAGTGGAAAGGGCTCTCTGCAGTAGTTGTGGGGGGCAGGGCTGGCTCTGGGTCTCTGCTAGCCGTGGTGACAGCAGTCGGGCTGAGCTCCTGAGACTCCTCTAAAGACTCCTCTTTAGCTGAAGCAGTTGAGGCTGGGGTTGCTTCAGCAAAATTGTTGAAGTTCCTCAAGGGAGACCATCCAGGAGGCCTTCTTCTAAAGACTTCCTGTGAATGGAAAAATGTTCCTTGTCATAATCATCCATTTAGCACAAATTCCCAAAACATACATACATACCTACACATCATGACGCTATTACTTTATCTGATTTTCAGAGCATCATTAATATGCTATAGTAGTAAAGTTTGCAGAATGTCTCACAAAATTCTGAAGGGGACCTGGTGCACATTCCACATTTGCTTCTGCAGTCTCATGCCTCCAAGGTGCCACATCTACTGTAGAATTGCAGTGAGCAAGTTCCTAGAGATACAGGATGTCAGAGATGGCAGGGACAAGCATTCATGATACATTTCATTTACATACAGAAGTATTACAACAGCAGAATCATATATTAAATATACTGTAGCCTATTCAAAAAATACTATGAGCTCCATTGTGGTTTACCACATCTTCAGGATCTGGATGACATTCATCGTTCAGCTCTTTGTGGTCCGCTTTGGAGCAATTGCTTTTCCTCATATCGAACATCAGTCTATACCTGAATCCAGCAACCACCTAAGAGGAGCATGTGAAATAAATAAGTTATTCAAAGACATTCGTTTGAGCCGCCCTTCCCCCCAACGGATTCTGGAATGACACTCCTAACTCCAACAAGTACATTACAGTCCAAGGGTCACACCCATAGAGGTAAATATAGCCACACCACACCTACTAATGCCAGAGCCAAGGAGAAGGTTTGGCATATTTCCATTGGAAGGGATGAGCAAAGATACTTAACTTAAATTATATTTTTACAAAAGTAGATATCTTTAAAAAATATTTGTGTTGTTGGTAATTGTTGTAGGACCCAATACCCCTGATCCCAACTGGTCACTCTGTTACCTGATTCGCACTATAGGGCTCGAACCGTACCGTACTGGCTCTGATCTTTTCTTTTCACATGGTCATTTCCAGCATGGTTCCAGCAGCTATGGTAGATGTGTAACCAGGCCAGCCCTGGCCTAGTTCAGCTCAGTTTGGCTCGGTTTGGCCCTACAGTGTGAATCAGTTTTGAATTGAACTAGGTGTTTAGAGTCCACCAGGTGGCGTAGTCAACTAGCCTTTGTAACATTCAATAACTCCCAGTGAGATTTGCAACTGATTTACCTGTCTCGTAGCGAAACCAACACTGTTCAGGACAAAGTGATGGCTGGAGTCAGAATCAGCATTGAACCTGGTGATGGAGTATGTCACGGGAGCCTTTAGGTCCTCACTGTCCACGTCAATCTCCCTAGGACACCCCAGACATGTGGAGCGTTCAGCAACAACAGGGGCCTCCACTGAAAACGAGAGGGTTGTCAGTATAGAAAATTAACCACATATTTTTGGTGATTCTAATCTAAATCAACTAAAATAAATGTTCTGCTACATGAGTCAATCTTTGGTTAACATTTATCTGGTTGTCTGGAAAAACTATAAGTATAAATAGACTTGTATGTGATCTATGGCTTGGTCTACTTGGTGTGAAGTGAAAAACTAACCAACTGGGTCACAGAAAACTGCCAGGACCTCTTTATCGGTCTCTGACATGTGGACCGTTGCATTACAAGGGCTTGGCACCTGATAAATAAACAGAACAAATGTTTTATTATTATTATTATTTAAAAAACAGATTACCCAGAGATGTAATCTAATAACAAAGCATTACCTTGTTCCCAGTGGGGAGGTAGTCACAGTCTTTCCAGACTTTGTTTCCCCCTGCTGGACAGTCAGTGACCCTGCCATTGAATTCCACAAAGTACTGAGTGCCTGAGTCCTTCTGAGACTACAAGAGAGGAACGCAATACTGTGACTCGGTGTAGGAATGTTCGTATTCTCTCTTCATCAACACAATCAACACATCATTCATCAAGATGTATGCAAAAAGGACAGGATAAATAAATAAATATAAATAACAATGTTCTCAGTATGTCACCTACCGTTGAGGCCTCCAGAATCTGGTAGAGTGCTAGTTGATTTCCATAAGGACGCTTCTCATTATACTTGACAAGGGCCAAGTCCACAGCTGTCTCCACATCTTTGTCATCACAGAACACAAGGACCTGCTCTGGCTCCAGATCCTGCCCCTGTCCTGGAGCCCAAAATTGGAGAGAGAGCACTACTAGCACACATAGTCTCACTCCCAGTTTCATAACAAAGACATGTATGTCCCAGGTCCGGAGAGAAGGAAATGTGAGACCAGATCTCGTTCCTTACTGGACTCCTACTTCTGAAATGATTGACTGTAGTCTATTCGCCTACACAGACCTGTTCAAATAAAATGAGACAGTGCACAAGCAGAAAGGCATCCAGGCAGTCCCAGTGACAGCAGAGTAAATGTTTACTTATCTGCTGTCACCACCATGCCTGCATTCTTCGAAAATCAATACCTGTCTTTGAGTTGTGGAGAGTTTTTGGCATGCAAGAAAAATGATGGACATGTTTAAGAACATATTATCCTCCTACAGTCACTTGTTGTGATACCAGTTGTTGTTTTTTACCCATGTAAAAAAATCCAGGCATGATAGAAAACTATGTAGGAGTCAAGTGCCTGAGGAGGGTTTATTGTCATGTCTCCTCTATAATTTATGGAATAAAACCTCTGTGAATGTGCTATAACTGTGCTGGTCAAATGACACATTATCACAAATGAATTACCTGTAATAGCCACTTCATGCCATGCAATGACTTTATCAAAACCTTTGGTCTAATGAAAACAAATGTTCTATCCCTAAAGTAAACATAAATATTAGTTTAGTATTAGTGTGTGTCAGAGGGTAATACAATAGCAGAGGTCCATGTTATTAAGATGTAAATGGAAGGCCATGGGACAACCGCTCTCCCATTATAAAATACTTGGATGGGTAAACATGACCCTTTCCAAAAATGCTTGTCAGTTTGTCAATCCAAAGTTAATCCTGACGTGCATTGACACATTGCTGCAGTACTGTGTATTTTAGGAGATACTTTGTCCCTCTCTACCTTTGACCCCGATTTCCTCCAATGCCTGCTAATGCACAGTTTGATTTCCCCAGCAGCACAGCCATTCCCAGAATCCAACCACAGCTCCGGTGCAATAAACATGAACCAATCATATAATCAATGTATATAGGTATCATGGTCCAGGTATGATACAAATACAATCTTTGATAAACATTTTCCTCATATTTTCAATTTAGAGTCTAAAGCCTGTAACTCCTGGTTAATTCAAACAAGTAATTGTCATAGAAACTGCTCAATCAACATGTCCTTTGAACCAACCTGCTTTAATGCTATCTTTTTAGATAAAGAGTTGAGTAGACACAAATAACAAGATATCTAACCTGCAACAGCACAAGGTAAAGTTAGTTACATCATATCCTGTATATCAACCATTTAAAGATAGCTCATGAATCTTTTTTTTTTTTTTTACCTCTTTGCCCCTCCCCTTGAAGGCACTCATCACTTGAACAAGGCGTTTTGGTCTTCTGGAGATGAACTCACCACATCACATCTCATACATTTGGTCACAACACAAACGCCCAACTGAACACACAAGATGACTGCCAAACTCAAAAACAACATGCATCGTGAAAAAATACTTTTTCTACTGGTTGCGATCATAATGGGTGAGTTGCATGCACCTCTATCTAATAATGTCTAATCTATTCAGTGGTAGTGGTAGTCTGATATAAATTGATACTGTACAAGGCAGCAAGGCAGTTAACCATGCAACATGTAATATAATCTGCAATCAGAATAAATGCAGGCCATTTTAATCTGAATTTGTTTCTGAGATAATATTAGAAAACAGTGGAAGTGTACTCTTAAAAAGTCTAAATCATTGCAGGTAAAAACATGTTACAGACATAATCATGGCTACTTCAACAAATTGTTACAAACACATTTTTACAATGATTTATTTAAGTTCATTGTAAAAATAAGATTAACCTAAGGGGATCTGTAATTGTGCATGTGAATGTTGCCCTGGGTTGATGGTTTCTGTAAACGGTTTCACTTCACACGTCACTATACCGCTTTAAAGGAAACAGCCTTATGACTGCTGCATTGGACCCCACCATCATCACCACAGATGAGCCTGGCCTAAACAACCCTGAGCCCACTGAGCAATCATTCCTACCACAGAAGCCTGTCCTTCAGCCCAAAGAGACTGTTCCTGTCACTGGAAACTATGTGGTGAATAACACTGCAGGCAAGCCATGCATCAAGGTCTCCATGGGAGTGGAGTACATAGTTATTGAGAAGAAGGTAGGGACAGTCACTTTCTCAGCACTTTCTGTTTGTGTGTTTTAGCACTTCACTATCAGGGGTGAGATCTCATGTGGTTTGCCACCTAAACTGTGAAAAACAGACAATGGCCATTCTCATACACATTACTATGTTTGGTCATGAGATCGACCATACAATCATTATGATACTACAGTGCCTTGCAAAAGTATTCATCCCCCTTCGCTTTTTTCCTACTTTGTTGCATTACAACCTGTAATTTAAATTGATTTTTATTTGGATTTCATGCAATGGACATACACAGAATAGTCCAAATTGGTGAAGTGAAATTAAAAAAATAACTTGTTTCAAAGAATTCTACAAAATAAATAACGGAAAAGTGGTGCGTGCATATGTTTTCACCCCTTTGCTATGAAGCTCCTAAATAAGACCTGGTGCAACCAATTACCTTCAGAAGTCACATAATGAATTAAATAAAGTCCACCTGTGTGCAATCTAAGTGTCAAATGATCTGTTTTTTTTGTCTTATTTCTTGTTTGTTTCACAATAATTATTTTTTTGCATCTTCAAAGTGGTAGCCCAGTTGTGTATATCAAATGATACAAACCCCCAAAAAATCCATTTTAATTCCAGGTTGTACGGCAACCAAATAGGACAAATGCCAAGGGGGGTGAATACTTCGCAAGCCACTGTATATTATTAAGTAGCTCTAAATCTATAACAATAATTAAGTTATCACTTGTTCCTACATCATCACTTGTTTGCTATTGTTTTTGTCCTTTTCCAATCCAATGGTATGTTGATCCTTATTTTTTCAGAAAGCTTCCTATTTCAACTTAGACCCTACCACCACCCTCGCTACGGGTAGATGTGGTGAAAAAGAGGCAGTTCTCTCCCTGGCTATTGTAGGAGAGGGAGGCTATCTGAATCTCACCTTTGAAAAGGTACAAATTCAGAAACTTCCATCTTCTCATGTCACACATGATGTTAACACATATGACCACATCACCTTATAACTGGAAATGTTTTTTCCTTTCCTCTCCGACTCTGAGATGATAACTGAGAATAATCACAGGTTGACCACAACTCTTCCATATAATGATCAGAAGCGGAGCAATACATTATATCTATACATGGCTCTGAGCAGAAGCATACTCATTCAAATGCATGTTTGGCTTTGAATAAAGACAATGATTTATTTATTTAATGCACATTATTAATAATTTTTCCTCCCACAGGAAGGGAACCTATCCTATGTGTCAAAGGTCAACGCTAATTTGGCACCAGGCAAAGGTAAGTAGACCAACATGATCTCACAAGTAGACACATTATTTGAAACAAATGCATGGATATTCTTCAACCGATTTCATTGTTAGAAAAACAAGGCTGAGCATATTCTTTCACCATTAGGGAATAAGAACTATCCTGGGGTGATAGAACATGAAAAGCTGTTCCCAACTGCCGCTGGCCGCAGCTTCAAGTGTAATTCTCAGACCAAGTTTCATCTGGCTGAAAACCTTCGAGTGAAGCTTGTGCCTCTTCAGTTCCAAGCTTTCAAACTCACCAATGGGAAGTTTGGAGAGGGTATGTCAATTTTACAATTTTAGGGACCATTCCGTTTATGATTTACGAAAGCATTCTGTTTATTATTTTACTGTAGGGTTATACAGCGCCTTGCAAAAGTATTCATCCCCCTTGGCGTTTTTCCTATTTTGTTGCATTACAACCTGTAATTTATATTGATTTTTTTATATGGATTTCATGTAATGGACATACACAAAATAGTCCAAATTGGTGAATTGAAATGAAAAAAATAACTTGTTTCAAAAAATTCAAAAAAGTAAATAATGGAAAAGTGGTGCGTGAATATGTATTCACCCCCTTTGCTATGAAGCCCCTAAATAAGATCTGGTGCAACCAATTACCTTCAGAAGTCACATAATTATTTAAATAAAGTCCACCTGTGTGCAATCTAAGTGTCACATGATCTGTCACATGATCTCAGTATACAGTTGAAGTCGGAAGTTTACATACACTTAGGTTGGAGTCATTAAAACTTGTTTTTCAACCACTCCACACATTTCTTGTTAACAAACTATAGTTTTGGCAAGTCGGTTAGGACATCTACTTTGTGCATGACACAAGTAATTTTTCCAACAATTGTTAACAGACAGATTATTTCACTTATAATTCACTGTATCACAATTCCAGTGGGTCAGAAGTCTACATAGACTTAGTTGACTGTGCCTTTAAACAGCTTGGAAAATTCCAGAAAATTATGTTATGGCTTTAGAAGCTTCTGATGGGCTAATTGACATCATTTGAGTCAATTGGAGGTGTGCCTGTGGATGTATTTCAAGGCCTACCTTCAACTCAGTGCCTCTTTGCCTGACATCCTGGGAAAATCAGAAAGAAATCAGCCAAGACCTCAGAAAAACAATTGCAGACCTCCACAAGTCTGGTTCATCCTTGTGAGCAATTTCCAAACGCCTGAAGCTACCACGTTCATCTGTACAAACAAAAGTACACAAATATAAACACCATGGGACCACGCAGCCGTCATACCGCTCAGGAAGGAGACACGTTCTGTCTCCTAGAGATGAACGTACTTTGGTGCCAAAAGTGCAAATCAATCCCAGAACAACAGCAAAGGGCCTTGTGAAGATGCTAGAGGAAACAGGTACAAAAGTATCTATATCCACAGTAAAACGAGTCCTATATTGACATAACCTGAAAGGCCGCTCAGCAAGGAAGAAGCCACTGCTCCAAAACCGCCATAAAAAAGCCAGACTACGGTTTGCAACTGCACATGGGGACAAAGAGTATCGGTCCATAGGACCACTTTAAGCCGTACACTCCACAGAGCTGGGCTTTACAGAAGTGGCCAGAAAAAAGTCATTGCTTAAAGAAAAAAATAAGCAAACACATTCAGTGTTCGCCAAAAGGCATGTGGGAGACTCCCCAAACATATGGAAGAAGGTACTCTGGTCAGATGAGACTAACATTGAGCTTTTTGGCCATCAAGGAAAACGCTATGTCTGGCGCAAACCCAACACCTCTCATCACCCCGAGAACACCATCCCCAAAGTGAAGCATGGTGGTGGGAGCATCATGCTGTAGGGATGTATTTCATCGGTAGGGACTGGGAAACTGGTCAGAATTGACGGAATGATGGATGGGTCTAAATACAAGGACATTCTTGAGGGAAACCTGTTTCAGTCTTCCAGAGATTTGAGACTGGGACGGAGGTTCACCTTCCAGCAGGACAATGACCCTAAGCACACTGCTAAAGCAACACTCGAGTGGTTTAAGAGGAAACATTTAAATGTCTTGGAATGGCCTAGTCAAAGCCCAGACCTTAATCCAATTGAGAATCTGTTGTATGACTTAAAGATTGCTGTACACCAGCGGAACCCATCCAACTTGAAGGAGCTGGAGCAGTTTTGCCTTGAAGAATGGGCAAAAATCCCAGTGGATAGATGTGCCAAGCTTATAGAGACATACCCACAAGAGACTTGCAGCTGTAATTGCTGCAAAGGGTGGCTCTACAAAGTATTGCCCACTGACAAAGACCTGATCAGTCTATAATTTTAATGGTAGGTTTATTTGAACAGTGAGAGACAGAATAACAACAACAAAATCCAGAAAAACATATGTCAAAAATGTTATAAATTTATTTGCATTTTAATGAGGAAAATAAGTATTTGACCCCTCTGCAAAACATGACTTAGTACTTGGTGGCAAAACCCTTATTGGCAATCACAGATGTCAGACGTTTCTTGTAGTTGGCCACCAGGTTTGCACACCTCTCAGGAGGGATTTTGTTCCACTCCTCTTTGCAGATCTACTACAAGTCATTAATGTTTCGAGGGCTGATGCTTGGCAGCTCAAACCTTCAGCTCCCTCCACAGATTTTCTATGGGATTAAGGTCTGGAGACTGGCTAGGCCACTCCAGGACCTTAATGTGCTTCTTCTTGAGCCACTCCTTTGTTGCCTTGGCCGTGTGTTTTGGGTCATTGTCATGCTGGAATACCCATCCATGACCCATTTTCAATGCCCTGGCTGAGGGAAGGAGGTTCTCACCCAACATTTGACGGTACATGGCCCCGTCCATCGTCCCTTTGATGCGGTGAAGTTGTCCTGTCCCCTTAGCAGAAAAACACTGCCAAAGCATAATGTTTCCACCTCCATGTTTTTGACGGTGGGGATGGTGTTCTTGGGGTCATAGGCAGCATTCCTCCTCTTCCAAACACGGCGAGTTGAGTTGATGCCAAAGAGCTCAATTTTGGTCTCATCTGACCACAACACTTTCACCCAGTTCTCCTCTGAATCATTCAGATGTTCATTGGCAAACTTCAGACGAGCCTGTATATGTGCTTTCTTGAACAGGGGGACCTTGCGGGCGCTGCAGGATTTCAGTCCTTCACGGCGTAGTGTGTTACCAATTGTTTTCTTGGTGACTATGGTCCCAGCTGCCTTGAGATCATTGACAAGATCCTCCCGTGTAGTTCTGGGCTGATTCCTCACCGTTCTTATGATCCTTGCAACTCCACGAGGTGAGATCTTGCATGGAGCCCCAGGCCGAGGGAGATTGACAGTTATTTTGTTTTTCTTCCATTTGCGAATAATCGCGCCAACTGTTGTCACCTTCTCACCAAGCTGCTTGGCGATGGTCTTGTAGCCCATTCCAGCCTTGTGTAGGTCTACAATCTTGTCCCTGACATCCTTGGAGAGCTCTTTGGTCTTGGCCATGGTGGAGAGTTTGGAATCTGATTGATTAATTGCTTCTGTGGACAGGTGTCTTTTATACAGGTAACAAGCTGAGATTAGGAACACTCCCTTTAAGAGTGTGCTCCTAATATCCGCTCGTTACCTGTATAAAAGACACCTGGGAGCCAGAAATCTTTTTTTTGGGGGGGGGGTGGATCAGCTTAATATTGCAGATAGATTGTATCTTCTATCAATGTAATTGTCTGCATCACTTCCATCCCCATGTTTGTGATATATACAGTTGTGCAAGTTCTCCCACTTAAAAAGATGAGAGAGGCCTGTAATTTTCATCATAGGTACACGTCAACTATGACAGACAAAATGAGGAAAAAAAATCCAGAAAATCACATTGTAGGATTTTTTATGAATTTATTTGCAAATTATGGTGGAAAATAAGTATTTGGTCAATGACAAAAGTTTCTCAATACTTTGTTATATACCCTTTGTTGGCAATGACACAGGTCAAACGTTTTCTGTAAGTCTTCACAAGGTTTTCACACACTGTTGCTGGTATTTTGGCCCATTCCTCCATGCAGATCTCCTCTAGAGCAGTGATGTTTTGGGGCTGTCACTGGGCAACACGGACTTTCAACTCCCTCCAAAGATTTTCTATGGGGTTGAGATCTGGAGACTGGCTAGGCCACTCCAGGACCTTGAAATGCTTCTTACGAAGCCACTTCTTTGTTGTTTGGGATCATTGTCATGCTGAAAGACCCAGCCACGTTTCATCTTCAATGCCCTTGCTGATGGAAGGAGGTTTTCACTCAAAATCTCACGATACATGACCCCATTCATTCTTTCCTTTACACGGATCAGTCGTCCTGGTCCCTTTGCAGAAAAACAGCCCCAAAGCATGATGTTTCCACCCCCATGCTTCACAGTAGGTATGGTGTTCTTTGGATGCAACTCAGCATTCTTTGTCCTCCAAACACGACGAGTTGAGTTTTTACCAAAAAGTTCTATTTTGGTTTCATCTGACCATATGACATTCTCCCAATCCTCTTCTGGATCATCCAAATGCACTCTAGCAAACTTCAGACGGGCCTGGACATGTACTGGCTTAAGCAGGGGGGACACGTCTT
Source organism: Coregonus clupeaformis (assembly GCF_020615455.1). NCBI lineage: Eukaryota > Metazoa > Chordata > Actinopteri > Salmoniformes > Salmonidae > Coregonus > Coregonus clupeaformis. Next base: position 38,775,782 of record NC_059211.1, on the reverse strand, counting down.
GCACTGCAGGATTTGAGTCCCTGGCGGCGTAGTGTGTTACTGATGGTAGGCTTTGTTACTTTGGTCCCAGCTCTCTGCAGGTCATTCACTAGGTCCCCCCGTGTGGTTCTGGGATTTTTGCTCACCGTTCTTGTGATCATTTTGACCCCACGGGGTGAGATCTTGCGTGGAGCCCCAGATCGAGGGAGATTATCAGTGGTCTTGTATGTCTTCCATTTCCTAATAATTGCTCCCACAGTTGATTTCTTCAAACCAAGCTGCTTACCTATTGCAGATTCAATCTTCCCAGCCTGGTGCAGGTCTACAATTTTGTTTCTGGTGTCCTTTGACAGCTCTTTGGTCTTGGCCATAGTGGAGTTTGGAGTGTGACTGTTTGAGGTTGTGGACAGGTGTCTTTTATACTGATAACAAGTTCAAACAGGTGCCATTAATACAGGTAACGAGTGGAGGACAGAGGAGCCTCTTAAAGAAGAAGTTACAGGTCTGTGAGAGCCAGAAATCCTGCTTGTTTGTAGGTGACCAAATACTTATTTTCCACCATAATTTGCAAATAAATTCATTACAAATCCTACAATGTGATTTTCTGGATTTTTTTTCCTCAATTCGTCTGTCATAGTTGACGTGTACCTATGATGAAAATTACAGGCCTCTCTCATCTTTTTAAGTGGGAGAACTTGCACAATTGGTGGCTGACTAAATACTTTTTCCCCCCACTGTATACTCCCCTTTATTACTTTTCAACCCCGCCATCCTTTCCCTACTTGGAGTTAATTAGTGAACAACAATGCCCAGGCCTCTACTTCCGGTCTTTACTTACTATCTACACCTTATGGACACAGTTAATTTTACAATAATTCTATTATATATATATATATATATTATTTATTTTTTGCTCCTGAACTTCTTCTACTCTCAACCTCTCCGATCATTTTCATGATGTCCATCCGGTTTGCTTCTATATGCCATATCTTTCTAACTGTGCTCTTTCCCAAAAGCTCCCAACATACAACCTATATACTTGTTATGGACACAGTATGCTTACATTATTAGCTATCTTTGTTATTATTTGTTGTTATTTGTTATTAGTCCCATCCTTCAACTCTATTCAATACCTCCCATCTATCTCTTAACACCATCCATATAGGATTTCTATTTGCCATATATATTTCAACCGTACTGTGATGTTTTACAAAAGTTCTGAACCTTTCTATTCTCATTGCTTCTACAGATTGTGAATTAAAAATAAACATTTTTGCTAAAAGTATTATTATATTATTGATCGATTGACTATGACTTTTCAGATCACCCAGTAATGCTATCTGCAAGGTTAGCTCTAGGTAAATATTGCAATCCTTTAGCCATTCCTGGACCTGTGTCCAAAAACAAGCTACAAATGGACAGAACCAAAACAAATGATCTAATGATTCTGTCTCTTCACAGCAAAATCTGCAGAGCTGGGAATATTGTATCCCCCATATAAATAACATTTTATTGGTAGCAAGAATTTTATATAATAATTTAAATTGAAAGATTCTAATTTTTGAATTCGGTGTCGTTTTGCGTGTCAGTTCATAAACACTATGCCATGGGATCGGTACGTCAAAAATCTCTTCCCAACTATTTTGCAATCTATATGGGACGGCTGTCAATCCTTTGGTCCTTAAGTGAAACTGATATACTTTTTTATTTATCACAGTTTTCCTTAACCAATTATGTTCTTTAATGCAAGGCCGACAGACAAGTTCCTTACTTTCTCCCCCTTCCATTTTCCTCTTCCACTTTTGCGGTAAGGCTGCAATTATTTGGTTGTAATTTTGGGTAGAGCAGACATTTCCATATGTTTTTGTTAGCTACATGTGCGACATAACTCCACCAGTCCTACCGATGATATCATTTACGAAGATTATACCTTTTTTAAACATTCTGTCAAAAAATAAAGGTTTTTTGTCAATTAGTATATTTGAATTTAACCACAATATTTGTTGCATTATTTGTTCTGTCGTTTCTGGAGGATTAAATTGAAATTGCAACCAACTTTCTATGGCTTGTTTTAGAAATAGTGATATTTGGGAGATGATTTCCTTTTCAAATAACTGCAAATGAGTTGTTGTAATCTGAATAAAGGGAAAAAGGCCTTTCTTGAACATTGGGTGAGACAATCTTACTAATTTGCTTGAGAACCAGTTCGGATTTAAGTATAACTTTTGTATGACTGAAGCTTTTAGTGATAGGTCTAATGCTTTAATTTTTAATAATTTCTGTCCTCCGAATTCATATTCATTATATAAATATGCCCTTTTAATTTTGTCTGGCTTGCCGTTCCAAATAAAATTGAATATTTTTTTCTCATATAATTTAAAAAACTGTTCGCTAGGCGTAGGCAAGACCATAAGCAAATAGGTAAACTGGGATAATACTAAAGAGTTAATCAGGGTGATTTTTCCACAAATTGACAGGTATTTTCCTTTCCATGGTAGTAAGATCTTATCTATTTTTGCTAACTTTCTATACAAATGTATTGAAGTGAGATCATTTATTTCCTTTGGGATATGTATTCTGAGTATATCCACATCACCATCAGACCATTTTATTGGTAAACTACATGGTAATGTAAAAATTGTATTTTTTAGTGATCCAATACGTAATATAGTACATTTGTCATAATTTGGTTGTAATCCAGAGAGGTTAGAAAATGTATCTAGATCCTCTATGAGGCTGTGGAGGGATTCTAGTTGTGGATTTAAAAGAAAACATGAATCATCAGCGTACAATGACACCTTTGTTTTGAAGCCCTGGATTTCTAATCCTCTGATATTATTATTGGATCTGATTTTAATAGCTAACATCTCGATGGCCACAATAAATAGATATGCCGATAGTGGACAACCTGGTTTTACTCCTCTTGACAGTTTAAAACTTTCTGAGAAATAGCCATTATTTACTATTTTACACCTAGGGTTACTATACATGATTTTGACCCATTTTATAAGAGATTCTCCAAAATTGAAATGCTCCAGGCATTTATATATAAACCCCAGTCGAACTTTATCAAATGCCTTTTCGAAGTCTGCTATGAATAGCAGGCCTGGTTTCCCATATTTTCCATAGTGTTCTATTGTTTCCAATACTTGCCTTATATTATCTCCAATGTATCTTCCATGTAAAAAACCTGTCTGATTAGAATGAATAATATCCAACAATACCTTTTTAATTCTATGCGCTATACATTTTGCTAGAATTTTTGCATCACAACACTGAAGTGTAAGGGGCCTCCAATTTTGTAAATGGACTGGATCTTTATATTTTCCACATGTATCCTGTTTCAGTAATAATGAGATCAGACCTTCTTCTTGAGTGTCAGATAATCTACCATTTACATAGGAGTGGTTAAAACATGCTAATAACGGTCCTCTTAGTATATCAAAAAAGGTTTGGTATACCTCGACTGGGAGCCAGAAATCTTTCTGATTGAGAGGGGGTCAAATACTTATTTCCCTCATTAAAATGCAAATCAATTTATAACATTTTTGACATGCGTTTTTCTGGATTTTTGTGTTGTTATTCTGTCTCTCACTGTTCAAATAAACCTACCATTAAAATTATAGACTGATCATTTCTTTGTCAGTGGGCAAACGTACAAAATCAGCAGGGGATCAAATACTTTTTTCCCTCACTGTATATGGTTTAATGCTCTTTTAAATGTAACATTGTAAAGGTAAGGTTTTGCCCTTTCGGCCCCTCAAAATCAATTATCCAAAGTGTTAAGATCCAGATGAAATATTATTATTTATAATTTTTCTTCTTGTACAAGGTAACAGAATCAGTCAAAACAAAATCGATATTGCTCTTCAATTTTTACATTACATTTACTTTACAAACACATCCTGGGGTCATTTTGAAGTTCTGGCTCTAATACCGCTGATGCAATTTTGCTGATATATATATTTTTTATTATGTAGGTAGGGAAAACTCCATAACATATGCAGTAAATCTCCAGTATTTATCTTACAACTAGGACATTTGTCAGTTATCTTATTATCAAGTAAATGCAGTCTATGTGGAGTAAATTATGTCCTGTGCAATAAATTGAATTGCATCTGTCTATGTTTGGTTGCCATCAAGAAGCTCTGAAAGGTTTCAAGCAAGTCATCCCAGTCTACTGGGTCATAGTTACAGCCTAGGTCTCTCTCTGTCCCATTTGTATGTTAGGTTATTATAATGAGGTACATTATTATTCAGTGTATTATACATCAAGTTGACCTAGTACTATGAATACGATTTTCGAGTAGTGATTCCTTTGGAGTATTAGGGAAATTGTATTTTGTCTTTTCTTTTAACCAGTATTTAAGAAGCTAGTTTCAGGAAGCTCATGCTGGTCTTTGAGTTGTTGAAATTGCATGAATTTATTATAGAAATTCCTTTCAAGTTCCATAAACAAAATTTTGTTTTTTATTGTCCCCCCTATGGCATTTCAGAGGTTGAGTGCTGGGCTGACTTCAACAAGAGGATCATCCCCATCATTATTGGTGCCACGGCTGTGGCACTCCTCCTGATTGCTGTCCTGACCTTCCTGATCATCTGGAACCGCCGTAGAGCTGGCTATGACAGGATCTGAGAAGACTTCATGTAAACATAAAATGAATGCTTTTTATAGCCACGTTTTGTATTTCCTAGATGCTTTTTAGTATTTTTATCCATTACTCAATATTACCTTTTTATAGTTGTGTTTTTTAATATTTAATTCTGTTTGCAAAGAAAATTGAAATAATATTATTACAGTAAAAAATATGTGAATGTGGTTAATACTTCTAGGAAAGCACTGTGTAAGTTTACAATCATAATCAGCCAATATGGTCAGCAATTTGAATCTTGTTATGTTTTTTGGGGGAAATTATATTTTGTTTAAAGAGTGCCAATATTACCTTATTAAAAGTGTGGCTTTATCGAGCAGGATTGAAATTCATTATCTTCAAGTTCACATTTAAGTATAGATTTCTTGCATGCCTTATTATAAAAACACACTGTCCAAAAACATATAATTCTGTAACAGTAGCATTGCCAGAAATCCGTTGGAGGGTGGGCCTGCAAAAAAAAATATATATATAATAATAATTTTTAAAATGAGCTAACTTCCTGCAATTCTACACATTTTCCCATGGGGCAAAGAGAAAAATGTGCAGTTTTATAGCTAATCTCATGGTATTCTACACATTTTGCCATGAGGCTGAAAGAAAATGTTGCCATTTTAAAGCTGATTTACTGCAATTCTACACATTTTACCATGGAGTAGAGAGGAAAATGTGCAGTTTCATAGCTAATCTCATGCTATTCTACACATTTTGCAATGAGGTCGAGATAAACATTTAGCATTTTTAAATCTAAAATATACTGTGATAAAGGCACTGGATTATTACATTTTAGTCATTTAGCAGACACACTTATCCAGAGCGACTTACAGTTAGTGAGTGCATACATTTTTCATACTGGCCCCCCGTGGGAATCGAACCCACACCCCTGGCGTTGCAAGCGCCATGCTCTACCAACTGAGATACACAGGACTATGTGCTGTCTTGTTTGCTAAATGAACAAATGAAGTAGGCAGTGGCATGGTGCATATAGCCATAGAAGCACAGTGACATATGCCTCAATGCAGTCATATTCGTGACTTATATATATATAATTTTTTTGCTCAATCTGATTGGGTGGGCCTGGCTCCCCAGTGGGTGGGCCCAGGCCCCTACCTAAGTGGCAGTTCTGCAAGATGGTGTAAATTATGTCTGGAACCTCTCAAAAAATGTACCTCCAAAGTGTCAACACTGTGACCTCTCCTTATGGATTCACCCTTTCCAAAGATGAGCTATTATAATGACAAGATAGCCGATTGACCTCTCTAAGGATGGAAAAATACATGTCCTCGAAGATGGAAGACAAGCAGGAGGAGGCTAGATCAGGTGGGACATTTCTAGCCAATGAGAGGGCAGATATGCGTGTGACCAACAGACAAGAGAAGGAAGACTCATCTTTGAATCTGTGCCATTATAGCTAATTTTCCCCCAACATCGGACACCCCCTAACTTCGGACACTCTCTAGTGGTTGGAGGACTAAATCACCTCGAGTTCAACAATGCATTAATGAGGAGCATAGGTTTGAACTATACTGATATAAATTGTTTCACATAACAGGCTGTGATTCATGTGAGGAACGTTAGGGGCTAGGATGAGATAAAACTTGCATTTCTTATAGATAAGACTTGTATTTCTCACAGATACGAACACTCTCTCTTTGTTGTCTGTGAAACCGTCCTTGAACGTAGGTACATAGAGTACAGATTGGAAGGGTGTCTTTTGGGTGCTGACTCTACAGGTTATTATGATAGCAACTTATGCCTGGGAACGGTGGAGCGCCAAGGGGTGGAGCGCCAAGGGGTTGGGACTAACCCATGCGCCAACGGATTGGCTGAGTAAAGTCTAAACCACACTCAGTCCTTTACTCTGATTGGCCAACAGAAGAGGTGGGAACTCTCTGTCAGAGTATTTGAGAAAGAACCTGTAAACAATGGTTTAGTTCTCTGTCTGCCCTGCGTGGTATTTCAGTGTGCCCGTATACGAACCAACATACTTATCATACATACATTTTGCATATAATAAATGTAGCTTGGATTGAATATCTCTTGATTATGTTTTCTCTTATTCCAATACCAGATTTGAATTACGCAATTTCTAACAGTAACAACCTAACCATTACGAAACTTCTATTATATAAAATAAGCCACACGTAGCAAATTTGCAATAAAAAATTTTGTTGACCATTTTCGACACTCATTGACCATACAAACATTCCTCATTTCGTGTGCTTATTTGTCGTGGACATGTTTTTGGCTGAGTAAAACCAAATCGTTTTTATCTGTGGAAAAACGTCTTTGTTCCTTCCTCTCTGTCTCGACTTTTTCTACTGGTTGATCATCCTACGGGTCCACAAGAGAGACATACATAGCAAATTTAACTTAATCGTTAACGTCATTCTGTAGCTATTTATTGTTATTTTCACCAAACTAAGAACATGTTTCAGCTTATAGTTTCATATTATACTATTTCCACCGATCAACTGTAGTTGATAATACGTATTGTAAAATGCAGTATCGTAACTAGCTAAAGCTTAAATGGTAAATCGAAATAAGAGATTTTAAAGGCAAACGACTATTTTATTATTCAGCTAACGTTAGTCAACTACCGTAGACTGCTAACTTCACACGGTATACATGGCTTATGTCATGAAAGTTCAAACCCTACAGGGTTTAAGAATATTTCAACAGTAAGTCGATAATGCTTGTCATATGTTGTGTTATGTTTACTATCACTGCACTTGATCTATTTTGAATAAATAAACTGCTAAGAAGACGTCGATAGCTTTCTGTCTAGACAGTTGGCTAGCTAACTAGCAAGCTAGTCAACCAGCTAGCCGAACGCGCAAGATTGTAGCTAGCTCGCTTCTTGACGCTAGTTAACATGGTTAAACAACCTTAGTACATGTTAACCAAAACGATTAAGCCATTATATTTTGTGTGTGTCGACATTGCTAGATAGTCTTACTTTTTACTATGCACCGATTCTGTGCAAGGTTAAATAAAGGTAGCTAGCTGGCTAACTTAGCATAACCAGCATAATGGTGAAATGTTTTGTTTCCAAAGCGATGTGCAGTTCATTTAATGCATTCAGCTCTATATCAACTAGTTATCATATTTGAGCAATGATCATTATGCATTCGAGTATTAGCCAGCTGTGATGAAGCAAACTGCACTGTGAAAAGCCATTCATTGATGTAAACAGATTTAACTAAACTCAGCAAAAAAAAGAAACGTCCTCTCACAACTGCGTTTATTTTCAGCAAATTTAACATGTGTAAGTATTTGTATGAACATAAGATTCAACAACAGACATAAACTGAACAAGTTCCACAGACATGTGACTAACATGAATTGAATAATGTGTCCCTGAACAAAGGGGGGGTCAAAATCAAAAGTAACAGTCAGTATCTGGTGTGGCCACCAGCTGCATTAAGTACTGCAGTGCATCTCCTCCTCATGGACCGCACCAGATTTGCCAGTTCTTGCTGTTAGACGTTACCCCACTCTTCCACCAAGGCACCTGCAAGTTCCCAGACATTTCTGGGGGGAATGGCCCAAGCCCTCACCCTCCGATCCAACAGGTCCCAGACGTGCTCAATGGGATTGAGATCCGGGCTCTTCGCTGGCCATGGCAGAACACTGACATTCCTGTCTTGCAGGAAATCACGCACAGAACGAGCAGTATGGCTGGTGGCATTGTCATGCTGGAGGGTCATGTCAGGATGAGCCTGCAGGAAGGGTACCACATGAGGGAGGAGGATGTCTTCCCTGTAATGCACAGCGTTGAGATTGCCTGCAATGACAACAAGCTCAGTCCGATGATGCTGTGACACACCGCCCCAGACCATGACGGACCCTCCACCTCCAAATCGATCCCGCTCCAGAGTACAGGCCTCGGTGTAACGCTCATTCCTTCGACGATAAACGCGAATCTGACCATCACCCCTGGTGAGACAAAACCGCGACTCGTCAGTGAAGAGCACTTTTTGCCAGTCCTGTCTGGTCCAGCGACGGTGGGTTTGTGCCCATAGGCGATGTTGATGTCGGTGATGTCTGGTGAGGACCTGCCTTACAACAGACCTACAAGCACTCAGTCCAGCCTCTCTCAGCCTATTGCGGACAGTCTGAGCACTGATGGAGGTTATTGCCATCCTGTACCTGTCCCGCAGGTGTGATGTTCGGATGTACCGATCCTGTACAGGTGTTGTTACACGTGGTCTGCCACTGCGAGGACGATCAGCTGTTCGTCCTGTCTCCCTGTAGCGCTGTCTTAGGCGTCTCACAGTACGGACATTGCAATTTATTGCCCTGCCCACATCTGCTGTCCTCATGCCTCCTTACAGCATGCCTAAGGCACGTTCACGCAGATGAGCAGGGACCCTGGGCATCTTTATTTTGGTGTTTTCCAGAGTCAGTAGAAAGGCCTGTTTAGTGTCCTAAAATTTCATAACTGTGACCTTAATTGCCTACCGTCTGTAAGCTGTTAGTGTCTTAACAACCATTCCACAGGTGCGTGTTCATTAATTGTTCATTGAACAAGCATGGGAAACAGTGTTTATACCCTTTACAATGAAGATCTGTGAAGTTATTTAGATTTTTACAAATTATCTTTGAAAGACAGGGTCCTAAAAAAGGGACGTTTCTTTTTTTTGCTGAGTTTAGGTGCTCTCTTTACATGACCTGTCCAACCATCAAGGTCTGTGTCCTGCAATGTTCTTTTATTATCTCATCTTAGGACATTGATATGGACCAAAGGATCTGTGCGGTTTGCCTCAGTTGGTAAGTAACATGGGGCAATATTGAATGTCAGCACTTCTGTGAATATTGTCTCTTTTTCCAAGTTATTCATCTCCATGTAGATTGAACTGCAGAGGAAGCATTGTAGTTGTCTGGATTAGTATGCATTACATCATCACTCATAGTTCAGGTCTCTTTTCCTCTAGGGCAAGGCAGGATAGAAAAAGTCCTCATTGCCAACAGAGGAGAAATCGCCTGCCGTGTGATGCGAACAGCAAAGAAGATGGGAGTGCGCTCTGTGGCAGTATACAGTGATGCAGACCGTCATTCCATGCATGTGGCCATGGTATGTCAAGGCTAAAGGTCGAAACTTTGACCCCTCTGTCAGTATATGTTTGTAGATGCAGCTGTATTTATGGGGTTTCTCTCATGTTTCTTAGGCAGATGAGGCCTATAACATTGGGCCAGCCGCATCCCAGCAGAGTTACTTGTCCATGGAGAAAGTCTTGGAGGTTGCCAAGAGATCTGGATCACATGTATGTCAAGTACAGTATTGTATTTGTAATATTTCTCATTCTCATTCATTACGGCAATCCCCTTTTTCTCAAAGTCGCAATACAGACTATATCTGACGAATACATTTATGTTTATAAATTGTGTTTTTGTTATAGGCTGTCCACCCAGGATATGGCTTCCTGTCAGAGAACACAGAGTTTGCTGAGGCTTGCAAACAGGAGGGTATAATCTTCATTGGTCCTCCATCATCTGCTATCAGAGACATGGGTATCAAAAGGTATAGTTAAAGGTAGACTCAGCGATATGACATAGATGCAGAAAGTAAAAAGCATAGTGGGTCAATTTCCGCAACAACTAAGAGTGTTGAAGCGCGAGGCTCAACTTCTCTGCTGTGTTGGTGCCCTGGCTACCACGCTGTAACAGTGTGAAGCGAACCCGTGCACATGCGCAGATGCTGTGTGAGAGCGAAGTGTTGCATCTCGCTCATCTCAATCTGCAGGGCTGCTTGTGGCAACGTCATTTTGCTGAGTCTACCTTTAAATGACAGTGTGTCCCCTAGGAATTTTTTTTGCAGTGGTTGCAAAGTTAGTGAGGGGGGTGTAGTGGGCGTGGCCAATGAATGACTCTTCTCTTTTCAAGTCACTCTTCAGTCTTGTATGTTGTAAGTCTGATTTGAATAAGGGTTATTCAAAAATTAAATCTTAGAAATCTACTCCTTTTCTTTTTCCTAGTACATCAAAATACATAATGTCAGCTGCGGGTGTTCCTATCATCGAGGGTTACCACGGAGAGGACCAATCGGATGAGAAGCTCCAAGCTGAGACGGTCAGGATTGGCTACCCAGTGATGATAAAGGCTGTGCGTGGCGGGGGTGGTAAAGTAAGTAAGATGCACACACAGAAAGGATTGTTTCATGGAATGATAGTGTTGTTGTTTGTGTCTCAAGGCTCCTATGGTTGTGATTGGTTTATCTAGGGAATGCGCATTGCACACACCGCTGAAGACTTCCATGAGCAGCTTGAGTCTGCGAGACGAGAGGCGCGCAAGTCCTTCAATGATGACGTCATGCTAGTGGAGAAATTTGTAGAGGACCCCAGGTATGTAGAAGACACTCTCTGTATCTATTTGTGTTGGAGGTTCAGACTACACCCCTGTTTAGATGTTGTGACAAATCTTCCTTCCCTCACCAGACATGTGGAGGTCCAGGTCTTTGGGGACCAGCATGGAAATGCTGTCTACCTGTTTGAGAGGGACTGCAGCGTACAGAGAAGGCACCAGAAGATAATTGAGGAAGCACCAGGGGTGAGTGCGATGATACAGCTACCTCCTTCGTTTTACTCTCAGCACTACAACATGTCTTGGTTTCCTGTGTGAATGGCTGTCTGCTGGATATGAGGCTTGATGCACTGTGTTTTGCACTCCCTAGGCTGTGCGAGTGTATATGTGCTAATGATTATTTGTGTTTTTGTGTTTGCACCCATGCTTGCAGCCTGGAATTAGCGAGGAGGTGAGGCGGAAACTGGGTGAGGCAGCCGTGAGAGCAGCCAAAGCCGTCAACTATGTGGGAGCAGGTGAGCAGAGAATGGACCTCAAACCTTACACAAATAATTCATATTTGCATGCTGGGATGCAGTGTCCTCAATTTCCATTGCCTTTGATTGCTTGTTGATTTTTTTTTGGGGGGGGGCATTGAACACTCATCCACAAATATTCTGTTGTTGTAACACCTGTTGCTTTGCACCATCCTGTGCACTGGTGTAACAACCACATTTATGTCCCTGTCTCTATGCAGGCACTGTGGAATTCATCATGGATGCACAGCACAACTTCTACTTCATGGAGATGAACACACGTCTGCAAGTGGAGCACCCTGTGTCTGAGATGATCACTGGTACTGACCTGGTGGAGTGGCAGCTCAGGGTAAGACAGAAAGAGGGAGAGGATTGCCATCAGAAAGAGGAGGTTGGGGACATCAATGTGTTGTAATACGTTGAGTGTATTTCTGAGCTCTTTTAGAGGGCCTCATTATCTCACATAATCCTAGAGATAGCAGGATTTCAATCTGAATATAGATTTGATTAACAATTTTTAATAGCACCACCCTGATGTTTGTGTACTCCTCTTACTTGTCACTCAGGTGGCTGCAGGTGAGAGGCTGCCCCTCCTGCAGGATGAGATAGAACTGATGGGCCATTCGTTTGAGGCCAGGATATACGCTGAGGACCCCAACAACGACTTCCTCCCTGGGGCAGGACCCCTCCTTCATCTGTCTACACCCCTGGCAGACGAGTGCACACGCATCGAGACGGGCGTCAGGGAAGGTACAGTACACCCAGCGCACCTCGACCTACTTGCACCTTTTTAACACGACTGTCAGACAGAACTGTTGATATAACCACATGATTATGTACCTGTCTGTGTTCTCAGGAGATGAAGTGTCAGCCCACTACGACCCCATGATCGCTAAACTGGTGGTGTGGGGAGAGGACCGATCTGCTGCTCTGAAGAAGCTCAGATACTGCTTACGCCAGTACAATGTAAGAACATTAAAATGTTATACACATACTGGACACATCCCACTGCGTGTTTCTGTTTTGTTGATTGATTGACCTTTGACCACTGATCCCGGCAGATCGTAGGCCTCAACACCAACATTGACTTCCTGCTGAGTCTGTCTGGCCACCCAGAGTTTGAGGCGGGGAATGTGACCACCAGCTTCATCCCCCAGCACTATGAGCAGCTGTTCCCCAAGCCCAGCCCTCCCTCCAGGGCCACACTGTGTCAGGCTGCCCTGGGCCTGCTGCTCAGAGAGAGGGCCAGCACCCAGACCTTCAGAGACCAGTCCAACGGTGAGGAACAACAACACAGGCCTGTCTCTACAGGTCGCTGAGAACTATACAACAACTGTCTGAGAAAGTACTGTTGTCGGTTGGAGGAGACCTTAAACTGTCCTTTTCTCCTGTCGCAGATCCCTTCTCTCCTTTTGCCTCCAGTAACGGCAGGAGGGTGAACATTCTATACAGTAGGAATATGACGCTCCAGCTGGGTGAAACTAGTGAGTCCAAACCTTCTTCAATAGCTCATAGAGGAAGCAGCCAGTAGACCTTGGTTTGATTGAAATGCTCCTCAATCAGTCTTACGTTGATGAGGAGCTTAGCCAGCCTCCTAGACCTCATAATTTTTTTCCCTTCAGTTTTTCTCCTGGACCTCACTAATGACTGTTTAAATAATTAGTGCACTAATGACATTGATTAGTGTGTCTGATTCCGCCCAGACTATAAGTGAGCCCATCTTAATACCATCTCATCCTCATGTTTCACTGTTGCTGAGAATATTTATTGAATACAGAGAAAAAAGTACTTTATTTGTCATTTAAGTACTTTTAATCTGCTCTTTGTTTACTTGTCACATGGAATTTATGTCAAAAGTTATTCATATTTTATGTCATACACAAAAAGTACTTTGAACAGGACCCATCATATGCATTTTTTATGAAGGCAAATCTTCCATGAATCAAGTGGCAGAGGAAAAAGACTTCACAGAACTTTAACAATGTTTTTTTCTGTGCAGAAGTGGAATTAAAGGTTACATACAATTCAGATGGGACCTACTCTATGGAGGTACATGTTCTGCAGGAGTGTTGTAAAAATTGCCAATGGAAAAGGTTGAACATACCTGAACATGATTTCCTGCAACTGATGGGTTTTGTCCCCTTCCTCAGATTGGAGGGGAAGTGTTCCAGGTGTCAGGGGAGGTGGAGACAGAGGGACAGACATCATTCCTGCACTGCTCTGTGAATGGGGTGAAGTCCCGGCCCAAACTGGTCATCCTGGATAACACAGTACACCTCTTCTCTATGGTGAGTCCCCTCCTCTGAAACACACGTTCTCCACATCAGGGTACCTTAGGCCCTCTAACCCACCCTCTCCTCCCCATCAGGAGGGCAGCGCGGAGGTGAGCGTTCCAGTGCCCAAGTTCCTGGCTGGTGTGAGCACAGGAGCACAGGGAGGAGCTGTGGCACCCATGACCGGGACCATTGAGAAGGTAATAAATTACGGATTATCCCTTTTTCTCCCTGTTCTCTCTCACCACCATAATTGATCTGTCTAGAAAAGGTGACCCAGCCACTCTGACTGATCTTTAATATGTTGCTCATGGATATAATTTCCTGCCAGATGGTCAGGCATGCTGATTCATGGCATATCTCTCATTAGCTCACTTAGCGGCTAATGTTGGCAAATTATTTAATCTATACCTCCTGTTGATGACATGGTGTGAATTGTTCAGACGTGCCAATTAATAAATGTCAGTTGCCATGGAAAAACTTCAAGACTCCTGTCCTAACACGAGCAGGGCCATTTCGAATCGATAGGTAAGATCCTTAATATGATCTCCTCTCTTCTTCCAGGTGCTGGTGAAGGCAGGAGACACAGTGCAGATGGGAGACGCCTTGATGGTGATGAATGCCATGAAAATGGAGGTGAGTTTACATAATTTCCGGCACTGTGAGGAGTCCACTCCCAATACTACACACATTCGCTCACCCACATTTACTTTTCTAACCCTGTAGCCACCCACTTATCACTCACATTGGGCTCTAAATGAACTATGGGTACTCAGACTGTTCTCTCTTTCTGCAGCACACCATCCGAGCACCCAAAGCTGGAGTCATCAAGAAGGTGTTTTTTAAGGAGGGCTCCCAGGCCAACCGACACGCAGCCCTGGTGGAGTTTGAGGAGGAAGCGGAGGCCACTGAGGAAGAATAATCTCAATCTAATCCTCATCTGTGTGAAAATCTATTTGTGAACTTTGAGACTGTAAAAGTTACTGTAGAAATCATAGGAAAGAGGCATTTAGAATTTTTATTTTACCTTTATTTAACTAGGCAAGTCAGTTAACAAATTCTTATTTACAATTCAACCGGAAGGGTTGATGCATTTTCTATAGGAGTAGCAAACTGCTGTACAATCCTATGGGAACACACTACAGGTCCATGTGGATCACACTGTACAGTTGCCTATGAGATGCCAGAAAATTGCCGTCATGTTTTGTGGTAAAAAATTGTAGATTTTCAACAACACTGGTATATTTGCTCAAAACGCCACTTTATCACGTGTGGTGTGACTCTGGCCCAACCTATCGGTTTCTGGGACCAATCAGATGGTCTAGAATGGATTTCCATTCTAGAAATCATCGGGGAGTTTCTCAGATCCAGAAACTAACGTCCGTGGGCATGACGTGGCTTCTAGCTTCAGTTTTGTGCATGCTGCCACATCTCCTATAGCCTGGTCCCAGATGTGTTTGGCTTGACAATGAGTTGGCAAGAGCACAAACATGTTTTTGACAATGACTTGGCATGATATCACAAACAGACTGGCACTCAGGCTACATCTTAGTCTTGGAAATCCCAGACCTAGGGCAATATTGTGGGAGCCAACCAGTCTGTCTAGGGAGACTAGCTACATCTCATACGATTCAGATTCACTCCAGGCTGTGAAATTACAGTAAGGGCTATTCACTGATAACTGCCTCCCTTGTAGTGATTAATGACCATAGTGTAGTTACTTTAGTCCAAACTATTACAATGGAAGAGATGGTCTTTCATCTGAACTCATCATTAAACACTTCTCACATATCATGTGACCTACAAAATCAATTGACCATCAAATAACTAATTTTAGAGAAGGGTGGTGCACACCTGTGTTTTTATAGGTGTTGAAATCTGTCAGGGTTATAAAGTGTTGAATCCCCCCAAGCACCCACTCCTGACAAATTGTTTGGGGTAAGTTATTATGAATGTCTACTAACGTGTGCTGTCATCCATTCAATAGTGTGCCTAATTGTTGACGTGTTCCCTTTGTTGATTTGTAATTAGCTGAGTGTTGTCAAATTACGTTTTTCTAAAATACCATTTCATATCGAGAAACTCAATGTCCTGACATTTATTTTGTAGCTATATAGATGTATATTACTATGCTAGTTACATTTTAGTCATTTAGCAGACGCTCTTATCCAGAGCGACTTACAGTTAGTGAGTGCATACATTTTCATACTGGTTCTATCGAATGGTCACAGTAGTGTGTGTGTGTACATTCGTTGCATACACAGTCTGCTGGAAAGGACAACAAAAAGGTACATGCTTTTAAAAAACATATTTATTCCGTAAATAGAATTTGCTTTAAACATCAGCAATGAGCCATTTCACTGACAGGAGAGTACAATAAGACATTTTTTTCAATGAACATGATCAAGAGAAATAAACATCAGCTGACTTCACATCAGTGTTCCAAGTACAGATGGATCCTTATTGCCTTCATGAATTGAGTCAAATATTTTGCACAGTCAACTCTTCTTGTTGACCTAATGAGTGGCATTATAAGAAGCTATTGGTGAAGAAAGAAACTGACTTGAGGCCAAATGTGACAATCTGAACTAGATTCTGCATTTATATAAAAACTGAGCGTGACAACCATAGCAAACAAGTACAATCAAAGTATACTTCATCAGATATGCCAGTGACCAATGCTGACCATGATCAATAGTAGTGCCAGATTTGCTTACAAATATTGGTACCATGCAAATAAATATCACGCTCCACTGACTACTTGGACATATCAAAGTGTCTCCCATTTCAAGCTACTGAGAACTATGTAACGGCTACAAATAGTAACCATATAAAATCCCATGATTATGTATCTTGGCCATATTCTAATAAATATGTATTCTTATGTGCATAATAAGTCACTGTGTCATTGATAGCAAGTTTAAAACGGTTGTCTCAATGACCCTCTCAACTCAGGCATTTCCATTATTGTGGGCCAAAGGCCCCAAAAGCTAAAGAGGATACAGAGAGAGCTAAAGCTGTTGAGTTCAGTCAGTGAGGCCATCTCCCCTGCCCTATTACCAGTAATATGATGGAAATAAATACACAAACAAACATGAACAAGTGGTTAGTAACAGAGGGGGAAAAGACATAGGGTAACAAAAAAACTAAAACATGATTCAAATGATATCAATGGTGTTAGGCAATGATTAGAGAAAAGCAAACAAAAACAATTTGCGGGATTTGAAAACAGAACTAGATGTGCAAGCTGTATTATTTTATGGCTAGTTGACAGCTATTATTTCATATCTGGGTTGTTCCACGAAAAGAGTGCCTTTTGTGTCCCTTTGATATAAGTAGAAATTGTGCACCAATATTGCATTTTAAAGCCTGTTATATTAAATGAAGTGCCCTTTAATATAGACCACATGGAGAATTCAATAAATCAGATTTTATTTTGAATAAAGACTTGCTAGTGCCAATATTCAGCATTTTGACATGTCCCTCTGCATCCTCTAGGATGATTTTAACCCACTTAACCAGAATATTTCTCCAAGTTTTACCATCATTGTAAAGCCCTACTTATTTAGTTGCTTTGACAAAGTCATTTCTGAAGATTATTTATTTTATGTTACCAGTGATTTTTAAAAAATCCCCCCCCCCCCGATACTTTATTTGGCACTTACTATAGTCATTTCTTTATTTAACCTCTTGAGATGTGGAAAATGTGTTTTTTTATTAAGTCGAAGAAGTGCTCTTTATGACAGAATGTTAAAATTAGGTGACCATTTTTTGGGGACCAAGTTACACTTCTCAAAAGGTACCGTATTGGTGGAACGACCCATCTCTCATTGGAAGCTATTATAGGAACATTCTCCTGTCGACATTTCGGAACGAACGCAACGCTAACAATCTGTGCAGAAAAGGCATTTCAGGGACAGTTTCCAAAAAAAGCAACTGACTTGAGACCTGACCTAACTGCTTTCACGTTTTCATACCTTGAAAAATCAGGTAGTAAAAATGGAGGGTATGGCTTTAAAAAGGCCCACCTAATTTCCTCAGGAAAGATGGCAGACCTTTCAGATAGTCAGGTGGTGAAGCAGCAGCAGCAGCACTAACCTACAGGCGCAAAGTAGTAGACCATGTTCTTTTTCACTTAAGTCTACCAAATCCTTCTTTGGTCTTATTCCCTTTTATTATTTACAGGAACAGAACAGAGAGGCCAATGCAGCATCTCTCTCAAAATGGTGGTGCAGAGCCTCTCCTGGCTTTCAACATTCTTCTCTTGAGATATAGTCTGACTGTCCACTGAGGTGGTCAGCCCTGGGCCTTGCGGTGAGTAGTCCCTCTGTGGCCATGGGGCAGGGCAGGACAGGGCGCCTGGCGGGACTACTGCTCTCTGCTACCTTAGCAATGAGTGGCCTCCATGGGTGAGAGCGTCAAGATGCTCCGGTCGTTGGAATAGAAGGGGTCCGAGTTGCTCCTCGATCTAAAAGCATCAACGACAGAGGAGTGAGGGGTGGCGGTGGTAGAGGAGGACTAAGCTGAAAACCTGCCTCTGGAGTGCTTCTATCCATCTGTCTCTGACCTGCCTAAAGACTCTTCATTTACTGTTGAATGGGATGGCCATCTTGCCATAGCATGGTACAGTAAGGGGATGTCATGGCATAGGAGTGGTTGAAGACCTTATCTGTATTGATATGAGGATGCCCTGCCTTGGAACTGAAGCCCTGTCATCCTGCTCATCTTCCACTGCCTCCCAGCCCTGTCTCCTGACTCATTTCCTGCCCTACACTTCAACCTACAGGGGGAGTAGCACAAGCAAACAGAGTCAAACTCAAAAAGAGGAGAGAGAATAAAGTGGGTACAGTGAGGGTTAGTACAGGATGATTTAACATGGATGACTTGAACACAAACAGTCAACGTCTCCCTTCTCTATCTGCATAATGTCATTATATGAATAATACATCCTTCTATGCATAACCAGGTATACTACATTTTATTTGAATAATATGAAGCTCAGTTCTTGTCTGTACTATATATGAACTAATTTAGACTGAATATAAACTGCTAATACAAAAATAGGTATAATATCTAAGACATCTTAAATATATATATACATACAGTGAGGGAAAAAAAGTATTTGATCCCCTGCTGATTTTGTATGTTTGCCCACTGACAAAGACATGATCAGTCTATAATTTTAATGGTAGGTTTATTTGAACAGTGAGAGACAGAATAACAACAAAAATCCAGAAAAACGCATGTCAAAAATGTTATAAATTGATTTGCATTTTAATGAGGGAAATAAGTATTTGACTCCTCTGCAAAACATGACTTAGTACTTGGTGGCAAAACCCTTGTTGGCAATCACAGAGGTCAGACGTTTCTTGTAGTTGGCCACCAGGTTTGCACACATCTCAGGAGGGATTTTGTCCCACTCCTCTTTGCAGATCTTCTCCAAGTCATTAAGGTTTTGAGGCTGACGTTTGGCAACTCGAACCTTCAGCTCCCTCCACAGATTTTCTATGGGATTAAGGTCTGGAGACTGGCTAGGCCACTCCAGGACCTTAATATGCTTCTTCTTGAGCCACTCCTTTGTTGCCTTGGCCGTGTGTTTTGGGTCATTGTCATGCTGGAATACCCATCCACGACCCATTTTCAATGCCCTGGCTGAGGGAAGGAGGTTCTCACCCAAGATTTGATGGTACATGGCCCCGTCCATCGTCCCTTTGATGCAGTGAAGTTGTCCTGTCCCCTTAGCAGAAAAACACCCCCAAAGCATAATGTTTCCACCTCCATGTTTGACGGTGGGGATGGTGTTCTTGGGGTCATAGGCAGCATTCCTCCTCCTCCAAACACAGCGAGTTGAGTTGATGCCAAAGAGCTCGATTTTGGTCTCATCTGACCACAACACTTTCACCCAGTTCTCCTCTGAATCATTCAGATGTTCATTGGCAAACTTCAGACAGGCCTGTATATGTGCTTTCTTGAGCAGGGGGACCTTGCGGGCACTACAGGATTTCAGTCCTTCACGGCGTAGTGTGTTACCAATTGTTTTCTTGGTGACTATGGTCCCAGCTGCCTTGAGATCATTGACAAGATCCTCCCGTGTAGTTCTGGGCTGATTCCTCACTGTTCTCATGATCATTGCAACTCCACGAGGTGAGATCTTGCATGGAGCCCCAGGCCGAGGGAGATTGACAGGTCTTTTGTGTTTCTTCCATTTGCGAATAATCGCACCAACTGTTGTCACCTTCTCACCAAGCTGCTTGGCGATGGTCTTGTAGCCCATTCCAGCCTTGTGTAGGTCTACAATCTTGTCCCTGACATCCTTGGAGAGCTATTTGGTCTTGGCCATGGTGGAGAGTTTGGAATCTGATTGATTGATTGCTTCTGTGGACAGGTGTCTTTTATATACAGGTAACAAACTGAGATTAGGAGCACTCCCTTTAAGAGTGTGCTCCTAATCTCAGCTCGTTACCTGTATAAAAGACACCTGGGAGCCAGAAATCTTTCTGATTGAGAGGGGGTCAAATACTTATTTCCCTCATTAAAATGCAACATTTTTGACATGCGTTTTTCTGGATTTTGTTGTTGTTATTCTGTCTCTCATTGTTCAAATAAACCTACCATTAAAATTATAGACGGATAATTTCTTTGTCACTGGGCAAACGTACAAAATCAGCAGGGGATCAAATTATTTTTTCCCTCACTGTACAGCTCTGGAAAAAATTAAGAGACCACTGCACATTTTTCTTAAATCAGCATCTCTACATGTATGACAGCCATTCCATTCCAGTGTCTGTTGAATTCCAACACAGGCACACCTCATTCTACTGAATTAGGGACTGATTAGGTGATCACCTGAACCAAATCTTATTTAACGAGGAAAAGTATAAAAACCACTGCTGTGGTCATCACTATCCTCTTGCAATAGGACCAGCTGGATGGCAAAAACAGGCCTAATAGTACCTCAAAAGTAATATTAATCAAAAAATAACTATTGACCATGCCAAAAGAGTTGAAAAGGAAAGTTTTGAGTGAAGAAAAGAAGGGTTCAATTCTGGCTTTACTGGCAGAGGGTTACAGTAAGCGTCAGGTTGCTTCCATCCTTAAAATTTAAAAGACGGCGGTTCATAAGAACAAGGTCAAGCAGCAGACATTGGGGAAAACAAAGTTACAGACCGGTAGAGGGTGAAAACGACTCTCTACTGACCGGGATGACCGCCAACTCATTCGAATGTCACTCAACAACCGTAGGATGACATCAAGTGACCTACAAAAATAATGGCAAACGGCAGCTGGGGTGAAGTGCACGGCGAGGACGGTTCGAAACAGGCTCCTATTGGCAGGGCTGAAGTCATGCAAAGCTAGAAAAAAGCCCTTCATCAATGAGAAGCAAAGAAGAGCCAGGCTGAGGTTTGCAAAAGACCATAAGGATTGGACCGTAGAAAGGTAATCTTCTCTGATGAGTCCAATTTTCAGCTTTGCCCAACACCTGGTCGTCTAATGGTTAGACGGAGACCTGGAGAGGCCTACAAGCCACAGTGTCTCGCACACACTGTGAAATTTGGTGGAGGATCGGTGATGATCTGGGGGTGCTTCAGCAAGGCTGGAACCGGGCAGATTTCTCTTTGTGAAGGACGCATGAATCAAGCCACGTACAAGGTTGTCCTGGAAGAAAACTTGCTTCCTTTTGCTCTGACATTGTTCCCCAACTCTAAGGATTGGTTTTTCCAGCAGGACAATGCGCCATGCCACACAGCCAGGTCAATCAAGGTGTGGATGGAGGACCACCAGATCAAGACCCTGTTATGGCCAGCCCAATCTCCAGACCTGAACCCCATTGAAAACTTCTGGAATGTGATCAAGAGGAAGATGGATGGTCACAAGCCATCAAACAAAGCCGAGCTGCTTGAATTTTTGCGCCAGGAGTGGCATAAAGTCACCCAACATCAATGTGGAAGACTGGTGGAGAGCATGCCAAGACGCATGAAAGCTGTGATTGAAAATCAGGGTTATTCCACCAAATATTGATTTCTGAACTCTTCCTAAGTTAAAACATTAGTATTGTGTTGTTTAAAAATGAACATTAACTTATTTTCTTTGCATTATTCGAGGTCTGACAAGACTGCATATTTTTTGTTATTTTGACCAGTTGTCATTTTCTGCAAATAAATGCTCTAAATGACAATATTTTTATTTGGAATTTGGGAGAAATGTTGTCAGTAGTTTATACAATAAAACAAAAATGTTATTTTTACCCAAACACATACCTATAAATAGTAAAACCAGAGAAACTGACAATTTTGCAGTGGTCTCTTATTTTTTTCCAGAGCTGTATGTATGTATGTATGTATGTATGTATGTATGTATACATATATGTATATGCATATCTATAGTAAAAAAACATTATAATATTTATCTAATATCTAAGAGCCCTTGAAAAGAGGGCTCAACTCTTACCTTCAGGAAAGGCCCAAGGCCCCCCATCTTTCATAGCCTGTATAAGCCAACACCGTCACCAGGGAACATAGTAGAGACTCACCACTTCTCAACCATATTCAGACTCCTGTAGAATCTCATAATCTCGTTCATCATAAAACTATACCCATTATTTTATCTTTGGATCAAAAGTATCAACAATACCCTATATGTGCCATGTGGATTACGTCTTTCAGACAAAGACAACCGTTTTAAGATCTTGAATGTACATGGTGCTGTGTAACTTCAAAAATGTTGGTGTGAATTGTCTAGTCTAGTGGCACTCCCACTTGATATCAAGCTATTAGTCCATTGTCTATGGCCATCTAACAGAACAGAGAACAAGGCAAGCAGCAGAATATTAGATTGAATAGTGACGTCAAGGTGATATAACAGCTGCATATGAATAACTTAGATGGGGGAAGTTGAATATTATCTAGATTTTAGACACAGAGCGGCAACGACGAGTGCAGACAAAGTGCAGCAAAGCAAGAGGAGGAGTAACGTTATAGAAAAGGTCAGGGGACATACATTAACACACAACGACGTCTGGTTACTCAGCATACAAAATACCAAAGGCAGTCCCATGCAACAAGACAGAGTTCTCCTCCTCTCAAAAGCACCTATAAGGCTTCAAGTACTTCACTGTATAGAATAAATAGCAAAAACACTCTCCTATTCTCCTTTTGAGACTACAGTGTTCCAGTATCTCTCTGTCAGGGAGTGTAATCCCAGTGTTTCAGCTGTGGCACACAGACACCAAACACTGCAGCATGTCAAAACACTGCAGCATGTCAAAACACTGCAGCATGTCAAAACACAAGCATCATCACTCAGTAACAGTACAGGGTAAGGTAAAGTAGGGCTGATGTATACCTCCCATGGCAGGGTCTCTCTCTGCCCCTTTGCAGTGGCAGTATCTTAGCATTAAGGCCGGAACAAGTCTCAGTCTAACTTTGATCATTTTCTTTCCCAGTGCTCACCTCACCTCACAGTTTTGGGACAGTGAGGGTGTGGAGTACAATGTTTGGGCAGACAAGGGAGGGTCTGAGAAAGCATCACACTTTCATCATGCGTTCATTCTCCATAGATAAACACATACAGTATAACAGACTTTGGCAAGTCCAAGACCAGGAGTACAAGTAAAATGCAGAACAAGAATGCTACATCTTTAATAATTATTAAATAAATATACCTCGGGTAGCATTCTCTTGAAAAGATCTTTCAGCATAAATACATTGTCATAGATCAATAGAGACTTGGACTCTGAACCTGGGCTTAGCCTTCACTGTGCAACACACTGACGCGGCAGGCTTTGGAAAAGTTAAAAGAAGCACAAAACTTCAGAAGAAGACAAGGTTGATCAGCCACAAAGACAGGTTACAAAAAGCCCACGGGTGAAAGAAGACTTAAAAATAAATGCAAAAGAGTACAGACTTGGAAGGACAGATCGGATTACATAGACACATGGCTACATTGGTGAGCATGTTGTCCCACTGAATATAGAAGAAAAATAGACTATAAGGACCCCATGAAGCTGATCATAGCATACAAGATAAACGTCTCCATTAAAGGCCATTTAAGATTCAGGATCTACGATCCTGATACTAGTCTCCCTCCCTACAAACCTTTGGCTGTCACTGGGGTGCCTGTCCTACCAGTAAGACCGTAGTCTAGTCTACCTCTCTCTCTCTCTCTCGCTCTACTAGGCTAGGACCTCTCTCTATTTGGTTACTCCTGGGGAGTAGTGGGCTCGTCCTACTCCAGCTTGTAGGAGAAGTGCCTGCAGCAGCCGAGGCCACAGAGCATGGGGTCACACCTGTTGGCGCGGGCAGGGTCGCAGCGGCCCATCACTTGCTCCACCATCCGGCCCAGCCGGGTGCACCCGTTCTCCCCCTCCGAGTAGCAGCACATCGAGTCCACGCAGCTGATGCCCTGGTAGTTGGTCTCAATAAGCTGCAGAGAGAGAGGAGAGAAACAGAGAGACGGAAGGGTGGCAGAGCACAAGAGAATATTACAATCAGCACACACAGGTCACCCCACTATCCACAAGGAAACAGCACAGTGACTGTCCAGGGAGCAAGGAGGGGGTGTTGGGGATTCTGAGCTCTTCACAACAGCAAGGGGTGGGTAATGATGTACAAGGTGTCAGACACAAATGTACACGGCAAAGCTGGGGAGATGAAAATCAATCAAATAAAGACTCATATCAATAATTTTTCAAAAGTGATAAATGATGCAATATTTGCCAAGGCAAGTCTGTCCTTGTCCCTGGCCTGGCCTGGCCAAGCCATGTAATCAAATCACACAGTAGTTACAGGCAGTTGCCATGTCAGTCTAACATGTGCTTAAAATCAGTCAGCTCAGTTCCACATAACGATATATAAATGGCAATTCACTCGCAAACAAAGACAATCTACGGCTGCAAATGAATGGCGAAGGCAAAGAATTTTGCGAATATAAAATGCATAGCATTAAGTGAAGGAAAGTCGATTCATCGACGGCTCTGATTGCTTACAGGCAATTCTTCATTTTCCTGAGTAAGCACTCAGGAGAGCACTGCTGCAGAGGCAGCCCTGAACACAACCCAAAACTATCGACACTGGTTTGGGGTTACAACGCTCATTTCCCCCCTCTCCCCACCACTCAGAAACTACTGCATATTTGCAACAACAGCAGAAACAGTGGTAAGAAGACTGAACCAAATAGGTATTAGGCTACACTGTCATGAATGTATCATTCTACTGTATCCTGCCTTACACACTGTCCTCCAAATCATACTGTATGAAAAACTGGCAAGCAAGTTTTCAGGTGATATTATTCTCATCAACACTGTTCAAGACAAGTCTCCTGAGTGGCGCAGTGCTAGCTGTGCCACTAGAGATCCTGGTTCGAATCCAGGCTCTGTCGCAGCCGGCCGCGACCGGGAGACTCATGGGCGGCGCACAATTGGCCCAGCGTCGTCCAGGGTAGGGGAGGGAATGGCCGGCAGGGATGTAGCTCAGTTGATAGAGCATGGCGTTTGCAATGCCAGGGTTGTGGGTTTGATTCCCACGGGGGGCCAGTATGAGAAAAAAAATAAAAAATAAAATATATATATATATATGTATTCACTAACTGTAAGTCGCTCTGGATAAGAGCGTCTGCTAAATGACGTAAATGTAAGACTGATTACACAAAAATCCTTTATGTTTCCACCTTGACCTGTCGCTAGGGAATCCTTCTAAAATGGTTGGAGGTGGTGGTGATGATTGACAGTTAAAGTAGCTGTCCAGTGATTCCAGATGTCTATGAAATATGACTTATAATTAATTACAATATGAATTAAATAGTTTTCCTTCCAAAAATGGGAATTAAGCATGTTACAAAAGCAACTTTTCTGTGTTTGAATGGTGTGGGTATACGCCAACAACAGAATGGTGTGGGCGTATACCGGTCAATACAAATATTCATGACAAGTAAACCGCTGATTGGCCAGCTCAGCCACTGAGCCAATGAGACATCTTGGCCAAAAACATGTCATCATCCTCTATGAGGAAATAGCAAGCATTTTTTTAAGAGTCTGTTTGAGATACAAGTAAAGAGGTGGGGTTTTTGAAGTGTATTTTTTTTTTTTTTATCTCAAATTTGGCCACAAATACGAGTATAGGACGAGTCAACAACATTATTTGGGTATGAGTTAACAGATGAGCTTTTAAAAGTAACATTTCCACCGGACAGTTACTTTAATTCAGCCTCCCCCTCTGATCATTTCCTACATGATTTACCACCCCTGTAAATTAACACCTTGGATAGCATGTGTTGGCACAAACAGGAAACTCACACCAGTCACACCGAACTACATAATTGTCAACTAGCTAGACCCATCAACAACATAGAAGCCATCAAGAACATCAAGAACCCAAGAACATCTACAACCCACCAAAAAATACAAATCAGGAATACATATGAGTTCGACTAAGGTGAGATACATTAGATCTATTAACAATCATAATATTTGTTATTAATGAGGTGAAATAGTAACCTTGCCATTGATTTGATTAAATGAAGTCAGGGATGAGGTATATGAAGTTAAATGATGGGGAACACCAAAAAGAAAAAATGGCTTACAAAAAGGCATTTAATCTAAAGACCAAGCCAAAGAAAAATTACAGCACAATCAATTTGCCATATGCTGGTAGGGTTATCATATATTGAAATGAAAAATATGTAGAAAAATATGGTTTGTTTGATACAATGAGCTTCAGTCTTTTGCTGGTGTAAAGGCATTTAGACTAATAAAACATGCATACACATTATTGCTTACATACACAGACAGAAAGGTGAACAATGACACAAATCATGATTAAGTGAGGTTGGGTTTTGTTATCACGTAGGGCAGAATGCTGTAGTATCCAGACAGACATGAGAACGAAGGGTGACAACATCGAGAGGACAGTTAAACAAACGTGCCAGCACTCTCCCACCACCCAGGGTGATCAGGCCCTGATAGGATCCCAGCTAAAGTCTCTAGGGGGGATGGCTCTGGTCAATGTGGCGGGACAGGACGGAGGGCGGGACAGGGCTATATGGGGATGGGTGGACGATGGCAGTCCAGGGGAGGACCCACACACACTGAAAGGCCTGGCCTGGCTGGGCCAGGGAAGGAGTAGGACTACTACCTAGGGGAGCATAGGGCTGGGCCTTGGGCGGGGGGAGGAGAAGCAGCTAGCTGTTGCCAATTGTCCTCCCCTCGGCTCCAGCTTTCAGCAGAGTCATATTCTGAGCTGACTGAACTCTTATCCTCTTCCATCTAGAAGCACAAAACAACCCATTAGGTCTCCCGGACAGAAGGAAACAGGAGAGAACAAGATGAATGAGCACAAAAACTACTCCCACATCCATAGGAGGTAATATAGGATAGCCGCATAGCAGCCACTTATCAATTTGTGTCCAAAACAATTAGTGTACACTAACATTTTAACTAGGAGAATGGGCACAAAGATGTTCCAAAGAACCAATGAGCCAGTTAAGTAATTTCAGTGCACTCTCAATTATGTAAAGTGATCAACTGTAACTGGATGACTGAGGAATTCATGTATAATTTGGCTTAGCAATTATTCTGTAAACAAGTCAATCCAATTAGGAAATTGATCACTTGCTTTTGAATGGAGTGGTCTTCATTTTCTCTGCTCATTGTGCATATCTTAAGAAAGTAATGCTACTGTTTAAGAGCATGCTGTCCAGACTATGATCTTGAGATACAATGAATAAACTCCTATGGAAATAGCATTCACCAGCTAGCAGCTTTGAAGCTTTTGCTAACTATAATTTTGGGCCTCAGAGTTACTAATTAGCAGCATACATTAAACAGACTCAAGCTGTGCTCCACGTGCCGTTATGGCTGGAGCTTTATATTATGGCTGCTGCACCATGCTGCAGTGAGGGGCTGCTCTGCCCAATGCAGAGAGCACTGGGACTTCTATGCTAACCTGAAGTGGCATGCAGTTGATAGAGGCTTTCCTAGGGCCAACATGCAGGGGTGCATAACAAAGTGCCTTAGACTTTTTCTTTCCTCTCCTTTTTTTACCCCCATTCCCTTTTCCTCTTTTCCCTAGAATGCTGGTTAGTTAGTTTGTCCTCTGCATGCAGACAAGACTTATTAGGCAGCACGGCCCTCCTACTCTACCTAATTTTGCCCAGCTGATTCTTGGCTCTGGAGAGAGGCTGCAGAGCGATGAAGTCATCACTTATAGCGACTCGGTTGGAGTACATCTACAGAGCAGAGGGAGGAGGGAAGGGCGGAACACACAGACGGTCAGTTAGGAGGGAAGAAGACACATACATGGTAGACACAGTAGTAAGACACAAACAGAGGCTGATTATAACACACTCAAACATACACATGTGCGCGTGCGCACACGCACACACACACGCGCACACACACACACACACACACACACACACACACCAGCCTGAGAAAGGAAGAAATTCTATTTTATCTTCTAAGAACCGCTGAGCAGCACTTTAACAGTCAACTTTCTCCATTACAGAGTGGGGATGTTAGAATTGCTGACTGAACAACTATTTGATGCAAAAAAGGCCAATAAGTAAGGCCAATAAGTATAAACAAACGAAAAAACTGGGCGTATCAATGTCAACCTTTTAAGCAAAGAGGAAATTGCGACCACAAAAACAGAACTGTTGAAAAGGCTGTTTGAAGAGGCTGTTTTCAAAAAACAATGGTGTTCATGTTGATTAATATGCTCCTACCATCTGGCATCTACCGTCAAGCTCTCCCACCTAGCAGACACACACAGACACGGTAGGTTTAGAGCTGGAACAGAGATGCCGCCGTTGTTTTGAGCATGCCTTTGTCAGTTGCACAGTGAATTGTTGTTCTTGTGTTGTCTGTGAGGTGAGAAGCCACGCTGTGGTGCAATTGTCATGCGTTTCCTGTCAGTGTATAGTCCGTTACCACAACGTTGCTGTGAGGGTGTCCTGTGGGTTAGCAACAAGCCACCCACCCCTTCCCCCCCTCCCCTGTCCCTGGGTGTCCTACCTGAGACCTCTGGGTGCTGGTGGGCTGGAGGTGCCTGTAGAACACCTTCTTGATGATGTCAGGGAAAAGGCAGGTGATTATGATGATGATGATTGCGAACCAGGCAGAGCCGCTGGACAGCAGCTGGACGAAGACAAAGTACATGTCCTGGGTGTGGAGGAAAGGCCTGGAGGGGGGCAAAGGTCACAGAGAATTACACTGTTAGCCAGCCAACATCTGTTGAGGCTCAACTAACCCTGTGAGTAGAGCCTGGAATGAAACTTGAAGCTTTTTGACTGTCTGAGAAGACAATAGAGATAGCGATGCTAGCCACTGTAAAACAGGTGAAATTGTATGCCACATGCAGTACAATTACACTTGTTGGTCTTATCACATACTATATATACTGGAGTGCCATGTGTACAAGACATCCACAGGTTGTGTGGGAAAAAGATGGCAGCTCAGCTTACCAGATGATTCCCCCATAAAACAGGGAGAAGACGAAGTAGAAGGCGATGGAGCCCCAGGTAACAAAGTGATTCATCCACGTCCAGAAGTGGGTCTCCAAGGCCAGCTGTTGACAGCGAGGAGAAACAACATGTAGTTTGGTCAGAACAGCATGTGAAAGGCCATAGGAGAGCACAGAGGAGTGAGGTGACCGTGACAACAATATCAAACAGTGATAGATTTCATGTGGGATTGCTTTTAGAATTATTTATAAATCAAACAATTGCAAAAACTGAAATAACATTATTTACCTTCAGTGTAACAGTGATGAACATTACTGTGAATACCAAAGTGCCAAAGGTCCAGTTTCCAAACATCTACAAGACAAATAAAATAAAACATTTAAAAATGTTCACATAGACAATACAATGGCATAACATCTATCATAGGAATAATGCTTTAATAGGGATGTACACCGAGTATACAAAACATTAGGAACACCTTCCTAATATTGAGTTGACCCCCCCCCTTATCCCTCAGAACAGCCTCAATTCGTCAGGGCATGGACTCTACAAGGTGTCAAAAGCATTCCACAGGGATGCTGGCCCATGTTGACTCCAATGCTTTCCACAGTTGTGTCAAGTTGGCTGGATGTCCTTAGAGTGGTGGACCATTCTTGATACACACGGGAAACTGTTGAGCGTGAAAAAACAAGCAGCATTGCAGTTCTTGACACAAACCGGTGCGCCTGGCACCTACTACCATACCCATTCAAAGGCACACATACACAATCCATGTCTTAATAGTCTTAAGGCTTAAAAATCCTTCTTTAACCTGTCTCTTCCCCTTCATATACACTGATTGAAGTGGATTTAACAAGTGACATCAATAAGAGATCATAGCTTTCACCTGGATTCACCTGGTCATGGAAAGAGCAGGTGTTCTTAATGTTTTATACACTCAGTGTATTAGACACAGCTTTCCAGAAGACTAGGCCTAAGCCTTGTAAGCTAAATTGATTTTTTTTTTTTTTTTTTTTGTCATTTAGCAGACGCTCTTATCCAGAGCGACTTACAGGAGCAATTAGGGTTAAGTGCCTTGCTCAAGGGCACATCGACAGATTTTTCACCTAGTCGGCTCGGGGATTAGAACCAGCGACCTTTCGGTTACTGGCACAACGCTCTTACCCACTAAGCTACCTGCCGCCCTTGATGACAAACTTGTGGAGACACTGGAAGTTACTGATTCTCTGAAAGCTATTGAAGCGAGTGTCTCCAACTAGCCATCATCACTCACACTGAGAAACATGGCACATCATCAAAAGCATAACCAAGCAGGATGCTGATATAGAATGGACCAATTATAGCAACAGATGGCAGGGTAGTAACTATGACGGGCATGCATCCACTGTAATTCAGTCAACTCTTACCAGTTGTCTGTTAGCTCTCAAAATCTGACGACATGCAGAGCATGAAAAGAGGGAGAAGAAGAAGAAAATAAACAAAAGAAAGAACGACAAGCGAAAAAGAGCAACATGGTGAGTGCTTTTTCAACAACACCTCACATCAATCTAGTACAGGGGTGTCAAACTCATTTTGCCCTGGGGGCCGCATTCGGTCTTCAACGAGGTCTGGAGGGCCGCAAGGAAAATTTGATATATTTCCTCACCGTCAAAACTGGCAAAGAAATAGTCCTCTATCCATCATTTGGGGAATTTGATGCTCCCTGACTGTCTAGCTTTCATTTAGGTGATTATTAGCAAGCTGGACACAGTCAAGAAACTGTATGAATGTAGGTCCATTATCCTTTCTTCACCGTTTCGATTTGGTTTTAGTCATTTTAAAGTATATTGAGTCCGTTCCCACCCCTGATCTAGTAGAAAGACTGACACAGACAGACAGAATAGAGAGAGAAAGAGGGCTGCAGCATGAATAGAACCATCACAACACAGGCAGCCTCCTGGAACAGTCTAGAAATTACTGCCATCACACTGCCTAACTTAAACTGAAAGATCAATATTTCATATTACTGTGTCTAGGTAAAACACCCAATCAATATTCCCAGAGATCTGCACATAAAATTCACAATCAGGTTCAAAGTCAGGTTCCCACCGTCAGGCCAAGCCAGGTGGGGGGGTGGATATCTGGCCCCCTCTCCCCCAACAGGACCACTACCAGAGGTAGAGCAGATGGTACAGTACATGCAGCCCTGGCCTGGCCCAGCCACCCTCACCTGTCCATTCCCCATGAGAGATGTGTCCTCCCCCATCAGGATGTAGGAACCAAAGAAGAAGACAAATGAGTGGCAGAAGCCCAGCAGTGTCCAGTACAAAAAGGTCTTGAAGGAGAGGAGGGAGTTCTTGCTGATGTCTCTGTTGGTGTGGAGGGATAAAAAGGGATAGTACTGTCCGTTAGCAAATACTTGTCATGTTTTCATGTAAATGCATCTAATGGAGGTACAGCCTCATTCTGTATTGAAAAAAAAAAAAGTAAAATAGAACACCATGTCCTACCTGTAGAGCACTGGCTTGCTCTGCAGCACATGCGGATGGACCAGTTGCTCAAACAGGCTGTACACCAGTATGGGCAGGGAGGTGAAACAGATGTTGTAGAGCGTCAGGTAGACGCTGTCATACAGAGTCTGGAGAAACAGGGACACAACAACGAGGTAGGCCAAAGTTGCCACATAACCCCGGGCCATGTACAACACAGCACACACACCCACACCTGCCAAGAAAATCACTTCCGTTCTTTATCCACCATCAACTAGGTCCTACATTTGGCTAATTTATATGTTGTTGATCCAAACCTGGACAGTTAGAGTTGTTGATCCCACAGGGGAGATAAAGCTACACGTGGTACCTTCAGAACAACAGGGATGTTGATCACACAGAACACAGTACACTGATACAACACTCACAAAGCAACAGTAATAAGGGACCACAAAAAATGAACAAATAGAACTAATGAGACATTGAAAGACACTTACTTGTTGTGAAAACAGACAGAAGAACTGGTATAAAAACTGGGGCGTAATAAAGCACACATTCTAAAAGAAGACAAAAAGTGATTTAGACCCGAGACAATCACATCTAGCTCCTGTATTGGTTTTCATTGTATAGGACACTGCAAAGCATCCTTAAACACTGAACTCACCTTGTAAAAAAAGTACTGTACAAGGGTTGCTATTCTAATGTAGTAGAAGTGGCCATGGACAAGCAGCAATTTGGAAAGGAATTTAAACCTTGCTATTGCATAGTCACTGTTTCGTACTGCTTGTCTTCCCTCCTTGCCCATGATTCCTGAAAAAATGAAGTCTGTTATTAGCCACTTTGTACTGAAACTACAAAAAAAATACAGTATTGAGTAATTGGTTATTGGGTCGTTCCATGCCATTTCAGCAAGCCATGACACCCACCATCTTGGATTGTTCTGAAATCGTTTCTGTAGTTAGAAACAGATAAGATAAGCATTCCGGAAACATTATTTTGTTGAAAAAAAATTAGATCTCTGAGAAATTAAGCTAATTGATTGCACCCAAATTGTCCATTTTAATTTATAGGATTCATATAATATTCAATCATTGTAGTACCTAACGTCCGATTTGGACCAAACTTTTTTCTATTAATGAGTAAGACATGAGGAATCCAAAGAAGTGGTCAAAAGCCATCCACAGAACCCCCTACACCCCACCCCAACAACGAGTCAATAGTATCAGTTCTCCATGTTTGACAAGTAGTATGGAGCTGCGGCTCTGAGTATTGTTTCTTCATCCTATGCAATGTATTCTCAGTGAATTTTGTAAATGTTATTTTTTTGAATTATATTTCAACAATATAATGTTGGAGGAATGCTAATCTTATCTAACAACAGAAACGATTTCAGAACAATCTGAGATGGTGGGTGTCGAAATCCTCTTTCTTGTGCTTTGAGGTGGAACGACCCTACTGTAATTTGATGGGGTGGAGGACTTACCTATGCCAACATGGGCTTCTTGAATCATGCTGACATCATTGGCTCCATCCCCAATGGCTAAAGTGATGGGTTTCTCTGGAGATGTTTTCAGCAATCTCACCACCTGCCAAGCAGTATAAAATCCTCATTAAGAAGCAGTCCAAATGAGACCAGGAGCATGTCCACAGCAATTAACCTTTAATGTAACACTGCAGATAAAACCACAGCACTGGCCAGATACTCTACTCTCCACTGCATTGACCACTAATACAAAACTCAGAGAAACCAAAAGATTAAACTGAAATAGCTATCCATTTTAAGGAAGTTAAGACAATTTGTGCATGTCATGCAAGTGCGCACTGTTGTGAGTGAGTTGCAAGAGTGCACTGTTGTGAGTGAGTTGCAAGAGTGCACTGTTGTGAGTGAGTTGCAAGAGTGCACTGTTGTGAGTGAGTTGCAAGAGTGCACTGTTGTGAGTGAGTTGCAAGAGTGCACTGTTGTGAGTGAGTTGCAAGAGTGCACTGTTGTGAGTGAGTTGCAAGAGTGCACTGTTGTGAGTGAGTTGCAAGAGTGCACTGTTGTGAGTGAGTTGCAAGAGTGCACTGTTGTGGGTGAGTTGCAAGAGTGCACTGTTGTGAGTGAGTTGCAAGAATTAACTGTTGTGAGTGATTTGTGAGTGAGTAGCAATAACGCACTGTTGTGAGTTGTACGAGTGCACTGCTGTGAGTGAGTTGTACGAGTGCACTGCTGTGAGTGAGTTGTACGAGTGCACTGCTGTGAGTTGTACGAGTGCACTGCTGTGAGTTGTACGAGTGCACTGCTGTGAGTTGTACGAGTGCACTGCTGTGAGTTGTACGAGTGCACTGCTGTGAGTGAGTTGCAAGAGTGCACTGTTGTGAGTGATTTGTAATAGTACACTGTTGTGAGTTGTACGAATGCACTGCTGTGAGTGAGTTGTACGAATGCACTGCTGTGAGTGAGTTGTACGAGTGCACTGCTGTGAGTGAGTTGTAAGAGTGCACTGCTGTGAGTGAGTTGTACGAGTGCACTGCTGTGAGTGAGTTGCAAGAGTGCACTGTTGTGAGTGAGTTGTAAGAGTGCACTGTTGTGAGCAGTGTCGGGGGTAATGCGTTACAAAGTAACGGGTTAGAGTACTCAGATTACTTTTTGTGGTAACAAGTAACTTAAGGTGTTCGTTTTTCAATTTAAGTAATCAGTTACTTTTTCTAATAAGCAAGTGGTTACTTTTACAATATTATTTAGCTTTTTCTTTGTTGGTGCAAATAAAAAATGAAAATCCCTCCCCCTAGGCTGTGTTCACTCTGGTTCGCACTCTTTCTGTTTCTGCACGAACGTTGTCGTGGGTAGCTGGCTAGTAGCGAGATAACTAGCGAGATGCCAGAGAATACATTGTGGAACTATTTTGAATTGGTAGAAGAAAAGAACAGATGTTACCCCTCGAATCTTGACTGACGCTACTCGCAGGATTCACGCGGATCATCGGGTTCAGGCGAGTGCCCTGTTTATTTAATAGCAAACAACGTTGGTGAACAAGTTAAGCTCAGTTAATAAGAATTGACATTTCTCCAGCTCTCTCTTCGCTATAAAGGAAAGGGCACTAAAGCCCCGTTTTCCATTGGCACTTTGAAGTGAACCCGGGTTGGCCTTGGTGGGCTAGCTCGAATTGAGTTTCCACCTCCTCCAGAAATTAGAAATGATGTCATGTTGCTAGGTAGCCAATATGTGACTCTGCAGCTGGCTATTGTTGCTAGCTAGCTAGCAAGATGTTGAATTTAATTCACCATGCTGTAAGTAACGTTACCCCTTACACCTGCCAGTGCCAGACAGACTTCGATCCATGTATTTAGCTTGCTAACGTTAGCTAGATAGCTAAACGGTTAGCATCGTCGCTAGCATAACAGGCTAGCTTAATTCCAACCTTCCTTGCCATGGCATTGGCTATTAGCTAGCTAGCTAACCAAGCAAACCAGACAACAGCTTTGATATGATGTAGCTAGCTAGCTAACGTTAAAAAGGGCACTAAAAGCGCACAATGTGATCGTATAGGCCATATAATCTCGCTGCCCAGTTCGTATCTGTACAACAGATTGGTAGCCAGTTGTTCTTGTAAGCTATTTGAGCTCGCCTTTTACTGTGCCTAGTTGGTTTTACATATGTATTTAAGTATTGTAAAGGAGATATTGCATCTGTCATTGTTACATGAGTTAGTATAGCACAGAGTGATATGGACGTAGGTTATAAGCCATTCAAAAGGTAGTGTGCTACCTCTACTGCGCATAAGAATGACCAACACATCTTCAGAGGGTTTTCTGTTTTTGGTAACAAAAAAGTAATGTAACGACTAACGTTGTAGCGTAGCGTTTTAAAACTAATGTTCCCCAACATTGGTTGTGAGTGAGTTGTAAGAGTGCACTGTTTTAATCTGTTGTAACCTCTATTTCAATCATACAGTATGTTCATTCTACTAGGATGTAAGTATGTAGCCTGTCAGTAGACAATCATCTTTACATTAACAATACATTTGTTCTTAATTCTTGACAGAGCATGAGAGAAATCCGAATAGCGCTGTTCACTGGCTCTATTCATAAAGGAAAGCCCTAATAGGCTGGTAGTGAGGTGAAGCAGTGACAGTAAGGTAACTTGCCTTAGCCTTCTGCAGGGGCGCCATCCGGCAGCACAGCACGGCAGAGCAGTTCTTGCACACCTCCATGAAGAGCTTCTCGTGCCCCCGCAGCGCCAGAGACAGGCTGGCCCCATCCACCACCAAGCCATGTTGGATCACATGGTCCTCTTTGATCCTACACACACACACACACACACACACACACACACACACACACACACACACACACAGAGGAACACAGAGGAGAGCAGGTATAACTATACAGCCTTAGCATAGAGGTCCTCAAGGCACAGGACGTACACACACACACTACATTTTACATTTACATTTTAGTCATTTAGCAGACGCTCTTATCCAGAGTGACTTACAGTTAGTGAGTGCATACATTTTCATACTGGCCCCCCATGGGAAACGAACCCACAACCCTGGCGTAGCAAGCGCCATGCTCTACCAACTGAACTACAGGAGACTACAGTGCATCTCACAAATGGGCCATCACTGGAAGGGTTATGCATAATCTCCGAATATAATCAACTTATTTTTAAATGGAATTTAATAAAAACATATTAATGGTCATGATTTCTCATAACCATTTCCATAATTTGTCACGCAGCACGGGTGGTATGTGGGAGGATTAGTGTCGTGACTACCTCTACAAAAAAATAATAATCTTCCAAATTCAGTTAGAGTGCTATGGCAACTCTTCTCCGCTTTCCAAACTGAGTCATCCGCGGCGCATCGTGCCTAATGATAGTCTCCCCCCAGGGGACCTGCACCGAGACTCCTCCTTCACCATTAATAAGCCAAGGACCATTGAAAAAGGGACTGTATCAGTGGTGATACAGAACAGAAGGTTCCCAGAGCTGCTCTGACAACATTCTGACATGTTCACACTACACAGTGATTCTCTTCATTGGAGAGCACTGTCCTTAACACTCATCATTGATCATGAACGATAAATATGACGTTAATCTCTGCCTTCTATACTTCATTATTGCACCCTGAATACAACAACCTGCTGATGAGGGCATGTAGACTAGTCAACCCAGGACACATGGATCATAGACATAGTGAGTGAGTGACATGAAGAGCATTGGGAAACATGGTGGTAGATGTGAGTGACAGTATCCTACCTCCTTGCCAGTTGTCGGAGCTGCTCAGCACACTCGTTGTCAGACTTCTGCTGCACCAGCTCCAGGATGTTCATGGTGCGGTGGAAGTGGCCGCAGGAGAGGCTGACACTGACCGCCGTCTCGTGCTTGTCCCCGGTTAGCACCCACACCTTGATCCCGGCCAGACGCAGCGCCTCAATGGTTTCCTGGACCTTCTCCTGCAGCCTGGGGACACAGACATAACACGTTAGCCTCTGTGCTGAATGAAGACCGAAAAAGGTAGAACCAGAGGTGGTTCATTTCTGTTAAACAGTAGGGAGGGTTTCTGTGAGTGTACCGCACACTGATTGCAGTACAAGGAACAAAGTTTGTTTGTGTGTCTGTTTGTTTGTTTCAACCTCAATTTTCATCCTTCCACCACAGGAGGCAAAAAACGTACAGCTTGTATTTGCACAATTAATATAACCTGTCTGATTAGCCTCAATGCTGCTGTAGCAAATTTGCACGCATCCATATTCCATTGGAGTGTGTTGAGACCATCCTCCTGAAGTAAACGTGTATGTACACTACATGGTATGTGGACACCCCTTCAGATTAGTGGATTTGGCTATTTCAGCCACACCCGTTGCTGACAGGTTTATAAAATCGAGCACACAGCCATGCAATCTCCATTGACAAACATTGGCAGTAGAATGTCCGTACTGAAGAGCTCAGTGACTTTCAACATGGCACCGTCATAGGATGATACCTTTCCAACAAGTCAGTTCGTCAAATTTCAAAGAGTTTGCTTCGTGTTTTCATTTTTGCCATGGAAAAAAATATTGCAATCCTTGTATCGTCACAGCCCTAGCCGAGGCATTCCATGTAATAAATGTAGTAATCAGCGTAGAGGTGGATAGTCGATACTATCCACGTCTACAACACTGGTATTGTTACAGCCATACTAAGCATGTTGTTCACAAGCGGCACTGCAGTATGAATACAGAGATGATGTTGAGATAGAAATGTTAAAGTTAGGTGGTGAAAGCCATACTGATTAAGAGGCTAAAGAGAGGGTGCTTAAGATTAATTATATCCTCAATAATGTAGAGGCTCATTCCTTTTGTGGGGGGTGAGCAGAGCAGCATCCTCTGAGCAAGAAGTTCTATAAGCACAGTGTTCGCCGGAGGGAGAATTAATTAGAAAAGAGAGAGAAAGAGAGAGGAGACTGGGCTGCGTCACAGGCAGATGGTGTGGTCTGTCTGGGTCTCACTGCAGAGCAAGCACACAGACACACACTCAAACGTCAACGACAACAGTGTCTCTCCTGGATTAACACTGACTAGTGGCCAAATCCAGTGCCTCTGCTTCACCGACAACGATGACAGCCTATAGGGAGGAGGTCAGAGACTTGGCAGTGTTGTGCCAGGACAACAACATCTCCCTCAACGTGAACAAGACAAAGGAACTGATCGTGGACTACAGGAAAAGGAGGGCCGAACACGCCCTCATTCACATCGACAGGGCTTTAGTGGAGTGGGTCGAGAGTTTCAAGTTCCTTGGAGTCCACATCACCAACAAACTATCATGGTCCAAACACACAAAGACAGTCATGAAGAGGGCACAACAACACCTTTTCCCCTCAGGAGACTGAAAAGATCCTCAAAACGTTCTACAGCTGCACCATCGAGAGCATCCTGACCGGTTGCATCACCGCCTGGTATGGCAACTGCTCGGCATCTGACCGTAAGGCGCTACAGATGGTAGTGTGTACGGCCCAGTACATCACAGGGGCCAAGCTTCCTGCCATCCATGACCTATATACTAGGAGTTGTCAGAGGAAGGCCCAAAATAATTGTCAAAGACTCCAGTCACCCAAGTCATAGACTGTTCTCTCTGCTACTGCACGGCAAGCGGTACCGGAGCGCCAAGTCTAGGTCCAAAAGGCTCCTTAACAGCTTCTACCCCCAAGCCATGAGACTGCTGAACAATTAATCAAATGGCCACCTTTTTTTACACTGCTGCTACTCGCTGTTTATTATCTATGCATAGTGACTTTACCCCTACCTACATGTACAAATTACCTTGACTAACCTGTACCCCCGCACATTGACTCGGTACCGGTACCCCCTGTATATAGCCTTGTTATTATTATTTTATTGTGTTGCTTTTTATTTTAAAAATAAATATTTTCTTAACTCTATTTCTTGAACTAAATTGTTGGTTAAGGGCTTGTGAGTAAGCATTTCACAGTAAGGTTTACACCTGTTGTATTCGGCGCATGTGACAAATTTGATTTTCAGTGTCTCCATGGCCACTCTATTCAGCATGTGTGACTGACAGGGAGTCAGTCTGAGGCATTCCATGTAATAAATGTTGTAATCAGCTTAGACATGAATAGTTGCCTTAAGATGCACTCAAAACCAACCCAGATGCAGATGATGGCAGTTGAGCCTTTGTTACATTATTGTTGTAATGGAGCATGCATATGCCCCATTACATTTTATGACAGGCCTCTCAACAACACAGTCACACAAAACGAGCTTGAATGTTGGTTCATGATTTTACATTTTAGTCATTTAGCAGACGCTCTTATCTAGAGCGACTTACAGTTAGTGAGTGCATACCTTTTCCATACTGATCCTTTCTAAAGGCATGCCTTGAAACCCCTCTAACCAGTGTTAACAGAGCCTATATTCCAAAATTCAGAGCACCATCTCGTTCCAGCAGCATGCTTGCAATGCCTTTATGCTCAGCAGCAGCAGCAGCACACTTGGTGACTGATGTATGAGATGTAGCAGGGCTGCATGCAGAAAGGCATGAGTCATGTTTGATTGGCTAAGTGCATTAGGCTCAGGAGGGCTGAGCCCCGCCCCCAGCCTAGGGAGGCTGCTGCTGCACAGAGGTGATGAGTCACAATGATCTGTCAAGGTAAACAATCTGTTGACAAGGAACAGAGGAGGAAGCCATGTGCCTCTAGTGTCACAGTAAATCATTTTTTTCGATTTCATTGTACAGTATTTACATTGTGAATTCATGCAACATATCTTGACAGGCATATAATTTGACCACATCAGTGCATTTGTTACGATAATAATCCATATAAAGTACAGTAATTTGTTAAATTAGAGGCACGTGTGAAAGTAAAACCATTGTTGAAATACTATAAAAGACTGAGATAATGTGAAATTGAATGAGAGGTTGATCTTGCTCTGTTGGAAGACTTGGCACACGCTGCATTTTGCAGAGAGCGCGTTTTTAGAGACAGGTGGGACTTTTTCTTTTCTCATCAGATATCGTTTTCCAAAACCAATCTCATAGGATTTTTGCGAGGATTTAAGACCTACTTTAAAACGGCAAACATGCCATTCCTGTGCACATCCAAGTGCCATCCACCCTCGTGTTTTTGGCAACTGGCACTTTTCAGCGGGTGCTTGCCGATTTGTTTTTATTTTGCTTGCAATGTATTTCATGGTACGGCATTGTATATTACACACAGGGATGATTTTGAACAATATGGTTAATTAGGGGCGTTTAGAAATGCAAATAGCCAAGGTCCTGCATGAGCACTGAGGTTAAGAACAATTGGTATTTATCAATGGTTATCTCCTACCGGTGTGCGTATTACTTTTTCTACGCGTATGAACATTCTAAATTCCGTTCGAAAGTAGTATTTAAGAATAGTTTCTACGCAATATTGATAAATTAGGCCCCAGGTATGCAAAGCGCTTTGAGACTTACCCAGAAAGACTCAAAGCTGTAATCACTGCCAAATGTGATTCTAACATGTATTGACACAGGGGTGTGAATACTTAAGTAAATTAGATTTTTCTGTATTTCATTTTCAATACATTTGCAAAAAAATCTAAAAACATGTTTTCAGTTTGTCATTATGGGGTATTGTGTGTAGATGGATGAGAAAACAACGATTTAAGCTATTTTGAATTCAGGCTGTAACAACAAAATGTGGAATAAGTCAAGGGGTATGAAGGCACTGTATATGTTAACAAACTCTACTGATCGATTGTTCAAATAGCCCAACCCTTTCAGATAACATTGCTTGGTTTCATAATGAGCTAACCCGTGACCAGACATGCGCCACAGTGTTGTTGACATACTTGTCTTCCACACCAGTGGCTCCCAGCAGCTCCAGGTCCTTCTCTATGAAGCTGAAGACTTCGGCCAGCCTCTCCTCCCTCTGCTGCAGGGCCGTGCGGGCCTCGTGGAGCCGCCGGTCCACCACCTCATACTCCTCCACACTGAAGTGTCTGCAGGCCACCACCAACGTCCGCAGGCCCTTCTGGAGAGGGGGAAGAAAGAGGGGAAAGAGAGAGAAATGAGAAGCTGTCAGGGACTGGGTCTATATCAAATAACCACACACCTGCTAGTCACAAATCAAAAACTATCTCTCGGTATATCCTATCAAAAACTATCTCTCGGTAGATCCTGATGTCTGGATAAATTGGATTTATTGCTTTTGATAGGGGATTCTAGGGGGAAGGACCAAAAGTAATCTTTACATTGCAATACGCATGGAAAAATGTGGGGACTTTTTTCAGACAAGTGGCATTTCAATATAGCGTGTGAAGTTTATCTCCAATCTTGTGGAATTAAAATGTGGTATGTGAGGGTGTCCATGTGCACGTGAGCATCCAAGTACCCATGTGTTCATTTCAGACAGGAAGTGTCCCAACTGCTCTGGTGTGCTCTTCAGCACAGATAATAAAAGATAGCATTCAGCGTAGCAAGAACCTGCTGCACATAAGGGATGGACATAGTGCCTTGTCTAATATGATGTGATGTGGTTTTACTCACCAAGGCAAATTCATCTACATGTACTTTGGTTTTGTCGATTTCTCCACTTGTAGTAAAGGGAAGAATGGCGGACTCAGCTCCCTTTGTAAATAGTACTTTTTCCCCTACAGCAATAGACAAAATATATCGCAAATGAGTTGTCATAGTCAGTCTTGGCCCGATATGAAATACAGGGAAATGGACTGAACCACGTTACAGGACTAAATCAAAAGGTGGGTAACATCATCTATCCATCTATCTATCTAATATATGCCATTTTAGCAGATGCTTTTATTCCAAAGCGACTTACAGTCATAAGTGCATAAAAAATTTTACGTATGGGTGGTCCGGGAATCAAACCCACTATCCTGACGTTGCAAGAATCATGTTCTACCAACTGAGCTACAGAGGACCTCATGTAATGAAATGCTAATACAATATTTATGAATGAGCCATTCAAGTCTAATATGGAGAGAAATCACTGTACCTGGTGGTGTCTGTAATATGACACTCATTCTCCTTCTGTTTGCATCAAACTCAAGTACATGGAGTAGTTTAAACCTGTGGAACAAGGGAATTACAGGTATTACATTACTTGTTATGCACAGTACAGGTTCTCATCTACATAAAATGCCATGGAATTTTCAATCATACACAATTATACTTACTTTTCTGACTTTCCAAATGTTTTTATTTCCATAGTTTCTCCATGGCTACCAATGAAGGTTACCCCCATCCTGCAATTAAATTTGATAATGTGACATTGCTGACCATAAATACTGTAACATGCAGACTGTTTCCCATACATAACCCACATGACCATAACTGTAATATTCAGACCGTGGTCTGGAATGTGCTGAACCTCGAAAACCATTTGTCTCAATAAATGTTCATTTGTTTGAGTGCTTGTATGTCCAAAAATACCTGTAGTACCAGCACTGGTCATATAGCTATAGATATTGATTTTATTAACCAACAACAGTACACATGGGTTGAACAGCATGACACGACAGCTATCCTCCTGGGTACCTTTTCGTGGCTTCCACCAGTGCTTTCTCGTCCGGCGAGGAGGCATAGTACTCCATCTGGGAGGAGAAGCCGTTAGCGTGGGAGAAGGGATCCCCCGGGCCGTCGCCTGGCTGCTCGTAGCTGATCTGCACTGTGTGACACAGCGACACTGCCTTCAGGAACAGCAACTCCTCCCGACTCTGAGAGGTGGCAGACAGACAGAGAGAGAGACAGACAGACATGAGTACAGTACCTAGAGTCATCAAACCACTGACGGTCCAAAGCCATGAGGACAGTCAATGAACACAAGTATAACACATGGGTGGAAATGCAGACAAACCATGTATATTTCATGAATGGACAGACAGACAGTGAATGGATAAATACTGGTCACAAGTCACTTGGGCGATATATCGTGGTCCTCTGTAGCTCAGCTGGTAGAGCACGGCGCTTGTAACGCCAAGGTAGTGGGTTCGATCCCCGGGACCACCCATACACAAAAATGTATGCACGCATGACTGTAAGTCGCTTTGGATAAAAGCGTCTGCTAAATGGCATATTATATTATATTATATTATATTATATATGTGAGGTTTTAATGGTATTTACCAGATCAGGCACAGATCCGTCAAGCGAGTCATCCGTCATCCCCTCAGGTACAAGCTTTCCATTGATTTCCTGGTATTTGATACCGTTGATTGAACATTCACGGAACAGCATCTCGTTCTCCGTCAGGGTGCCGGTTTTATCCGTGAATACATATTCCACCTAGAACAGAAATAAACAGAGGCTGATCATTACACACTCACACAAACTAACTCAGCTATGACG
Organism: Coregonus clupeaformis; assembly: GCF_020615455.1. Lineage (NCBI taxonomy): Eukaryota > Metazoa > Chordata > Actinopteri > Salmoniformes > Salmonidae > Coregonus > Coregonus clupeaformis. Next base: position 38,732,306 of record NC_059211.1, on the reverse strand, counting down.
TTGAGACTAATAATGAAGTGCTTGGTGTCCGTACCTGTCCCAGCTCCTCGTTCAGATCGGACGTGTTGACCTGAGCCATCTGGTCGCTCTCCTCGTGATAGAGGTCCAAGTCCCAGCCAATGAAAAACGAGCCCAAGAACTTCTGCATCTCCACGGTGACGTAGAGCGAGATGGGGATGATGAAGTTGTACAGGACCAGAAACGCCAGGAAATCAGAGATGAACTTCAGGATCTGTCAACAAGGAAGTGGGTGGGAGGAGGAGAGGGACACACAGCAAATGGCTTGAGACCTCATTGGAAAGTGAATGGAGGTTTTAGGAGAGCACCTTTCTTATTGACTGATGGGAATTGTCAGGGTGAGCGCTACTTTCTCTTATGCCGTCACAATACGTTGAGTCATACCAACTGCGACTGCGTGGGAAGCCACACCAAGAGTTGTTGAAAAAATAATACATCCTTCCACCTCCTTCACTCACTCACCACATTATCCCCCAAAACCACAAACTATTTGCAAAGAATAAGTATCCAAGAATCCTATGAAATCTAAGATCCTCTGTTTTAGACCATGATGTATCAGTGTGAATAGTTTCAGACAGTGACTGACCTGGCTGCTGTTTCTCTCCTGCTCCGTCTTCTGGTTGTAGAAGGGCTCGTCCCATTTGTTCTCAGCCTGCCAGGCGTACTTCAGGATAGTGCTGAGGATGGCCTCAAACAGCAGGATGCCCAGGTAGATGAGCAGGAAGGTGTTCATGGACCTGAGAGAAAAACAGCACAGATACACACAGTCTGATGTACAGTACATAGAGATGAACCTGAAACATGAGAAGAGGAAACTCAGAAGTGTTCAGAGTTGCAGAATGTCCTAATGCGCACTTCTCCACTGCAGAGCGCTTCTGGGATTTGCACTTGTAGTTCAGGGCCATCTTGGACTCCATCCCAGTGTAAACTGCCACACCTGCAAATCAAGAGTGGAACTTTACTGAACCCTGCATAGACAACAACCAACTGGGCAACTGAGTAAAACTGAGAGGATAACTGAGGACAGAAAACAATGTGGATAGCAACAGTGAGAGCCAGAAGCCACTTACCAAAAATTTCTTTGGTATTTTTTAATCTTGCTCCTCGAAGCAGTAGGTTTTCTGGTCCAAGGGGTCTAAGGAGGCAGCGACAAATAGCGAATGATACCACATAATAACTTTTCTTTCACCAGCAAATGGAAACAATTTCTGCCACTCCATCCATGCAACACAGATAAAAACTAGAATTAGCACATTTGGCAATTTCACCTTACAATTTCTTCTCCTTGTTGTGTTACCGTTATTCGTCCGACAAACCTGAAAGTAGAAACATTTCTGCTGAATGGGGAGAGTAACAGAGTAACAGAGAAACCGCAACACCAACAGTCCTGTCATTCAACCCTAAAAAAAATACCTCCATTCTGGCCAGTAGAAATGTGAATGTGAGAAATAATAATGTTCAGTTCCGGGGACATTGAAAGGAGAGCTCAGCGTCCTGACTGGCCAGTGAGTGCAGGGTGACTGTAGCGTACCTGTACAGATCTGCATCTGGCTGCTGACACTCCACCACAGCATGTAGGGCTTCCAGCCTGGACACCGACTGAGACACCAATGTCTCCGGCACAGAGTAGTGAGTCTACAGGACCACAGAGAGGGACAAAGATAGCACTTTTATAGAATATAAATACACTTTGAAAGGTTAAAGAGGCCACAAGGCTTGTTAGGTTTACATTTATAATTTAACTGAATCACTCCTTGACTGCTTGAGAGGCAAAATCCAATCTGGTGCTCAAACCCCCTCAGTGAGAAAGCGATTCCATCCCCCAATGGATTGTAATGTCATTACTGCAACAAACAGCCATAAAAAACAAGTAGCTGGAACAGAAGGCTGATGACAGAGGCTGCACCCCTGAGATTGCACAAGAAAAAACTGACAAAAAATAAATTTCACGAAAAAATAAATAAAAAAATAAACTGTTATATGGCACAAGCATTTTGATTAGAAGCAGATAATTAGATATGTTGCCTCTGGCAAAAACATGATCTCTCGACAGACTGCACAAGTACTATCATGGAAATGAAAGGAAATAGCCATTTTTCCTCCCCTTGTGAGAGGGGAAAGCTAACTCATTTAGGTGCTTAGAGAGAGAAAGAGAGAGCGGGGATGGAAGATTAAAAGCCCAACCTTGAGATTAGTCTCTCCGTCCAGGCTGGTGGTGGTGATGTGACATGTCCCCTCAGCTCGGTCCGATGATAAGAGGACCAGGTCCACTGGGAACGTCTCATCTTTGGCCACCCGGACTATGTCCCCCACCTGAGCAGACAGCACAGACAGACACGTCACAACAGATGAATGAGGAGCAAATCTCCCCCATGATATCCACGACCTCAGAATCCAATATTTTCTGAAGACTGGACAGACAATAGTGAACGCCACCATGCACTGTTTTAAAAATAGCAAAACTTTTCCCATGTGAAAACTGCTGCATTCCATCTGCAGAACTGTGGAAGAACAACAAACTAAAATAGCACTTGAATACACTTATTCTTCTGGCAGTTTAAAGCTTGAATCCTTAATGGTGAAACAGCCACATCCGTTTGCAATATTACAAAAACAAAGAAGTTACTGCAAACAAACAATTTGTTCCCCTCCGACATCATTGCACATGCGATAGAAGAGCACAATATGTCCTGCATTTTTTTTTTACCATGGCACTCCTCAGCTCTGCAATAAAAACAATAATGGTGGTGGTGGGGGGTGTTTCCCCTACTGCGGATTCCATCTTTAATGTATGATTTATTCTACCTTGTGGATTATTAGAGTACACGAATGAAGAGTGCTGATTTTTAACATCGGCTAGCTACATCTGGCTAACCTTTGTTAAATTGGGAACAAATCCTCTTATTCAATAACTACCTGGTGAAGACATTTAACACGGGCTAGTGAGTACCAACATTTAAGCAAAGAATGTAATGCCTGAGACTGTGGGTGGTACCTTGGTTTTACATTCCTGGCCTGGCCAATTGGTTTTCGGACAAATCTTTAACACAGTGGTACAAAGCACCAGCCAAAAGTGGGAGTTATATGACATGTAGCTGTTTGTCTGAAATGTGGGTGTAGGGTATGCTAAGTGTTAGGACGGTGTGCTGTACAAGGCAGGACTCATTATGACAGTGAGGTGACTCACTCGGATGTTCTTTGAGCGGGTCTGCACGAGGCTGCCACTGCGCACCACAAACACAGGCGCCCCGTTCACCTCGTTGTCCGCCTTGTGCCTCAGCCAGTCCTCATAGCCCTGAGTGGTGGGGGAAGGGAAGGGATGAGATTTAACCATCTAGACATTCTGACATTTAGACAAAGTACAGTATGTATGATAAGCAGCCACATTCAATTTATTGGATCTACTGTTGATGTTGAAGAAAAAAATAGGAAGTAAACATGTTGCTGTTCTCACCTGTTTGATGGCAGTTACTGTGATGACAAAGAACAGAGGAAGTCCGCTGGTGACAGGGGAAGTGGGGGTGTCTATCATTAGCTGCAAAATAAAGAGATGATGTCAAAGGAGACAATAGTTGGCAATAGTGTCGTTTCTTCATTTAACCTAAAAGCACACTGGCCATTCGTAAGCTGAAGCCATCCTTATTGCAGAAAATGCATCATGAATATTGTACTATGTATAACGAAGCAATAGATTTAGAATTGGACACAGTGGCGGCCACAGAAAGCACAAATCAAAGTGTGGCCTCTAAGAGTAGCCAGATGCATACTTGAGCACAGTATGCTCAAGAGCACACAGCAATTCTTGTTCACTGGCCACTGAATAGCACAATATTTAGTAATAGTATAGTATTTAGGCCAGCAACAGTTTGAATCATGGTAGACTGTGTGCTGAGGCAAGCCCTTACCTGGACCAGGAATATGATGAGAAAATAAAAATTGGCTATTCTTCTGAACTGTTCAAACAGATTCTTGGGAACAAAATTCCAAACGGTGTACTAAAAGGGGGGAACAGGAACATCAAAGTGTGAGTTGTTTGATACTGAAATAAAATGGTTGAGTAATTTGAACATTTGTTGTTGCTTTTGACACAAAACCTAGGGGTTCAACACCTCTGCCTTACCTTGGATGATATGATTCTGTTGTCTGCAAACCGCTGAGGGACATAATGGCCATGTTGAGGGAAGCGGTTTGCGATGTAAACCGTTCTGGTGTCACTTTGATGGGGAGGGTCAAAGCCCTGGAGGAGAGAGAGAGGAGGGGGTAAGGAACAGGTCAAACTTCTACCACTCACCCAGAACCAATATGGGCAACTTTTATCTAGAGACTTGTCAGAAAAAGTACAAAATGTTTTTCAATAGTTAGGGTGTTCAAACTTGGTCCCTTTCAGCCAATTTTTGTGAACTCAGTGCGGTTCGCTTAATTTTTTGTGCAGTGTGAACACTAAAAGGAACTCAGACCCCTAAAAAGAGCCCCCAAAGCGAACCGAACTGAGACCATCTCGAGATGTGGTCAGTTCGGTTCGCTTGAATTTTGCGGTCCGTTTCCCTTTTTTAGGGCAATGTGAACACAAAGCTCCCTAGGTTCCATTGTCATTATTCCCATACCACACACTGTTTCCCCTGCCAAAAACTCTCACATTGGTGCCACAAAAGAGAGATGATGATGTGCTGGTTCCTGGATTTTTTTGTTGTTGCTGTTTTTGGGTAGGCCTATTGATTAGCGATTGTCAAGGATGCACAGAAATTCCAAAATATGTATAGAGTTTTTTAATTCAGATTATTTGTTTGCAATATGTGATCTATAGGCGAAGAGGAGCTTCATAAGCCTTTTATTCGATTGTGGGGTTTGAATAGTGTGAGAAGATGCCAACATATTTGGTGAGAATCGCAACATAGGGTACAAAATCTATTCTAGCTCTTAAAGGGGCAGTAGCCTACATTGGGTGTACAATTTTCAATTACAGCATTATTTAATCTGCAGTTATTCTTCTGCTATTTATTCTGTTACCAATAATATTTACAATTATTATGGCTCATCTTTTAAAGCTGCAATATGTAACTTTTTGGGTGACCTGACCAAATTCACATAGAAATGTAAGTTTTAGATCTGTCATTCTCATTGAAAACAAGTCTAAGGAGCGGTAGATCTGCTTTATGTGCGCTATTTCTATGCGTCCCGGGCTGAAAATACAATATTTTTGGTTATGGGAAAGATATTTCACAGCGGTTTAGATGGTACAATGATTATCTACACTATACTTGCTTGTTTTGTCACAATCTGAAATTAGGCGAACTATTAGAATTTTAGCAAGCAGGAAATGGCGGAGCGATGGTGCATCTTTAACTAAATGCAATCTATTATCTTCCAAAATGTAAGTAGGTATATCTAGCTGTCCAATAACACATTCTGATGGAAAAACCCAGAGCGCATGGAGTGAATGTTGGAAAAAGATCTTGGTTCCTTTCTAAATATGGCAATGTGAATGAAAAGAGGACTCATACCACAAAATATGTGAAGTGAATTGGCAAAAGAGTTGAGTCCTCATTCAAAGGCAAGGGCAGTGTGAATACAAAGAGTGAATACATATTTCTGCTTTTATTTTTACCCCAGAGTACACTTTAAAGAGGACTTTATGTGAAAACACCCTAGTCTATATTTAAATAGCCGAACTCATTGATTACTAACACTATTTTGCACCCTGATTATCTGTCAGAAAAACACTTCTAGCCTGCAGCCAGTGACCAAGCACTGTACTGAACAACTACACTAGTGGGCTGGTCAATAACTTCCTTATTGCATGGAACTAAAGAAGAACAATATTAGAATGCTATAAGGTGGCCCTATCTTAAATTAACATTTATGTACACAATGTTCAAAAGAGAGTAAATTAATCTGGGCCACATGATGGGTAATAACAAAGACAGTTTGTCTGTCCATTGCATCATATTCATAAGGTGGGCCTATAGGCTAGTGCTGACTCTGACTCCTCTCCTGCACTGTAGTGAGAATGAGTTGGCCATGTCACTGAGGCCAGACAGCAACACATGCATTCAATTACTGTCACAGCCCGCCCTCCTCAATGGGCTTATGTGTTTGCACAACACTCTTACACACACACAGCTCTGACCATCTTGGCCATGTTCACTGAACCCAGGCAAAATCTCTCATCTCATGATCTGCCTGTGCTGTTAAGCCCCCAAGCACATTTAAAAGTACAGTCTTTGTCCTCCTTGGTGATCAAACATAATCTGTTATCACTAGTTTATCATAGGTGATGTATACAGTATGTGCTGCTGTCTGGAATTTTAGAGGGGGTGAGCTGACGATGTCACAGAGAGTTATATTTTCACCAGGCAGGCATGTTGAGAGAGTTTCTGGAAATTCTTGTGTAACCACTAAGCAGTATTATGAGAGACAAGTGTCAATATGGCCATCTGTGCCAGGGAATGACTGACTCATCAACACAGCTAATTATTTGATAGACATCTGCATACGGTAACTCGTTGTTCTGAGAAAAAAAAATATTTATATAGTTAGGTTTGGCCTACTACCTGTCTGACAAGCTACAACTTGGATGAAATTGCTTATGTCACCTGGTCTGACATGCCCCTCCTATGCCTAGAACTGTCAAGTTAATTAATGCTCTAACAAAGCCTGCAACTACCATCATGAGGGAAACCCAGAGCCCAGCTACATGGAGGGGATAATGAATGAGGAGCTGTAATAAATCAAAACAAACCACAACATGAAGAAGCTCATTAAAACCTAATGGCAAATAAATAGGATTCCAAATGGCTCTCTCTCTCCCCCTCTGCAATGCTCAAGGCTGCCTTGAAACTAATGTAAACCACAGGTTGTTTCACACAGTGTTGTAAGATACTGTTTCCTTTGCCCATTTCAGGATATTCTGTGAGTGAGCAGTCAGCAAACCGACACTGCTATGGTAGCATTGCCATCATCACTGACGGTTTTAGTTCTGTTGACACTAAAACAAAGCAGATAATTTGTTCCTGCATTTGAATTTGAACACCTTTCAAATCTGAGACACAGGTTACAATCTCAAATAAATAAATATTTTCTAAAGTAAAAACAAATCCCTCACACAGCAGTACCCCTAGTTTGTAGGTCCTGGGAAATATAACACTTGAAATGGCTACTTGTGCTCTCTGCACTACCATTATTCATCATTATACCCTAACTTGTGGATGGCTCTCATGATGAAGAACAGCCTTCTGATAAAAAAATTATTTCACATTCGGGAGCTCAGTCTGAAGGCACAGCTGTGAGTGGCACCGCATCAGTGTGAAGTTAATGAAGTGAGGACTGGGAATGAGTGTGGTGCAGGTAACAGCAGCTGGGATAGGATTGGCCATCCCCCTCCCTCCCTGGCCGTACTATCCCCATCTACAAAAGGTCAGCTCAGGCTGGGCAGTCCCTATCATCATTCACCTGCTGCCATGATCCCATTTAGCAAGAAATTGACCTCATGTCGTATTATTCTGATTTACAGTGGATTAGGCTGGTCGGTGATAGTGACAGTTACTGTGTGTAGCCTGAGCATTCTATAATAACATTCAGCCCATTCTATGAAAAACAATGTTCCGTGGTGTATTAAATCAGCGTTCCCCAACCCTGGTCCTCGAGTACCCCCAACAGTATACATTTGTACTGTAACCTTGGACAAGCACACCTGATTCAACTTGTCAACTAATCATCAAGCCCTTGATGAGTTGAATGAGGTATGTTTGTCCAGGACTACAAAAAAATGTGTACTGTTGGAGGTACTTAAGGACTGGAGTTGGGAAACACTATTATATCAATGAAATTACTCAGATAAACTACTCCCCTTGACTGCTTGTTTTTCCTGAAAGCAACCTTTCACATGAGATCAAGGTCAAGGTCACTGCGCAGTCACTTGCATTATAAACTTCTCAAATTCTGTATGCAAGTATTCATGAAGAACTGTAGGCTAAGCAGTTGGCTGAATTCCACTGGCAGACAGTGAACCATATGCATAACTCAAAATCCTGACCTTCAACAGAAACAATATGTTAGTCAATGAGTAACTATTAGGGCTAGGTCATCAAGTAGGCTGTTTTTTTAAGCACCACACCTCATGTGTTTTTTTTAGCACCACACCTCATGTCTTGTGTACTGTCCACAACTAAAAAGAGCATTCATTAATTATTCATGACAAAAAGGGGAGAGTTGATTTTGATTGTTTCTGCAGCAGTATTGTATCTGCATACTAGCTATGTAGCTAACAAAATTGAGTTTAGGGTCAATTCAGGAAGTTAATTGAAATTAAATTAATGAACTGAAAAATGCTAATTGAAGGCTAGTGCCACATTAATACACATTTCAATTAATCTCCTGAACTGATTTAAATGGATCTTGAATTGGATCTTAACCCTGATTCATTGAGAGGAAATAGTAATTGTTCTAGCTAGCCATAGCCTTCGAGAATCTGAATTAGTTAGCTAATGCTGCTGTAGCTAACTAGGTAGCTAGGCGTTGTAGCTAAGATTTAGGCAAACTGTTATACAACGGCAGTGCTGAGCTAGTTCTATACATCTGCCTGCATGTCTGGCTTTTCAATGCAGCGGCTAAAGTAAGTGGCTTGCTAGTTAGCTAGATGGTAGCAAGCTAACCATTGACACCGACTCGTTACATATCTGTGGCTAAACTGTCCAATGCCAATTATAGCTAGCTACAGTAGCTGGCTAGTTAGTTTTTAGCATAACTATTACTGTCAAAAAAGCTTAGCTACTAGCTAGATCATCAGGCACAACAGCTAACAAACTTGCTAGCCAAAATAAGTTTGAGTAGAATGTATAAGTGGGCCTGGATGGCTTCATGTACCTACTAGTAGTTAGTTGCTAGCCACGCCAATGTTTGGTAAACAAACGAGCTAGCTAGCTAGATAACTTGCTCACTAGCTAACGTTACCTACTAAGCGAACTTAGCTAATAGCAGCCAGTTCTGGTTGGATGTTCAACTCTTCAAAACAACCACACCATATTGTTTCATGTGCATCAACGTCTTTCTCAATAGCAAAGTACACTTGCGAGCAAATATAGCTAGTTAGTTAGCAAAGAGGCTAACTTACCAGCTGTTGCCTTATCCACCGTAGCATCCTTGCAAAATTTCCTCCAACGAGCCAGCAAGGTTGCTAGCTGGCTAGCTAACTACTCCCATAAAACCTTCCCAAACCATAAATAGTTCCGTTTACAGGCACGTCTTCTTGTGTCCGTTAGAAAAAACATCCAGGCTGTGTTATTATGTGATTACATATGATCTCTCCCATGACGTGAAGTAATATTTCTGCTGTGACTGACACGCTGAGCTATATTCTGAGAGCTAAATTACGAAGTCTGTCTTGTGTACTGTCCGCTTCCTACCCAGCTACATCCCTCTCTGCGATGCTCGAGCGATCCGTTTACAGCTCTGTGGCTCTCCTGTCGACGTAGCAGCACCGATTCACACCACAGCGTCCCAGTTGTAAAGGGACACACACACAATCGATATTATTTTCTAAAGTCCACATTTGTGCAATACAACATAAATACAGTAAGACATTACATTTCAAAATTGCATCCTTCCAAATAATGATTTATATATATTTGTAATATTTTTATGTTCATTACATTCATATACTTAGGCTCCGACCATTTATCAATGTGCTCCACATTATAATATTCTTCATCTAATAAAAAGTAGGAATACTCTTTAGTTTATCTTTGTCCCAGATGTAGTTATATTTTTGTATCACAATGCACTATGACTATAATGCACACATTATAATGCACACATTATGGCTGACCCTGTAAAACAACACATTTCACTACAACTATCCGGTGTATGTGACAATAAAAACATACAATTATGCACTATGCAAAACTGCTAACAAATATTGATTCGTATCATACGCATAGCGTTTTCCTACGGGCTTTTATTTTGAAAGCCTAAAACGGAAGTCCTAATATTGCCAACTGTGGTGTGGCCTTTATATACACCATTGGGTGTGGTGTGTATATATAAATCATTGGGTGTGGCCCATATAATTATGAATTAGAACAACCTATATTAATACTTTAATAGGATCTATATGCTGTGGCCACGGGTTGCTAACGTTGCGACAATTCCACAAAGTATTAAAACATCTAGCCCTTTCGTACTTTACGCCGAGCGTTTCTGATTTAAACTACCATTTCCGTGTCAAAATGTGAAAAAAGTCCTTGTTCAAGAGATGAAATGGTAGGGGGAAAGTGATTTATATGGAATTGTACATTGATTTACATTTTGCTGAAATGAAAATTAGCAATGATTGCTATAATATTTGTTTTGCTAATTCATCCACTTTTTGCACCATGTGTTTCAAACAATGAGGGATGTAGCTCAGTTGGTAGAGCATGGCGTTTGCAACGCCAGGGTTGTGGGTTCGATTCCCACGGGGGGCCAGTATGAAAAAAAATTAAAAAAATAATGTATGCACTCACTAACTGTAAGTCGCTCTGGATAAGAGCGTCTGCTAAATGACTAAAATGTAAATTTATGTATATATCATTGGTTTCAAATAAGGACTCTTATTTTGGTAGTATGTGAAAACCTTGACCCGAGAAGATGTACTGGCTAAACAAGCACTTAGTAGTGGGGATGTTGACGTTGAAGTTTCAATGAGGAAGGCAGAGGCAGTGATGGTGCAGAGATGGCAGGAGCAGTGGAATAGAGATAATAAGGGAAGGCATTTATTTCTGCTAAATAACTAAAACATTTAATAAAAAATAAATATAATAAAAAGTACAGAGGAAAGTCGGGGAGGGGAGAACGGCAGGAAGGGACAGAAGAGATTAGGCTATTTTACAAGATTAAGGTGGTACACAGCCAGTTGAATAAGACATTAAATGTGATAGGAAAGCATCCAACAGGAAAGTGTGATTATTGTCAGGAAACAGAGTCCGTGGAGTATGTATTGCTACGGTGTGGGCAGTATCAGAGTGAAAGAGAGAGGATGAGATCTAGTATGAGGGAGAAGGGGATACAGGAAATTAGTTTGAAGAGTATATTGAGTAGAACGTCATTAGATATTGTCTCTAATATTTTGTTATCTTTTTTAAGAGCAACGGGGCTGATAGGTACAGTGAGGGAAAAAAGTATTTGATCCCCTGCTAATTTTGTATGTTTGCCCACTGACAAAGACATGATCAGTCTATAATATTAATGGTATGTTTATTTGAACAGTGAGAGACAGAATAACAACAAAAAAATCCAGAAAAACCCATGTCAAAAATGTTATAAATTGATTTGCATTTTAATGAGGGAAATAAGTATTTGACCCCTCTGCAAAACATGACTTGGTACTTGGTAGCAAAACCCTTGTTGGCAATCATAGAGGTCAGACATTTCTTGTAGTTGGCCACCAGGTTTGCACACATCTCAGGAGGGATTTTGTTCCACTCTTCTTTGCAGATCTTCTCCAAGTCATTAAGGTTTTGAGGCTGACGTTTGGCACCTCGAACCTTCAGCTCACTCCACAGATTTTCTATGGGATTAAGGTCTGGAGACTGGCTAGGCCACTCCAGGACCTTAATGTGCTTCTTCTTGAGCGACTCCTTTGTTGCCTTGGCCGTGTGTTTTGGGTCATTGTCATGCTGGAATGCCCATTTACGACCCATTTTCAATGCCCTGGCTGAGGGAAGGAGGTTCTCACCCAAGATTTGATGGTACATGGCCCCGTCCATTGTCCCTTTGATGCGGTGAAGTTGTCCTGTCCCCTTAGCAGAAAAACACCCCCAAAGCATAATGTTTCCACCTCCATGTTTGACGGTGGGGATGGTGTTCTTGGGGTCATAGGCAGCATTCCTCCTCCTCCAAACATGGCGAGTTGAGTTGATGGCAAAGAGCTCGATTTTGGTCTCATCTGACCACAACACTTTCACCCAGTTCTCCTCTGAATCATTCAGATGTTCATTGGCAAACTTCAGACGGCCCTGTATATGTGCTTTCTTGAGCAGGGGGACCTTGCGGGTGCTGCAGGATTTCAGTCCTTCACGGCGTAGTGTGTTACCAATTGTTTCCTTGGTGACTATGGTCCCAGCTGCCTTGAGATCATTGACAAGATCCTCCCGTGTAGTTCTGGGCTGATTCCTCACCGTTCTCATGATCATTGCAACTCCACAAGGTGAGATCTTGCATGGAGCCCCAGGCCGAGGGAGATTGACAGTTCTTTTGTGTTTCTTCCATTTGCGAATAATCGCACCAACTGTTATCACCTTCTCACAAAGCTGCTTGGCGATGGTCTTGTAGCCCATTCCAGCCTTGTGTAGGTCTACAATCTTGTTCCTGACATCCTTGGAGAGCTCTTTGGTGTTGGCCATGGTGGAGAGTTTGGAATCTGATTGATTGATTGCTTCTGTGGAGAGGTGTCTTTTATACAGGTAACAAACTGAGATTAGGAGCACTCCCTTTAAGAGTGTGCTCCTAATCCCAGCTCGTTACCTGTATAAAAGACACCTGGGAGCCAGAAATCTTTCTGATTGAGATGGGGTCAAATACTTATTTCCCTCATTAAAATGCAAATCAATTTATAACATTTTTGACATGCGTTTTTCTGGATTTTGTTGTTGTTATTCTGTCTCTCACTGTTCAAATAAACCTACCATTAAAATTATAGACTGATCATTTCTTTGTCAGTGGGCAAACGTACAAAATCAGCAGGGGATCAAATACGTTGAAGCTCGCATCTGTTACAAGACCATGGTGCTTGCCTATGGAGCTGTGAGGGGAACGGCACCTCCGTACCTTCAGGCTCTGATCAGTCCCTACACCCAAACGAGGGCATTGCGTTCATCCACCTCTGGCCTGCTGGCTCCCCTTCCTCTGCGGAAGCATAGTTCCCGCTCAGCCCAGTCAAAACTGTTCGCTGCTCTGGCACCCCAATGGTGGAACAAGCTCCCTCACGACGCCAGGACAGCGGAGTCACTCACCACCTTCCGGAGACATTTGAAACCCCACCTCTTTAAGGAATACCTGGGATAGGATAAAGTAATCCTTCTACCCCCAAAAAAAAAAAAAAAAAAATTGTAAAGTGGTTATCCCACTGGCTATAGGGTGAATGCACCAATTTGTAAGTCGCTCTGGATAAGAGCGTCTGCTAAATGACGTAAATGTAAATGTAATCCCTCACTGTAGGTTTTAGATTCTCCGTCTCTGGCCCACACTCCAGTACAGTAAGTGGCGGTAATGCACCATAACGTTGGATGCCAACCGCCGATAAACCCCACTGAAGAAAAAGAAGAACCTTGACCCGGAAGTTGTTCCGTCCTGTCAGAGCTACAGCTGAGTTGGTGATACAGTATGTCAAGCAAGCCTCTTATCGAGCTAATTTTGTGTTGATACTGTACGAATAGACTACTGTAACACTACTACTTCTAAGTATGAACTGAAGTGTTTGTCTGCTTACTTGCTTTGGATAAATGAATGGCAAACATTATAGATGTCGAGAATGCAGGGGATCTTCAATCTCAAGTATGTACCCTACTGTTGAACAGAACTCAGGGCTGGGCATGACTGAAGTTCACATTAGTGGAGAGCGTGACCCATATGTTTGTACTTTGACTCATACTTTTAATATATTTGACTCAACTATCAAAACAGACGAGTGAAAGTTTACAGATAATTTGCTTTTAGATGAATATATTATTATTATTATTATAACTCAATATTACACTATTTTCTTCATCAGATCGAAGAGGTCGAGGCACTTTCCTCCATATACGGTGACGAATGGTGTGTTATTGATGAAGCAGCAAGAATATTTTGTATCAAAATAACTGATGATATAGACCATCCAAAACTGAAAGCATGTTTACAGGTAATTGTTTCATAAAATGTGTGTGTGTTTAAAAAGTTTCAGAGCAGTGTAAGACAATAATAACTCAAGAGTTTAATTTCCATAATTAGATCATTCTCCCACATGATTACCCGAGTGCAGCGCCACCTGTCTACCAAATAAAGTAAGCTTATGTCGGGTTTTACAGTACAGTACACTTACACTACCTCTGATAAACATGCATCAGGCATAAAAAAAAGATCATTATTAAGACTAACATTTGAGCCATATTCTGCCTTCTCTTGAATCTGCAGTGCAGCATGGTTGCGAGGCCCTGATAGAATGACCCTGTCCAACAGCCTTGAGGAGCTCTATGTGTAAGTGGATTTCATAATCACTGACATGAAGCACAGACTAGTTATCCCTGAAGATGGAGGGGATGCCGTCATAAGGCTAACCTAAAGATGGATTGCCTGATGGTGAAGCCATGTTAGCTCGCGTTATTGCTGATTACAGTCCATTACCCTGTCTCACCCATGTCTCTGAGGAGATATGCCTCCACTGACATCAAACTAACCAGTGGTGTCTTTCCTAACAGGGAGAATACTGGGGAGAGCATCCTCTACCTCTGGGTGGAGAAGATCCGGGAGTTCCTCCTGGAGAAATCCCAAAGCACAGACACAGGTGAGAATCACATGTCACGTCTGATTGATAGTATGCTTTATTGTTACACTAGAGGGCAGTAAATACATTATTTTTTCCAACTCCAGAAATCCAATTACAAAAGTGTGCACCCATTGCCTTCCTCATATAGATAGATATCAATGCCAATGAGCTCAAACAGAAAAACTTTTGAGAAAGCTTGATTTCGATCTCCTTTCTTGGAGATGACAGTCAGAAATCTGGGGGTCTTTCATTCAGGTCTTTGATGTGCTCCCATGCATCATTGTGCTAAGATGAACACGACTTGGTGGGTGGTATATGAAAAGCCCTCTTTCCTGTTTCTGTAATTGAACTGAATGAAGATCAGTATCTGAGTAATGGCTTTCAGTGCTGTGAGCCTGTGATGAAACCTTTGTCAAAGATTTTAAAAAAGAGACTGAGGAAAGAGAAGTACATTTGGTTGTTTGTTTTAGTGTCTTTGAAAATGGTTTTCTATGAATGGATGAGTCTTAATGCCTTTTATTCCCCTTTTTGAATACCAAGAAAGACAGGATCTCATATTATTCGAACTCTATTCACTTTCTAAAGCCGTTAAGCTTGTATTAGCTAATTAAGCACATTGCTTTAATTTAGTACTATTTCAATGAATGACTATGGAATCCATACATATGGATGCAGTCCTATCATTGTAATTATGTTCTTTCTCTCTGTACAGTTGTTATGATCAACTGAAATGGGGGAAGTAGAGAATGTGTATGCTGTGAAAATTAGATGCTGGGTATAGGTCACAGAGCATCCTTGCTTTAGAGGAAATAATTCAGTTTGGAGCACATTCATAAAAGTATAAAAGGCAAGTCGAAAATGGTACTGTTTGTTCAAATTACAGCTTGTGTCTCTTCCATAATGAGCAACTGATTTGGGCAATGGTTGGTGTTAATGCCCTCTGAACCTTAATTTACATTTCTTCTCATTGCAATGTTTTCCCCTTTTTAATGAACTACTATTCAAAATGCAATCATTTTACTTGTGGAAGCATCGTTATCTAGATTAAAAGCTGTCAGAGAAGTGATTTGGGATACTTTGATGAAAAGGCCTATACAGTGGGGTCCAAAATTATTGACACCGTTGATAAAGATGAGCAAAAATGACTGCATAAAATAAATAATTCAAATACTGAGCTATATTGTATCCACCACGGTATTTTACAGTAGGTATGGGGTTCTTTTCTGCTTATGCATTCTCATTTCAACACCAAACCCACCACTGGTGTGAGTGGCCAAAGAGCTCTATTTTCATGTCATCCAACAAATGTAAATGTCTGGAGTTTGCTAAACGGCATTGGCACTTGAATTGGAACCAGTGCTTTGGTCAGATGACATGAAAATAGAGCTCTTTGGCCACTCACACCAGTGGTGGGTTTGGCGTTGAAATGAGAATGCATAAGCAGAAAAGAACCCCATACAGTGAGGGAAAAAAGTATTTGATCCCCTGCTGATTTTGTATGTTTGCCCACTGACAAAGACATGATCAGTATACAATTTTAATGGTAGGTTTATTTGAACAGTGAGAGACAGAATAACAACAAAAAAATCCAGAAAAACACATGTTAGAAATTGATTTGCATTTTAATGAGGGAAATAAGTATTTGACCCCTCTGAAAAACATTACTTAGTACTTGGTGGCAAAACCCTTGTTGGCAATCGCAGAGGTCAGACGTTTCTTGTAGTTGGCCATCAGGTTTGCACACATCTCAGGAGGGATTTTGTTCCACTCCTCTTTGCAGATCTTCTCCAAGTCATTAAGGTTTGGAGGCTGACATTTGGCAACTCGAACCTTCAGCTCCCTCCACAGATTTTCTATGGGATTAAGGTCTGGAGACTGGCTAGGCCACTCCAGGACCTTAATGTACTTCTTCTTGAGCCACTCCTTTGTTGCCTTGGCCGTGTGTTTTGGGTCATTGTCATGCTTGAATTCCCATCCACGACCCATTTTCAATGCCCTGGCTGAGGGAAGGAGGTTCTCACCCAACAGTACATTTGACAGTACATGGCCCCGTCCATCGTCCCTTTGATGCGGTGAAGTTGTCCTGTCCCCTTAGCAGAAAAACACCACCAAAGCATAATGTTTCCACCTCCATGTTTGACGGTGGGGATGGTGTTCTTGGGGTCATAGGCAGCATTCTTCCTCTTCCAAACACGGCGAGTTGAGTTGATGCCAAAGAGCTCGATTTTGGTCTCATCTGACCACAACACTTTCACCCAGTTCTCCTCTGAATCATTCAGATGTTCATTGGCAAACTTCAGACGGCCCTGTATATGTGCTTTCTTGAGCAGGGGGACCTTGCGGGCGCTGCAGGATTTCAGTCCTTCACGGCGTAGTGTGTTACCAATTGTTTTCTTGGTGACTATGGTCCCAGCTGCCTTGAGATCATTGACAAGATCCTCCCGTGTAGTTCTAGGCTGATTCCTCACCGTTCTCATGATCATTGCAACTCCACGAGGTGAGATCTTGCATGGAGCTCCAGGCCGAGGGAGATTGACAGGTCTTTTGTGTTTCTTCCATTTGTGAATAATCGCACCAACTGTTGTCACCTTCTCACCAAGCTGCTTGGCGATGGTCTTGTAGCCCATTCCAGCCTTGTGTAGGTCTACAATCTTGTCCCTGACATCCTTGGAGAGCTCTTTGGTCTTGGCCATGGTGGAGAGTTTGGAATCTGATTGATTGATTGCTTCTGTGGACAGGTGTCTTTTATACAGGTAACAAGCTGAGATTAGGAGCACTTTAAGAGTGTGCTTCTAATCTCAGCTCGTTACCTGTATAAAAGACACCTGGGAGCCAGAAATGTTTCTGATTGAGAGGGGGTCAAATACTTATTTCCCTCATTAAAATGCAAATCAATTTATAACATTTTTAACATGCATGTTTCTGGATTTTTTTGTTCTCTCACTGTTCAAATAAACCTACCATTAAAATTATAGACTGATCCTTTCTTTGTCAGTGGGCAAACGTACAAAATCAGCAGGGGATCAAATACTTTTTTCCCTCACTGTAGTCAAGGCAGAAATGGCCTTCAAAGTCACTCAAATGCATCATGGGACACAAAGATATACAATCACAAATACACATTGAATTCATTTCCCAGCCTGTCCATCTTTCTACTTCTCTCACAGTGGAGCAAACAGAGGTGAGAAATATGGCAACAGAGGAGGAGGAAGTGGCGGATGATGAAGAAATGCCAGATTACCGCGCTCTGAAGCTGAACACAGAGAATGCACACCTCTTCGAAAATCACTCAAGTGGTATGGCACTGACTGCATATTCTTGAATAGAGAAATAATAATAAAAACAAGTGGAATTTCTAAGCCTCAATTATACACTTATCTGAAATGAAGTAACAGTTTACATTTTGTATATAAACTGAATTGTGCTTGCTGCCCACATGTTAATCCAGTGTTAATTGGTTATTCCGTGTGCTTTTTATTTTTGTGTTTATAAATCTTTGTAGATGAGGAACTACCTCCTATTAAACTGGGGGAGACGATAACAGAAAGACGCAGCACCTTCCAACCGCACCTAGCCCCTGTGGTAACACCTAGACAGGTACTGTGTAGGCCCTCACCTGTCTCCCTCCTCTCTCTGACTATATTACATGAATATTCTCACATCCATCACAGAACGAGTTAGGCAAGGAAATCACAAGCCTTATAATCTTCAAAACCATGCTAGACAATGCTACCCTGTTGGGAGAGAGAAGAAGCTGTGAGTTAAAGCTCATGTGGAGAGGATGTCGTTTCAATGCTAATGTGCCTCCAATATGGAAAACTAAACATCCTCAGGCTGTGCTCCTGCTGCTAAATGTTCTCAGGAGAAAAACAGAAAGAGCTGCTTTAAACATATCTCACCTGCCATCATATGCAATTTAGACAGTGATGATTATGTAATTTCCTGGAGAGTACATTAACTGTGTAGATGTGATGGGAACGTAATTACAGTGCACATTGTACCATAAGCATCAACAGTTAACTATTAAACAACTGTATGGTTCTCTTTTTACATGCTGTACATTTTCAGTATTACGATTACCCACCCAATATACAAGTAGGCTATTTTTATAAGAAAACTGTTTATACAAACTTTTGAAATAAAGTTATCTAATATATTGTCATGAGTAGGAGTCAACCGCTCCTGTTTGGGGTTTTATCTTAGTTTTTCTGTTGGATATGCAATCTGTTTGAAGAGGAATCAAGCAGACATTGTGTTGAAAATGATTACCCTCATCTTTATGCACCACACAGGAGTTCTCAGATGAGAGTGGGGTACCTTTCTGTCTTTACTGCAGAAGTTGTACTTTGGGGATAGATGTATCCATCATACTTCTAATGTTGAGAGTATGATTAGAGGAAAGGAGGCAATTCAAACAGATTTGTTTTTGTGTTTCAGGTTAGAATGGTTCTTGAAAAGCTGTATGAAAACAAGAAGATTGCAAGTGCCACTCACAATATTTATGCATACAGGTAGAGCATCCAGTTTTGAATATACATAACATGTTTTAATATTCACAGTGGGTGTATATCTCTCTAATCACACAGTTGATCACTTGTTATTTGATGATGAGAAAAAAAAAAGTAATTTCTGTCAACAGAGCTCATTAAGGCTCTTAGAGCTCAAGTACAAACAAGGTGGAAAATAGGTTTAATGAATTACATTGAGCCTTTATGAGATGCTTGATATGCTTTCTGGGTGGTCATTAACCCAACAGGAGATGCTGACATTTAGAGCATTGAAAGTTTCCTTCGAAGAGACATGCAGTTTACGTACATTCTCAACCTAAAAGTCTCAACCAACTACAACCTTTATTCTCTGTATTGTAGGATATACTGTGAAGACAAGCAGAGTTTCCTGCAGGACTGTGAGGATGATGGAGAGACCGCAGCGGGAGGACGATTGCTTCACTTACTACAGGTGCTTTGCTCTCTGTCCACTTTGCTCCGTTCCCTCTAGTGCTTCATTCAGTATTCACACAGTTGCCTTATGCCTCAGGGAACTATTTTACGTTTTCAAACCAACCCTCTGTGGTTCACTGACCCTCTACTGTTTATAACTTGAATATAATGTTAAGTCGAAGGTAATATACAATATATCCTATTTAATATTCACTTTGATAAGTAAGTAGCCTTGCACAAGCCTTGGCAGGAGCCTATGTCCTGTTTCTGTAGCGTGAGGCAGCTTGATGTACGAGTACACACCCTGTACGCTAGTCATATGGAATTGTTTTAAGACTGTCATACTATGGATCATTTAGCTATTTGATTTGGAATTTTAGGAAACCTTTAGGTATTCATTTATTTTATGAAAAAATGATTTGATAAAATATAGAATTTGGCCTTTACTACTATATCCCAGAGAAACGCATTGAATAACATTAATAAATGGCAAAAAATACAGTCAAAAAATCAATCATAAGAAACAAACATTTCTAAAAACCAGCTTTTCAGCTTTTCTAAAAAAGCTGGTTGAGAGAATGGCAAGAGTGTGCAAAGCTGTCATCAAGGCAAAGGGTGGCTTCTTTGAAGAATCTCAAATATAACATATATTTTGATTTGTTTAACACTTTTTTGGTTACTACATGATTCCGTATGTGTTATTTCATAGTTTTGATGTCTTCACTATAATTCTACAATGTAGAAAATAGTAAAAATAAAGAAAACCCTGGAATGAATAGGTGTGTCCAAACTTTTGACTGGTACTGTATATATATTTGTTACCCACATTTATAACAAAAATTGGGTTGGCACAAACTACCTTCATACAGTACTTTTTTTACCGGTACCGGTTATCTTCAGACGAGTCCCGTGATACTTGTGGGGGTCATAGAGCAAAACGGAGAACACCTTCGTGAGAGTCTCACCCTTTCCATAATAGTTTGTAGGTCAAACCGTTCGGACGCTACAGACGTTTTCGTGAGAGGACTGATTTTCAGGATATGTCATAGTCTGACAAACACCTCTTTAGCTCTGCCGGTGCATCAATCGACTCTAGGGAGTTCATTAATGCTGAGTGGCAAGCAGAGACTCATTTTTACAGTCTTAAAAAAAAAAAGTTTTATTTTTGATATACAGATGTTCGATTTGTTTATTCTGCCTGTCCTTTGGAATTTTCCAAATGGATTAACAATTCCACATTGAACACAGCATGATGATGAAATACGGCCATGACATCTGTTTGGTGAGTAGGCATATGCTCAATGATTCTGATGGAACCTGTCTGTTTAGGGGGGTTATAGCCTAGGCTAACCAATTCTAAATGGCACTAGCAGTTTTCAAAGTAGCATAAGCTGAAAATAGACGGGAAGCAATTATTCCAAAACTGCAGGGCATTGTTGGAACATATTTTCCTACTTCAGTCAACCAGTCCATTTCGAATTTGTTGAGCTTTGACGTCCATTCGAGTATTCATGCCCATCCCTAATTCAAGCAAGCATTCAATACTGTCCCAGTCAATACTAGTGGGTACAGACTGAGGCTCCAACAATCAAATCGTTTTCATGCCCTCTGTTTCATGCATTCGTATTCACCCACAGCATCCACAAAATCAGCCGGCATGAATGCCAAATGTCAGACTATGACAGTGGGAGTGCACCACTGTGCATCATTGGATTTATCTGCTGGAGTCCAGAGTCTTGTTTACACGTTTCTCAGATGAATCTGCCTTTGATGGTAGCCCCTTGCCAAAATCAATAGCAATGGACCATGAATGGGATGAGACATCTTGAGAGGAATTTGTACTGAGCTGAACGGTTCAGCCTGAATCTATGCTCTGGACAATCTGATTTTGTCCAGTCGGTTCAATGGAGACCGACTTATGACTGACCATAGCACTTGTTCCAATCCAAGTGCCAATGCCGTTTATCAAACTCCAGACGGTGCTATATTCAAATTACATGAAGATAGAGCTCTTTGGCCACAAACACCAGTGGTGGGTTAGGTGTCGAAAAATGGAAGTATATACAGAAAAGTACCTCATACCTACTGTAAAATATGATGGTGGATCTTTGATGTTCTGGGGCTATTTTGCTTCCCCTGGTCCTGTGGCCCTTGTTAAGGTCAACGGCATCATGAACTTTACCAAGTACCAGGACATTTTAGCCAGAAACCTGGTTGCCTCTGCCAGGAGGCTGACACTTGGCTGCAAGTGGATCTTCCAGCTAGACAATAACCCCAAGCACAAATCAAAATCCACAAAGATTATATGGCCAATATACCACGGCTAAGGGCTGTTCTTAAGCACGACGCAACGCGGAGTGCCTAGATTTAGCTGTGGTATATTGGCCATATACCACAAAACCCAGAGGTGCCTTATTGCTATTATAAACTGATTACCAACGTAATTAGAACCAGTAAAAATAAATGTTTTGTCATACCCATGGAATACGGTCTTATATCCCACGGCTTTCAGCCAATCAGCATTCAGTGCTCAAACCACCCAGTTTATAATTGACATTTTGCAATGGCCATCTCAGTCTTCGGACTTGAACCCCTTTGAAAACTTGTGGTTTGAATTTAAAAGGACAGTCCATAACCGCAGATGAAGGATATCAAGGATCTGGAAAGATTCTGTATGGAGGAATGGTCTAAGATCCTTCCCAATGTGTTCTCCAACTCATAAATCATTTTAGAAAAAGGTATTGAAAGGTATTGGAAAAACAGGGTGTTTTTGGCCCCTACCTTTTTGAGTAAAAAAAATATTACTTCTCTGAGCAATTGTATTAGTATAAAAATATATAATTTCCCCAATTTGTTGAGCATACAATATAGCTCAGTATTTGAATTATTTATTTTAGTCTTTTTTGCTCATCTTTCTCAAGGGTGCCAATAATTTTGGACCTGACTGTATGTCATCATCTTTCCATTGTCACTGAATCTGACCTAACAAGTGAAGAGAAGAGCCTTCAGTCACCCCCCACCACTACCACCCAGGTGCTTTTGGGTAACATTCTGATTAATGTTCTACTTGAACCTCTCAACACTGACAGGCAATTTACTTTGAGGGCTCATTCTAAATCTGTTTTTCTCTCATCTATTTTCCTCTCAGACCCCTTCTTCGTTTCCTGGTTTTGAATTTAGTATTTACTCATTTTGGCAGTACGAATGTGAAGTGCAGAGCGGAGAATAAAGGGAGACGTTTATTATTACAGTTAATAGACAGATGGCATTGGCGTTGTCTCCCATAGCCAAATTCTCCCCTGCTGCGTGTAGGGCTGTTGATTGACAGCGGAGGGACTGAGGCAGATATTTTCCTGAAAAAAGGTTTATTCTTTAAGATGCATCCTGTGTCAGCTGCAAAGCTGAAACCAGGCTTCCAGGGGGTGTTCACTAGTCATCCCCTGTCACATGTGGCCTTTCAATCGTCTTGCTAATCATCACATCCTCTTTGATATGAGGAGGTGCTTGGGTACATGGACCAATGACTAGAATGTTGCTCATCCAAATCTCCAAGCACACTGTTGTTGGAACCCTGAGAGAGTTGACATACAGTTGAAGTCGGAAGTTTACATACACCTTAGCCAAATACATTTAAACTCAGTTTTTCACAATTCCTGACATTTAATCTTAGTAAAAATTCCCTGTCTTAGGTCAGTTAGGATCACCACTTTATTTTAAGAATGTGAAATGTCAGAATAATTTATTTCAGCTTTTATTTCTTTCATCACATTCCCAGTGGGTCAGAAGTTTACATACTCTCAATTAGTATTTGGTAGCATTGCCTTTAAATTGTTTAACTTCGGTCAAATGTTTCGGGTAGCCTTCCACAAGCTTCCCACAATAAGTTGGGTGAATTTTGGCCCATTCCTCCTGACAGAGCTGGTGTAACTGAGTCAGGTTTGTAGGCCTCCTTGCTCGCACACGCTTTTTCAGTTCTGCCCACACATTTTCTATAGGATTGAGGTCAGGGCTTTGTGATGGCCACTCCAATACCTTGACTTTGTTGTCCTTAAGCCATTTTGCCACAACTTTGGAAGTATGCTTGGGGTCACTGTCGATTTGGAAGACCCATTTGCGACAAAGCTTTAACTTCCTGACAGATGTCTTGAGATGTTGCTTCAATATATCCATATAATTTTCCTTCCTCATGATGCCATCTATTTTGTGAAGTGCACCAGTCCCTCCTGCAGCAAAGCACCCCCACAGCATGATGCTGCCACCCCCGTGCTTCACAGTTGGGATGGTGTTCTTCGGCTTGCAAGTAACCCCCTTTTTCCTCCAAACATAACATGGGTCATTATGGCCAAACAGTTCTATTTTTGTTTCATCAGACCAGAGGACATTTCTCCAAAAAGCATGATCTTTTTCCCCATGTGCAGTTGCAAACCGTAGTATGGCTTTTTTATGGCGGTTTTGGAGCAGTGGATTCTTCCTTGCTGAGCGGCCTTTCAGGTTATGTTGATATAGGACTCATTTTACTGTGGATATAGATATTTTTGTACCTGTTTCCTCCAGCATCTTCACAAGGTCCATTGCTGTTGTTCTGGGATTTATTTGCACTTTTCGCACCAAAGTACGTTCATCTCTAGGAGACAGAACGTGTCTCCTTCCTGAGCGGTGTGACGGCTGCGTGGTCCCATGGTGTTTATACTTGCGTACTATTGTTTGTACAGGTGAATGTGGTACCTTCAGGCGTTTGAAAATTGCTCCCAAGGATGAACCAGACTTGTGGATGTCTACAATTCTTTTTCTGAGGTCTTGGCTGATTTATTTTGATTTTCCCATGATGTCAAGCAAAGAGGCACTGAGTTTGAAGGTAGGCCTTGAAATACATTCACAGGTACACCTCCAATTGACTCAAATTATGTCAATTAGCCTATCAAAAGCTTCTAAAGCCATAACATCATTTTCTGGTTTAAAGGCACAGTCAACTTAGTGTATGTAAACTTCTTACCCACTGGAATTGTGACACAGTGAATTATAAGTGAAATAATCTGTCTGTAAACAATTGTTGGAAAAATTACTTCTGTCATGAACAAAGTAGATGTCCTAACTGACTTGCCAAAACTATAGTTTGTTAACAAGAAATGTGTGGAGTGGTTGAAAAACGAGTTTTAATGACTCCAACCTAAGTGTATGTAAACTTCCAACTTCAACTGTAAATCATCTGTTAAGGGAAGATGATGCTAGCTATTAAGTCTGTTATCTATATTTCGCTGTGGAAACAATCCTACCACAACGATTCTCTCTGTATGCTGATGTCTTTATCTTGGGAGAGGAAAACATGTCTCTATGCCTCTGTTTATGCTTAACATCGGCTTTATAATCATTCCCCAAACAGCCATTATTTGTGATTCATATCTGTCATGTGATGATGGAATTTTTTTCAGCCCTCTTTGGGTCTATGCCAAACCTGTATTGTCCTAACAGAGCACAAGCACACACAATAATCAACATCCACACATACAGTATCTAACACATCTATCATGTGCCACTGTCATTCTCTCTGTGCCAACACCACTCTGTTGTTACACCTCAGATCCTGGATGTGCGGAATGTGCTGGTGGTTGTGTCTCGCTGGTATGGAGGGATTCTGCTGGGTCCAGACCGTTTCAAACACATCAACAACTCTGCCAGAAACATCCTGGTCCAGGAGGGATACACTTCCTCTGCGGTGAGACCCTCTCTCCTTATTAGGAAGGTGTACAAGTTTGGCACAAGTACACACTAAAGTATATATGTTTAGTGACTTCAGTCTGAATGTTGAACAAGACCTTGGAAGTAATTCAAAATGAATACTGTGTGCGAAATGAATCTTACATCTATATTTAAGTTTAAATGTTTGTTTGTAATCAAGTTTGATGCAGAATTGTTTTTGCGTTCCTCGTTTTTGGAAGCTTTTGACATAAGCAGGCATATACAGTACATAGAACCTCATCTGAAAGTCTAATGGAAACTTTCCCCTCTACTTATCTGAAACAATTGTTATTTATGGAAAGTGGGACAAGTTCAGAGCGGATTGGATTTTCTACTCTGAGTTAAACTGAATGATGTTCTGTTTCCCCTCATTTCTGTGCAAATGAGGTCTTTGAAACAGGTGGCAAGATTGTCATGGTTAAAAAGATGCTGGCACTCTATTGTTCCTCTGTGTCTGTAGTCTTTACCTAATTATCTCCTTAAATAAAAACATCAGTTCATTCAGAACAGTTATTATTTTTTACTTTTTATAAGTCAATAACACTTGGGCATATAACCAATTGAAGATGGTGTCCAACTTTCCACTTTGTTGTCATTATTGTTGTTATTAATATGGAAAGCCCTTAGCTTGTGTCTCTGAAGGAAATTATGCATAACCCCTTTAGATCATCCAGAATCACCTTAATGACTGCTTCTCTGTTATTGTTTTATGGTGCAGCACGATGGGAACCATTCAGTCACAAACTAGAGGTCATGTGCTATAGTAGTGGCAGAGTGCCACTGAATATCTTAAAGGGATACTTCGGGATTTTGGCAATGAGGCCCTTTATCTATTTCCCCAGAGTCAGATGAACTAGTGCAGGGTTCCCCAACTGGTGGCCCGTGTGTGGTTTTATTTGGCCCCAAGTATTCTGAGCAAAAATAAAATAATTTTTTTATTGTTGTACATAAGACTGTCAAAACACCAGGAAATCAGCTCCAAGTGATTTTAATTTAAGAAATCTGTTCACAAGTATTCCCACGCATAATAGAGAGACACGTGATCATATACAAATGTGAGCAATGTTTGAAATGATTTTGTTTTAGTCAAACATTTATATCTGTTTGGGCTTCTTGCGGTCAATTTGCAATCTACACATTTTTTGTAATTATGTTCCGGCCCTCTGACCATCCGCTCAAGAAATATCTAGTTGAGGATCCCTGAACTAGTTGATACCATTTTTATGTTTCTGTGTCCAGTATGAAGGAAGTTAGAGGTAGTTTTGTGAGCCAATGCTAAGTAACGTTGACAGGAAGTCTACGGGTATCTGCTAGAATGCTAGTAGATACCCATAGACTTCCAGTCATTGCACTAACGCTAGTTAGCACTGACTCGCGAAAATACCTCTAATTTTTAAACATACTGGACACAGAGACATAAAAATGGTTTCCACAAGTAATCTGTCTCTGCGAAAGAAGATAAAGGGCCTCATTGACAAAATCCCAAAGTATCCCTTTAAGTATAAGTATGGGAGTGGAAGCTTTTCATGTTTGTGTCCCACTTCCATTTACCATTCACTACACACAATAACCAAATCCCAAACCATGCTGACATGAGATGAAACGGCATCAAATATCAAATGACTGTGTGCAGTGCCAACAGCTCCATTTTCAATGGAGTATCAACTGGTCTCAAACAAGTTTAAGCACCTGTTCTGACAGAGCTGACTAAAACCTCTTAAAAAGGGAATAAATCATTGTTTCAGATCTATTCAGGCCCAGAAAGTGGTTCCGGGAAATAACATCATACTGCTAAAAAAGTGAAGAGGACGTGCCTTCCACAACTATGCTCATTATAGCTTGCAAATAGGTTGTCCAATGTGACAATATTGTTACTCTTTCTAATAGAAGTCTAGGTTGGGCAGCAATTTGTTTTGCTAAATTGCCAAGTATGCTTATGGTTCACGAGATTGCAATTTTCACGCTTGATTTAATGAAACTTTATACGTTTGCCTTGCTGTGAAGCGGTTGTATGATTTAACAATCGCCAGTTTAGCTGTACAGAGTGAGCTTAGCAGGAAGCCAAACATGAGGCTTCAGACTAAATAGACAGCTTTGGCTAAGATATGGGTGCACTATTGCTTCGGTAGCGAGTAAACCATTGTACTGCTTCTTAGGGCTGGTACAATTACCGTATAACCAATTTCTGAGGTTTGGGATGAGTTGGACCACAGAGTGAAGGAAAAGCAGCCAACAAGTGTTCAGCATATGTGGGAACTCCTTCAAGACTGTTGGAAAAGCATTCCAGGTGAAGCTGGTTGAGAGAATGCCAAGAGTGTGCAAAGCTGTCATCAAGGCAAAGGATGGCTACTTTGAAGAATCTCAAATTTAAAATATATTTTGATTTGTTGAACACTTTTTTGGTTACTACATGATTCCATATGTGTTATTTCATAGTTTTGATGTCTTCACTATTATTCTACAATGTAGAAAATAGTAAAAATAATGAGAAACCCTTGAATTAGTAGGTGTGTCCAAACCTCTGACTGGTACTGTATATTTAAAAATAAATCTATTTTATTTAGAAAAATATTTTTGGGGATTTCTTTATGTAAAATATAATGATTTTATGAATATCGCTAGCTGTAACATAATACCATTGTGGATACCATTTTTATGTCTCTGCATCCAGTATGAAGGACATTAGAGGTAGTTTCACGAGCCAATAGCTGGAAGTTTACAGGAACAGTTAGCATGCTCTGACTCTGGGGAAGTAGATACAGTGCTTTCGGAAAGTATTCACATTTTCCACATTGTTACATTAGCCTAATTCTAAAATTGATTAAATAAATAAATATCTCATCAATCTACACACAATACCCCATAATGACAAAGCGAAAAAAACAGGTTTTTAGAAATGTTTGCAAATGTATTTCAAATTAAAAAAACAGGAATACCTTATTTACATAAGTATTCAGACCCTTTGCTATGAGACTTGAAATTGAGCTCAGGTGCATCCTGTTTCCATTGCTCATCCTTCAGATTTTTCTACAACTTGATTGGAGTCCACCTGTGGTAAATTCAATTGATTGGACATGATTTGGAAAGGCACACACTTCAAATTTTCCCTGAGGTTGCTACAACCTAGCCTATGAATGAAAGTTTACAACGTAGGTGCACAGGTCGAGAGAATCTTGAGTAATCAAGGTGACAGACAGTGACACATTCAATACCGCCTTGCACACTCTTGCCCGCATCTATCTAGCTGATCTAGGGTGTAATCATTAGTCCAACAGTTGCAAATGAGAGTTTCTATTGGACAAATTCAGGTATGTTTATCCCCGTTTCGTTACGTTGGCTTCCGTTTAAGAAATGTTTTTCAACAGAATCGGCAGAATGAATACACCCCTTATCACACGCAAACACAGTTCACTTTTATAGCAGCCACACACATAACAACAGCATGATCACTTTGCTCATTGTAAATATACAGTGGGGGAAAAAAGTATTTAGTCAGCCACCAATTGTGCAAGTTCTCCCACTTAAAAAGATGAGAGAGGCATGTAATTTTCATCATAGGTACACGTCAACTATGACAGACAAAATGAGGGAAAAAAATCCAGAAAATCACATTGTAGGATTTTTAAAGAATTTATTTGCAAATTATGGTGGAAAATAAGTATTTGGTCAATAACAAAAGTTTCTCAATACTTTGTTATATACCCTTTGTTGGCAATGACACAGGTCAAACGTTATGTAAGTCTTCACAAGGTTTTCACACACTGTTGCTGGTATTTTGGCCCATTCCTCCATGCAGATCTCCTCTAGATCAGTGATGTTTTGGGGCTGTCGCTGGGCAACACGGACTTTCAACTCCCTCCAAAGATTTTCTATGGGGTTGAGATCTGGAGACTGGCTAGGCCACTCCAGGACCTTGAAATGCTTCTTACGAGCCACTCCTTCGTTGCCGGGCGGTGTGTTTGGGATCATTGTCATGCTGAAAGACCCAGCCACGTTTCATCTTCAATGCCCTTGCTGATGGAAGGAGGTTTTCACTCAAAATCTCACGATACATGGCCCCATTCATTCTTTCCTTTACCGGATCAGTCGTCCTGGTCCCTTTGCAGAAAAACAGCCCCAAAGCATGATGTTTCCACCCCCATGCTTCACAGTAGGTATGGTGTTCTTTGGATGCAACTCAGCATTCTTTGTCCTCCAAACACGGACGAGTTGAGTTTTTACCAAAAAGTTATATTTTGGTTTCATCTGACCATATGACATTCTCCCAATCCTCTTCTGGATCATCCAAATGCACTCTAGCAAACTTCAGACGGGCCTGGACATGTACTGGCTTAAGCAGGGGGACACGTCTTGCACTGCAGGATTTGAGTCCCTGGCGGCGTAGTGTGTTACTGATGGTAGGCTTTGTTACTTTGGTCCCAGCTCTCTGCAGGTCATTCACTAGGTCCCCCTGTGTGGTTCTGGAATTTTTGCATTTTGACCCCACGGGGTGAGATCTTGCGTGGAGCCCCAGATCGAGGGAGATTATCAGTGGTCTTGTATGTCTTCCATTTCCTAATAATTGCTCCCACAGTTTATTTCTTCAAACCAAGCTGCTTACCTATTGCAGATTCAGTCTTCCCAGCCTGGTGCAGGTCTACAATTTTGTTTCTGGTGTCCTTTGACAGCTCTTTGGTCTTGGCCATAGTGGAGTTTGGAGTGTGACTGTTTGAGGTTGTGGACAGGTGTATTTTATACTGATAACAAGTTCAAACAGGTGCCATTAATACAGGTAACGAGTGGAGGACAGAGGAGACTCTTAAAGAAGAAGTTACAGGTCTGTGAGAGCCAGAAATCTTGCTTGTTTGTAGGTGACCAAATACTTATTTTCCACCATAATTTGCAAACAAATTCATTAAAAATCCTACAATGTGATTTTCTGGAGAAAAAAAATCCTCAATTTGTCTGTCATAGTTGACGTGTACCTATGATGAAAATTACAGGCCTCTCTCATCTTTTTAAGTGTGAGAACTTAAACAATTGGTGGCTGACTAAATACTTTTTTTCCCCACTGTAATTCCTTCTCGCAACTACGAGCTCTCCTCCTCTCACCTTTTCACTTCGCTTGTGCACTTCAGTACACAACACATAAGCTGTCTGTGACCAGGCGAAAAAACCTTTCCAAGCCAAACCTTCATATCATGACCACTAACCGTTACACACAGCCTACATCGTTGTCACGTCATAGTCAACTAGAACTACTAGAACTAATGCGTTAGTAAACCCGCTACAATCATGCAGTACAGTGTACAGTCAGAAAGCCAGTTTAGCAGTTACACCGGCGGGCCCCGGTGGCAATAAATTAATAAAACCAAAAGCTTACCTTGACTTGGAAGAGTTCCAGTGTTGGATAGCCATAGCCAGCTACCTAACATTGCATCCCTCTCTGTTTGAGTAGGCTAAACTAGCTCGCTGCATTAGCTAGCTAAGTGAAAGTGAAATTTAACAAAAACTCACCACATTTTATGCACTGCACTGCTAGCTAGCTGTAGCTGTAGCTTTCAGTACATTATCTGGTCCTTTAATTGGGTGGACAACATGTCAGTTCATGCTGCAAGAGCTCTGATAGGATGGAGGACATCCTCCGGAAGTGGTCATAATTACTGTGTAAGTCTATGGAAGGGGGTGAGAACCATGAGCTTCCTAGGTTTTGTATTGAAGTCAACATACCCAGAGGAGGACAGAAGCTAGCTGTCCTCCGGCTACACCATTGTGCTACCCTAAAGAGTGCTGCTGAGGAGCCTCCACTGAAGAAAACCCTCTGAGTTCTATTAGATAGCTATGGCATAGGTTGAAAAGCCATAAAACATACGTTTTCTCAACAACAGGTTATGGTCAATAATATCAAAGGCTGCACTAAAATCGAACAGTACAGCTCTCACAATCTTCTTATTATCAACCAATCATCAGTCATTTGTGTCACTGCAGTACATGTTGCGTGCCCTTCTCTATAAGCATGCTGAAAGTCTGTTGTGAATTTGTTTACAGAAAAATAGCATTGTATTTGGTCAAACACCATTTTTTCCAACGGTTTGCTAAGAGCTGGCAGCAAGCTGATAGGTCTGCTGTTAAAACAAGTGAAGGCCGCTTTACCATTCTTGGTTAGGGGAATGACATGGGCTTCCCTCCATGCCTGAGGACAAACACCTTCCTCTAGGCTAAGTTTAAAGATATGACAGATAGGAGTGGCCATAGAGTCAGCTACCATCCTCAGTAGCTTTCCATCTAAGTTGTCAATGCCAGGAGGTTTGTCATTATTGATCGATAACAATACTTTTTCCACTTCTCCCACACTAACTTTACAAAATTAAAACTTAAAATTATTTTATTATTTTATTGTTTTATTAATGCATGAATACGATGGCTTACAGTTCGTTGTTGGCATTTCTTGCTGAATTTTGCCCACTTAGCCAATGAAGTATCATTAAAATAATTGGCAACATCAAATGGTTTTGTGACGAATAAGCCATCTGATTCGATGAAAGATGGAGTTGAATTTGTCTTTCTGCCCATAATGTCATTTAAAGTACTGCAAAGTTTGTTTTTCATCATTCTTTATATCATTGATCTTGGCTTCATAATACAGTTTCTTCTTTTTGTTGAGTTAATTTCTCAATTTGCAGTAAGTCAGCAAGTCAGACTTATTAGCCACTTCTTTTGGCCCATCTCTTTGAACCGTACAGTTTTTCAATTCCTCATCAATCCATGGAGCCTTAACAGTTCTAACAGTCAGTTTCTTAACAGGTGCATGTTTATCAATAATTGGAAGAAGCAATTTCATAAATTCATGTAGTGCAGCGTCTGGATGCTCCTTATATTTTAAACATAATCCACATAAGAGTCACAGATAAATCTTATACACTATTTTAGGCCCAGCTTTTGGAACTTTGGCTCTCCTAGATATAGCCACTATATTGTGATCACTGGATCCAATGGGTACGGATACAGCTTTAGAACAAAGTTCTACAGTATTAGTAAAAATGTGATCAATACATGTGGATGATCTTGTTCCTATAGTGTTTGTAAACACCCTGGTAGGTCGATTTAATAACCTGAACCAGATTACAGGCACTGGTTACAGGGATCCAAACTCAAAAGGTAGCTAGCTAGTAACCAAACATTTTATTGATGTTTATTTCTTTTTCTATTATTATTCTAATTATTATTATTTTTAACCCTTTTTCTCCCCAATTTCATAGTATCCAATTGGTAGTTACAGTCTTGTCTCATCGCTGCAACTCCCCTACGGACTCAGGAGAGGCGATGGTCGAGAGCCATGCGTCCTCCGAAACACGACCCTGCCAAGCCGCACTGCTTCTTGACACACTGCTCGCTTAACCCGGATGCCAGCCGCACCAATGTGTCGGAGGAAACACCGTCCAACTGATGACCGAAGTCAGCTTGCAGGCGCCTGGCCTGCCACAAGGAGTCGCTAGAGCATGATGAGACTTTCAATAGATTTCAAAAGACTTTAAAAACTTTCCAAAACAACAAACCGAGCTCTCCCTTGTTCAGCGAGTTGTCTGGCCAATGTGGTCTTCTTGTGGAATAATGAATGCAACATGGTGGTTACACATCTCATTTCCTGATTCAGATCAGGGGAATATGCGTAGTAAGGTGAAACATTGGTATCCATTTGCTATGCAACTACACTGAAGGCGTATACATCTAATACACTGATTATCATTTATAAGGTATACAACTCGCTGGTTGGGGATAATTACTGTATGTTTTCCAGCTTTGTAATGAAGTGGTGCTCTTCATCTTTTCTATTTTCCCTCTTTTATTCAATGTTCTTTCTTTTATTGTTTTGCAGGATGAGGCAACCAAAGCTGGATTGAAGAACAAAAAGTCAAAAAGCAAGAAGACAAAGTAAAAGTGATATCCTCTGAATGCTAGTCAGTGGCAATGCTCTCTTTAATATTGTTGAAAGGTTTACAGAAAGGAACAGACATTTCTGACCTCTATGAGGACTTCAATCTCAAAAACGTTTTGTTGTGCCTTAAACTGAAAATGGGAATTTCATGGCAATTAATTTATGTAATTTTAGTGTCGAACATTACAGTAAGCCCATCTGCTCATCACCATAATGAAAACTGATTATGTGAGTCATTTCTATTAATAAAAAAAGGGCTGCATACATGACTAGGAAAATGCATTAATTTGTTGTAAATCTGATTTTCCTTCTCAGAACATACAGTGGGGGAAAAAAGTATTTAGTCAGCCACCAATTGTGCAAGTTCTCCCACTTAAAAAGATGAGAGAGGCCTGTAATTTTCATCAAAGGTACACGTCAACTATGACAGACAAATTGAGGAAAAAAAATCCAGAAAATCACATTGTAGGATTTTTTATGAATTTATTTGCAAATTATGGTGGAAAATAAGTATTTGGTCACCTACAAACAAGCAAGATTTCTGGCTCTCACAGACCTGTAACTTCTTCTTTAAGAGGCTCCTCTGTCCTCCACTCGTTACCTGTATTAATGGCACCTGTTTGAACTTGTTATCAGTATAAAAGACACCTGTCCACAACCTCAAACAGTCACACTCCAAACTCCACTATGGCCAAGACCAAAGAGCTGTCAAAGGACACCAGAAACAAAATTGTAGACCTGCACCAGGCTGGGAAGACTGAATCTGCAATAGGTAAGCAGCTTGGTTTGAATAAATCAACTGTGGGAGCAATTATTAGGAAATGGAAGACATACAAGACCACTGATAATCTCCCTCGATCTGGGGCTCCACGCAAGATCTCACCCGTAGGTCAAAATGATCACAAGAACGGTGAGCAAAAATCCCAGAACCACACAGGGGGACCTAGTGAATGACCTGCAGAGAGCTGGGACCAAAGTAACAAAGCCTACCATCAGTAACACACTATGCCGCCAGGACTCAAATCCTGCAGTGCAAGACGTGTCCCCCTGCTTAAGCCAGTACATGTCCAGGCCCGTCTGAAGTTTGCTAGAGTGCATTTGGATGATCCAGAAGAGGATTGGGAGAATGTCATATGGTCAGATGAAACCAAAATATAACTTTTTGGTAAAAACTCAACTCAGTCGTGTTTGGAGGACAAAGAATGCTGAGTTGCATCCAAAGAACACCATACCTACTGTGAAGCATGGGGGTGGAAACATCATGCTTTGGGGCTGTTTTTCTGCAAAGGGACCAGGACGACTGATCCGTGTAAAGGAAAGAATGAATGGGGCCATGTGTCGTGAGATTTTGAGTGAAAACCTCCTTCCATCAGCAAGGGCATTGAAGATGAAACGTGGCTGGGTCTTTCAGCATGACAATGATCCCAAACACACCGCCCGGGCAACGAAGGAGTAGCTTCGTAAGAAGCATTTCAAGGTCCTGGAGTGGCCTAGCCAGTCTCCAGATCTCAACCCCATAGAAAATCTTTGGAGGGAGTTGAAAGTCTGTGTTGCCCAGCGACAGCCCCAAAACGTCACTGCTCTAGAGGAGATCTGCATGGAGGAATGGGCCAAAATACCAGCAACAGTGTGTGAAAACCTTGTGAAGACTTACAGAAAACGTTTGACCTGTGTCATTGCCAACAAAGGGTATATAACAAAGTATTGAGAAACTTTTGTTATTGACCAAATACTTATTTTCCACCATCATTTGCAAATAAATTCATTAAAAATCCTACAATGTGATTTTCTGGATTTGTTTTTCTCATTTTGTCTGTCATAGTTGACGTGTACAGTGGGGAGAACAAGTATTTGATACACTGCCGATTTTGCAGGTTTTCCTACTTACAAAGCATGAAGAGGTCTGTAATTTTTATCATAGGTTCACTTCAACTGTGAGAGACGGAATCTTAAACAAAAATCCAGAAAATCACATTGTATGATTTTTAAGTAATTTATTTGCATTTTATTGCATGACATAAGTATTTGATACATCAGAAAAGCAGAGCTTAATATTTGGTACAGAAACCTTTGTTTGCATTTACAGAGATCATATGTTTCCTGTAGGTCTTGACCAGGTTTGCACACACTGCAGCAGGGATTTTGGCCCACTCCTCCATACAGACTTTCTCCAGATCCTTCAGGTTTCGGGGCTGTCGCTGGGCAATACGGACTTTCAGCTCCCTCCAAAGATGTTCTATTGGGTTCAGGTCTGTAGACTGGCTAGGCCACTCCAGGACCTTGAGATGCTTCTTACGGAGCCACTCCTTAGTTGCCCTGGCTGTGTGTTTCGGGTCGTTGTCATGCTGGAAGACCCAGCCACGACCCATCTTCAATGCTCTTACTGAGGGAAGGAGGTTGTTGGCCAAGATCTCACGATACATGGCCCCATCCATCCTCCCCTTAATACGGTGCAGTCGTCCTGTCCCCTTTGCAGAAAAGCATCCCCAAAGAATGATGTTTCCACCTCCATGCTTCACGGTGTTCTTGGGGTTGTACTCATCCTTCTTCTTCCTCCAAACACGGTGAGTGGAGTTTAGACCAAAAAGCTATATTTTTGTCTCATCAGACCACATGACCTTCTCCCATTCCTCCTCTGGATCATCCAGATGGTCATTGGCAAACTTCAGACGGGCCTGGACATGCACTTGCTTGAGCAGGGGGACCTTGCGTGCGCTGCAGGATTTTAATCCATGACGGCGTAGTGTGTTACTAATGGTTTTCTTTGAGACTGTGGTCCCAGCTCTCTTCAGGTCATTGACCAGGTCCTGCCGTGTAGTTCTGGGCTGATCCCTCACCTTCCTCATGATCATTGATGGCCCACAAGGTGAGATCTTGCATGGAGCCCCAGACCGAGGGTGATTGACCGTCATCTTGAACTTCTTCCATTTTCTAATAATTGCGCCAACAGTTTTTGCCTTCTCACCAAGCTGCTTGCCTATTGTCCTGTAGCCCATCCCAGCCTTGTGCAGGTCTACAATTGTATCCCTGATGTCCTTACACAGCTCTCTGGTCTTGGCCATTGTGGAGAGGTTGGAGTCTGTTTGATTGAGTGTGTGGACAGGTGTCTTTTATACATGTAATGAGTTCAAACAGGTGCAGTTAATACAGGTAATGAGTGGAGAACAGGAGGGCTTCTTAAAGAAAAACTAACAGGTCTGTGAGAGCCGGAATTCTTACTGGTTGGTAGGTGATCAAATACTTATGTCATGCAATAAAATGCAAATTAATTACTTAAAAATCATACAATGTGATTTTCTGGATTATTGATTTTTTAGATTCCGTCTCTCACAGTTGAAGTGTACCTATGATAAAAATTACAGACCTCTACATGCTTTGTAACTAGGAAAACCTGCAAAATCGGCAGTGTATCAAATACTTGTTCTCCCCACTGTACCTATGATGAAAATTACAGGCCTCTCTCATCTTTTTAAGTGGGAGAACTTGCACAATTGGTGGCTGACAAAATATTTTTTCCCCCCACTGTAGCTGTAATTTTCAGGAATATCTGACTAGATCATGTTTTCAAATTATAACCAAAATGTCTTAATTTCCAAAAAGTATCTTTCTCTTTCTCTCCCCCTCCCTTCTCCCACTCCTGTATTTAGATGCTTTGATATTTGAGTTCCACTGTGGTTGAATCCCCACAACCTCTGTCAACCGAACCACTGTTGAATCAGTCTGAGTGTTCAATGGACACTTCATCTGGGTTTCACAGACAATAAAATCTAATTTCCAAATGCCCTGTACACCATGCTGAAACAGAGACCGTTTTGCTTTCATAGCCTTGATGTCATTATTACCATGCCAACTATATAAGGATTCAATCATCTTTTGAAGTTTAACACCAGTAGAGATTTGCTTTTTTTACAGTCAGTTTTTAAACCTGAAAACTGGTGATGGTTTGGGCAGTTTGGAGGCATAAAAACAGATTTGAAATCCTCTGTTAGAATGGTTTCTCTGTTAGAGGTGTTGGGCAGGCTTGCCAACACTTTCTTGTCCTACTGAGTCAGAGTTTATTTTCCAATGTAGTCCTAAGTGAGTCTTTAAAGATGAGTTTTGAATGACCATTCCACACTTCCACTTATTCATTTAAATGTCAGATCATACAAGTTCTTTATGCAATGCTGCTCTATTAAGATATGTCTTGTGACTAGGGCTGTTGCATTGACCATATTACCGCCAAACCGTGCAGTAAAATTCAACATGACCGTTCACGGTAATCTCCTTTTATGCACTCTGGACATGCTTTGGTAGTACCCAACTTGCTAACTACCATCAGGTCCTAATGGCCTGGTACTCAGGGCTCTATTGTCCCTCTAACCACTCTGACATCAATACAAATGCAATTCTAAATCACATCAAACACTTATCATCAAAACAGTAGGCATATCTTACTTTTAAAACTCACCTCACTGTGATGATCAATTTGAAGAAAAAAGTTCAAAAGCAGATTGAGACGGTGTAAAACATGGTTGTTGTGGATGTTGTTTCAAAGACTAACAACGAAATGGACAGCGCTTTCTAAGGTGATGATTCATTCAAAACTCCAATAAGCATATTAGAGTTTATGCATATGCATAGGCTTATGAGCCCAAGCTCCCGAAAAAAATAACTGAATTAAAATGATGATTGTGCTGTTATACAATACATAGCCTACTGCATATTACACATGGTAGAAAAACATAAAACAAACCTGATTTAAGATGTCTTTGGTACATAATTGGTCTAGCCTATACTCCAAAATTAAACATCCCATTTGAGTGTGGACTGTATTATTATGCATACTGGATGGACTGGTTACCTTATGCTACACTCCAACATTTCTATCCATGAGTCTGGGAGAGAATGTATAGCCCTAGGCGGTGCTGTTGGTTCATTGATTGTGCAGGGCGGCTTACGGTTGGTTAGCCTACAATTAGTGAATTTGTATTTGATTTTGAATAGCCTAGTAATAGGGAATTTTTTATATTTTCATAATTATTACCTTTAGCTATCTCACCACCATGCATTTCCATCTCCTCTCCTTTATTATTTTCTTGAGCGTGCAGTTGGGCTGTCAACAGTTTAGTGAAATATGTTTCATTGCGAAAACATGTTACTATTGATGTTCCCGAACAGATTTCACTTGGTTTCCTAAATTAAGCACTGGGTAGCTGCAGGAACAAGGTTGGAGAGCACATGGCATACATAGTTTAGGCGGAATATCACCTGTCGGGCAGTGAGAGCATGCTCCTCAAACAGTGGTTGATGCTTGGAGTGAAATAAGTGTTGTTATATTTATTTCTCATCGGCTCATATTAAGCACATGCCCCGCTATAAAACCGAAGTAGCCTACAAAATGGGCCGGCGGGAAAGTGCGGACTCCATTCGCTATGCGAGTGCATACAGATTACATGTTTTTTCCCCTGCCCCTGTTCCTGCCATTCTAAATCTAAACAAATGTTACATATTAGTAAAGACAAGATTAAATTGAGAATAGTCTGATGGGTGAAAATATGATCACTTGATGAGAGAATAGCTGTGCAGCCTGAGGCAAGGAACAGAGCGCAAGCTTTTTTTTGCTTCTTTCTCAAATCATCAATAGCCTATAGTCGCATCATGCAGCCCATATATGTTTTGATTTCTAAGACATTCTAAGGTTTGTATCATTCACAACTAAAGTTCCCAAATAACTCTAAATCTAGCATATAGGACCTGTTTTAAATGTTCACTTTTACACTCAACATAGCCACTTCATATGTGCACTTGCTCCATAATGGGAAAAATATCCTTTCTATTTTATTCAGCTAAGTTCAATTATATTATTCTTACTATAAAATCATATAAAATAATGTCACAGGACTTATATCTTGTCAGCTAACAGCCTACAGCCTATGGCATGGAGCATAGCCAGATAACATAGGCCTACAGTAGGCTAACTCCTATTCTGTTCTTCTAAAATATATTTTCTTCATATCATAATGTTTCTTTAGACCTGACTAAAATAATAATGGATTTATTGTGATGGTGTATATTAAATTGATTTATTAGACTTGTTTAAATGTAGATGTTGGAAAGAGGTGCATCAGCGGCTTGTATGTGTGGAGGCCTGGATATGCTAAATGTGTTTATGTTAATTAACGGTCAATTACCGTGAGACCGGCAACTTTTGCATGACAATAACCGGCTGACAAAATTTCATGACCACCACAGCCCTACTTGTGACTGTGACCCATTCTTGCTGCCAAAAAGGTTTTGGATATAGATTGGTTTTAAGCCATCTCTTTCTCACACACCAACACACACACACCTCACTCCCTGGTTTTGTCATCTACCATCACACCTGTTGAATATCAATTCACCTTTTCACTGCTGCTTCTATTCTTTAAGATTTTTTCTCATCTCTCCTGTCAATATTGTTGCTCTTCTCTGACTTTTGGTGTGTCAATCAACCCTCGGGCTAAAAGACATTGGGTGGCCTCCATACACAACACATTACCAGCATCCGTTTTCATAGGTGCATAAAATATCCTGATCAAAGAACAATATTAATATCAAAACATTTTCAAACACTAAGAAACATGTAATTATCTCAGCGGTTCATTTTTGTACGTAATGATAGTTTCTTCCATTTCTCTGTCAGGGTTATCACTTAATAACTGTCATTACATTATATTACTATGATACTTAACCAGATCGTCTCTTTTGGCTGAATCACTGACAGCTAAATGCACACTAGAGAGCACAATGGCTTTTTGCAAAAACCCAGTGATCCAAAAACGAGGTTCAAATACAGTGTTCCATCCACACACACAACTGTGTTGATTGTGTACTGTGTACATGCTAATGTGTTTCCTGTTTGACTAAGTTCTTTCTAGGAGACCAGAGATTGTTCCTATGGGTGATGGTGTTTGCCTGAGGGAAGCCTACTTCCAAGGCCTTCAGTAGCGAGAACATTATTATTCTCAGGGTGTAGATCGTTTTCATTTCCTGACTCAAAAGACACTTATTATAAGAGTGCACCTTTAAATTAACTGACAGTACACATTACTGTCAGTTTTACGATATATACATAGAAGATTTGAGTGTATTTCTTACTGATAGGATGTTTGAGTGTACAGTCGTGGTCAAAGGTTTTGAGGATGACACAAATACTAATTTTCACAAAGTCTGCTGCCTCAGTTTTGATGATGGCAATTTGCATATACTCCAGAATGTCATGAAGAGTGATCAGATGAATTGCAATTAATTGCAAAGTCCCTCTTTGCCATGAAAATGAACTTAATCCCCCAAAAACATTTCCACTGCATTTCAGCCCTGCCACAAAAGGACCAGCTGCCATCATGTCAGTGATTCTCTCGTTAACACAGGTGAGAGTGTTGACGAGGACAAGGCTGGAGATCACTCTGTCATGCTGATTGAGTTAGAATAACAGACTGGAAGCTTTAAAAGGAGGGTGGTGCTTGAAATCATTGTTCTTCCTCTGTTAACCATGGTTACCTGCAAGGAAACACGTGCCGTCATCATTGCTTTGCACAAAAAGGGCTTCATAGGCAAGGATATTGCTGCTAGTAAGATTGCACCTAAATCAACAATTTATCGGATCATCAAGAACTTCAAGGAGAGAGGTTCAATTGTTGTGAAGAAGGCGTCAGGGCGCCCAAGAAAGTCCAGCAAGCGCCAGGACCGTCTCCTAAAGTTGATTCAGCTGCGGGATCGGGGAACCACCAGTGCAGAGCTTGCTCAGGAATGGCAGCAGGCAGGTGCGAGTGCATCTGCACGCACAGTGAGGCGAAGACTTTTGGAGGATGGCTTGGTGTCAAGAAGGGCAGCAAAGAAGCCACTTCTCTCCAGGAAAAACATCAGGGACAGACTAATATTCTGCAAAAGGTACAGGGATTGGACTGCTGAGGACTGGGGTAAAGTCATTTTCTCTGAATCCCCTTTCCGATTGTTTGGGGCATCCGGAAAACACCTTGTCCGGAGAAGACATGGTGAGCGCTACCATCAGTCCTGTGTCATGCCAACAGTAAAGCATCCTGAGACCATTCATGTGTGGGGTTGCTTCTCAGCCAAGGGAGTGGGCTCACTCACAATTTTGCCTAAGAACACAGCCATGAATAAAGAATGGTACCAACACATCCTCCAAGAGCAACTTCTCCCAACCATCGAAGAACAGTTTGGTGACGACCAATGCCTTTTCCAGCATGATGGAGCACCTTGCCATAAGGCAAAAGTGATAACTAAGTGGCTCTGGGAACAAAACATTGACATTTTGGGTCCATGGCCAGGAAACTCCCCAGACCTTAATCCCATTGAGAACTTGTGGTCAATCCTCAAGAGGCGGGTGGACAAACAAAAACCCACAAATTCTGACAAACTCCAAGCATTGATTATGCAAGAATGGGCTGCCATTAGTCAGGATGTGGCCCAGAAGTTAATTGACAGCATGCCAGGGCGGATTGCAGAGGTCTTGAAAAAGAAGGGTCAACACTGCAAATATTGACTCTTTGCATAAACTAATGTAATTGTCAATAAAAGCCTTTGACACTTATGGAATGCTTGTAATTATACTTCAGTATACCATAGTAACATCTGACAAAAATATCTCATAACACTGAAGCAGAACTTTGTGAAGACCAATACTTGTGTAATTCTCAAAACTTTTGACCACGACTGTATGTCTCCCGTTTTAAAAATTATGTATATCTAGTAGGTAGGGTTTGTAGCGTCAGCCCCGTAGCACATACACACTTAAACACACCAACTGGTTGACGGACTGCTGAATCATATAACATTGGATGGTCAATTGTATTAGTCAAGTCATATTGACAAAGTTGTTGTGAAATGGGGAGGGGTATGTCTATTATAAAAAGATGTTCTGCGTTTTTTACACAAATCAACTGTACTAGTTGTTAAGGCTCTGGCCTTGTCCCAATCTTGATTACTGTCCGGTAATATGGTCAAGTGCAGCAAAGAAAGACCTAGCAAAGCTGCAGCTGGCTCAAAACAGAGCAGCACACCTTGCCGTTAACTGCACATACAGAACTAACATCAACAACATGCATGCCAGTCTTTCCTGGTTTAGGGTTGACGAGAGGAACTGCTTCTCTTCTAGTTTTTATGAGAAGTATTACTGTAAGGAACATTTCAGATTGTCTACATAATCAAATAACATTCAGCTCAGACACCCATACATACCCCACAAGACATGCCACCAGGGGTCTCTTCCAAAGTCCAAAACGAATTCACGGCAACGCACAGTATTATATAAAGCCACGATCCCATGGAACTCCCTTCCATCTCCAATTACACAAGCAAATAGCAAAATTACCTTTAAAAACAAATATTAAACAATATTTCATGGAATGACAGGCACTGTGAGGGGACAAACACATGCACACACAGACACACTAACACACACACACTTTTATTATATATTTTCTTGTTGTTGTATTGTTTGTATATTGTTGTATTTTAAATTGATGTGACTGTCCTTGTACAGTGAGGGAAAAAAGTATTTGATCCCCTGCTGATTTTGTACGTTTGCCCACTGACAAAGAAATGATCAGTCTATAATTTTAATGGTAGGTTTATTTGAACAGTGAGAGACAGAATAACAACAAAAAAATACAGAAAAACGCATGTAAATTTTTTTATAAATTGATTTGCATTTTAATGAGGGAAATAAGTATTTGACCCCCTCTCAATCAGAAAGATTTCTGGCTCCCAGGTGTCTTTTATACAGGTAACGAGCTGAGATTAGGAGCACATTCTTAAAGGGAGTGCTCCTAATATCAGCTTGTTACCTGTATAAAAGACACCTGTCCACAGAAGCAATCAATCAATCAGATTCCAAACTCTCCACCATGGCCAAGACCAAAGAGCTCTCCAAGGATGTCAGGGATAAGATTTTAGACCTACACAAGGCTGGAATGGGCTACAAGACCATCGCCAAGCAGCTTAGTGAGAAGGTGACAACAGTTGGTGCGATTATTCGCAAATGGAAGAAACACAAAAGAACTGTCAATCTCCCTCGGCCTGGGGCTCCATGCAAGATCTCACCTCGTGGAGTTGCAATGATCATGAGAATGGTGAGGAATCAGCCCAGAACTACACGGGAGGATCTTGTCAATGATCTCAAGGCAGCTGGGACCATAGTCACCAAGAAAACAATTGGTAACACACTACGCAGTGAAGGACTGAAATCCTGCAGCGCCCGCAAGGTCCCCCTGCTCAAGAAAGCACATATACAGACCCATCTGAAGTTTGCCAATGAACATCTGAATGATTCAGAGGAGAACTAGGTGAAAGTGTTGTGGTCAGATGAGACCAAAATGGAGCTCTTTGGCATCAACTCAACTCGCCGTGTTTGGAGGAGAAGGAATGCTGCCTATGACCCCAAGAACACCATCCCCACCATCAAACATGGAGGTGGAAACGTTATGCTTTGGGGGTGTTTTTCTGCTAAGGGGACAGGACAACTTCACCGGATCAAAGGGACGATGGACGGCGCCATGTACCGTCAATCTTGGGTGAGAACCTCCTTCCCTCAGCCAGGGCATTGAAAATGGGTCATGGATGGGTATTCCAGCATGACAATGACCCAAAACACACGGCCAAGGCAACAAAGGAGAGGCTCA
The DNA here is from genome assembly GCF_020615455.1 of Coregonus clupeaformis. Lineage (NCBI taxonomy): Eukaryota > Metazoa > Chordata > Actinopteri > Salmoniformes > Salmonidae > Coregonus > Coregonus clupeaformis. Next base: position 38,688,536 of record NC_059211.1, on the reverse strand, counting down.
AGAAGAAGCACATTAAGGTCCTGGAGTGGCCTAGCCAGTCTCCAGACCTTAATCCCATAGAAAATCTGTGGAGAAAGCTGAAGGTTCGAGTTGCCAAATGTCAGGCTCAAAACCTTAATGACTTGGAGAAGATCTGCAAAGAGCAGTGGGACAGAATCCCTCCTGAGATGTGTGAAAACCTGGTGGCCAACTACAAGAAAAGTCTGACCTCTGTGATTGCCAACAAGGGTTTTGCCACCAAGTACTAAGTCATGTTTTGCAGAGGGGTCAAATACTTATTTACCTCATTAAAATGCAAATCAATTCATAACATTTTTGACATGCGTTTTTCTGGATTTTTCTGTTGTTATTCTGTCTCTCACTGTTCAAATAAACCTACCATTAAAATTATAGACTGATCATGTCTTTGTCAGTGGGCAAACGTACAAAATCAGCAGGGGATCAAATACTTTTTTCCCTCACTGTTCTATCAGTGAATCAGTGTTTTGTTTTGTGTTTTTTGTGGACACCAGGAAGAATAGCTGCTGCTTCAGCAAAAGCTAATGGGGATCTCAATAAACCAATAGTAATAGTACAATAGTACATTGGATATATTCAATTGGGAAGTGCCAATAGGATGGGAGGCACTTTGCATGAAAATGCTTGATTTGAATTTCATATCCAAGATGCCTTTCATATGGTGATTCACAATGATGTAAAAACAATCTCCATAATTGGGGCGAGGAAAGCAAATCAGTTTTTACTTTTGCATGAAGAAACCTGGAGTAAAATAATAAAGGGATGGTAATGCATTAATTCGTTTTCATCTCTTTGAAGTGGACTGATGAGGCTCAAACATCATAGGGGCCTTTGTGAAGGATACTGTGGGAAGGAAGTGTTAGGGGAGACCATAGAGAGAGACCATAGTAATACACAGAGAGACCATAGAAGTACATACAGGGCCGGGAAAAAATCTGCCTTTTAAAAACGCATTTCATGCAATTCTATGTCATTTACATGACAGACGACATTAGCTGAATCTTTTTTAATACCACACAAATGACCGAAATGAGTGGCTACTCTGGCACTGACAAACTGAGATCAATCTGGTCTTGAATTCAAACAATAGCCCAGGCCACTGAAGCGACACAGATTGTACGATATTAGGAGGCAATATATACACTACCGGTCAAAAGTTTTAGAACACCTACTCATTCAAGGGTTTTTCTTTATTTTTAATATTTTCTACATTGTAGAATAATAGTGAAGACATCAAATCTATGAAATAACACATAAGGAATCATGTAGTAACCAAAAAAGTGTTAAACAAATCAAAATATATTTTATATTTTTCAAAGTAGCCACCCTTTGCCTTTGACAGCTTTGCACACTCTTGGCATTCAATCAACCAGCTTCATGAGGAATGCTTTTCCAACAGTATTGAAGGAGATCCCACATATGCTGAGCACTTGTTGGCTGCTTTTCCTTCACTCTGCGGTCAAACTCATCCCAAACCATCTCAATTGGGTTGAGGTCGGGGGATTGTGGAGGCCAGGTCATCTGATACAGCACTCCATCACTCTCCTTGGTCAAATAGCCCTTACACAGCCTGGAGGTGTGTTTTGGGTCATTGTCCTGTTGAAAAACAAATGATAGTCCCACTATGCGCAAACCAGATGGGATGGTGTATCGCTGCAGAATGCTGTGGTAGCCATGCTGGTTAAGTGTGCCTTGAATTCTAAATAAATCACAGACGGTGTCACCAGCAAAGCACCCACACACCATCACACCTCCTCCTCAATGCTTCACGGTGGGAACCACACATGCGGAGATCATCCATTCACCTACTCTGCGTCTCACAAAGACACGGCAGTTGGAACCAAAAATCTCAAATTTGGACTCATCAGACCAAAGGACAGATTTCAACCAGTCTAATGTCCATTGCTCGTGTTTCTTGGCCCAAGCAAGTCTCTTCTTATTATTGGTGTCCTTTAGTAGTGGTTTCTTTGCAGCAATTCGACCATGAAGGCCTGATTTACGCAGTCTCCTCTGAACAGTTGATGTTGAGATGTGTCTGTTACTTTAACTCTGTGAAGCATTTATTTGGGTTGCAATCTGAGGTGCAGTTAACTCTAATGAACTTATCCTCTGCAGCAGAGGTAACTCTGGGTCTTCCTTTCCTATGGCGGTCCTCATGAGAGCCAGTTTCATCATAGCGCTTGATGGTTTTTGCGACTGCACTTGAAGAAACTTTCAAAATTCTTGAAATGTTCCGTATTGACCTTCATGTCTTAAAGTAATGATGGACTGTCGTTTCTCTTTGCTTATTTGAGCTGTTCTTGCCATAATATGGACTTGACCTTTTACCAAATAGGGCTATCTTCAGTTTTTAGTACAGATAAAGAAAAACCCTGGAATGAGTAGGTGTGTCCAAACTTTTGACTGGTACTGTATATATATATATATATATATATATATATATATATATATATATATATAGGCTACAGTAGGCTACTAAATATAATTTCCAGTGGCACACTTACTCACCTAATGATGAAGATGAAGCCATAGGCTACTCATGGTGATGGCTGAAGCGCTCGTTGTGGCAATAGTCTTTCTCAAGATGAGCTACTTTGAAAAACAGTGCTGCTGTTAGCTACAAATTGGGAGTTGTTGAGGCATTTTTTCCTATTGGTTCTACAGACAGATTAGTCTTCTATTTTCAGCAGTAGGCATTTGCATTCCAAACTGCAAGTTTTTCCAGCGATTGTATTTATAAATCTGCAAAAGGCAAACCGACAGCCGCAAACAACCATATAAATATAATCGATAGATGGTAGTTCCCATTCATTCAGGACTGGCATCCATTGCTAGTGTACCCATGAGTTTAACAGTCAAATTACCAGGGTGAAGCCGGGTGTACACTACACGATTTTGGCCCTGATTTAGCTGTCTCAGACAAGTTTTTGAGATCGGAGACAACATCCCCATGTCGTTGCCTACTCGGGGCGCGCGGCCGTCACCGACGCTCGTTTAATGTAAGCGGGTCAGAGACGCAATCTGAGGGATACCGATCTCATCTTTGAGCAGTCCCAGACGTCCCGAATTTTCATGTTTGATTTTATCGGCACAAAATCTGCAATGCTCTTGTAGTGTGAAATGTGCAACGACAAGGTTTGAGAACAGTGATGAGCAATAGCCAATGAGAGCTCGCCAGAGAAGAAGCCAGTGAGATGATGACGTTGTTTCGCGTCACCCATAATGTGTAGACTCGAGATGGAGCGATGACTACTACTAGTATGCGTTTGTACTTGCCTTTAATCGAAGCCTAAGTGTCAAATCGTTACAGCTCTGAGGTTCATAAGCAATGTTATTGAATTCAAAATGTTGGCTAGATATTTCAACTCTGTATGGCAAGCGTGAATGTCTAACTGAAAACATTTGAGGCTGCTTTGAGCCACAGCTCGTTGTAGCTACGTTAAATCTAATCACATCATCACATAATTGTTTTCGCGAGACAGCATGGTATCGAGAATCCTCAAGACCAAGTGAAGAATCTTGTAGTGCGTGACCCCTGTCTGTGCCACATCGTTTACCACGTTGGCAAGACAAAAACAACTACAGGAAAGATGGTTGTTTAATGTGAGAAGTTTAGCAATGTTAGGATTTTTAAAGTCAAGTAATGTACACCCGGTTTAAGGTTACAAAACCCTTCTATGGATTATATGTCTATGGCCACAACGCATCAAGCTGTATCCTAGAGGTTTAGCGATGTTAGGATTTTGAAAGTCGTGTAGTGTACACCCGGTTTAAGAGGTTACAAAACCCTTCTATGGATAATATATCTATGGCACGCATGCTGCCCAAACGGCAGCCTTCCCGAATGCAGGCATACCGGTAACTGCAAAAATAAAGGAAACACTTGAGTAAACAAGTGATACAATGTTTTATGGTATGGGGTGCATTTTCCTGGCATGATTTGAGTCCAATTGTAGAATCTATGCCAAGGCGCATTGAAGCTGTTCTGCAACACCCTTTTAAGACTATTTATGTTGGTGTTTCCTTCATTTTGGCAGATACCTCTATGCTCTTGTGATAAAACTTAATCCACAGTTATTTTTTAAATAAACTATTGATCGATCCTCTGTGACTAAATTATGCTCTCTGGTGTATTTTTAAAATTGGGCACCTTGTGGTTGGATATAAAATTAAAATAATTTTAAAAAATTACGTAACTACGGGCTTGGGCCCAGCCCCTCACTCACACAATTGACCAGTCACATTTATTTATTATGCAGTTTTTTTATTTTTATTTTATTAATCAGTTACCCAATCAACGCAGGGTCCCCCAATTACCCACCTATAAGCTTGGCACATCTAGCCACTGGGATTTTTGCCCATTCTTCAAGGCAAAACTACTCCAGCTCCTTCAAGTTGGATGGGTTCCGCTGGTGTACAGAAATCTTTAAGTCATAACACAGATTCTCAATTGGATTGAGGTCTGGGCTTTGACTAGGCCATTCCAAGACATTTAAATGTTTCCTCTTAAACCACTCGAGTGTTGCTTTAGCAGTATGCTTAGGGTCATTGTCCTGCTGGAAGGTGAACCTCCGTCCCACTCTCAAATCTCTGGAAGACTGAAACAGGTTTCCCTCAAGAATGTCCCTGTATCTATCACCATCCATCATTCCTTCAATTCTGACCAGTTTCCCAGTCCCTGCCAATGAAAAACATCCCCACAGCATGATGCTGCCACCACCATGCTTCACTGTGGGGATGGTGTTCTCGGGGTGATGAGAGGTGTTGGGTTTGCGCCAGACATAGCGTTTTCCTTGATGGCCAGAAAGCTCAATTTTAGTCTCATCTGACCAGAGTACCTTCTTCCATATGTTTGGGTAGTCTCCCACATGCCTTTTGGCGAACACCAAACGTGTTTGCTTATTTGTTTCTTTAAGATTTATTTTTTTTTCTGGCCACTCTTCCGTAAAGCCCAGCTCTGTGGAGTGTACGGCTTAAAGTGGTCCTATGGACAGATACTCCAATCTCCGCTGTGGAGCTTTGCAGCTCCTTCAGGGTTATCTTTGGCCTCTTTGTTGCCTCTCTGATTAATGCCCTCCTTGCCTGGTCCGTGAGTTTTGGTGGGCAGCCCTCTCTTGGCAGGTTTGTTGTGGTGCCATATTCTTTCCATTTTTTAATAATGGATATAATGGTGCTCCGTGGGATGTTCAAAGTTTCGGATATTGTTTTATAATCCAACCCTGATCTGTACTTCTCCACAACTTTGTCCCTGACCTGTTTAATAGCTCATTGGTCTTCATGGTGCTGCTTGCTTGGTGGTGCCCCTTGCTTAGTGGTGTTGCAGACTCTGGGGCCTTTCAGAACAGGTGTTAATATACTGAGATCATGTGACAGATCATGTGACACTTAGATTGCACACAGGTGGACTTTATTTAACTAATTATGTGACTTCTGAAGGTAATTGGTTGCACCAGATCTTATTTAGGGGCTTCATAGCAAAGGGGGTGAATATAAATGCACGCACCACTTTTCCGTTATTATTTTTTTTGCATTTTTTGAAACAAGTTATTTTTTGCATTTCACTTCACCAATTTGGACTATTTTGTGTATGTCCATTACATGAAATCCAAATAAAAACCCATTTAAATTACAGGTTGTAATGCAACAAAATAGGAAAAACGCCAAGGGGGATGAATACTTTTGCAAGGCACTGTATACAGGGGGTACCGGTACAGAGTACAACATTGCTGGATATTGGCGGGAACTGGAACACGCTGTCGTACACGTCGATCCAGAGCATCCCAAACATGCTCAATGGGTGACATGTCTGTTGAGTATGAAAGTCATGGAAGAACTGGGACATTGTCAGCTTCCAGGAATTGTGTACAGATCCTTGCGACATGGGGCCGTGCATTATCATGCTGAAACATGAGGTGATTGCAGCGGATGAATGGCACGACAATGGGCCTCAGGATCTCATCAAGGTATCTCTGTGCATTTAAATTGCCATCGATAAAATGCAATTGTATTCGTTGTCCGTAGCTTATGCCTTGCCATACCATAACCCCAACGCCAACATGGGGAATTCTGTTCACAACGCTGACATCAGTAAACCTGTGGTTGTGAGGCCGGTTGGACATACTGCCAAATTCTCCAAAACAACATTGGAGGCGGCTTATGGTAGAGAAATGAACATTAAATTATATGGCAACAGCTCTGGTGGACATTCCTGCAGTCAGCATGCCAATTGCATGCTCCCTCAAAACTGCAGACATCTGCAGCATTGTATTGTGTGACAAAAATACTCATTTTAAAGTGGCCTTTTATTGTCCCCAGCACAAGGTGAACCTGTGTAATGATCATGCTGTTTAATCAGCTTCTTGATATGCCACACCTGTCAGGTGGATGGATTATCTTAGCAAAGGAGAAATTCTCACTAACAGGGATATAAAAAAAATTGTGCACAAAATTTGAGAAAAATAAACTTTTTGTGCATATGGAAATTTCTGGGATCTTTTATTTCAGCTCATGAAACATGGGACCAAAATGTTGTGTTTATAATTTTGTTCACTATATTATATATACACTATATATTTCCTTCATATCTTTTTTTTTTACTTCTTTTTTTTTCGCTGCCTCTTGGGCCCCACACGGGCTTGGGCCCAGGGGCTTCATCCACCAGGAAAACAGCTGCATTTCATTGCAGTATTTATGCACTAGCATTTCAACATAACTGTGGTCGAGCAAAATTGCAGAATGGTTTTGGCTACAGTTGAATTGACTCACCTTACAGAGTTATTAGCATGGGATGCTTCCAGAACCATGTGTCAAATGCACCTGTTTTTTGTGTGTTTTATTTTAGGATAATAACATACACAAAAATAAATCTACATGAAACCACCTTATTTTACACTCTCACTTCATGTCAGATTTGTTTTAAATCTGTCGATGTGCCCTTGAGCAAGGCACTTAACCCTACTTGCTCCTGTAAATCGCTCTGGATAAGAGCGTCTGCTAAATGACTAAAATGTAAATGTAATGCTCTTCGGTGACCATTTTTGCTTCCCTAAGGGTCGCGTGTAGTAAATGCGCTACAAAAAAAATCGTAGAAATACCGGTGAGCGCTGGAGGTGGATGTATTTTCCATACTACCATCGACACACCCTTCTCCATTGCACACTGACTTCAAAGCGCTCGCGTTGCTCACTAAAAAGTAGGGTAGCACATAAACCCGAACCTATGCTCCCGTAAACCGCTCGGTCATCTTTGAGGACAGGATAAATTGCTTTCATTCAGAAGGAAGCTTTCACTTTTGTATTCGTTTTTCTGCCTCTCTTAACAAATACCGTAAAGTTCGGAGGATATCTATGGAAATCACATTGATTCATAGTTTCATAACTAAGTCAAGTGTAATGGTTTTATTATAAGATTAACTATGGGAGCTAATATCCCGGAATCTAATACAAGCACCAACTTCACTCCCGGCGGCGACTCGGCGACAGTCCACGAAGCTGGAGCGGCTCACCCGGGCTATATGATGGTAATTCTGGCCGTGCTAATGATCATTCTGGTAGTCGTGGTTGTGGCTGGCAACGCACTTGTTATCCTGGCTTTCATTGTTGACAAGAGCTTACGAAATCAAAGCAACTACTTCTTCCTCAACCTTGCTATATCCGATTTTCTTGTTGGTGAGTAGTTTTATTTATCTATCTTATCTATCCTGTCTGTCTGTCTGCTATCTAATCTATCCTATCTGTCTGTCTGTCTGTCTGTCTGTCTGTCTGTCTAGTAGGGCTCTGTGGTGGGATAATGCCAATTGTTTGATCATTAATCTATATAAGACACTGTTAAGTGACATCATAATGGATAATAATTGTGTAAAGTAAAGACATATATATTTTTTTCAATTAACTTTGAAAGAATCTTAGCAAAACGTTTTCCACAAGGACATTTATAACTGATTTATACAGCTCTTAAATAATTGATGGTTCATGAATGCAAATTAAAACCCAACACACTGTTGGTAATTCTTTTTTACACACAATGCTGCCACATGCCAGCAGGCTTGTTTAGAAATTAATTTGCTGTGAAAATTCATTCTGGCATTGATTATGGAGCTATGGAAGCATTGTTTGGGGTTCAGTCTATACACAGTGTGTCCTTGCAGGTGCATTCTGCATCCCTGTGTACATCCCCTACAACCTGACAGGCCGCTGGGTGCTGGGCAGAGGTCTCTGTAAGCTGTGGCTCCTTATGGACTACTTGCTCTGCACTGCCTCTGTCTTCAACATAGTCCTCATCAGCTATGACCGCTTCCTCTCCGTCACCAGAGCAGTGAGTATAGAGAGCTACTGTGCCACATGCAGGCATACATGCACCACGTGCACACATGCACCCACATACACGCAAGAATGCAAGCACGGTAACATGCAAATGTCAAATGCTGTTTCAAATGCAGCTACTGCATGTTTTATTGTTCATACTGCCATCCTGCCCTCATTCAACTGCTTCACTAGGCCCATTACCAATACAGAGATACTGCAGAATGGTTTGACAGCCACTGCCAGTAGGACTTAAAGGTTGACTCAGCGATATGACGTAGATGCAGAAAGTAAACAGCATGGGTCAATTTCCGCAACAACTAAGAGCGTTGAAGCGCGAGGCTCAACTTCTCCGCTGAAGCAAAACCGTGCACATGTGAAGATACTGTGTGAGAGCGAAGTCTTCCATTTCTCTCATCTCAATATCTGCAGTGATGCTCGTGACAACGTAATTTCGCTGAGTCTACCTTTAATAAGTGTCTTGTTGGGATGCACAGTGTTGGGGTGGCAGTGACTCTGAATGAGCTCTGTTGGAAGTCCAGACTGAGTGGGTTGGTCCTTGTGGACCAGCGTGCTACTCTTTGATCTCCAGTCTGCTTTTGGGATGCTAGATAAAGTAACCCTGGATATTCTGGTCTGAATACTAAACTGGACATTGCTTTATCTATCGTATTCAGGTCTCCCTTCTAAAAGACCTCAACTTCCTGGATAAATAAAGGTAAAAAATATTATACCCCCTATGTTTTTGGGGGGGTCAGTGAAGCTAAAACTTTTAGTTTGTCTCTATACTCAAGCATTTTGGATTTGAGATTAAATGTTTTATATGAGGTGACAGTACAGAATATCACCTTTTATTTGAGGGTATTTTCATACACATCTGTTTTACAGTTTAGAAATGAATGCACTTGTATCTAGTCCCCCTATTTGAAGGTGTCATAAGTATTTGGACAAATTCACTTATAGTGTATTACATTTTGTCAAAAGTTGACTATTTGGTCCCATATTCCTAGCACACAATGACTATATCAAGCTTGTGACTCTACAAATTTGTTGGATGTATTTGCAGTTTGTTTTGGTTGTGTTTCAGATTATGTTGTGCCCAATATAAATTAATGGTAAATATTGTATTGTGTCATTTTGGAGTCACTTTTATTGTATACAATATGTTTCTGCCTAAATTAATGTGGATGCTACCATAATTATGGATAATCATGAATTAATTGTGAATAATGATGATTGAAAAAGTTACAGATGCACAAAGATCATGCCCCCAAAACATGCTAACCTCTCACCATTACCAATAACAGGGGAGACTAGCATTTTTGCGGGGGGTATGATATTTATACCTCTGTAACTTTCTCACTCATCATTATTCATGATCCGTAATCATGGTAGCATCCATAGCCACGGGATGTAGGGGTGCTGAGGGTGCTGCCACACCGCCTGAAAAATCAGAATAAACTAATAATAATACAGTTTTAAAAATCACAAAAGTAATGCACTGGGCCTTTACTAGTATTAGTGAACCGATATAGACGTCTGTAGCGTGGGCAAACACATTTTTTCAGCATCTCCACTTTGGCAAAAAAGGTAGTTGTATAATTAAGCAATAAAGCCCGAGGGGTTGTGGTATATGGCCAATAGAACCACGGCTAAGGGCTGTTCTTAGGCAAGACGCAACGTGGTATATAGGCCATATGCCACAAACCCCCGAGGTGCCTTATTACTATTATAAACTGCTTACCAACGTAATTAGAAGGGTAAAAATACATGTTTTGTCATACTCGTGGTATACCACGACTTTCAGCCAATCAGCATTCAGGGCTCGAACCACCCAGTTTATAATTAAGAACATTATCTTGCAGGATTCAGTAGTTGGAATTGTAAGAGTTGTTGCCCTGTCTGTCCCTTTCTCTGTGATTGTCATTCTAATGGAATCCAGAAAGAACAAAACCCTGTCCTCAAACATTTACATCAAAAGGTGCAAAGCTTTGGGCAAAGACAAAAAACATCTGCATCAAATTAAATATTTTTCTTCATTACATTTTACATTTGCATTTTAGTCATTTAGCAGATGATCTTATCCAGAGTGACTTACAGTTAGTGAGTGCATACATTTTTTCATCAAATAACATAGAAAACAACCACTTTTTGTGCAGTATTAATTTACCATCCTTACAAAACACTTAATGTAAATGAATATTATTGTATTGTACATAGGCTGGTCATATAGGTTTGTACCTGTAGACTTTCCATCACCATGAAGAAAAGCAATGCACACTACAGTAATTGAGTACATTCAGACATCAAGTGGTTTGTGATGATGTGATGTGATGATGTGGCTCAGTTGGTAGAGCATGGCACTTGCAATGCTAGGGTTGTGGGTTCGATTCCCATGGGGGAACAGTACAAAAAAGTATGAAAATGTATGCACTCATTACTGTAAGTTGCTCTGGATAAGAGTGACTACTGAAATGGAAAAGGAATGAATAGACCATTTCAGTTTTCACAGACATAAGTTGCATTTCAAAGTATTTCAAGAAACTTCCGTTCAAAAGTTTGGGGTCACTTAGAAATGTCCTTGTTTTCGAAAGAAAATGGTTTTTTTTGTCTATTAAAATAACATCAAATTGATCAGAAATACAGTGTAGACATTGTTAGTGTTGTAAATGGCTATTGTAGCTGGAAACGGCTGATTTTTAATGGAATATCTACATAGGCCCATTATCAGCAACCATCAGTCCTGTGTTCCAATGGCACGTTGTGTTTGCTAATGCAAGGTTATCATTTTAAAAGGCTAATTGATCATTAGAAAACACTTTTGCAATTATGTTAGCACAGCTGAAAACTGTTGTGCTGATTAAAGAAGCAATAAAACTGGCCTTGTTGAGACTAGTTGAGTATCTGGAGCATCAGCAATGGTGAGTTCGATTACAGGCTCAAAATGGCCAGAAACAAATAACTTTCTTCTGAAACTCGTCAGTCTATTCTTGTTCTGAGAAATGAAGGCTATTCTATGCGAGAAATTGCCAAGAAACTGAAGATCTCGTACAACGCTGTGTACTACTCCATTCATAGAACAGCGCAAACTGGCTCTAACCAGAATAGAAAGAGAAGTGGGAGGCCCCAGTGCACAACTGAGGAAGAGGACAAATACATTAGAGTGTCTAGTTTGAGAAACAGGCGCCTCACAGGTCCTCAACTGGCAGCTTCATTAAATAGTACCCGCAAAACACCAGTCTCAACGTCAACAGTGAAGAGGCGACTCCGGGATGCTGACCATCTAGTCAGAGTTGCAAAGAAAAAGCCATATCTCAGACTGCCCATCTTAATCTTTTATTTTTATTGGCCAGTCTGAGATATGGCTTTTTCTTTGCAGTTTGCGCTGTTCTGTGAAAGGAGTAGTACACAGCGTTGTACGAGGTCTTCAGTTTCTTGGCAATTTCTCGCATGGAATGGCCTTCATTTCTCAGAACAAGAATAGACTGACGAGTTTCAGAAGAAAGTTCTTTGTTTCTGGCCATTTTGAGCCTGTAATCGAACCCACAATTGCTGATGCTCCAGATATTCAACTAGTCTCAAGAAGGCCAGTTTTATTGCTTCTTTAATCAGCACAACAGTTTTCAGCTGTGCTAACATAATTGCAAAAGTGTTTTCTAATTATCAATTAGCCTTTTAAAATGATAAACTTGGATTAGCAAACACAACATGCCATTGGAACACAGGACTGATGGTTGCTGATAATGGGCCTTTGTACGCATATGTAGATATTCCATAAAAAATCAGCCGTTTCCAGCTACAATAGCCATTTACAACATTAACAATGTCTACACTGTATTTCTGATCAATTTGATGTTATTTTAATGGACAATTTTTTTTGCTTTTCTTTCGAAAACAAGGACATTTCTAAGTGACCCCAAACTTTTCAACGGTAGTGTATATCAAGTAAGTATTTTTATATTCCACAAGTATTATCAGATTAACTGTTTAGTACAGATAATTATCAGACTCAAGTTACAAATGCTGGTAAACACACTAATACTGTACATTTTGTTAAAATATTTTAACAAAAGTTGTGCACTTGGCCTTTACTAGTCCTGTTTTTTTTTTCTGCAATATTGTTCATGACAGAGTTATGAAATACAAATATTGATATTTCTTACACGGCACCAGCAAGACTGGCACCTTATTGTGACCCTAGAAGGGTTTTGTCACTTTGTAACTGCTGTAGTTAATTTCCTTGTGGAATTTAATATGAATTATTAGCATTTACGCACTCGCCCACCCAGACAGAATATACTGATTAATGAACCCATGGGTTCATGCAACAGGCAGTCATTACAAAAAGTTTACCAAAGGACATGGAAACAACAACATTACTTTTAATGCAAGTCTGAGGAGAAACTTTGATGAAGCATGCTCAGGGAGGCAAGTCAACCAGTTATGTCCTAATGTAAATGCTGCTGTGTACTTTCACAAGTCAAACAAAGCACATTTTAATCGATGCTCTTTGTAGTTTTACATTTACATTTTATGTCATTTAGCAGACGCTTTTATCCAGAGAAATTTACAGGAGCAATTAGGGTAAAGTGCCTTGCTCAAAGGCACATCAACAGATTATTTACCTAGTCGGCTCAGGGATTCGAACCAGCGACCTTTCGGTTACTGGCCCAACACTGTTAACGGCTACGTCACTTGAACTTGTTTGACTTTGTTTGATTTGAAGACTAATGCAAAATAGTCAGATTTTTCTGTGGAATATTGATAGTACATCAAACATTCTTAGAATGTGTCTCTTCAATGTATTTTCTGTTTCGGTCATTTGTCTATCAGCACAGTGGCTTCCTGAGAGAGGAATGAAATGCAGATAGCATTAAAGCTATTTTTATGCAATATGTTGACGTAGATATTCAAAGTCTCTACATGTATAGTAGAGAACATGCAGAACATCTCAGTGACTGGTAGGTATCAGTAGGTTCTCGATTTTGGGTCCGTAAAGGGTCACTATACTTTATCTGGAGCCGCATAAGTGAATGTGTCACACAATATTTTATCATTAAAAAATATAGTGTTTTTTACATTCAAACATTCAACAAAGTTTAAAAGGTTACTTTGCAGTGGTTGCAAAGTTTTCTAGCGGAATATCTTTCTGGTTCCCTGATTAACAATGAATACATATTAATACATAATAAAGCAAGTACAGTACAGTGCTGCATGTAGTGTTTGGTAATGAGTTACAATGATGGAAAATAACCCCTGTCTGTAGAGTGCATGTTTGATCTTGTTAGTGCTCACAGTCTCCATGATTGACAGCAAAGTCAATATAATATCTGTATACCTAGACACAGCCATGATAAACAACAAAGTCAAGTTGTTCAGTTTGATGACATTGATGTTGATGACATCATCTCAGCAATTGTTGTTCATTTGATAGCCAGGAAAAAGACTGCGACAGACTGAGAGGTAGGTGGGGAATTGGGGACAGAGAAAGGGAGGTGAAGATAAACAAAGCAAACAGAGAGATACGGTGAAATGGAAATGGAAGGAGAAAATCTAATTCCTGGGTGAAGAGTGGTGATGATGAGAGGGAGAGAGCAGACAGACAGATGTGCCTCCTCCACACTCTCCTGTATTATTATTCAGTATCAGCCTAAAGCTCGCCTGCTCCTCTGGCTCCTCTGGCTTCACTGACACCATGGAGGAGGGGCTCTTGAACCCTATCACCCAAGGAAATAATACCTCCCCCATAGGTCCAAATAATGCCTTAATGTAATGGATCCAATACACCTCTACAAATTGAGAGATATGGAATTGATAATGCAGATTATTAAGTCTGTATTATCATATTTTTTTTATGGTGATATTATGATTAAATGTTATTGTGAGGTATTGTTTGCTATTTTTCTCACTTCACTTCTCTACTTCCAGGTGAAATATAGAGCTCAGCAGAGCATGACCCACCATGCTGTGGTGAAGATGGTGGCTGTGTGGGTGTTGGCCTTCCTTCTCTATGGCCCTGCCATCATCTTCTGGGAGCTGGTCGTGGGTAAAAGCATTGTCCCTGCCGACGAGTGTTTCGCTGAGTTCTACTGCACCTGGTACTTCCTACTCAGTGCGTCTACGTTTGAGTTCTTCACCCCCTTTATCTCTGTGGCCTTCTTCAACCTGTGCATCTACCTGAACATCCAGCGGAGGAACAAGAGCAGGGCTATCCATAAAGAGGACACCAAGGCATGCAGGGACAGGGGCAGTATCAAGGACGGGGGTGCTACCTTGTCTGTGTTTTTTGTCAAGACTCGCAAGGTATCATCGAGCGAGCCAGCCACTGTTTCAGAGGTGATAGAGGAGGACGAGGAGCTGTCGCCGTCCTCCTGTGGGGAGCCCATCAGCGGTCACACCTTCATTCAGAGAAAGAAGGGCCCTTCCTGCAGGAAAACTTCCAGGCTCCTCCAATTCCAGGCCCCCACTGGGCCATCCAGCAGGAGCTCAGAGGGCTCCCGCCTCTCCCGCGACAAGAAGATTGCCAAGTCGCTGGCCATTATAGTGTGCATTTTCGGGATCTGCTGGGCACCTTACACCCTACTGATGATAATACGAGCGGCCTGTAGCGGGCGATGTGTGGAGCACTACTGGTACGAGATTACTTTTTGGCTCTTGTGGCTAAACTCTGGTATTAACCCTTTCCTTTACCCTCTCTGCCACAGCAGCTTCCGAAGGGCTTTTGCTAAGATACTGTGCCCCAAGCGGCAGTCTGTCCAACCTCGCATAGAGACCCAGTCTTGCTAGTGATGCAACGTATGGCTGGCTGGGAGTCACTGGAGTGAGAAGACTACTGCAAATGGATGTGGATTTTTTCTCAGACATTGTGGAATGTTGTGTACATAGCTCAGCCATGAATAGGAGTGACAACCCCTTTTTTTAGATACTCACTTTGGTCTTTGTTTTTCAAACATTATAGAACAATTTTGATTACTGATATCCCTATGTTTTGTTTTAGATACATCAAATCCTTCTATCTATGTGCCAAGGTTGAAACTTGCACTTAGAGGGTAAAACCAAGTGTTTGTATTTACAGTGAGGGAAAAAAGTATTTGATCCCCTGCTGATTTTCTACATTTGCCCACTGACAAAGACATGATCAGTCTATAATTTTAATGGTAGGTTTGTTTGAACAGTGAGAGACAGAATAACAATAAAATAATCCAGAAAAACGCATGTCAAAAATGTTATTAATTGATTTGCATTTTAATGAGGGAAATAAGTATTTGACCCCTCTGCAAAACATGACTTAGTACTTGGTGGCAAAACCCTTGTTGGCAATCACAGAGGTCAGATGTTTCTTGTAGTTGGCCACCAGGTTTGCACACATCTTAGGAGGGATTTTGTTCCATTCCTCTTTGCAGATCTTCTCCAAGTCATTAAGGTTTGGAGGCTGACGTTTTGCAACTCGAACCTTCAGCTCCCTTCACAGATTTTCTATGGGATTAAGGTCTGGAGACTGGCTAGGCCACTCCAGGACCTTAATGTGCTTCTTCTTGAGCCACTCCTTTGTTGCCTTGGCCGTGTGTTTTGGGTCATTGTCATGCTGGAATACCCATCCACGACCCATTTTCAATGCCCTGGCTGAGGGAAGGAGGTTCTCACCCTAGATTTGACGGTACATGGCCTCGTCCCTTTGATGCAGTGAAGTTGTCCTGTCCCCTTAGCAGAAAAACACCCCCAAAGCATAATTTTTCCACCTCCATGTTTGACGGTGGGGATGGTGTTCTTGGGGTCATAGGCAGCATTCCTCCTCCTCCAAACACGGCGAGTTGAGTTGATGCCAAAGAGCTCGATTTTGGTCTCATCTGACCACAACACTTTCACCCAGTTCTCCTCTGAATCATTCAGATGTTCATTGGCAAACTTCAGACGGCCCTGTATATGTGCTTTCTTGAGCAGGGGGACCTTGCGGGCGCTGCAGGATTTCAGTCCTTCACGGCGTAGTGTGTTACCAATTGTTTTCTTGGTGACTATGTTCCCAGCTGCCTTGAGATCATTGACAAGATCCTCCCGTGTAGTTCTGGGCTGATTCCTCACCGTTCTCATGATCATTGAAACTCCACGAGGTGAGATCTTGCATGGATCCCCAGGCCGAGGGATATTGACAGTTATTTTGTGTTTCTTCCATTCGCGAATAATCGCACCAACTG
The DNA here is from genome assembly GCF_020615455.1 of Coregonus clupeaformis. Taxonomy (NCBI): domain Eukaryota; kingdom Metazoa; phylum Chordata; class Actinopteri; order Salmoniformes; family Salmonidae; genus Coregonus; species Coregonus clupeaformis. The sequence goes on along the minus strand of NC_059211.1, from coordinate 38,672,026 downwards.
TTGTCACCTTCTCACCAAGCTGCTTGGCGATGGTCTTGTAGCCCATTCCAGCCTTGTGTAGGTCTACAATCTTGTCCCTGACATCGTTGGAGAGCTCTTTGGTCTTGGCCATGGTGGAAAGTTTGGAATCTGATTGATTGATTGCTTCTTGGACAGGTGTCTTTTATACAGGTAACAAACTGAGATTAGGAGCACTCCCTTTAAGAGTGTGCTCCTAATCTCAGCTCGTTACCTGTATAAAAGACACCTGGGAGCCAGAAATCTTTCTGATTGAGAGGGGGTCAAATACTTATTTCCCTCATTAAAATGCTAAACAATTTATAACATTTTTGACATGCGTTTTTCTTGATTTTTTTGTTGTTATTCTGTCTCTCACTGTTCAAATAAACCTACCATTAAAATTATAGACTGATCATTTCTTTGTCAGTGGGCAAACGTACAAAATCAGCAGGGGATCAAATACTTTTTTCCCTCACTGTACATATCAGAAGGGAATCTACATATACTGTAATATTAAAATACTACTTGTTGTAGATATATTTGTTGTGTTGTTGCTACTACATTCTGGTATGAATAGCAGAGGTGCAGATGCTCCTAGGACTGGGAGGCAATCTCCAATCTTATCAGTACTTCATGTCTCTGCCAATTATAGAGCTGAATGGTACTGGTATACTTGTAAATGTGCTATTTAGAAAAAGATTTTCACTGTTATTTTCAGTGAAATGTGAAAGAATAGTTCAGTGTAATACCAAATCAAGTGTTACTTGGTGTGATTTCCATGTGTTTACCCCTACGTCTACAACACTTTGTTTCGAACTTGGCTATGAGACATATGAGGTAATATACAGATATAGGATCTTAATTTGAGCCAGTTTGCTATAGCAGGAAAATAATCCTGCAGCAACAGGACATGTGAATTATTATGTAAATTATAAATAATGGACATTTTTGTAGGGGTCTTGAATTTCAAAGTGGAAATTACAAACTTCAGAAGCCTTTTAAAACCTCAAATACACTACAAGTACTTCACTGATATGATGGATCATCTGCGATATATTGCCTGTGTCAGTGTCAGTTTATAGTACAATGCATAGGCACTGTGCATCGCCCATACTCAAAACAGATCATTGTAGCAGATTGTTTATGATAGGTCGTAGGTCAATGTACTGTCTTAGGATCTATAAAAAATATTTGGCAGAGGCTACGAATACGGAGTTTTCGCCCCCCGCCCTCTTCCCGCTCCTCTGGAAACATATTTCTCTAACCAAAGGATCCAAATCACGTTCTGTGCATGTGTTATTTTACACACACACACGTTTCTCTCTTTAGTCTATGCTTTACTCACCCTTTTCTGAACCCTCAACCAATTTGCCTCATATTAATGAACTGCTGAAAAAAAAAAATATGAAGGCTACAACCTTCTGTCTGTTGTTATGGATATTGACGTGCTTAGCACAAGCAAGACGCAGTCTACACATTGCATTGGGGCAAAACTATCAGGGTTTTGTGTGATGACAATCTTAATAGTTATGCTACCATATAGCCAGAGTTACTGCAAAAAGAACTCTGCCTCCCAATAGCCAATGTTAGCACATAAAATCGCTATTGACTGCCTGTCTGTGTCTTGCTTGTTTGATATGCTGCATACATATAGCTTGCTAAAATACAGTGGCTTGCGAAAGTATTCACCCCCCTTGGCATTTTTCCTATTTTGTTGCCTTACAACCTGGAATTAAAATTGATTTTTTGGGGGGTTTGTATCATTTGATTTACACAACATGCCTACCACTTTGAAGATGCAAAATATTTTTTATTGTGATACAAACAAGAGGTAAGACAAAAAAATTGAAAACTTGAGCGTGCATAACTATTCACCCCCCCCCCCACTGGGATTTTTGCCCATTCTTCAAGGCAAAGCTGCTCCAGCTCCTTCAAGTTGGATGGGTTCCGCTGGTGTACAGCAATCTTTAAGTCATACCACAGATTCTCAATTGGATTGAGGTCTGGCCTTTAACTTTCCAAGACATTTAAATGTTTCCCATTAAACCACTTGATGGTTGCTTTAGCAGTATGCTACCTCCGTCCCAGTCTCATATATCTGGAAGACTGAAACAGGTTTCCCTCAAGAATGTCCCTGTATTTAGCGCCATCCATCATTCCTTCAGTTCTGACCAGTTTCCTAGTCCCTGCCGATGAAAAACATCCCTACAGCATGATGCTGCCACCACCATGCTTCCCTGTGGGGATGGTGTTCTCGGGGTGATGAGAGGTGTTGGGTTTGCACCAGACATAGCGTTTTCCTTGATGGCCAAAAAGCTCAATTTTAGTCTCATCTGAGCAGAGTACCTTCTTCCATATGTTTGGGGAGTCTCCCACATGCCTTGTGGCTTATTTTTTTCTTGAAGCAATGCCTTTTTTCTGGGCACTCTTCCGTAAAGCCCAGCTCTGTGGAGTGTACGGATTAATGTGGACATATGGACAGAAACTCCAATCTCCGCTGTGGAGCTTTGCAGCTCCTTCAGGGTTATCTTTGGTCTCATTGTCTCCTCTCTGATTAATGCCCTCCTTGCCTGGTCTGTGAGTTTTGATGGGCGGCCCTCTCTTGGCAGGTTTGTTGTGGTTCCATATTATTTCAATTTTTTAATAATGTATTTAATGGTGCTCCGTGGGATGTTCAAAGTTTCTGATATTCTTTTATAACCCAACCCTGATCTGTACTTCTCCACAACTTTGTCCTTGACCTGTTTGGATAGCTCCTTGGTCTTCATGGTGCCGCTTGCTTGGTGGTGCCCCTTGCATAGTGGTGTTGCAGACTCTGGGGCCTTTCAGAACAGGTGTTTTTATACTGAGATCATGTGACAGATCATGTGACACTTAGATTGCACACAGGTGGACTTTATTTAACTAATTATGTGACTTCTGAAGGTAATTGGTTGCACCAGATCTTATTTAGGGGCTTCTTAGCAAAGGGGGTGAATATATATGCACGCACCACTTTTCCGTTATTTATTTTTTAGCATTTTTTGAAACAAGTTATTTTTTTCATTTCACTTCACCAATTTGGACTATTTTGTGTATGTCCATTACATGAAATCCAAATTAAAATCCATTTAAATTACAGGTTGTAATGCAACAAAATAGGAAGAACGCCAAGGGGGATGAATACTTTTGCAAGGCACTGTAACTGCATGTAGGCTAACTCCCCTCCTGAGAAAATAACATGAAATCGCTAGACTGCCTGTTGTGTCGTGCTCATGGTTGCAATAGATTACTGTTACAACAGACAAAGAACTACATTTGTTCTAACTGTTTTTCATGTACAAGAGGCAGCAGAGTCACGGAGGGAGTGAGCACTGAACAGCAGCTGAAAGGACTAGGAGGGGGAAGCGCAGTGTTGCCAACTCCTCAGACAGTGTTGCCAACTCCTCAGTAAGTAAAGTAGCTATTGGCTGTCCTAAAAGTCGCTAGAAGTTGCTAAAAGACGTCATCACCTAATTTGCCATGTGCATGTAATTTTGATGGACGCTGTAGGAGAGAGGAATAACATTGTGGGAGACAAAAAGAGAGTAAAAAAACACCCTATATCCCGCCCTGAATGTAAGCCAGGGCGGGATCAGCCAGCGGCGGCTTGCCGCATCCGCGATTCATTTGCAGTCTGGACGCGGAGGGGTGAACATCTTCTGCTCTGACTGCAGCTGGGAGGGACTGCTGCGCGAGGACTGGGCTGCCTGTGAGTGCTTTGGGACAGGGGTGTGGCCCACGGCAGCACCCGCTGCTCGTTGAGCAGGGAGTGGGGCCCAAGGGGTAGGGCCCACGGCAGCACCCGCTGCTCATTGAGAAGAGTAAGAACGATACATGCTTTCACGTCAGAGTCTCCTAAAGTCTCCAATAACACCAGAAAAAGTCACTAGATTTGTCGCTAGTCACTTTTTTAAAAATGTGTCGCTAGAGGGGTCTGAAAACTCGCTAAATATAGCGACAAAGTCGCTAAATTGGCAACACTGGGGAAGCGAATCCTGCATACCTGCATAAATCTCCATATCAATACAGTGGGGAAAAAAGTATTTAGTCAGCCACCAATTGTGCAAGTTCTCCCACTTAAAAAGATGAGAGAGGCCTGTAATTTTCATCATAGGTACACGTCAACTATGACAGACAAAATGAGAAAAAAAATCCAGAAAATCACATTGTAGGATTTTTTATGAATTTATTTGCAAATTATGGTGGAAAATAAGTATTTGGTCAATAACAAAAGTTTCTCAATACTTTGTTATATACCCTTTGTTGGCAATGACACAGGTCAAACGTTTTCTGTAAGTCTTCACAAGGTTTTCACACACTGTTGCTGGTATTTTGGCCCATTCCTCCACGCAGATCTCCTCTAGAGCAGTGATGTTTTGGGGCTGTCGCTGGGCAACATGGACTTTCAACTCCCTCCAAAGATGTTCTATGGGGTTGAGATCTGGAGACTGGCTAGGCCACTCCAGGACCTTGAAATGCTTCTTACGAAGCCACTCCTTCGTTGCCCGGGCGGTGTGTTTGGGATCATTGTCATGCTGAAAGACCCAGCCACGTTTCATCTTCAATGCCCTTGCTGATGGAAGGAGGTTTTCACTCAAAGTTATATTTTGGTTTCATCTGACCATATGACATTCTCCCAATCCTCTTCTGGATCATCCAAATGCACTCTAGCAAACATCAGACGGGCCTGGACATGTACTGGCTTAAGCAGGGGGACATGTCTGGCACTGCAGGATTTGAGTCCCTGGCGGCGTAGTGTGTTACTGATGGTAGGCTTTGTTACTTTGGTCCCAGCTCTCTGCAGGTCATTCACTAGGTCCCCCCATGTGGTTCTGGGATTTTTGCTCACGTTCTTGTAATCATTTTGACCCCACGGGGTGAGATCTTGCGTGGAGCCCCAGATCGAGGGAGATTATCAGTGGTCTTGTATGTCCTCCATTTCCTAATAATTGCTCCCACAGTTGATTTCTTCAAACCAAGCTGCTTACCTATTGCAGATTCAGTCTTCCCAGCCTGGTGCAGGTCTACAATTTTGTTTCTGGTGTCCTTTGACAGCTCTTTGGTCTTGGCCATAGTGGAGTTTGGAGTGTGACTGTTTGAGGTTGTGGACAGGTGTCTTTTATACTGATAACAAGTTCAAACAGGTGCCATTAATACAGGTAACGAGTGGAGGACAGAGGAGCCTCTTAAAGAAGAAGTTACAGGTCTGTGAGAGCCAGAAATCTTGCTTGTTTGTAGGTGACCAAATACTTATTTTCCACCATAATTTGCAAATGTGATTTTCTGGATTTTTTTTCCTCAATTTGTCTGTCATAGTTGACGTGTACCTATGATGAAAATTACAGGCCTCTCTCATCTTTTTAAGTGGGAGAACTTGCACAATTGGTGGCTGACTAAATACTTTTTTCCCCCACTGTAGCTAAACAAAATTAGGGTTCAAGAAAATCCGTAACTCACAATGGCATATTGCAACCTCAGATCCCTTGGAGGAACCTATTAAGTTGTGAATACAAATATGTACAGTCATAAACTATCCAAGAAAGATTGAACAATTATTTCAACATGATCTAGTTTTTTTAATCCCTCAATCACAATATGTTCAATGCACATTGAATTGAAATGTATGTAAGATTGATACCTATGTATTTCCTTCTATTCAAATAAGCATCTTGGAGACATTTGGAGAACAGACATTTTGTAAAAATAAGGAACAAATATTTAAAACAGTATTAAAACAGTATTGAACTGTGGTTGTTTTGTTATGATTTAACGTGTCATGAAAAAAATTGGGAAACTTGTATGAGATGATTTTATATTATTGAGTTAATATATTTATTCATAGAGTATGACTGCCTCAGCCTTTCTTCAAGTCTTTAACATTATTGTCAAAATAGAAGGAAGAACCGAGTACAGACACCACTATGGGTAAGACACTGAATGCAGAGCTGTTGAACTTGTGCTGTTTTTACAGGAGTACTAGTACACATTCCTTAATGTGGCCAGAGCAACTAATTCTTACCTCATTGCTTACAGTACACAATATATTTTTGTTGTTCCCTCTGATCACTTATCTTCAAGGAAAGGATATGTGGTGTATATGCAATGCATTTACCCCATTCTCACTGCACCTAGAAGTGAGCTGTGTGTCCTGAGCTATTGGTCTCATGAGCAGGGCCCTGTGTTTTGGACTATCATGTCACATGACCTAGATTTTTACCTTTATTTTAAGCCTTTTCCAGAAATGAGAATTACACCAAAAATGAAAGCAATTGTCTGAGGATGGTGCTGGACCATCTGGCATAAAAAGAAAATGAGACAATTTGATGCAAAAGCTTTAAATAAAGGTTAGAGTCGAATAACAATAAAGAAGGGGGGAAAAGGGTTAGAAGAACTCCAACTGCCAATCAAGAAGTGAGGTTAGCATAACTTTCAGTACTATCACTGGTCAACACAACTTAAGATATTTTTTGAGTGGATTGAGCAACACCCAAAGTCAACATGGTTGGATCTGGAATCGGAGGGTTGTGGGTTGGTATCTCTGTCAGATAAACCTTTTTTGGGGGAAATATCTCAAGATAAAAGCCTATAGGATAATATTATTTTAATTTGTCACGAACACGATGAAATCATGGAATACTGCAAAAGCAGTTTTTCATATGACATGTAGATACTCATTCTGTGCTCCCATTGTTAACAATCCTTTCTTTCCTCCTTCATGTGCAGACAGTGGTTTTAAGAATTGGTACAAAGCTGGAATTACGACATTGAATTATTTGTTTTACAATGGCTCCCAATCAAGAATATGGTTGACCACATTCACAGTTTTACAGTTTCTTTCAGCTTCGAAGCTTTATCAATTCAATTTCCTTTTACAAGGAGGGATCTGGCCTTAATAACCTGGAACATAAGTTAGCTCCTTTAAAAAGAAGAACATATGCTACATATACAGCAGTCTTTTTACTATAGGCAAGATCAACACAGATAGCAGCAAACGTGTATGGCAGCAAGACTTTGGGGTGACCATCGATAATTGTGAATAGGAAGCTATTCTTACCAATGCAAAGAAAATATGTTGTTCCTACACATCTCATGAGCTACAGTTTAAAATTATATATAAGTTACAAACTACACCTCAGAAGTAAATATGACCCTGCATGTTTTGGGGAATGTCCCAAATGTAAACAGCACAAAGGTACTTATGCACATCTCATCTGGTACTGTCCCATTGTTAAAGATTACTGGAAAGAGGTGAAAAGGGACATTTGTTGTGGTTGTTTCCTCTGGAAAGACTGACATGTCCTCCAGCAGAAATTGCCAACCCATAACCCATCAAGCATCTGGGTGTTGCTGTTTTGGTACCATTGGAATTCAGTACTTTTAATAATTTGTTTGGGTGGGAAGGGGACTAGGGAGAGGGGTGGGAAATTATTATGACATTGAAATAAGCTTTTTCTTTATCATGGAAGCACATTTGTCAAAAATAAGAACTGTGGAATACAGTGACATTATTTTCTACTTCACCTATCATAACTTTTATTCTGTGTCTGTATTTTGTATATGTTGATTGCTCCATGTTATTGTTGGTTTTGTCTGTATGGAAAACGTTATATAAAATGTTTGAAATAAATAATCCAGGTCATGTGACATGATTGTCCAAAACACAGGGCCCTACTCATGAGGTCCAGTGGTAGCCAGGTGCCGGGTGTGGATGCACAAGGCTCGATAGAGAGGATGGAATCTGTATAGATGGCTATTTTCTGCAACATTATTGTCATAAACAGAATTAGCTGCATTTTCCTAAACATAAACAACCAGAAATGGCAGGGCTTTTCACATATACCCATCAAAACATGTTCTGTTCATTTGGAAATAATCATTGGAGTCTGTCAGTGTGAATGGCTTTTTGAGGGGATGAGAAAGTCAATACGATTTTGGGGCACTTTTAAAAGGTTAGCAGATGTTGGGGAAAAATCGATGGGGGTTTTAGTGACCCTGACAGAGACACCGGTGGACTTGCAAATGGAAAACAAATTGAGCAGTAGCACCATTGACATGTGTTTATGTACACAGCAGGAGACCTGGAAATCCAATACTGTCAGGCTTTCAAAATAGTGTGAATTGAGAGTGCATGGTCTAGATACACCAATGCATATTCTACATCCAACTTACTATTGTAACCAACTGAACTAGTGGGTCCTTTTTACCACAAGTTTTGGACCATAGCAGGTTTTTTGTTCATTTATGAGAATTTCACAGGAAATACACTATATATACAAAAGTATGTGGACACCCCTTAAAATTTGTGGATTCGGCTATTTCAGCCACAGCCGTTGCTGACAGGTGTATAAAATCGAGCACACAGCCATGCAATCTCCATAAACAAACATAGGCAGTAGAATTACTGAAGAGCTCAGTGACTTTCAACGTGGCACTGTCATTAGGATGCCACCTTTCCAAAAAGTCAGATTGTCACATTTCTGACCTGCTAGAGCTGCCCCGGTCAACTGTAAGTGCTGTTATTGTGAAGTGGAAACGTCTAGGAGCAACAAAGTCTCAGCCACGAAGTGGTAAGCCACACAAGCTCACAGAACTGGACCGCCAGGTGCTGAAGCGCGTAGCTACACTCACTACCGAGTTCCAAACTACCTCTGGAAGCAACATCAGCACAATAACTGTTCGTCGGGAGCCTCAAGAAATGGGTTTCCATGGCCGAGCAGCCACACACACAAGCCTAAGATCACCATGCGCAATGCCAAGCGTTGGCTGGAGTGGTGTAAAGCTCACCGGCATTGGACTCTGTAGCAGTGGAAACTCGTTTTCTGGAGTGATGAATCACGCTTCACCATCTGGCAGTCCGATGAATGAATCATACTTTTGGTCATGTAGTGTAGTTAAGTGATGATAATGATAATGCTGTGTAATCTCACACACACATAATTTGTGCATCCTTCTTTGTGTGTGTGCATGCCTGTTGTGTTACCATGGCAATTATACTTTCATATGACAATAAGAGCTGTGATCTGAGGAAGGACATTAGTACTTTGCTGGCAGAGAAGGTTTGTGTCTCCCACGACCTGCATACTAAGGGATGAACAGTCAAATCTGAGAGTGAGTGACAATTGCTTGCAAAAAGTGGAGATCTTTATATTTTGTGTTTCTTGATGACTCAGGTAAGTAATATAACAACACTTATTAAATGGTTATTAGTAGTCATAGTAATGATATAGTGTTATGTTAAGTAATAAAATAGGAGTTATTGTAATAAATATATTGGAGTTTGTCTAGTTGCACAATAAATAACAATTTCTGAAATTGTCTTTCAACAAAAGTGTGAAAGTGGGGGCCAAATTGACATTTGTCTTTCTGCTTATTGTCTACCACATCAAAGTGGCAGAATCTCAGGGAGAAGATAGTACAATATATCATCATTTTCAATAGTTTTACTATATTTAGTTCATTTGTAATGTTACACTATCATCAAGTCTACCCTTTTTTCAGTCTGCCCACAGGGAGTGAAGGCTGATGTTGTTATACTTATGGAGGACTCTTTTAGCATACCACCAAAACGCTTTATGATTATGAAGAAGTTTCTGGATACCCAGGTGCATGCTTTTTTTGCGGGCACCGACCATATCAGAATTGGCCTGATAAAGTATAGTAACTCACCACACGTTGTGTTCAGGCTCAATGACCATATAATAATAATAATAATAATATGCCATTTAGCAGACGCTTTTATCCAAAGCGACTTACAGTCATATGAACAGAAGGGAAATCCTGAAGGGTATACAGTATACGCTGTTCTACAACTGGGAGGTAACACATATAGTGGAAAGGCCTTGCAGTCTATGATGGCTCTGTTTCAGAAGGGTAAAGGCAGCAGGGAAAGTGAGGGTGTTCCCCAGATTGGGATGGTCATCACAGATGGACAAGCCACTGATCCCTTTGACATGGAAAGGTCAGCAAAGCTGCTGAGGAAACATGATGTTTCTTTCATGGCCATTGGTATTGAAGCACTTCAAAGCAAGATCTGTTCAAGATCACTGGCAATCCAGAGAATGTGCTATTTTTTTATGCATTTGAAGACATGGAGTGCAATGCTGGCAGAGGAGAGGGTGTACAACAATCCGACATGTACTTAAAGTCTGTGAGAGATTTATTATTTTTATCATTGATGGGATGACTAACTTAGAAAGAATGCATTCTTGACTGGGCTAATGTAGGTTGTGTCACCTGGCAAGCTGTGATTGATGTGAAGAGCTGTTTTAGGGGGTAAAATGAGATAAGGATTTGTGTCTCCAAATACTAGACTATACTGGTTCTTTGTGATCTGTGAACCTTCCTTGGACGTAGGAATGGTGTCTAAGGGAGCTGGCTCTTCTCACTATGACAGGTTGTTATGATAAACGTATGCCTGGTAACAGAAGAGGCGGGGAACAGCCGGTGCGCCAACGGATAGGCTGAGTAAGTCTAAACCACGCTCAAGTCTCTACTCTGATTGGCCAGCAGAGAGGTGGGAAACTCTCTCTGTAAGAGTATTTGAAGAACAATCTGAAACAATGGATTTAGTTCTCTGAAGTGCCCTGCGAGGTATTTCAAAGAGCCCGTATATACGAAACATCATATTTACCATTGAAGGTTTTTGCATTAATTAAAATAACTAGTATATCTTAGAAGTCGTGTTGATCTCTTTTGTTCCTAATGCCAGATTTGAATTGATGCAACTTTGACAAGTCACTAGTGAAAGTCTACACACCCCTTGCACAGTCTTCACATTTTGCTGCCTTAAAATTAAATCAAAAAAGGCAATAAATTAGATGTTTCTCCTACCGATCTACACAACCTATAAATAATAATAATAATAAATAAAATACAAATTAATACCAAATAAAAAGTAGTACTGAATTTGACCCAAGCCTGTAGTTTTTAAAGGACATTTCTTTGCCATGTTGTCTTGCAGTATTACTTAACGGCCTTGTTGCAAACAGAATGGATGATGTTTTAACACATGCTTCCTTCTTTTCACTTTGTCATACAGGCCAGTAATGTGGACTGAATGCAATTTTGTTGATCCTCTGTATTTTCAAGTTTTGTGGTGGCAGTATAGTGTTATGGGTATGCTTGTCACCGGCAGGGACTGGGGAGTGTGTCAGGATCAAAAGAAGTATGAAAGGAGCAAAGCCCAGATAAAAAGTGAGAGGAAACCCTGCCTCAGTCTTCTGAATACCTAACCCTGGGATGTAGTTTTTTTCCCCCTCAGCGAGTCAATTACACAAATGTTAATGCTAAAGACACACCAGGATGGCTTTGCAATAGCTGTTGAGTGTTCCTGAATGGTCCAACCTCAGTCCGGACATAAATCTGCTTTAAAAATCTCAGACAAGATTTGAATATCACTGTCCATCAATTACTCCCAAACAAATGTACTGAGCTTGAGCAGTTTGGACAAAAATTATGGATATATGTTGCCCTGAGAGTTGTGCAAAGTTGGTAGAATCTTATTCAAAATGAGTCACAGCTGTAATGGCTGCTAAAGGTGCTTCTGCCAAGTATTAATTCTGGGGAGTATTTGTATTTATTAATGATCCCCATTAGTTCCTGCCAAGGCAGCAGCTATTCTTCCGGGGGTCCAAACAAGATTAAGGCATTTACACCCCCCCCCCCCCAAAAAAAAATGTTTTACACCACTACTCTACCACTATACAGTGGGGAAAAAAAGTATTTAGTCAGCCACCAATTGTGCAAGTTCTCCCACTTAAAAAGATGAGAGAGGCCTGTAATTTTCATCATAGGTACAAGTCAACTAGGACAGACAAAATGAGGAAAAAAAATCCAGAAAATCACATTGTAGGATTTTTTATGAATTTATTTGCAAATTATGGTGGAAAATAAGTATTTGGTCAATAACAAAAGTTTCTCAATACTTTGTTATATACCCTTTGTTGGCAATGACACAGGTCAAACGTTTTCTGTAAGTCTTCACAAGGTTGTCACACACTGTTGCTGGTATTTTGGCCCATTCCTCCATGCAGATCTCCTCTAGAGCAGTGATGTTTTGGGGCTGTCGCTGGGCAACACAGACTTTCAACTCCCCTCCAAAGATTTTCTATGGGGTTGAGATCTGGAGACTGGCTAGGCCACTCCAGGACTTTGAAATGCTTCGTACGAAGCCACTCCTTCGTTGCCCGGGCGGTGTGTTTGGGATCATTGTCATGCTGAAAGACCCAGCCACGTTTCATCTTCAATGCCCTTGCTGACGGAAGGAGGTTTTCACTCAAAATCTCACGATACATGGCCCCATTCATTCTTTCCTTTACACGGATATGTCGTCCTGGTCCCTTTGCAGAAAAACAGCCCCAAAGCATGATGTTTCCACCCCCCATGCTTCACAGTAGGTATGGTGTTCTTTGGATGCAACTCAGCATTCTTTGTCCTCCAAACACGACGAGTTGAGTTTTTACCAAAAAGTTATATTTTGGTTTCATATGACATTCTCCCAATCCTCTTCTGGATCATCCAAATGCACTCTAGCAAACTTCAGACGGGCCTGGACATGTACTGGCTTAAGCAGGGGGACACTTCTTGCACTGCAGGATTTGAGTCCCTGGCGGCGTAGTGTGTTACTGATGGTAGGCTTTGTTACTTTGGTCCCAGCTCTCTGCAGGTCATTCACTAGGTCCCCCCCTGTGGTTCTGGGATTTTTTGCTCACCGTTCTTGTGATCATTTTGACCCCACGGGGTGAGATCTTGCGTGGAGCCCCAGATCGAGGGAGATTATCAGTGGTATTGTATGTCTTCCATTTCCTAATAATTGCTCCCACAGTTGATTTCTTCAAACCAAGCTGCTTACCTATTGCAGATTCAGTCTTCCCAGCCTGGTGCAGGTCTACAATTTTGTTTCTGGTGTCCTTTGACAGCTCTTTGGTCTTCGCCATAGTGGAGTTTGGAGTGTGACTGTTTGAGGTTGTGAACAGGTGTCTTTTATACTGATAACAAGTTCAAACAGGTGCCATTAATACAGGTAACAAGTGGAGGACAGAGGAGCCTCTTAAAGAAGAAGTTACAGGTCTGTGAGAGCCAGAAATCTTGCTTGTTTGTAGGTGACCAAATACTTATTTTCCACCATAATTTGCAAATAAATTCATAAAAAATCCTACAATGTGATTTTCTGGATTTCTTTTTCTCAATTTGTCTGTCATAGTTGACGTGTACCTATGATGAAAATTACAGGCCTCTCTCATCTTTTTAAGTGGGAGAACTTGCACAATTGGTGGCTGACTAAATACTTTTTTTCCCCACTGTATATCTACAATACAAAATGTATAATACCACAATACAACAATATTACAACATTACAATGTAAGTGCGTGTGTTAACGTGTGTGCATATGCATGTGTGTGTGTGTGCCTGTGTGTGTCTCTTCATAGTCCGCGTTGTTCCATAAGGTGTAGTTTTATCTGTTTTTTAAATCTGATTTTACTACTTGCTTAAGTTACTTGATGTGGAATAGAGTTACATGTAGTCATGGCTCTATGTAGTACTGTGCGTTTCCCAGAGTCTATTCTGGACTTGGGGATGGTGTGAAGACATACACAATCAAGACATCTTCGTTAAAAAAATTAAGAAATACAATTTATAGAATCTTTCTTTCACTTTTAAAGTGTAGGTTGTGTACATCGGTAGGAAAAATATATACTTTAATCAATGTTTTGATTTATTTATATGGCAACAAAATGTGAAGACTTTGCAAGGAGTGTGTCGACTTTCACTAGGCACTGTACACCAGCCTGGATTGTGAATGAGTAGTATTTACAGTTGAAGTCGGAAGTTTACATACACCTTAGCCAAATATATTTAAAGTCAGTTTTTCACAATTCCTGACATTAAATCCTAGTATAAATTCCCTGTCTTAGGTCAGTTAGGATCGCCACTTTATTTTAAGAATGTGAAATGTCAGAATAATAGTAGAGAGAATTATTTCTTTCAGCTTTTATTTCTTTCATCACATTCCCAGTGGGTCAGAAGTTTACATACACTCAATTAGTATTTGGTAGCATTGCCTTTAAATTCTTTAACTTGGGTCAAATGTTTCGGGTAGCCTTCCACAAGCTTCCCACAATAAGTTGGGTAAATTTTGGCCCATTCCTGCTGACAGAGCTGGTGTAACTGAGTCAGGTTTGTAGGCCTCCTTGCTCGCACACGCTTTTTCAGTTCTGCCCACAAATTTTCTATAGGATTGAGGTCAGGGCTTTGGGATGGCCACTCCGATACCTTGACTTTGTTGTCCTTAAGCCATTTTGCCACAACTTTGGAAGTATGCTTGGGGTCATTGTCCATTTGGAAGACCCATTTGCGACCAAGCTTTAACTTCGTGACGTGAGATGTTGCTTCAATATATCCACATAATTTTCCTTCCTCATGATGCCATCTATTTTGTGAAGTGCACCAGTCCCTCCTGCAGCAAAGCACCCCCACAGCATGATGCTGCCACCCCCGAGCTTCATGGTTGGGATGGTATTCTCCGGCTTGCAAGCCTTCCCTTTTTTCCTCCAAACATAATGATGGTCATTATGGCCAAACAGTTCTATTTTTGTTTCATCAGACCAGAGGACATTTCTCCAAAAAGTACGATCTTTGTCCCCATGTGCAGTTGCAAACCGTAGTCTGGCTTTTTTATGGTGGTTTTAGAGCAGTGGCTTCTTCCTTGCTGAGCGGCCTTTCAGGTTATGTCGATATAGGACTCGTTTTACTGTGGATATTGACACTTTTGTACCGGTTTCATCCAGCATCTTCACAAGGTCCTTTGCTGTTGTTCTGGGATTGATTTGCACTTTTCGCACCAAAGTACGTTCATCTCTAGGAGACAGAACGTGTCTCCTTCCTGAGCGGTATGATGGCTGCGTGGTCCCATGGTGTTTATACTTGCATACTATTGTTTGTACAGATGAACGTGGTACCTTCAGGCGTTTGGAAATTGCTCCCAAGGATGAACCAGACTTGTGGAGGTCTACAATTGTTTTTCTGAGGTCTTGACTGATTTATTTTGATTTTCCCATGATGTCAAGCAAAGAGGCACCGAGTTTGAAGGTAGACCTTGAAATACATCCACAGGTACACCTCCAATTGACTCAAATTATGTCAATTAGCCTATGAGAAGCTTCTAAAGCCATGACATCATTTTCTGGAATTTTCCAAGCTGTTTAAAGGCACAGTCAACTTAGTGTATGTAAACTTCGGACCCACTGGAATTGTGATACAATGAATTATAAGTGAAATAATCTGTCTGTAAACAATTGTTGGAAAAATTACTTGTGTCATGCATAAAGTAGATGTCCTAACCGACTTGCCAAAACTATAGTTTGTTTATGGAGTGGTTGAGAAATGAGTTTTAATGACTCCAACCTAAGTGTATGTAAACTTCCGACTTCAACTGTATATCCAGGTTTCCTTCCCCTAAAATTAATGTTGATGAGAATTTGAATTTCCATTCGTACCGTATTCTAAACATATACACTGAGTGTACAAAACATTAAGGACACCTCCTCTTTCCATGACATAGACTGAACAGGTGAATCCAGGTGAAAATTATGGTCCCTTATTGATGCCACTTGTTAAATCCACTTCAATCAGTGTATATGAATGGTAGGAAACATGTTAAAGAAGGATTTTTAAGCCTTGACACAATTGAGACATGGATTGTGTATGTGTGCCATTCAGAGGGTGAATGGGCAAGACAAAACATTTAAACGCCTTGAACAGGGCAACTCAATTTTAGGAAGGTGTCCTTATTGTTTTGGACACTCAGTGTATAATTTTTGCTATATTACAACATAATCCTAAAGAGCGGTTCTGGACTAGAAATCATTTTGTCTGGAGATTTTCCTTTGATCTTGCTTTTTAGTCCCGGACTAGGCTTAATTGGTGTCCTGGAAAAACCTATAAATTATGTTTTAAACAATTAGGTAGACTTGCAATTCATGTTTGTTCTGTTAGTCTGTTCCCAGGGAGCTGCCATTAATATCATGATTGTTCTGGATGACAGATCCCAGAGCATCAGCGCTCAGGAGTTTGAGCATATCAAAGACTTCCTCAGATCACTGCTGCGCTGCTTCTACCTGGGGCAGGACCAGGTTAAGTGGGCCTGGTTCCATACAGTCGACATAGTGATGTGGCTGCGTTCAATGTCAGCACTTCCTTGAACAACAACAGGGAGATCCTAAAGCAAATCTGGGATCTGAAACAGTCCAATGGTTCCGCCACAGAGACTGACCCACACCGGGAGATGATGAGTGAGCTTCTCAGGGAGGGGAAGGACGGTGTGAGAGGATAACAAATGACTAAGGTTGGGTTGGTAATCATGGGCAGCGAGCTCCATGAGAATGACAGTGTCTCTTTAGAGGAGCTGAAGAATCATAGTGTCTCTGTATGCCATCGGGGGCGCCAATGTATCAGTGATGGGTCTGATTAAAATATCTGGTTGCGCCAAAAATGTGTTCTTCGTCCAGAACTTCTCAGGCCTGCAGGAGATCTCCGAACATGTCAGCCAGGAGATCTGTAGCTCAGCAGAGGACAGGGGACAACTGGTTGTCCATGTGCCACCACTAGGTAACCTGCTCAGTCCTGCATGAACACTGTCCTTCTTATTATCTCATCTTTGTCCACAGCAATCCAAGTCTTTATCATAATTACTTCCATTGAAGAGCTGAATCTCATCATCATGTCTCCCATGAGTAACGTTAGTAAACCCGTGTAGATTTTGATTGTCACTCTTCTGGTTCTTAATGAGTTCGCCTAATCTCTGCCAACATGAGCTCCAAAAGTATTTGGACAGTTACACATATTTGTTTTTTTGGCTCTGTACTCCAGGACTTCGGATTTGAAATGATACAATGGCTATGAAGTTAATGTGCAGATTGTCAGCTTTAATCTGAGGGTATTTTCATCCACATCTGGTGAACCGTTTAGAAATCACAGACCTTTTTGTACATAGTCCCTCCGTTTTAGGGACACTTCTACATTAATGTGGATGCTACCATGATTACGGAGAATCCTGAATGAATTGTGAATAATGATGAGTGGGAAAGTTACAGACGCACAAATATCATACCCCCCAAATATCTAACCTCCCCTGTTATTGTAATGGTGAGAGGTTAGCATGTCTTGGGGGTATTATATTTATGTGTCTGCAACAGTCTGCACTTTAACCTCACAGTCATTGTATCTTTAACCTCACGGTCATTGTATCATTTCAAATCAGTACAGAGCCAACACAACAAAAAATGTGTCACTGTCCCAATACTTTTGGAGCTTACTGTATGTGTTTGTTCTCCTCAAAGAACAGTACGACAGACAGCCAGGTCACTCTCTACAGGGGCCAGTCTCTCTCCACTATCTGGTCTTTGTACATTGCGCTTCCATAGTGCGTACTGACTCTCCTCTGCGACACAGAGAGCCGGGATGTCTTCACTTCAACCATGCAGAACCTGCAGACTCAGGACACAGGAGAGTATGTGTGTGCTGTGGAAAACAGAGGAACCCCCTGCTACATGGCATATCTGTCTCTGACTGTCAATGCAGGTAATATACACTGCTCAAAAAAATAAAGGGAACACTTAAACAACACAATGTAACTCCAAGTTAATCACACTTCTGTGAAATCAAACTGTCCACTTAGAAAGCAACACTGATTGACAATACATTTCACATGCTGTTGTGCAAATGGAATAGACAACAGGTGTAAATTATAGGCAATTAGCAAGACACCCCCAATAAAGGACTGGTTTTGTAGGTGGTGACCACAGACCACTTCTCAGTTCCTATGCTTCCTGGCTGATGTTTTGGTCACTTTTGAATGCTGGCGGTGCTTTCACTCCAGTGGTAGCATGAGACGGAGTCTACAACCCACACAAGTGGCTCAGGTAGTGCAGCTCATCCAGGATGGCACATCAATGCGAGCTGTGGCAAGAAGGTTTGCTGTGTCTGTCAGCGTAGTGTCCAGAGCATGGAGGCGCTACCAGGAGACAGGCCAGTACATCAGGAGTCGTGGAGGAGGCCGTAGGAGGGCAACAACCCAGCAGCAGGACTGCTACCTCCGCCTTTGTGCAAGGAGGAGCAGGAGGAGCACTGCCAGAGCCCTGCAAAATGACCTCCAATAGGCCACATATGTGCATGTGTCTGCTCAAACGGTCAGAAACAGACTCCATGAGGGTGGTATGAGGGCCCGACGTCCACAGGTGGGGGTTGTGCTTACAGCCCAACACCGGGCAGGACGTTTGGTATTTGCCAGAGAACACCAAGATTGGCAAATTCGCCACTGGCGCCCTGTGCTCTTCACAGATGAAAGCAGGTTCACACTGAGCACATGTGACAGACGTGACAGAGTCTGGAGACGCCATGGAGAACGTTCTGCTGCCTGCAACATCCTCCAGCATGACCGGTTTGGCGGTGGGTCAGTCATGGTGTGGGGTGGCATTTCTTTGGGGGGCCGCACAGTCCTCCATGTGCTCGCCAGAGGTAGCCTGACTGCCATTAGGTACCGAGATGAGATCCTCAGACCCCTTGTGAGACCATATGCTGGTGTGGTTGGCCCTGGGTTCCTCCTAATGCAAGACAATGCTAGACCTCATGTGGCTGGAGTGTGTCAGCAGTTCCTGCAAGAGGAAGGCATTGATGCTATGGACTGGCCCGCCCGTTCCCCAGACCTGAATCCAATTGAGCACATCTGGGACATCATGTCTCGCTCCATCCACCAACGCCACGTTGCACCACAGACTGTCCAGGAGTTGGCGGATGCTTTAGTCCAGGTCTGGGAGGAGATCCCTCAGGAGACCATCCGCCACCTCATTAGGAGCATGCCCAGGCATTGTAGGGAGGTCATACAGGCACGTGGAGGCCACATACTCTACTGAGCCTCATTTTGACTTGTTTTAAGGACATTACATCAAAGTTGGATCAGCCTGTAGTGTGGTTTTCCACTTTAATTTTGAGGGTGACTCCAAATCCAGACCTCCATGGGTTGATAAATGTGATTTCCATTGATAATTTTTGTGTGATTTTGTTGTCAGCAACTTTACTATTCAACTATGTAAAGAAAAAAGTATTTAATAAGATTATTTCATTCATTCAGATCTAGGATGTGTTATTTTAGTGTTCCCTTTATTTTTTTGAGCAGTGTAGTACTTATTAGGGGTTCACACCTATTGTTATTCTTCGATGATTTGTTTCCTTGACATGGTCAAATAGGTCAAGCATAGATTAACTTTTTTTTCTATTTTGGCACACAGAAACTAGAGGCCACGAGTAACTTGGCAAAAAGAATGGCACCGATTGGCCTATAGGTGGCGCTGTTATAGGCAGTCTCACTTAAACCCTCATATGCGTCGCCCCGTTTGACCTAGAGACTTGAAACTTTGTATGTAGGTGTCTTTCCTCATGCTGAACAAATTTGCTTCAAGGACCCATAAGGTCCATCAGGATAGATTTTTCTCCCTCTTGGAAATTCTGGAAAAACTTTGAAAAGCGTATTGTCATGAACCATAAGTCAAAATAATGTTATATGGAGGCCCATGGTACATATCTTAACTTAGTTTAAGAAAAGCTAAGTGATTGGTTAAGAGATGGCTGAGTTATTTATAAATCAGGAAATCCGATTGTATGTGTCCATTAAAAAAAGGAAAAAATAAACTATTAACAATTCACTTTTTTGACTATGTAACACTAATTATTACTAAAATTATTCTTCTCATGGACTAAAAGTCAGATTCTCTCCAAATTTGGGGTTAACACAATAGTCATTAAAGAGTTGTAAAATATAAAATGTGTTATATATTTAAAGAGTTATAAAATAATGTTAATGCATTCAGATGGCCACTATACCAGTAGATGCATATTAGCACATACTCTAATATGCTAAAATATGCTAAAAAGACCCATGGTATATTCCTTAACTTAGTTTCAGAAAAGGTAAGGGATTGGTCAAAAGATGGCTGGGTTATTGACAAATCAAAAATCAATTAGAAAATGTTCATCGCTAAGATGAACCACACTGAATTTGGTATTGATATCTCAAAAAACAAGGAAACTATTAAGTCATTCTTTGCATATGCAACACTAATTCTCAAAATCATCTGCAATCATCTTCTCCTCATGAACCATACATCAGATTCACTCCAGATTTTGGATTTCAACTCTTTGCATCAGTCTTTAATGGTTTTGCAAAAAATGGTTGCTGCATTCATATATAGCCGCACTGTACCTATAGATTCACATTAGCATATATGCTAATGCTAAACATATTTTCAAAATCTTCTTCTCATCAACCATAAGTCATAGTGGCGCAGTGGTCTAAGGCACTGCATCGCAGTGCTAGCTGTGCCACTAGAGATCCTGGTTCGAATCCAGGCTCTGTCGTAGCCGGCCGCGACCGGGAGACCCATGGGGCGGCGCACAATTGGCCCAGTGTCGTCCAGGGTAGGGGAGGGAATGGCCGGCAGGGATGTAGCTCAGTTGGTAGAGCATGGCATTTGCAACGCCAGGGTTGTGGGTTCGATTCCAGTATGAAAAATAAATACAATTGTATGCACTCACTAACTGTAAGTCGCTCTGGATAAGAGCGTCTGCTAAATGACAAAAAAAAAAAAAAATAATAATAATAATATTGACTCCAGATTTGGTATATAGACTCAATGAATTAGCCTCTAATTAATTTGAGAATGATTAGCTGCTGCATTCAAAGACGGCCACACTACACCACTAGATGGCCCCATATCACACCAGGGCTATAAGAACTGAACCAATGGACATGGGGCCATGAAATTTGATATGCAAATCTTAAATCCTACATGATAGTGTAGTATCTTAAACAGTCTAGAAATGCTGATTGTTGCAGAAAGTGTGATAGAGGGAACTTGGCCCTAAGATTTTGCTGATGTGGCAAAATGATGTAACTCTACTCTACTGTGCTGGAAACATCTGGAAAACATTACTGATGTTTATGGAAAGAGGAGATGTTGAGTGAGGGAGAAGACTAGGGATTGGTTTTTTAGAATCACACCATAATACGTCATTGGAGGATATAAAACCATGTCTTGAACAATAGAATAAGGAGAATAGCTAATCAGATTGGCTCGGGCTATCTCCAGACATCTGCAGGTGTTGGTCAAAATTCGATGCTGTAAACTCTTTGTTATAATAAACCTTTGAAAACAGAGTACAGTGTCGGCGGATTCCTTTATCATCACAAGCATGGACCAGCAAAAGTGTTTCTTTTAGGCACTACAATAGAGTGCTTGCTTTGTTATCCAACAAATCTTGTGTCCTTTCTGTCATTCTGTGAACCCCGTTCATTGCTTCTCGCAGCTATATTTATAGTTAATCTACGGATTTTAGTTACGCTTTCAAAACAAGATCTCATTAACATCTCTGTGTGATCATCAAGAGTGCGCTTGCTTTGTGTGTATTGTTTCTGTTTCCATACTCCAGGCTTCCCAGGTGTGTCAGTGAGGAGCAACATGGTGTCTGGTAAGAAGGGGGACAGCATCACAGCTAAGTGTCTCTACAGCGACATCCTGGAAGAGCGTGAGATGATGTGGTGTAACAATGGGACACCTGCTGCGAACCGAAGCTCCTGCCTCACTGCAGAGGGAGAACAGGCGTCTCAGGACCATCTCAATCTGCTTATCGATAGGGAGTGTAGCACTTTCACTGTGATGATGAGACACCTGGAGATGAATGACACAGACTGGCACTGATGCATAGCAGGAGACCAGCATATCCCGGTGTACATCTCAGTCCTCAATGCATCTAACGCATGTAAGCTGATAGAACATCACAGATTCACTATCACTCACATATCAGGCTTTGTTGTCCCCTTCAGATGATAAATAATGCTGTTGAAAAACCATTGTACTTTTTAAATGTTTCATTTTCAAGATAAATCTATTGAAACAAGATAATAATAATCATACTTGTTTGTATTTCATGTACAAGTGTCCAGCATGTGGTGCTTGTTATATAAATCTAATGAAGTACTTTTCCTTTCCTATTATAGCAATATCTCCTCCAACCATGAACTTGATCACTTTCCCTTTGGTCTTGACTGAGAGAAACGAATGATGATAACCCAAGGTGAAACCATTATTTTGTATTTATTAGTGTAGATATACTGTAACAAAGAGGCTAATTTGGAGAAATGTTTTGATGTTTTCTAGCTGGGACTGGCTGAGATATCTGGATATTCTGCTGAAAGTTGCTGTTGGCCTGGTATTTGTGGCATGCACCATCCTAGCAGCTCTAGTGATGAGACTACCGAAGTAGGTGTTGTCTTTTCATCACGTTTAGTTTAGTCCAAATTCCTTGTCAAAATGAACATGTGTGATTAGATTATACGTATGGATTTATTTAAGTGAAATTGAACACACTATTCATGTCTTTAAAGACACAAACAGGAAATAACTATAAGGGACACAGGAAAATCAACATGTCTGCATTTTTATTTATTCTTCATTTAATGCGCAAAATTAATGGAACATGACAATGTGTAACAGTGATGATATGGTCAGGGTAACACATGAAACAGAGTATGTTCAAAACACATTTAGTTGATGTATTTATTTTGTAGGAGAAATATACATTCTAAAGTTGAAGGAGGATAGCACTTACTATTCCTAGATCTATAGATGTTCACTGAAGCCAAAACAACAATCACCAACAGCACCATGGCCAACACGATGAGAATAGGAGCATGGCAGGGCAGGTTTAGAAAATAGATTAAAAACATACAACCATTATCAAATAATGGTAACAAAAAGCAAAAGTCAATTTGAGGAAGCAGCACAAGGTACAGACTAACTTGACTCACATGGAAATCAATTCAAATACAGAGGGGGACATCTTGTGGCAAAGCATAGAAGTAATAAATGCAGCAAAAAGAGTCATGGAATATCTTGTGCATCTCTTGCACCAAGAAAAATCTGGCGTTTGAATAGAATACTTTCAGCATCAGACAAGACATACCTGTTGCTCTTGATTTTCTCATCAGTAGTTGTAGATTCAGTGGAAGGAGAACAGCATGTACAGTGAGGGAAAAAAGTATTTGATCCCCTGCTGATTTGGTACGTTTGCCCACTGACAAAGAAATGATCAGTCTATCATTTTAATGGTAGGTTTATTTGAACAGTGAGAGACAGAATAACAACAAAAAAATCCAGAAAAACGCATGTCAAAAATGTTATAAATTGATTTGCATTTTAATGAGGGAAATAAGTATTTGACCCCCTCTCAATCAGAAAGATTTCTGGCTCCCAGGTGTCTATTATACAGGTAACGAGCTGAGATTAGGAGCACACTCTTAAAGGGAGTGCTCCTAATCTCAGTTTGTTACCTGTATAAAAGACACCTGTCCACAGAAGCAATCAATCAATCAGATTCCAAACTCTCCACAATGGCCAAGACCAAAGAGCTCTCCAAGGATGTCAGGGACAAGATTGTAGACCTACACAAGGCTGGAATGGGATACAAGACCATCGCCAAGCAGCTTGGTGAGAAGGTGACAACAGTTGGTGTGATTACTCGCAAATGGAAGAAACACAAAATAACTGTCAATCCCTCGGCCTGGGGCTCCATGCAAGATCTCACCTCGTGGAGTTGCAATGATCATGAGAACGGTGAGGAATCAGCCCAGAACTACACGGGAGGATCTTGTCAATGATCTCAAGGCAGCTGGGACCATAGTCACCAAGAAACCAATTGGTAACAGACTACGCCGTGAAGGACTGAAATCCTGCAGCGCCCGCAAGGTCCCCCTGCTCAAGAAAGCACATATACAGGCCCGTCTGAAGTTTGCCAATGAACATCTGAATGATTCAGAGGAGAACTGGGTGAAAGTGTTGTGGTCAGATGAGACCAAAATCGAGCTCTTTGGCATCAACTCAACTCACTGTGTTTGGAGGAGGAGGAATGCTGCCTATGACCCCAAGAACACCATCCCCACCGTCAAACATGGAGGTGTAAACATTATGCTTTGGGGGTGTTTTTCTGCTAAGGGGACAGGACATTCACCGCATCAAAGGGACGATGGACGGGGTCATGTACCGTCAAATCTTGGGTGAGAACCTCCTTCCCTCAGCCAGGGCATTGAAAATGGGTCGTGGATGGGTATTCCAGCATGACAATGACCCAAAACACACGGCCAAGGCAAAAAAGGAGGGGCTCAAGAAGAAGGACATTAAGCTCCTGGAGTGGTCTAGCCAGGCTCCAGACCTTAATCCCATAGAAAATCTGTGGAGGGAGCTGAAGGTTCGAGTTGCCAAACGTCAGCCTCGAAACCTTAATGACTTGGAGAAGATCTGCAAAGAGGAGTGGAACAAAATCCCTCCTGAGATGTGTGCAAATCTGGTGGCCAACTACAAGAAACGTCTGACCTCTGTGATTGCCAACAAGGGTTTTGCCACCAAGTACTAAGTCTTGTTTTGCAGAGGGGTCAAATACTTATTTCCCTCATTAAAATGCTAATCAATTTATAATATTTTTGACATGCGTTTTTCTGGATTTTTTGTTGTTGTTATTCTGTCTCTCACTGTTCAAATAAACCTACCATTAAAATTATAGACTGATCATGTCTTTGTCAGTGGGCAAACGTACCAAATCAGCAGGGGATCAAATACTTTTTTCCCTCACTATAGGTTGTATTGTTGTTAGTGGAGAAGTCAGTTTGAAAGAACGGATTGTGATGTATGGAACTGAGACAGTTGATGGATATGGAGTTGCAGAGCCATATGAGGATGTTACTGTCAGAGCAGAGACTACTAATGCGGAAGGTCTTTGAGGCAGAGGTAGCTGTGGAGTCTGAATGTGGAGAATGCTGAGTGTAACATGGGCAGAGTTGGAGTAGTCACTGCTTCAGTGGAAGGAAACAAAAACGAGTACAGTCAAAAATGTTGCAGGAAGAGAAAAATATTACAAATTAAATACCTTTGCAAACATTGTCTCACCTAGCTATTTTAAGATGAAAGCACTAACTGTAAATCACTCTGGATTATAGTGTCTGCTAAATGACTAAAATGAAATTAAAATGAAAAACATTGCACAAAGCAACTTCAGTGTAACAATGTCCTCATTATTAAAGAAACATATTGAACATCATTTTTTATCACAAGCCAAGTACTGTTTGAAAGTGCAAGAGTCTCTAGGCCAATTCTGTATCAGTACTTACTGACCTGCAATGTTCCTGTGTGTTGTGGGTCTCTGGGTGACATTGATATGAACTGCGGCCTGTAGGACTCCAACAGAACACCAGTACCAGCCTTCATCTTTCTTCTCCAGTTGCCTCAAGGTCACGTTGAACACTCCTGTCTTGTCCTCACTCATCACAATAGACAAGAATGCCGGTCTCCACTCCTGCACCACTTCTTCTCTCTGTATCGGAGTGTGTCACTGTAGAGACACTGTACACTGACCCGCTCCTCACCAGATTCCAGCTTATCAACCACTGACAGATCTGGAGAGGCTGATGGAAAGGATATACAGTGGGGAGAACAAGTATTTGATCCACTGCCGATTTTGCAGGTTTTCCTACTTACAAAGCACGTAGAGGTCTGTAATTTTTATCATAGGTACACTTCAACTGTGAGAGACGGAATCTAAAACAAAAATCCAGAAAATCACATTGTATGATTTTTAAGTAATTAATTTGCATTTTATTGCATGACATAAGTATTTGATCACCTACCAACCAGTAAGAATTCCGGCTCTCACAGACCTGTTAGTTTTTCTTTAAGAAGCCCTCCTGTTCTCCACTCATTACCTGTATTAACTGCACCTGTTTGAACTCGTTACCTGTATAAAAGACACCTGTCCACACACTCAATCAAACAGACTCCAACCTCTCCACAATGGCCAATACCAGAGAGCTGTGTAAGGACATCAGGGATAACATTGTAGACCTGCACAAGGCTGGGATGGGCTACAGGACAATAGGCAAGCAGCTTGGTGAGAAGGCAACAACTGTTGACGCAATTATTAGAAAATGGAAGAAGTTCAAGATGACGGTCAGCCCAGAAATATACGGCAGGACCTGGTCAATGACCTGAAGAGAGTTGGGACCACAGTCTCAAAGAAAACCATTAGTAACACACTACGCCGTCATGGATTAAAATCCTGCAGCGCACGCAAGGTCCCCCTGCTCAACCCAGCGCATGTCCAGGCCCGTCTGAAATTTGCCAATGACCATCTGGATGATCCAGAGGAGGAATGGGAGAAGGTCATGTGGTCTGATGAGACAAAAATATAGCTTTTTGGTCTAAACTCCACTCGCCGTGTTTGGAGGAAGAAGAAGGATGAGTACAACCCCAAGAACACCATCCCAACCGTGAAGCATGGAGGTGGGAACATCATTCTTTGGGGATGCTTTTCTGCAAAGGGGACAGGACGACTGCACCGTATTGAGGGGAGGATGGATGGGGCCATGTATCGCGAGATCTTGGCCAACAACCTCCTTCCCTCAGTAAGAGCATTGAAGATGGGTCGTGGCTGGGTCTTCCAGCATGACAATGACCCGAAACACACAGCCAGGGCAACTAAGAAGTGGCTCCGTAAGAAGCATCTCAAGGTCCTGGAGTGGCCTAGCCAGTCTCCAGACCTGAACCCAATAGAAAATCTTTGGAGGGAGCTGAAAGTCCGTATTGCCCAGCGACAGCCCCGAAACCTGAAGGATCTGGAGAAGGTCTGTATGGAGGAGTGGGCCAAAATCCCTGCTGCAGTGTGTGCAAACCTGGTCAAGACCTACAGGAAACGTATGATCTCTGTAATTGCAAACAAAGGTTTCTGTACCAAATATTATGTTCTGCTTTTCTGATGTATCAAATACTTATGTCATGCAATAAAATGCAAATTAATTACTTAAAAATCATACAATGTGATTTTCTGGAAAAAAAATTCTCTCACAGTTGAAGTGTACCTATGATAAAAATGACAGACCTCTTCATGCTTTGTAAGTAGGAAAACCTGCAAAATCGGCAGTGTATCAAATATTTGTTCTCCCCACTGTATATCATTATTATTGCTGTAATATGCTACATTTCTTCAGACTTCTGTCAAGAAAGTATGCAATGCAAACAGTAATACAAAGTCAAAAAAGTACATTCAAGTGAAGCTCACCTTGGGTTACTGTGATGTCCAGGGATACTTTGACATCTGGCTTGCCTATCACACCCACTTTCAGAGCACACCAGGACCTGTTGGTGTCAGTCTCCTGCAGGTTCCCTCATGGTCACAGTGAAGACCAGCTCCTCTGTGTTGTCTGTGATTGACATGCCGTCTCTGCTCCGCCTTGGGTCGGTACTGGCCATCACTGTACATAAGGGTCAGGATCTGCCCTTACACCAGTATTTGACATGGTCTCTGAACATGTGGTGGTGGTGACAGGTGATAGTGATGGCTTCTTCACTCTTTTCAGTACATTTCGTCACCATCCACAGGCTGTTGCAACCTGTATTGAATGAATAGATAGTATCCTGTTCAGTGCCATCCATTTAAAATGAATGTGTGAATGCATATTAGAATACGCTGGATATTGGTTTACTCTGTCTCTAGAAAAGCTCAAATATTTCTGTAGCTCTAAAACCGTGATTTATGAGCATCTTTTATTTGTTACTCAAAGGATAATGGGGAATATAGGGTCAACGGTGAGGAATTAAGAAACCACCAGCTTCACAGTATGTCAATACTGCTTCCTCTAATACACGAGAACAGTACTGAATGTGCTTTTTATGTAGCACATATTTCTAAACCATAGATTTTTCAATATGGGTAGGCCTATATTTTGTTGTTTAGGGAATGCAATATTATAAAAGGCTTTAAGGACTTTTGATGCAATTACCACACCCAAGACTTAAAAACACTTCAGAATCTGATCAACTATCAAAAGTTAGAGATCCCTAAAATATCCATACAGTATAATAAATATGACTTGTCACATTAAATGAGAGGCTTACCTGATGGCCCATGGTCGAAGACAAGGACGAGAAGATAAAGAGAAACCAAAATGTATGCACACATGACTAAGTCACTTTGGATAAAAGTGTCTGCTAAATGGCATATATATTATACTTATTTTTTCTAATTGTGTCAGTACCAATGTTAGTCTACTCTCTCCTTAGTCAAATAGACTTGTCAAAGTAATGTGTAAATGTGTGAGCTGGTGCAATACGCATCAGTATGCCTACTCACAGTGTCTTCTATAGTCAGGTTGCATTTGCAAGGACAATGACTCTCACTTCCTAATCAGTGCGTCATAGTCCACACATTGACACTTCCTATGAGTAACAGATCCATGCGTTATAGTAACCCATTACTGTGCAACACTGTACTGGAGTGTCTGCATGTGTTCATTAAGTGTTGCAACTTACACAATTGCCACAGCTTGTTTGGTCAGAACAAGGTGAGAATGTTATCAAGTTAGTCAATGGACAACAACCACCAACGAAAGTCTATGTGTAAATCATGACACAATTAAGAAAATATTTTCTCAGTTTATTCGGAACTGTATTAGATTGTTGAACTTAATGATGATCCAATTCATCTCACTCTACTATAACTAATTATGTGGTATTGTATTTATTCCAATCCTATGACACCTGACCTACTACTCACTAAAGATCATATCTGTACTTCTACAGATGGGGGTTCATTACAACCTTGCTCTAATGTCTTCATACAGAATTGTTGGTGACGTTTTAAAGTTCCCATCCTGGTTGAACCCTTTCCCACAGTTAGAGCAGACCAGTGTTTTGGTTCCACTGTGGATGAGGAGATGGGATTTCAGGTGAGCCGCTCTGAAGAAACTCCTATCACACTGAGTGCATTGAAACGTCTTCTTCCCTGTGTGGTTCTGCTGGTGGCATATAAAAGGTCTCCCTTAGGCTAAAACTCTGTCCACACAGAGCAGTGGAAAGGCCTCTCTTTGCTGTGTGTCCATTGGTGGTATGTCAATGCCCATTTCCTACCGAAACATTTTTCACTTTGGGGGCAACTGAACGGTTTCTCCCCTTTATGTGTCAACTGATGTCTCATAAGGTCTCTGGAAAAGCCAAAACATTTGTCAAACCGAGAGCACTGACATGGTGATTCTCACGAAACTAGAACAAAAAACGATCATGAAAAAAACATACCATAGAAGGGTCCTTTGGAGGAAGGATTGTTGACCTATATTTGACATTTGTATATTAAAGCATAATTAAGAAATCATTAATTTAAGTTGGAACATTTGTGACATTCTGGCCATAACCAGGACTCCTTTACTCCATAATGTTTCATCTGTAGGTGATACAAAGAAGAAAATGGTGTCATATGAAGCGTTACCGCTCATTCAATAAAATCAAATAAAATCATTTTATTTGCCACATGCGCCGAATACAACAGGTGTAGACATTACCGTGAAATGCTTACTTACAGCCCTTAACCAACAATGCATTTATTTTTAAATAAAAAAGTAAAATAAAACAACAAAGTGTTGAGAAAAAAAGAGCAGAAGTAAAATAAAATAACAGTAGGGAGGCTATATACAGGGGGGTACCGGTGCAGAGTCAATGTGCGGGGGCACCGGCTAGTTGAGGTAGTTGAGGTAATATGTGTGGGTAGAGTTAAAGTGACTATGCATAAATAATTAACAGAGTAGCAGCAGCGTAAAAAGATGGGGTGGGGGTGGGGGGCAGTGCAAATAGTCCTTGTAGCCATGATTAGCTGTTCAGGAGTCTTATGGCTTGGGGGTAGAAGCTGTTGAGAAGCCTTTTGGACCTAGACTTGGCGCTCCGATACCGCTTGCCGTGCGGTAGCAGAGAGAACAGTCTATGACTAGGGTGGCTGGAGTCTTTGACAATTTTAAGGGCCAAACATTAATTTAGGAATATAGAAAATATACAATTTTAGATTTAGAAAATGTTTCAATATATTGTTGAACATAATATACTCTACAGGCATATCAAAGTTCCAGTGGGATTTCTGCAATCCTTCCTCCAAAGGATCCTTCTATGGATTAAATGTCATGAAAATCAACAAAATCATAGTCTTATTTTGTTCTAGTTTCATGAAGAATCACCCAAAAAGGCTTTTCTCCTGTGTGGGTTTTCTGGTGTGCTTTGAGAGTTTTCAGCCGGTAGAATGACTTCTTACACCTGAGGCAATCATAGGGTCTCTCTTAAGTGTGGGTCATTTGATGTCTTTTTAGATGGGCTGGTCTTCTGTATCCTTTTCCACACTGAGAGCATTTATATGGTCTCTCTCCTGTGTGGGTCATTTCATGACTGGTCAGATGGGATTGTGTCCGGTATCCTTTTGCACACTGAGAGCATTTAAATTGGCTCTCTCCTGTGTGGATCATTTCATGGCTGGTCATTTGGGTTTGTTCTATGAATCCTTTCCCACAGTCAAAGCATTTATATGGTCTCTCACTAGTGTGAGTCCATCTGTGTCTCTTAAGGTCTCTGGAAAATACAAAACATTTGTCACACTGAGAGCACTGATAAGGCTTTTCTCCTGTGTGGATTTTCTGGTGTGCTTTTAGATGGGCTGGTGTTCGGTATCCTTTTCCACACTGAGAGCATTTATATGGTCTCTCTCCTGTGGGGATCATTTCATGGCTGGTCAGTTGGGTTTGTCTTCGGAATCCTTTCCCACATCTTTTTTTATGTTTTTTAAGTGCATCCGCATAGACGTAGTTCTTCCCACAGTCTGCACAGTGATAATCTTTCTCTCCTGTGTGACTCCTCTGATGTGTTTTCATAACATATTTATTGGAGAAGCTCTTGCCACATTGCAGGCACATGGCTGGGGGCAGCTGTGAACACTTTTTTTTTGTTGCTATTATTTCCCCAGACTTCAGCAGAGTGATGTACTCTTCAGGGTGGGCCCTCTTGAGGTGCCCGTGGAAAAAACGTTCTATGGTGAAACCAAGCGTACAATGGGGGCATGGGTAGAAAGAGGTGGACTGCCCTTTAGAGTCACCTAAAGGAAAGAGAGAAAAACATCAACTGAACTGCAGTTCTATTTCATTATAGAGCCATAGTTAATAAGCAATGAAACATTTGTCACGTGGTGCCTTCAGAAAGTATTCTCACCCCTTTACTTTTCCACATTTTGTTGTGTTACAGCCTGAATTTAAAATTGATTAAATTTAGATTTTTTGGTCACTTGCCTACACACAATACCCCATAATGTCAAAGTGAATTTATATTTTTAGAAATGTTTACAATTTTAGAATTAGAAAAGCTGAAATGTCTTGACTCAATAAGTATTCAACCCCTTTCTTATGGCAAGCCTAAATAAGTTCAGGAGTAAACATTTGCTTAACAAGTCACATACTAAGTTGCAAGGACTCACTCTGTGCAACAATAGTGTTTGACCTGATTTTTTAATGAATACCTCATCTCTGTACCCCACATATACAATTATCTGTAAGGTCCCACAGTCAAGTATTGAATTTCAATCACAGATTCAACAACAAAGACCAGGGAGGTTTTCCAATGCCTCGCAAAGAAGGGTACCTATTGGTAGATGGGTGTAAAAAATAAAGCAGACATTGAATAACCCTTTGAGCATGGTGAAATTACACTTTGGATGTATTTGTATTCATTATGGATCCCCATTAGCTGCTGCCAAGGCAGCAGATACTCTTCTTGGGGTCCAGCTAAATTAAGGCAGTTATACATTTAAAAAACAATACAATACATTCATAACAGATTTCACAGCACACTAAGTGTGTGCCCTCAGGCCCCTACCCCACTACCACATATCTACAACACAAAATCAATGTGTACGTGTGTGTATAGAGCATATGTTATCATGTGTATGCATATGTCTGTGCCTATGTTTGTGTTGCTTCACAGTCCCCGCTGTACCATAAGGTGTATTTGTATCAGTTTTTTTTAAAAATCTGATTCTACTGCTTGCATCAGTTACCTGATGTGGAATAGAGTTCCATGTAGTCATGGCTCTATGTAGTACTGTGTGCCTCCCATAGTCTGTTCTGGACTTGGGGACTGTGAAGAGACCTCTGGTGGCATGTCTTGTGGTGTATGCATGGGTGTCTGAGCTGTGTGCCAGTCGTTCAAACCGACAGCTCGGTGCTTTCAACATGTCAACATGTCAACACCTCTCACAAACACAAGCAGTGATGAAGTTAATCTCTCCTCCACTTTGAGCCAGGAGAGATTGACATGCATATTATTAATGTTTGCTCTCTGTGTACATCCAAGGGCCAGCCGTGCTGCCCTGTTTTGAGCCAATTGCAATTTTCCTAAGTCCCTCTTTGTGGCACCTGACCACACGACTGAACAGTAGTCCAGGTGCGATAAAACTAGAACCTGTAGGACCTGCCTTGTTGATAGTGCTGTTAAGAAGGTAGAGCCCCTACAACTCATCCAGAATGCCGCAGCCCGTCTGGTGTTCAACCTTCCCAAGTTCTCTCACGTCACCCCCCTCCTCCGCACACTCCACTGGCTTCCAGTTGAAGCTCGCATCCGTTACAAGACCATGGTGCTTGCCTATGGAGCAGTGAGGGGAACGGCACCTCTGTACCTTCGGGCTCTGATCAGTCCCTACACCCAAACGAGGGCATTGCGTTCATCCACCTCTGGCCTGCTGGCTCCCTTCCTCTGCGGAAGCATAGTTCCCGCTCAGCCCAGTCAAAACTGTTCGCTGCTCTGGCACCCCAATGGTGGAACAAGCTCCCTCACGACGCCAGGACAGCGGAGTCACTCACCACCTTCCGGAGACATTTGAAACCCCACCTCTTTAAGGAATACCTGGGATAGGATAAAGTAATCCTTCTACCCCCCCCAAAAAAAAATTGTAAAGTGGTTATCCCACTGGCTATAGGGGTGAATGCACCAATTTGTGAGTCGCTCTGGATAAGAGCGTCTGCTAAATGACGTAAATGTGCCCTTGAGCAAGGCACTTAACCCTAATTGCTCCTGTAAGTCGCTCTGGATAAGAGCGTCTGCTAAATGACTATAATGTAAAATGTAGAGCAGCACTTTATTATGGACAGACTTCTCACCATCTTAGCTACTGTTGTATCAATATGTTTTAACCAAGACAGTTTACAATCCAGGGTTACTCCAAGCAGTTTAGTCACCTCAACTTGCTCAATCTCCACATTATTTATTACAAGATTTAGTTGAGGTTTGGAGTTTAGTGAATGATTTGTTCCAAATACAATGCTTTTAGTTTTAGAAATATTTAGGACTAACTTATGCCTTGCCACCCACTCTGAAACTAACTGCAACTCTTTGTTATGTGTTGCAGTCATTTCAGTCGCTGTAGTAGCTGACATGTATAGTGTTGAGTCATCCGCATACATAGACACTCTGGCTTTACTCAAAGCCAGTGGCATGTCATTAGTAAAGATTGAAAAAAGTAATGGGCCTAGACAGCTGCCCTGGGGAATTCCTGATTCTCCCTGGATTATGTTGGAGAGGCTTCCATTAAAGAACACCCTCTGTGTTCTGTTAGACAGGTAACTCTGTATCCACAATATAGCAGGTGGAGTAAAGCCATAACACATACGTTTTTCCAGCAGCAGACTATGATCAATAATGTCAAAAGCCGCACTGAAGTCTAACAAAACAGCCCCCACAATATTTTTATTAACAATTTCTCTCAGCCAATCATCAGTCATTTGTGTAAGTGCTGTGCTTGTTGAATGTCCTTCTCTATAAGCATGCTGAAAGTTTGTTGTCAATTTGTTTACTGTAAAATAGCATTGTATCTGGTCAAACACAATTTTTCTCCAATAGTTTACTAAGGGTTGGTAACAGGCTAATTGGTCAGCTATTTGAGCCAGTAAAGGGGGTTTCCTATTCTTAGGTAGCGGAATGACTTTTGCTTCCCTCCAAGCCTGGGAACACACACATTCTAGTAGGCTTATAGGCAAATAGGAGTGGCAATTTCGTCCGCTATCATCCTCAGTAATTTTCCATCCAAGTTGTCAGACCCCGGTGGCTTGTCATTGTTGATAGACAACAATAATTTGTTCACCGCCTTCCACACTCACTTTAGGGAATTCAAAATTACAACCTTTGTCTTTCATAATTTGGTCAAATATACTTGAATGTGTAGTGTCAGCAATTGTTGCTGGCATGTCATGCCTAAGTTTGCTAATCTTGCCAATGAAAAAATTATTTAAGTAGTTGGCAATATCAGTTGGTTTTGTGATGAATGAGCCATCTGATTCAATGAATGGAGCTGAGTTTGCCTTTTTTCCAAAAATTTCATTTAAGGTGCTCCAAAGCTTTTTACTATCATTCTTTATGTCATTTATCTTTGTTTCATAGTGTAGTTTCTTCTTCTTTTTATTCAGTTTAGTCACATGATTTCTCAATTTGAAATAAGTTTGCCAATCGGTTGTGCAGACAGACTTATTTGCCATTCCTTTTGCCTCATCCCTTTCAACTACACCATTTTTAAATTCCTCATCAATCCACAGGGATGTAACAGTTTTTACAGTCATTTTTTTAATGGGTGCATGCTTATTAGTAACTGGAATAAGCAATTTCATAAATGTGTCATGTGCAGTGTCTGTTTGCTACTCATTACACACCACGGACCAACATATATTCTTTACATCAACAACATAGGAATCACTACAAAACTTATTGTATGACCTCTTATACACAATATTAGGCCCAGCCTTTGGAACTTTGGTTTTCCTAGATATGGCTACTATATTGTGATCACTACATCCAATGGATTTGGATACTGCTTTCAAACAAATCTCTGCAGCATTAGTAAAGATATGATCAATACATGTTGATGATTTAATTCCTGTTCTGTTTGTAACTACCCTGGTAGGTTGACTGATAACCTGAACCAGGTTGCAGGCACTGGTTACAGTTTGAAGCTTTCTCTTGAGTGGGCAGCCTGATGAAAGCCAGTCAATATCGCAGCTTCCCAACAGAATCGGCTTTAGGTGAGGCAGATGAACCTGTAGCCATATTACTTCAACAGTATTTGACATGAAATCCTCTCTAATCTAACAGGAATGTGGTTCTGAATATAAACAGCAACACCTCCACCATTGGCATTTCTATATTTTCTGTAAATGTTTTAACCTTGTATTGCTACCACTGTATCATCAAATGTATTATCTAAGTGAGTTTCAGAGATAGTCAGAATATGAATGTCATCTGTTACTAGCAAATTATTGACTTCATGAACCTTGTTTCTTAAGCTACATATGTTAACGTGGGCTATTTTGAGCACTTTTCTTCTGGGATGCTTATTTGTTTTTATTGCTTTACTGGGAAGCTTAGCAGCAGATGTGCTCATGTTCTTTATGTTAGTGCAGGGTGAGCTGCACACAGTGGACTTCCTCCTCGGGCACACCGGCTCAGTGCTAACAGTATAAATCTGGTTCTTAGGCACATGATTACTGCATACAACAGCTGTAGGATCAGCAGAGACATTCAGGGCAGTTAGAGGGACATACATTAGGTTACTTATATTGTGTCTACTGACGCCCCTGGTGTAATGTACATTTGCTGAAGCGTTTTGACAACTCTGCATCACAATGGTAGGGATTAGCTGAGCTGGGGTCATGGTTAAGTAATTGTCTCATCGCAGCCTTATAATGCTGTGAAAGGATCCAGGAACCCAAATGATATGGGTGGATCCCATCCTCCTTATAAAACATGTTTTGTCTCCAAAAGGTATCGAAATTGTCAACAAAAGTTACACCCATTGAGCTGCAATAATCACGTAGCCAGTTGTGAAGAACAAGAATTCTGCTAAAGCGTTCAATGCCACGATTCAGAGGGCACAGGGCCAGATATGTTTTTTTTTGTTAGTGTCTAGCAGAGAGTCAATCAGCTCTTTAAATCCAGTTTCAACTGTTCAGAGCTGCCCTTCATAATGTCATTAAAACCCACATGGACTACGATATAATCGATTTCCATGTCCTGGCGTAGTACATTTGGGAGCAGCTTAGTAATGTCATTTACTCGAGCTCCGGGATAGGACATTGTTTTTGCACAAGGAACGGTCACATTTCTAACCATGGAGCTGCCCAAAATCACGGCTGGCGAGAAGGACGAGGAAATCCGCCCACTCCCACGCTTCACAGGATGGATGCCTCCGACAGATGGAGAAGCCCCGCTCGATCCATAGCAGGGACGGAAGGTTGCCGACGTCGACATCATAGTAGTAGGCACTGCGGCCGCAGACACAGGCACCCCCAGCAACAAAGGTGCAGGAAGATCAGGCTCCAGGACGGCGAAAATATTCGTTGTTTGTATCCGCTCCGGACCTCTCGTTGGAAGTGTAGACTGCTTTGCGGGAGGTCGCTGTCTTCGGCTTCCACGGCTCGTGACATGCGACCATCGTTGATTGCCTTTCGACGGCGCTATCAGATGGGGGAGCTCCGGGCAACACCGGCCAGTCAGATAACGACAAACTACAAGGCGGAGATGCATCCAACAAGCGCGAACGCCGTCCAGCCACCGTGTATCAATACACCCAGTCACTACAAAGATGCAGGCTTCCTACCTAACTCAGTTGCCGGAGAGGAAGGAAACTGATCAGGGATTTCACCATGAGGCCAATGGTGACTTTAAACAGTTACAGAGTTTAATGGCTGTGATAGGTGTCGTGGCAAAATTACAACTTTTGTTATGCACATGCAGTGTATGAGCCTTAAACCTGTAAATGTCCAACTGTCTGTTTGGAGGTCTTGTAAGAAGAAGCTGGGATTTTTCCACTCTGCCTCTGTTCAACTTAGTCACACGGTCAAGACAAAGACCCTCTGAGAGTGACCACAGTGTCTCAGTCCATCCTGTCTTCCACCATCTTCCAAGGGCACAGCTGTGTGGAGATATGAAGAGAACGGAGGCTGGCTTGAACAGAGAGGAGTAACAGAACTAACGTTCTCACTTGTTTGTGCGCTATGACCCGATACAGCATTTTTAGGTCCACTATATAAGACGTCAGCATTTCCAGTTTGTTTGGCTCTCGGCGATCACCTACGGGTGGTCGTTGACCAGCTCCATTATTGCAATAATTAATCGATATCAAATAAAGATTGATTGTTTGAAGAAATTACAAAGTCCCTCTCACTTGATTAGAATTTCCACGACATAGGAGAAAACTGAGGATGGATCAACAACATTGTAGGTATTCCACAATACTAACCTAATTGACAGAGTGAAAAGAAGGAAGCCTGTATAGAACACAAATATTCCAAAACATGCATCCTGTTTGCAACAAGGCACTAAAGTAATACTACAAAGCAATTAACGTCTTGTCCTGAATACAAAGTGTTATGTTTCGGGCAAACACATTACTGAGTACCACTCTCCATATTTTCAAGCATAGTGGTGGCTGCATCATGTTATAGGTATGCTTGTAATCATTAAGGTCTGGGGAGTTTTTCAGGTTAAAAAAAGAAACGAAATGGAGCTAAAGACAGGGAAAATCCTAGAGGAAAACCTGGTTCAGTCTGCTTTCCACCAGACACTAGGAGATGAATTCACCTTTCAGCAGGACAATAACCTAAAACACAAGGCCAAATCTACACTGGAGTTGCTTACCAAGAAGAGAGTGAATGTTCCTGAGTGGCCGAGTTACAGTTTTGACTTAAATATACTTGAAAATCTATGGCAAGACCTGAAAATGGTTGTCTAGCAATGATCAACAACTATTTTGACAGAGCTTTAATAATGTTTTTAAAAATAATGGGCAAATGTTGCACAATCCAGGTGTGGAAAGCTCTTATTGACTTACCCAGAAAGACTCTCAGCTGTAATTGTTGCCAAAGGTGATTTTACAAACTATTGACTCAGGGGTGTGAATACTTATGTAAATTTGATATGTCTGTATTTCATTTTCAATAAATTAGCAAAAAGTTATAAAAACATGTTTTCACTTTGTCATTATGGGGTATTATGTGTAGATGGGTGAGAAAAAAATCTATTTAATCAATTTTCAATTCAGGCTGTAACAACAAAATGTGGAATAGGTCAAGGGGTATGAATACTTTCTGAAGGCACTGTACATGCAACATTATTATATCTCTACACCATAACTGCAACCCACCCCACCAATGGTACTCACTGAAATCAGCAGCATCTGGTGCCGTCCCTGGATCCAATGATGTCCTGCTGCAATCTTCAATCTTCAAACCTATTGAAACGTCACGCTCATGGTTTCCAGAGTCCTTTAAAGCAGAGATGAGGGGGGATTCAGTTCAGTCAGAAAGTCAGTTACCTTTAAGAATTTGCTAAATACTAACTAAGCACTCAAGCTAGCAGCTGCTCAAGAAAGCTATGCTTTGTATTTGTGAAATCTTCACTTTATTAAAATAAAATACAACTTTATTAGTCACATGCTTCGTAAACAACAAGTGTGGACTAACAGTGAAATGCTTACTTGCAGGCCCTTCCCAACAATGCAGAGAGAAATAAAATAGAGAAATAATAGAAAAGTAATAACAGATACACAATGAGTAACGATAACTTGGCTATATACAAGGGGTACCAGTACCGAGTCGATGTGCAGGGATACGAGGAAAATGAGGAAGATATGTACCTACAACTAGGAATGAAGTGAGATAGTAAACAGTAGCAGCAGCGTATGTGAGGAGTCAAAATAGTATTTTTGGTTAACTATTTAGCAGTCTTATGCTTGGGGGTAGAAGCTTTTAAGGGTCCTGTTGGTTTCCGACTTGGTGCATAGGTACCGCTTGCAGAGAGAACAGTCTATGACTTGGGTGGCTAGAGTCTGATTATTTTTAGGCCCTTCCTCTGACACCGCCTGGTATAGAGGTCCTGGATGGCAGGGAGCTCGGCCCCAGTGATGTACTGGGCAGTACACACTACCCTCTGTAGCGCCTTGTGGTCAGATGCAAAGCAGTTGCCATACCAAGTGGTGATGCAGCCAGTCAAGATGCTCTCAACGGTGCAATTGTATAACTTTTTGAGGATCTGAAGGCCCATGCCAAATCTTTTCAGCCTCCTGAGGGGTAAGAGGCGTTGTCGTGCCCTCTTCACGATTTTGTTGGTGTGTTCGGACCATGATAAATCCTTAGTGATGTGGACACCAAGGAACTTGAATCTCTCAACCCTCTCCACTATAGCCCCGTCAATGTGAATGGGGGTGTGCTCGGCCCTCCGTTTCCTGTAGTCCACAATCAGCTCCTTTGTCTTGCTGACGTTGAGGAAGAGGTTGTTGTCCTGGCACCACACTGTCAGGTCTCTGACCTCCCTATAGGTGGTCTCATCGTCGTCGGTGATCAGGCCTACCACCGTTGTGTCGTCTGCAAACTTAATGATGAAGATGGAGTCGTGCGCGGCCACGCAGTTGTGGGTGAACAGGGAGTACAGGAGGGGACTACGCACGCACCCCTGAGGGAACCCTGTGTTGAGGGTCAGCTTGGCAGATGTGTTGTCGCCTACCCTCACCACCTGGGGGCTGCCCATCAGGATATCCAGGATGCAGTTGCAGAGGGAGGTGTTTAGTTCCAGGGTCCTTAGCTTAGTGATTAGCTTGGAGGGCACTATGGTGTTGACCGCTGAGCTGTAGTCAATAAACAGCATTCTCACGTACAGTGGGGGGAAAAAGTATTTAGTCAGCTACCAATTGTGCAAGTTCTCCCACTTAAAAAGATGAGAGAGGCCTGTAATTTTCATCATAGGTACACGTCAACTATGACAGACAAATTGAGAAGAAAAAAATCCAGAAAATCACATTGTAGGATTTTTTATGAATTTATTTGCAAATGATGGTGGAAAATAAGTATTTGGTCACCTACAAACAAGCAAGATTTCTGGCTCTCACAGACCTGTAACTTCTTCTTTAAGAGGCTCCTCTGTCCTCCACTCGTTACCTGTATTAATGGCACCTGTTTGAACTTGTTATCAATATAAAAGACACCTGTCCACAACCTCAAACAGTCACACTCCAAACTCCACTATGGCCAAGACCAAAGAGCTGTCAAAGGACACCAGAAACAAAATTGTAGACCTGCACCAGGCTGGGAAGACTGAATCTGCAATAGGTAAGCAGCTTGGTTTGAAGAAATCAACTGTGGGAGCAATTATTAGGAAATGGAAGACATACAAGACCACTGATAATCTCCCTCGATCTGGGGCTCCACGCAAGATATCACCCCGTGGGGTCAAAATGACCACAAGAACGGTGAGCAAAAATCCCAGAACCACACGGGGGGACCTAGTGAATGACCTGCAGAGAGCTGGGACCAAAGTAACAAAGCCTACCATCAGTAACACACTACGCCGCCAGGGACTCAAATCCTGCAGTGCCAGACGTGTCCCCCTGCTTAAGCCAGTACATGTCCAGGCCCGTCTGAAGTTTGCTTGAGTGCATTTGGATGATCCAGAAGAGGATTGGGAGAATGTCATATGGTCAGATGAAACCAAAATATAACTTTTTGGTAAAAACTCAACTCGTCGTGTTTGGAGGACAAAGAATGCTGAGTTGCATCCAAATAACACCATACCTACTGTGAAGCATGGGGGTGGAAACATCATGCTTTGGGGCTGTTTTTCTGCAAAGGGACCAGGACGACTGATCCGTGTAAATAAAAGAATGAATGGGGCCATGTATCGTGAGATTTTGAGTGAAAACCTCCTTCCATCAGCAAGGGCATTGAAGATGAAACGTGGCTGGGTCTTTCAGCATGACAATGATCCCAAACACACCGCCCGGGCAACGAAGGAGTGGCTTCGTAAGAAGCATTTCAAGGTCCTGGAGTGGCCTAGCCAGTCTCCAGATCTCAACCCCATAGCAAATCTTTGGAGGGAGTTGAAAGTCTGTGTTGCCCAGCGACAGCCCCAAAACATCACTGCTCTAGAGGAGATCTGCATGGAGGAATGGGCCAAAATACCAGCAACAGTGTGTGAAAACCTTGTGAAGACTTACAGAAAACGTTTGACCTGTGTCATTGCCAACAAAGGGTATATAACAAAGTATTGAGAAACTTTTGTTATTGACCAAATACTTATTTTCCACCATAATTTGCAAATAAATTCATTAAAAATCCTACAATGTGATTTTCTGGATTTTTTTTCCTCATTTTGTCTGTCATAGTTGACGTGTACCTATGATGAACATTACAGGCCTCTCTCATATTTTTAAGTGGGAGAACTTGCACAATTGGTGGCTCACTAAATACTTTTTTCCCCCACTGTAGGTGTTCCTTTTGTCCAAGTGGGAAAGGGCAGTGTGGAGTGCAATAGAGATTGCATCATCTTTGGATCTGTTGGGGTGTCATGCGAATTGGAGTGGGTCCACGTTGTCTGGGATGATGGTGTTGATGTGAGCCATGACCAGCCTTTCAAAGCATTTAATGGGTACAGATGTGAGTGCTACGGGGCGACAGTCATTTAGAATGGTTACCATGGCATTCTTGGGCACAGGGACTATGGTGGTCTGATTGGAACATGTAGGTATTACAGACTGGGTCAGGGAGAGGTTGAAAATGTCAGTGAAGACACTTGCCAGCTGGTCAGCGCATGCTCGGAGTACGCGTCCTGGTATCCGTCTGGCCCTGTGGCCTTGTAAATGTTGACCTGTTTAAAGTTCTTACATCTGCTACGGAGAGCGTGATCACACAGTCGTCCGGGAAAGCTGGTGCTCTCACGCATGGTTCAGTGTTGCTTGCCTCGAAGTTAGCATAGAAGGCATTTAGCCCATCTGGTAGGCTCGCGTCACTGGGCAGCTCGCGGCTGGTTTTCCCTTTGTAATCCGTGATAGTTTGCAAACCCTGCCACAGGGGGCTTAGCATCCGATTCATCAGACCACTTACTGTGAGTTTTTGCTTGTAATCAGGAGGATAGAGTAAATGGTCAGATTTGCCAAATGGAGGGGCGAGAGAAAGCTTGGTATGTGTTAGGTGATCTAGATTTTTTTTCTCCTTTAGTTGCACAGCTGACACACTGGTAGAAATTAGGTCAAACGGAATTCAGTTTTCATGCATTAAAATCCCATGCCACTAGGAGCTCCACCTCTGGATGAGCATTTTCTTGTTTGCTTAAGGCCCTATACAGCTCGTTGAGTGCGGTCTTAGTGCCTGCATCAGTTTGTGGTGGTAAATAGACAGCCACGAAAAATATAGATAAAAACTCCCTTGGTAAATACTATGGTCTACAGCTTATCAAGAGGTATTCTAACGAGCAGAACCTCAAGACTTCCTTAATATTAGAGATTGCGCACCAGCTGTTGTTAACAAAGACACAAATACCACCCTTGAGCTTACCCGACGCTGCCATTCTGTCCTGCCCGTGCATAGAAGAACCAGCTAGAAAATTATCCATGTATTTGTTCAGCCAAGTTTCTGAGAAACATAGGATATTACAGTTCTTCAGGTCCTGTTGAAAGGATCGTCTCGAACGGAGCTTATCCAGTTTATTCTCCAGTGATTGTACATTCGCCAATAAAACAGAGGGTGGAGGCGGTTTATTTACTCGCCGCCATAGTTTCATAAGGGTGCCCGCACGTCAGTCTCTATATCGCTGTCTCTTTCTCTTCCGAGTGTCGGGGATTAGGGCCTGGTCCGGGGTGAGCAGTACGTCCTGCGATGCCGACTCATTGAAGTAGAAATCTTCATCCAAATCGAGGTTAGTGATCGCTGTTCGCATGTCCAGAAGCTCTTTTTGGTCATAGGAAATGATGGCGGAAACATTTTGTACAAAAAAAGAAAAAATAGCAGAATTGGTCAGGAGCCCGTAAAACGTCCGCTACACATTCCAGCGCCATTCTCACACTGAAGCTATAGGCTTAAGTTTAGACATTGATGCCACACCAATACCTGGCATACTTCTTGTTTATGTCAGTAGCCCACTCCAAATGCAGTCACATAGTGGCAGAAAGTACCAGTCTTCATTCTCTTCTTTCTTCACTGTAATTAAGGCAACTTTCTCTTCATCTACTGGTATTAGGGAGCATTCTTCAGACTCCTCTTTGACTGGGACTGGAGAAGGCAGCACCTGACTCAGAGAAAACTTAATTCATTCAGTATCATTCTAACAATAACTCTGGGAAGCACTTACCTTTACTTTGAGATAGGTCATGCCTTTATGTCCACACTCTTGCTCTGTGACTCCATGGATGTCTGAAACTGGGTCAAAGGAGGGATCTTGTTCATCAGGGTCCTCATTTTGAAAAACCTGGGACGTTTCAACTCCTAATGGCACAGCTGAAATCTGAAGTTCTTTAGCCTCCTCTTTGACCTGCCTCCAATGCAGTGAGTGATCCTAGAACAGACCATGGTTGGTGTTAGAAGAATAAAATCAATTTGACCTATAAAACTTGTTAATGAATAGCCAATCATTTTAGATATTGTATAATTAAATTGCTTCTCATTCTGAAGAATGCATTAAATGTGGGTTAACCTACAAAAAGCTCTTCTGGCTGACCACTGCTTTCAGATCTCCCATATTTATCCACTGGATCCATCTTCATCAGATGATGATCAGACTTGTGACCTGTCAATAACAACAACA
The DNA here is from genome assembly GCF_020615455.1 of Coregonus clupeaformis. Classification (NCBI taxonomy): domain Eukaryota; kingdom Metazoa; phylum Chordata; class Actinopteri; order Salmoniformes; family Salmonidae; genus Coregonus; species Coregonus clupeaformis. The sequence goes on along the minus strand of NC_059211.1, from coordinate 38,628,500 downwards.
AAAAAAACACCCAAATGTTGAGTTAGATCAAAAGGCTCAACAACAAAGCCAAAATGAAAGGCAACAATGCACCAAACGTTGATTTTAGCTAAAGGGCAATTTCATAGTAACGGAATTATGCTGAGACTCAGATCTTTCACTTTGAAAAAGAACGCCAAACAAAAACAATTGATAGCAAAGTTGAAGTAAATGTGTTTTTGTAACATTGTCAGTGGACATTGTTAAAAGTAGGCTAGTCCTTGTGCATAGAGTTGTATGGTTTGTTAAATAACTATGCAGATGCAAAGTTAGGTAAGAGAATTACGGTATTAATCTGTTTTTTTATGTGACCAAGTTTTCAAAAAAACTGTTAAATAAATGCTCCAAATTACGATTCAAAGATGTCTGCAGAAAGAAAGGGCAGTCAGCTATGATATATGACAACTTGAGTTTAAAAAAAACTACAGTAGGTGAAGTGGATTAACACCTGGTAAGATAATTATGGTAATGAGATGACAACCTGGGTACCTGATTTGTACTCCAGAGAAATGCATAATTGTGGATTTGAATGTAATTATCTTCATGATGATGATGTAGCCTGAATAGGCACATAGAGGTAGAAATAGGTAATATGCTCTCATCAACGTAATGTCTTCTTTTAGCAATTTGTATGGATATTTAAAAGGCGGTAATTGACTAAACTCATTTTCTTGGGCTTTCCACTAGATGTTGGAACATTGCTGCGGGGACTTGCTTCCATTCAGCCACAAGAGCATTAGTGAGGTCGGGCACTGATCTTGGGCGATTAGGCCTGGCTCTCAGTCGGCGTTCAAATTCATACCAAAGGTGTTTGATGGGGTTGAGGTCAGGGCTCTGTGCAGGCCAGTCAAGTTTTTCCACACTGATCTCGACAAACCATTTCTGTATGGACCTCGCTTTGTGCACGGGGGCATTGTCATGCTGAAACAGGAAAGGGCCTTCCCCAAACTTACGCCACAAAGTTGGAAGCACAGAATCGTCTAGAATGTCATTGTTTTGTAGCGTTAAGATTTCCCTTCACTGGAACTAAGGAGCCTGAACCATGATAAACAGCCCCAGACCATTATTCCTCCTCCACCAAACTTTACAGTTGGCACTATGCATTGGGGCAGGTAGTGTTCTCCTGGCATCCGCCAAACCCAGACTTGTCCGTCAGACTGCCAGATGGTGAAGTGTGATTCATCACTCCAGAGAACGTGTTTCCACTGTTTCAGAGTCCAATGGTGGCGAGCTTTACACCTCTCCAGCAGACACTTGGCATTGCGCATGGTGATTTTAGGCTTATGAAGCTCCCGACGAACAGTTCTTGTGCTGACGTTGCTTCCAGAGGTAGTTTGGAACTTGGTAGTTTGTGTTGCAACCAAGGACAGACGATTTTTATGCGCCACGCACTTCAGTGGTCCCGTTCTGTGAGCTTGTGTGGCCTACCACTTGGCGGCTCAACCGTTGTTGCTCCTAGACGTTTGCACTTCACAAAAACAGCACTTACAGTTGACCGGAGCAACTCTAGCAGTGCAGAAATTTGACAAACAGACTTGTTGGAAAGGTGGCATCCTTTGACGGTGCCACGTTGAAAGTCACTGAGCTCTTCGGTAAGGCCATTCTACTGCCAATGTTTGTCTATGGAGATTGCGTGGTTGTGTGCTCGATTTTATACACCTGTCAACAACGGGTGTAGCTGAAATAGCCAAATCCACTAATTTGAAGGAGTGTCCACATACGTTTGTATATTTAGTCTATGTGAAAACAGCGTGTTTCTATGATCTGTGGTTAAAAATATAAGGTTTTTGCCCTAACACTACACAACTGATTCAAATTATCAAAGCTTGATGATTAGTTGATTATTTGAATCAGCTGTGTAGTGCTAGGGCAAAAACCAAAACATGCACAGAGTTTGGCAAACCCTGTTAAATCTAGCCCAAGGGAGGATATTTTCTTGCTCCCCACATCACCGCGAATCTGTGTTTAAAAATCAGTTTTTAAAATGATGTCATCAGGTAGAACTTAACTTTATATTATTTTCTTCAAAACGTATAAAATGTGCCGTTTTCACATATGTTGACACCAGTGGAGGCTGCTGAGGGGAGGACGGCTCATAATAAATGATGGAACAGAGTAAATCAAACACATGGAAACCAGCCCCATCCTCCCCAATTAAGGTGCCACCAACCTCCTGTGGTTGACACTGGTATTGTGCTGGAGATAATGAAAATTAGTTTGAAAAGTGGTGGAGTTGCCCTTTAAGTCTTTGTCTGAATATTTGCTTTTCAACATTTGTCAGTGGCATGGTGACATACAGTGGGGGAAAAAAGTATTTAGTCAGCCACCAATTGTGCAAGTTCTCCCACTTAAAAAGATGAGAGAGGCCTGTAATTTTCATCATAGGTACACGTCAACTATGACAGACAAAATGAGGAAAAGAAATCCAGAAAATCACATTGTAGGATTTTTAATGAATTTATTTGCAAATTATGGTGGAAAATAAGTATTTGGTTAATAACAAAAGTTTCTCAATACTTTGTTATATGCCCTTTGTTGGAAATGACACAGGTCAAACATTTTCTGTAAGTCTTCACAAGGTTTTCACACACTGTTGCTGGTATTTTGGCCCATTCCTCCATGCAGATCTCCTCTAGAGCAGTGATGTTTTGGGGCTGTCGCTGGGCAACACGGACTTTCAACTCCCTCCAAAGATTTTCTATGGGGTTGAGATCTGGAGACTGGCTAGGCCACTCCAGGACCTTGAAATGCTTCTTACGAAGCCACTCCTTCGTTGCCCGGGCGGTGTGTTTGGGATCATTGTCATGCTGAAAGACCCAGCCACGTTTCATCTTCAATGCCCTTGCTGATGGAAGGAGGTTTTCACTCAAAATCTCACGATACATGGCCCCATTCATTCTTTCCTTTACACGGATCAGTCGTCCTGGTCCCTTTGCAGAAAAACAGCCCCAAAGCATGATGTTTCCACCCCCCATGCTTCACAGTAGGTATGGTGTTCTTTGGATGCAACTCAGCATTCTTTGTCCTCCAAACACGACGAGTTGAGTTTTTACCAAAAAGTTCTATTTTGGTTTCATCTGACCATATGACATTCTCCCAATCCTCTTCTGGATCATCCAAATGCACCCTAGCAAACTTCAGACGGGCCTGGACATGTACTGGCTTAAGCAGGGGGACACGTCTGCACTGCAGGATTTGAGTCCCTGGCGGCGTAGTGTGTTACTGATGGTAGGCTTTGTTACTTTGGTCCCAGCTCTCTGCAGGTCATTCACTAGGTCCCCCGTGTGGTTCTGGGATTTTTGCTCACCGTTCTTGTGATAATTTTGACCACACGGGGTGAGATCTTACGGGGAGCCCCAGATCGAGGGAGATTATCAGTGGTCTTGTATGTCTTCCATTTCCTAATAATTGCTCCCACAGTTGATTTCTTCAAATCAAGCTGCTTACCTATTGCAGATTCAGTCTTCCCAGCCTGGTGCAGGTCTACAATTGGGTTTCTGGTGTCCTTTGACAGCTCTTTGGTCTTGGCCATAGTGGAGTTTGGAGTGTGACTGTTTGAGGTTGTGGACAGGTGTCTTTTATACTGATAACAAGTTCAAACAGGTGCCATTAATACAGGTAACGAGTGGAGGACAGAGGAGCCTCTTAAAGAAGAAGTTACAGGTCTGTGAGAGCCAGAAATCTTGCTTGTTTGTAGGTGACCAAATACTTTTTTTCCACCATAATTTGCAAATAAATTCATTAAAAATCCTACAATGTCATTTTCTGGATTTTTTTCTCAATTTCTCTGTCATAGTTGACGTGTACCTATGATGAAAATTACAGGCCTCTCTCATATTTTTAAGTAAGAGAACTTGCACAATTGGTGGCTGACTAAATACTTTTTTCCCCCACTGTATGTGAATAATACACTGCTCAAAAAAATAAAGGGAACACTTAAACAACACAATGTAACTCCAAGTCAATCACACTTCTGTGAAATCAAACTGTCCACTTAGGAAGCAACACTGATTGACAATACATTTCACATGCTGTTGTGCAAATGGAATAGACAACAGGTGGAAATTATAGGCAATTAGCAAGACACCCCCAATAAAGGACTGGTTTTGCAGGTGGTGACCACAGACCACTTCTCAGTTCCTATGCTTCCTGGCTGATGTTTTGGTCACTTTTGAATGCTGGCGGTGCATTCACTCTAGTGGTAGCATGAGACGGAGTCTACAACCCACACAAGTGGCTCAGGTAATGCAGCTCATCCAGGATGGCACATCAATGCGAGCTGTGGCAAGAAGGTTTGCTGTGTCTGTCAGCGTAGTGTCCAGAGCATGGAGGCGCTACCAGGAGACAGGCCAGTACATCAGGAGACGTGGAGGAGGCCGTAGGAGGGCAACAACCCAGCAGCAGGACCGCTACCTCCGCCTTTGTGCAAGGAGGAGCAGGAGGATCACTGCCAGAGCCATGCAAAAGGACCTCCAGCAGGCCACAAATGTGCATGTGTCTGCTCAAACGGTCAGAAACAGACTCGGTGAGGGTGGTATGAGGGCCCGACGTCCACAGGTGGGGGTTGTGCTTACAGCCCAACACCGTGCAGGACGTTTGGCATTTGCCAGAGAACACCAAGATTGGCAAATTCGCCACTGGCGCCCTGTGCTCTTCACAGATAAAAGCAGGTTCACACTGAGCACGTGACAGATGTGACAGAGTCTGGAGATGCTGTGGAGAACGTTCTGCTGCCTGCAACATCCTCCAGCATGACTGGTTTGGCGGTGGGTCAGTCATGGTGTGGGGTGGCATTCTTTGGGGGGCCGCACAGCCCTCCATGTGCTCGCCAGAGGTAGCCTGACTGCCATTAGGTACCGAGATGAGATCCTCAGACCCCTTGTGAGACCATATGCTGGTGCGGTTGGCCCTGGGTTCCTCCTAATGCAAGACAATGCCAGACATCATGTGGCTGGAGTGTGTCAGCAGTTCCTGCAAGAGGAAGGCATTGATGCTATGGACTGGCCCGCCCGTTCCCCAGACCTGAATCCAATTGAGCACATCTGGGACATCATGTCTCGCTCCATCCACCAACGCCACGTTGCACCACAGACTGTCCAGGAGTTGGCGGATGCTTTAGTCCAGGTCTGGGAGGAGATCCCTCAGGAGACCATCCGCCACCTCATCAGGAGCATGCCCAGGCGTTGTAGGGAGGTCATACAGGCACGTGGAGGCCACACACACTACTGAGCCTCATTTTGACTTGTTTTAAGGACATTACATCAAAGTTGGATCAGCCTGTAGTGTGGTTTTCCACTTTAATTTTGAGGGTGACTCCAAATCCAGACCTCCATGGGTTGATAAATTTGATTTCCATTGATAATTTTTGTGTGATTTTGTTGTCAGCACATTCAACTATGTAAAGAAAAAAGTATTTAATAAGATTATTTCATTCATTCAGATCTAGGATGTGTTTAAGTGTTCCCTTTATTTTTTTGAGCAGTGTACATTTGAGTGGAATGACTGATGGACAATTGAATTAATCTTTATTACAAGATTAATGCTATCAAGATATTTATAATCAATTGATTCACCAAATGATGTACAGTACCAGTCAAAAGTTTGGACACACCTACTCATTCAAGGGTTTTTCTTAATTTTTTTACTATTTTCTACATTGTAGAATAATAGTGAAGACATCAAAACTATGAAATAACACATATGGAATCATGTAGTAACCAAAAAAGTGTTAAACAAATTCTTCAAATAGCCACCCTTTGCCTTGATGACAGCTTTGCACACTCCTGGCATTCTCTCAATCAGCTTCACCTGGAATGCTTTTCCAACAGTCTTGAAGGAGTTCCAACATATGCTGAGCACTTGTTGGCTGCTTTTCCTTCACTCTACCGTCCGACTCATCCCAAACCATCTCAATTGGGTTAAGGTCAGGTGATTGTGGAGGCCAGGTCATCTGATGCAGCACTCAATCACTCTCCTACTTGGTAAAATAGCCCTTACACAGCCTGGAGGTGTGTTGGGTCATTGTCCTGTTGAAAAACAGATGATAGTCCCACTAAGCGCAAACCAGATGGTGTATCGCTGCAGAATGCTGTAGAATGCTGTGGTAGCCATGCTGGTTAAGTGTGCCTTGAATTCTAAATAAATCACAGAGTGTCACTAGCAAAGCACCCCCACACCATAACACCACCTCCTCCATGCTTTACGGTGGGAAATACACATGCAGAGATCATCCGTTCACCCACACCGCGTCTCACAAAGACACGGCGGTTGGAACCAAAAATCTCCAATTTGGACAAGTTTTCACCGGTCTAATGTCCACTGCTCGTGTTTTTTGGCCCAAGCAGGTCTCTTCTTATTATTGGTCCTTTAGTAGTGGTTTCTTTGCAACAATTCGACCATGAAGGCCTGATTCACACAGCCCCCTCTGAACAGTTAATGTTGAGATGTGTCTGTGACTTGAACTCTGTGAAGCATTTATTTGGGTTGCAATTTCTGAGGCTGGTAACTCTAATGAACTTATCCTCTGCAACAGAGTTAACTCTGGGTCTTCCATTCATGTGGCGGTCCTCATGAGAGCCAGTTTCATCATAGCGCTTGATGGTTTTTGCGACTGCACTTGAAAAAACTTTCTCTTTGCTTATTTGAGCTGTTCTTGCCACAATATGGACTTGGTCTTTTAACAAATAGGGCTATCTTCTGTATATCCCCCCTACCTTGTCACAACACAACTGATTGGCTCAAACGCATTAAGGAGGAAAGAAATTCCACAAATTAACTTTTAAGAAGGCACACCTGTTAATTGAAATGCATTCCAGGTGACTACCTCATGAAGCTGTTTGAGAGAATGCTAAGAGTGTGCAAAGCTGTCATCAAGGCAAAGGGTGGCTATTTGAAGAATTTCAAATATAAAATATATTTTGATTTGTTTAACACTTTTTTGCTTACTACATGATTCCATCTATGTTATTTCATAGTTTAGATGTCTTCACTATTATTCTACAATGTAAAAATAATAGTAAAAATAAAGAAAAACCCTTGAATGAGCAGGTGTCCAAACTTTTGACTGGAAGTGTATATCAGAGGAGGCTGGTGGGAGGAGCTATAGGAGGACGGGCTCCTTATATTGGCTGGAATGGAATAAATGTAACAGTATCAAACACATCAAACATATGGAAAGCACGTTTGACTATGTTCCATTTATTCCATTCCAATGAGCCCGTCCTCCTCTAGCTCCTCGTACCAGCCTCCGGATATATATATAAATCATTGGATTCACCCCTTCACCCCCCCCCTGAATTTGAGAAAGAACCTCTTCACAGTCAAACGCTTTTAAGTGGATGTAGATTCGGAAAGTCCTAAAGAGGGATAGCTAGATCCACAATGATATCCCAGGTGCATTTGATGATGAAGGACCACAAACAGACAAACTCTTAGCTTTCATTAGCCAGCAGATCCGACCTGCTTGCTTACAGCTGCACTAGGGTCGGACAGGCTTCCAGTGTAGAGTTTTTACTGCCATCTGCTGGGCATGACATGAGTGAATCCTACTGTCGTACAGTTGTGTCAGAGAACGAAAAGGACTGCCTTGAAGAATTTTGAACTACTAGACCAATGTACCATGAAGAACAGACGTTTAATTAGGTGGTATTGTATTACATTATTAAATGGGACTTGCGAAGCAAACGTCCCATTCTAAATCTTCAACATATTTCTTATTATTTGGAACACTACTCCTCCTACACCGTTTAAGCTAGAAATGCCGTTCAAACTTTAAAACGCTCAGATCGGTCCGGAATAGTGTGCTTGTATACAACTTTTTGATATCTTTGATACTTTTGAAGTGGTACTTTTTTTGGTCCTCCTTTTTGTCCTCCATCCACTTACATGGGATTTCCTCAAGAGTCTAAAAGGCCCCATTGTGACATCATCACTTCAACTTCCATTCACTGTAAATGCAATAATGCAACTTTTGATACAAATCAGCTACTTATTCCATTTGCAACAACTTGGACAAAAAGTTGAAGCATTTACATCTTCGTCTACTTCTCTGCTACTCAAATCTGGAATTTGAAAAAAATGTGTATTCTAATAAAAAGTTACAGCTGTTTTAGTAACCGCATCAACAACATTTTATGTAACTTTTATACAAACTGCCGTTTTGACCACCACCACAAAACGTTAGACAAAAAGTTAGAGGGTATGAAATCTTCCTCTACTTCTCTGCTATTCATATCTGTTCGCGGATCAAACATATCCGTTACAGATCTAACAATACAGCTGTTTTAGTAACTGCTTTACATTTTTTCTCCAACTTTTCCAAACAACTGCCGTTTTGACCACTCCCCCAACAATTCAGACAGAAACAGAGGGTATGAAATCTTCCCCTACTCCTCTGCTTGTCAAATCCAAAACCTGATTAGGAATAGCATCTACCAATCTGTAGATCAAGCTGTTTTAGTAACCCATCAACTGCTCTCTTTCTAGCTGCAGTAAGTAATTTCAGAAGCTAGCAGATCAATTATTTACCAACAGCTGCAAATTCCAATAAAACTACATCACGTTTTGAAGTTCACTTTCCTTGCTTTGTCTAACACTATCTTGAATCTAGCAAATAAGTTTTGTGGGTCAGAGTGCAGTATTTAGTTAATATTAAAGCACAAACTTTAATATTAATATTATTAGCATGTTTCAACAGCTTCTACCCCCAAGCCATAAGACTCCTGAACAGCTAATCATGGCTACCCGGACTATTTGCACTGCCCCCCCACCCCATCCTTTTTACGCTGCTGCTACTCTGTTAAGTATTTATGCATAGTCACTTTAACTCTACCCACATGTACATATTACCTCAACTACCTCAACTAGCCGGTGCCCCCGCACATTGACTCTGCAACGGTACCCCCCTGTATATATAGCCTCCCTACTGTCACTTTATTTTACTTCTGCTCTTTTTTTCTCAACACTTTTTGTTGTTGTTGTTTTATTCTTACTTTTTTTGTTTAAAATAAATGCACTGTTGGTTAAGGGCTGTAAGTAAGCATTTCACTGTAATGTCTGCACCTGTTGTATTCGGCGCATGTGACCAATAACATTTGATTTGATTTGATGTTTCTCACACTTGCTTTAGCCAAAAGGGAGCAGTGTTGCCAAGGCTACTGTTGTCTAGCAACGCTTGACTCGCAGGAATTAATGTCTTCATAACACTTTAAATTCCCATGATTTGTCAATCTGTTTCAGACCGAACAGCTAGCAGTAAGATTAAGAATACTTTCCCAGTCTGGACGACCTAGAATGACAAAGAGAAGATTTCTAATGCTTACTAGCTTTGTCCTCCTTTTCCAGGATCATGCTCCGTGCTCTAAATAACTTACCTGGCTAGTTTGCCTGTCCCTAAAGTGAAGGGTGGGCTGTACCCCTCTGATTGGATAGAGCGGGTAAGCTTCTACCAATAAAAAGGTAGTTTTTTGTCTGAGTTTAGAGTGACAAAAAGTGTCTAGCTGACATCTACTAACAACTCTCTGTGTAATCATTGAGCAGCCTAAACAGAGTGGTTGCTATGGATACTCACAGACACAGAGGGCAAAAATTATAACGAGGGTGAGGACAGTGACAACAATTACTGACCAAAACACAAATATTGACCACACAACGACTGAACCACACAACTACAGACTACAACCACACAACTACTGACCACAACTATACAACTTCTGACCACAACCTCACAATAGAGCGTATTAGGAATAGCTTCTACCAATAAAAAGTTAGCGGTTTGTTGGAGTTTAGAGTGACAAAAACTTTCTAGCTGACGTCTACTAACAGCTCTCTGTGTCATCATTGAGCAGCCCAAACGGAGCCTTTGCTATGGATCCTCACAGACAGAGGGCAATTATGAATAGGGTGAAGAGAGTGACCACACAACTACTGACCACAACTTCTGACCACAACCACTGACCACATCTAGTGACCACAACCCACACAACTACTGACAACCACAACTTCTGCCCACACAACTACTGACCACACATCTAAAATCACCATAACTACTGACCACCACAATTACTGACCAAAACCACTTAGCCACAATTACTGAGCACAACCACACAACTTCTAAACACATCTAGTTACCACAACCACACATCTTGTGACGACAACCACACAAATACTGACGACAACCACACAACTTCTGATCAAACAACTACTCACCACATAACAACTACTGACCACAACTACAACACTTCTGACCACAACCACAAAACTACTGACCACAAGCACACAACTTTTGACCACATACAGTGGGGTAAAAAAAGTATTTAGTCAGCCACCAATTGTGCAAGTTCTCCCACTTAAAAAGATGAGAGAGGCCTGTAATTTTCATCATAGGTACAAGTCAACTATGACAGACAAATTGAGGAAAAAAATTCCAGAAAATCACATTGTAGGATTTTTAATGAATTTATTTGCAAATTATGGTGGAAAATAAATATTTGGTCACCTACAAACAAGCAGGATTTCTGGCTCTCACAGACCTGTAACTTCTTCTTTAAGAGGCTCCTCTGTCCTCCACTCGTTACCTGTATTAATGGCACCTGTTTGAACTTGTTATCAGTATAAAAGATACCTGTCCACAACCTCAAACAGTCACACTCCAAACTCCACTATGGCCAAGACCAAAGAGCTGTCAAAGGACACCAGAAACACAATTGTAGACCTGCACCAGGCTGGGAAGACTGAATCTGCAATAGGTAAGCAGCTTGGTTTGAAGAAATCAACTGTGGGAGCAATTATTAGGAAATGGAAGACATACAAGACCACTGATAATCTCCCTCGATCTGGGGCTCCACGCAAGATCTCACCCCGTGGGGGTCAAATTGATCACAAGAACGGTGAGCAAAAATCCCAGAACCACACGGGGGGACCTAGTGAATGACCTGCAGAGAGCTGGGACCAAAGTAACAAAGCCTACCATCAGTAACACACTACGCCGCCAGGACTCAAATCCTGCAGTGCCAGACGTGTCCCCCTGCTTAAGCCAGTACATGTCCAGGCCTGTCTGAAGTTTGCTAGAGTGCATTTGGATGATCCAGAAGAGGATTGGGAGAATGTCATATGGTCAGATGAAACCAAAATAGAACTTTTTGGTCAAATCTCAACTCGTCGTGTTTGGAGGACAAAGAATGCTGAGTTGCATCCAAAGAACACCATACCTACTGTGAAGCATGGGGGTGGAAACATCATGCTTTGGGGCTGTTTTTCTGCAAAGGGACCAGGACGACTGATCCGTGTAAAGGAAAGAATGAATGGGGCCATGTATCGTGAGATTTTGAGTGAAAACCTCCTTCCATCAGCAAGGGCATTGAAGATGAAACGTGGCTGGGTCTTTCAGCATGACAAAGATCCCAAACACACCGCCCGGGCAACGAAGGAGTGGCTTCGTAAGAAGCATTTCAAGGTCCTGGAGTGGCCTAGCCAGTCTCCAGATCTCAACCCCATAGAAAATCTTTGGAGGGAGTTGAGAGTCCGTGTTGCCCAGCGACAGCCCCAAAACATCACTGCTCTAGAGGAGATCTGCATGGAGGAATGGGCCAAAATACCAGCAACAGTGTGTGAAAACCTTGTGAAGACTTACAGAAAACGTTTGACCTGTGTCATTGCCAACAAAGGGTATATAACAAAGTATTGATAAACTTTTGTTATTGACCAAATACTTATTTTCCACCATAATTTGCAAATAAATTCATTAAAATCCTACAATGTGATTTTTATGGAGAAAAAAATCTCATTTTGTCTGTCATAGTTGACGTGTACCTATGATGAAAATTACAGGCCTCTCTCATCTTTTTAAGTGGGAGAACTTGCACAATTGGTGGCTGACTAAATACTTTTTTCCCCCACTGTAACTACTGACCACACAACTGCTGACCACATCTAGTGACCACAACCACACAACTTCTGACCAAATTTGGGGACCACAACCAAACAACTACTGACCACAACCACACAACTACTGACCACACAACTTCTGACCACAACTTCTGACCACATCTAGCGACCACAACCACACAGCTACTGATCACAACCACACAACTTCTGCCCACACATCTAAAATCACCATAACTACTGACCACCACAATTACTGACCACAAGCACCTAGCTACAACTACTGAACACAACTACTGACCCCTACCACACAACTACTGACCACAACCACACAACTTCTGACCACAACCACACAACTTAAAACCTTATAACTACTGACCACTCAACTACTGACCACAACCCCAGAACTTCTGACCACTCAACTACTGACCACTCAACTTCTGACCACAACCACACAACTACTGACCACAACCACAAGTTCTTCCCATACAACTACTGACCACACATCTAAATCACCATAACTACTGACCACCACAATTACTGACCACAAGCACCTAGCCAAACTACTGACCACAATTATTGACCACAACCACACAACTGCTGACCACATCTAGTGACCATAACCACACAACTGCTGACCACAACCACACAACTTCTGACCACACAACTACTGACCACAACCACACAACTGCTGACCACATCTAGTGACCATAACCACACAACTGCTGACCACACAACTACTGACCACAACCACACAACTTCTGACCACTCAACTACTTACCACAACCACACAACTACTGATCACACAACTTCTGACCACAGCCACACAACTTCTGACCACAACCACACAACTTTTGACCTTATAACTACTGACCACTCAAATACTAACCACAGGAACCTAGCCACAACTACTGACCACATCTAGTGACCACAACCACACAATTGACTACAACCACACAACTTCTGACCACATAACTACTGACCACTCAACTACTGACCACAACCACACAACTTCTGACCACAACCACACAACTACTGAACACTCAACTACTGACCACAACCACACAACTAATGACCACACAACTACTGACCACAACCACAACCACACAACTACTGACCACTCAACTACTGACCACAACCACACAACTACTGACCACACAACTTCTGACCACATATAGTGACCAAAACCACACGTCTGACCAGAATCACATAACTACTGACCACTCAACTACTGACCACAACCACACAACTTCTGACCACAACCACACAACTACTGACCACTCAACTACTGACCACAACCACACAACTACTGACCACACAACTTCTGACCACATCTAGTGACCAAAACCACACGTCTGACCAGAATCACAACTGCTGACCACAACCACACAACTGCTGACCACAACCACACAACTACTAACAGCCACACAACTTCTGACCACAACCACACAACTGCTGACCACATCTAGTGACCACAACCACACAACTACTGAAAACAACCATACAACTGCTGACCACAACTACACAACCACACAACTACTGACCACTCAACTACTGACCACAACCACACAACTACTGACCACACAACTTCTGACCACATATAGTGACCAAAACCACACGTCTGACCAGAATCACAACTGCTGACCACAACCACACAACTGCTGACCACAACCACACAACTACTAACAGCCACACAACTTCTGACCACAACCACACAACTGCTGACCACATCTAGTGACCACAACCACACAACTACTGAAAACAACCACACAACTGCTGACCACAACCACACAACTACTAACAGCCACACAACTTCTGACCACAACCACACAACCACTGACCACAAAACTACTGACCACATACACACAACTTCTGACCACAACCACACAACTGCTGACCACAACCACACAACAACACAACTTCTGACCACAACCACACAACTACTGACCACAACCACACAACTTCTGACCACAACCACAAAACTGCTGACCACAACCACACAACTGCTGACCACATAACTTATGACCACATCTAGTGACCAAAACCACAATGTCTGACCAGAACCACACAACTACTGACCACAACCACACAACTACTGACACCCACACAACTTCTGACCACAACCACACAACTGCTTACCACATCTATTGACCACAACCACACAACTACTGACCACAACCACACTTCTGACCACATCTAGTGACCACAACCACACAACTACTGACAACAACCATACAACTTCTGACCACAACCACACAACTGCTGACCACAACCACACAACTACTGACCACATCCACACAACTTCTGATCACAACCACATAACTGCTGACCACAAAGCCCCAGCTTTAATCTTCGTTATACTTCTTCGGCACGCTACTCCTCCTACACCGTTTAAGCTAGAAACGCCATTCAAACTTTAAAACTTGCAGAATGGTCTCACTCAAGTTGCTTGTTTACAACTTTTTGATATCTTTTATACTTTTAATGTTATAAATTTTTTAGTCTTTATTTTTGACAATCTTCATTCACTTTCATGGTATTTTCTCAACATTCTAAAGCTCCCTATTGTGACATCACTTCCAACTGCCATTCACTGTAATGCAAAAATACAACTTTGGACAAATATAATCTACTTTGATCACTTTTCTAACAACTTAGACAAAAAGTTATATGATATCTTGGTCTACTTCTCTGATATTCAAATCTGAAATAATAACATAAATATCCGGTACGGATCTAACAATATAGCTGTTTTAGTTACCGCATTTAGTTACTCACAGACACAGAAGGCAAAAATTATGATGATGGTGAAGAGTGACCACAATTACTGGCCAAAACAACCCAAATATTGACCACATAACTGAACCACATACCACAACCACACAACTTCTGACAACACCCACACAACTTCTGACCACAACCACACATTTGCTTACCACATCTAGTGACCACACCCACACAACTACTGACCACACCCACAACTTCTGACCACACAACTACTGCCCACTCAATTACTGACCACAACCACACAACTTCTGACCACAACCACACAACTAATGACCACAACCACACAACTAATGACCACATCGAGTAACCACACAACTACTGACCACAACCACACAACTTCTGACCACAACCACTGACCACCACCACACAACTTGTGACCACACAACTACTGACCACATCGAGTAACCACACAACTACTGAACTCAACCACACAACTTCTGACCACAACCACACAACTTCTGACCACAACCACACAACTACTGACCAAATCTAGTGACCAGTCACACAACTACCGACCACAACCACACAATGTCTGACCACAATCACACAACTACTGACCACAACCACACAACTTCTGACCAACTCAACTACTGACCACAACCACACAACTACTGACCACAACCACACAACTTCTGACCACAACCACACAACTATTGACTACAACCACACAACTACTGACCACTCAACTACTGACCACATCGAGTAACCACACAACTTCTGACCACAGTCACATAACTACCGACCACAACCACACGATGTCTGACCACAATCACACAACTACTGACCACAACCACACAACTTCTGACCCACTCAACTACTGACCACAACCACTGACCACAACCACAAAACTACTGACTACACAACTACTGGTCTAGCTCTGGTCTGCGCTATAAATTATAACTACTTACATTTCTATAAATTTGCATATAATTATTACCAACAATAATTATAACTCTTCAACTGTTCAAGCTAGATACACCAAACCAACTTTCACATGTTCAGGCTATCCTAATGACAAATTATTTAAAAAACTTGTGACCACACAACTTCTGACCACATCGAGTAACCACACAACTACTGACCTCAACCACACAACTTCTGACCACAACCACACAAATTGTGACCACACAACAACTGACCACAACCACAAAACTTCTGACCACTACCACACAACTTCTGACCACTACCATACAACTGCTGACCAAATCTAGTGACCACAGTCACACAACTACTAACCACAACCACACAACTACTAACCACAACCACACAACTTCTGACTACAACCACACAACTACTGACGACACAACTACTGACCACAACTACTGACCACATCGAGTAACCACACAACTACTGACCACAACCACACAACTTCTGACCACAACCACACAACTACTGACCAAATCTAGTGACCAGTCAAACAACTACCGACCACAACCACACAATGTCTGACCACAATCACACAACTACTGACCACAACCACAACTTCTGACCCACTCAACTACTGACCACAACCACACAACTTCTGACCACTATCACACAACTTCTGACCACTACCACACAACTGCTGACCAAATCTAGTGACCACAGTCACACAACTACTAACCACAACCACACAACTACTGACAACACAACTACTGACCACTCAACTACTGACCACATCGAGTAACCACACAACTACTGACCACATCCACACAACTTCTGACCACAACCACACAACTACTGACCACAACCACACAACTACTGACCACAACCACACAACTACTGACCAAATCTAGTGACCACACAACTACTGACCACAACCACACAACTTCTGACCACAACCACACAACTACTGACAACAACCACACAAATTGTGACCACACAACTACTGACCACAACCACACAACTACTGACCAAATCTAGTGACCACAGTCACACAACTACCGACCACAACCACACAATGTCTGACCACAATCACACAACTACTGACCACAACCACACAACTTCTGACCCACTCAACTACTGACCACAACCACACAACTACTGACCACAACCACACAACTACTGACCACAACCACACAACTACTGACTACAACCACACAACTACTGACCACTCAACTACTGACCACATCGAGTAACCACACAACTACTGACCACAACCACACAACTTCTGACCACAACCACACAACTACTGACCACAACCACACAACGTCTGACCACAACCAAACAAATTGTGACCACACAACTACTGACCACAACCACACAACAACTGACCACAACCACACAACAACTGACCACAACCATACAACTTCTGACCAAATCTAGTGACCACAGTCACACAACTACCGACCACAACCACACAATGTCTTACCACAACCACACAACTTCTGACCACAACCACTGACCACCACCACACAACTTGTGACCACACAACTACTGACCACATCGAGTAACCACACAACTACTGAACTCAACCACACAACTTCTGACCACAACCACACAACTTCTGACCACAACCACACAACTACTGACCAAATCTAGTGACCAGTCACACAACTACCGACCACAACCACACAATGTCTGACCACAATCACACAACTACTGACCACAACCACACAACTTCTGACCAACTCAACTACTGACCACAACCACACAACTACTGACCACAACCACACAATTTCTGACCACAACCACACAACTATTGACTACAACCACACAACTACTGACCACTCAACTACTGACCACATCGAGTAACCACACAACTTCTGACCACAACCACACAACTTCTGACCACAGTCACATAACTACCGACCACAACCACACAATGTCTGACCACAATCACACAACTACTGACCACAACCACACAACTTCTGACCCACTCAACTACTGACCACAACCACTGACCACAACCACAAAACTACTGACTACACAACTACTGGTCTAGCTCTGGTCTGCGCTATAAATTATAACTACTTACATTTCTATAAATTTGCATATAATTATTACCAACAATAATTATAACTCTTCAACTGTTCAAGCTAGATACACCAAACCAACTTTCACATGTTCAGGCTATCCTAATGACAAATTATTTAAACAACTTGTGACCACACAACTTCTGACCACATCGAGTAACCACACAACTACTGACCTCAACCACACAACTTCTGACCACAACCACACAAATTGTGACCACACAACCACACAACAACTGACCACAACCACAAAACTTCTGACCACTACCACACAACTTCTGACCACTACCACACAACTGCTGACCAAATCTAGTGACCACAGTCACACAACTACTAACCACAACCACACAACTACTAACCACAACCACACAACTTCTGACTACAACCACACAACTACTGACGACACAACTACTGACCACAACTACTGACCACATCGAGTAACCACACAACTACTGACCACAACCACACAACTTCTGACCACAACCACACAACTACTGACCAAATCTAGTGACCAGTCAAACAACTACCGACCACAACCACACAATGTCTGACCACAATCACACAACTACTGACCACAACCACAACTTCTGACCCACTCAACTACTGACCACAACCACACAACTACTGACCACAACCACACAACTTCTGACCACAACCACACAACCACTGACTACAACCACACAACTACTGACCACTCAACTACTGACCACATCGAGTAACCACACAACTATTGACCACAACCACACAACTTCTGACCACAACCACACAACTACTGACCACAACCACACAACTTCTGACCACAACCACACAACGTCTGACCACAACCACACAACTACTGACAACAACCACACAAATTGTGACCACACAACTACTGACCACAACCACACAACAACTGACCACAACCACACAACTACTGACCAAATCTAGTGACCACAGTCACACAACTACCGACCACAACCACACAATGTCTGACCACAATCACACAACAACTGACCACAACCACACAACTTCTGACCCACTCAACTACTGACCACAACCACACAACTACTGACCACAACCACAAAACTACTGACTACACAACTACTGGTCTAGCTCTGGTCTGCGCTATAAATTATAACTACTTACATTTCTATAAATTTGCATATAATTATTACCAACAATAATTATAACTCTTGAACTGTTCAAGCTAGATACACCAAACCAACTTTCACACGTTCAGGCTATCCTAATGACAAATTATTTAAACAACTTGTGACCACACAACTTCTGACCACATCGAGTAACCACACAACTACTGACCTCAACCACACAACTTCTGACCACAACCACACAAATTGTGACCACACAACTACTGACCACACAACCACACAACAACTGCCCACAACCACACAACTTCTGACCACTATCACACAACTTCTGACCACTACCACACAACTGCTGACCAAATCTAGTGACCACAGTCACACAACTACTAACCACAACCACACAACTACTGACGACACAACTACTGACCACTCAACTACTGACCACATCGAGTAACCACACAACTATTGACCACAACCACACAACTTCTGACCACAACCACACAACTACTGACCACAACCACACAACTTCTGACCACAACCACACAACGTCTGACCACAACCACACAACTACTGACAACAACCACACAAATTGTGACCACACAACTACTGACCACACAACTACTGACCACAACCACACAACAACTGACCACAACCACACAACTACTGACCAAATCTAGTGACCACAGTCACACAACTACCGACCACAACCACACAATGTCTGACCACAATCACACAACAACTGACCACAACCACACAACTTCTGACCCACTCAACTACTGACCACAACCACACAACTACTGACCACAACCACAAAACTACTGACTACACAACTACTGGTCTAGCTCTGGTCTGCGCTATAAATTATAACTACTTACATTTCTATAAATTTGCATATAATTATTACCAACAATAATTATAACTCTTGAACTGTTCAAGCTAGATACACCAAACCAACTTTCACATGTTCAGGCTATCCTAATGACAAATTATTTAAACAACTTGTGACCACACAACTTCTGACCACATCGAGTAACCACACAACTACTGACCTCAACCACACAACTTCTGACCACAACCACACAAATTGTGACCACACAACTACTGACCACACAACCACACAACAACTGCCCACAACCACACAACTTCTGACCACTATCACACAACTTCTGACCACTACCACACAACTGCTGACCAAATCTAGTGACCACAGTCACACAACTACTAACCACAACCACACAACTACTGACGACACAACTACTGACCACTCAACTACTGACCACATCGAGTAACCACACAACTATTGACCACAACCACACAACTTCTGACCACAACCACACAACTACTGACCACAACCACACAACTTCTGACCACAACCACACAACGTCTGACCACAACCACACAACTACTGACAACAACCACACAAATTGTGACCACACAACTACTGACCACACAACTACTGACCACAACCACACAACAACTGACCACAACCACACAACTACTGACCAAATCTAGTGACCACAGTCACACAACTACCGACCACAACCACACAATGTCTGACCACAATCACACAACTACTGACCACAACCACACAACTTCTGACCCACTCAACTACTGACCACAACCACACAACTACTGACCAAAACCACAAAACTACTGACTACACAACTACTGGTCTAGCTCTGGTCTGCGCTATAAATTATAACTACTTACATTTCTATAAATTTGCATATAATTATTACCAACAATAATTATAACTCTTGAACTGTTCAAGCTAGATACACCAAACCAACTTTCACATGTTCAGGCTATCCTAATGACAAATTATTTAAACAACTTGTGACCACACAACTTCTGACCACATCGAGTAACCACACAACTACTGACCTCAACCACACAACTTCTGACCACAACCACACAAATTGTGACCACACAACTACTGACCACACAACCACACAACAACTGACCACAACCACACAACTTCTGACCACTATCACACAACTTCTGACCACTACCACACAACTGCTGACCAAATCTAGTGACCACAGTCACACAACTACTAACCACAACCACACAACTACTGACAACACAACTACTGACCACTCAACTACTGACCACATCGAGTAACCACACAACTACTGACCACAACCACACAACTTCTGACCACAACCACACAACTACTGACCACAACCACACAACTACTGACCACAACCACACAACTACTGACCAAATCTAGTGACCACACAACTACTGACCACAACCACACAACTTCTGACCACAACCACACAACTACTGACAACAACCACACAAATTGTGACCACACAACTACTGACCACAACCACACAACTACTGACCAAATCTAGTGACCACAGTCACACAACTACCGACCACAACCACACAATGTCTGACCACAATCACACAACTACTGACCACAACCACACAACTTCTGACCCACTCAACTACTGACCACAACCACACAACTACTGACCACAACCACACAACTACTGACCACAACCACACAACTACTGACTACAACCACACAACTACTGACCCACTCAACTACTGACCACATCGAGTAACCACACAACTACTGACCACAACCACACAACTTCTGACCACAACCACACAACTACTGACCACAACCACACAACGTCTGACCACAACCAAACAAATTGTGACCACACAACTACTGACCACAACCACACAACAACTGACCACAACCACACAACAACTGACCACAACCATACAACTTCTGACCAAATCTAGTGACCACAGTCACACAACTACCGACCACAACCACACAATGTCTTACCACAACCACACAACTTCTGACCACAACCACTGACCACCACCACACAACTTGTGACCACACAACTACTGACCACATCGAGTAACCACACAACTACTGAACTCAACCACACAACTTCTGACCACAACCACACAACTTCTGACCACAACCACACAACTTCTGACCAAATCTAGTGACCAGTCACACAACTACCGACCACAACCACACAATGTCTGACCACAATCACACAACTACTGACCACAACCACACAACTTCTGACCAACTCAACTACTGACCACAACCACACAACTACTGACCACAACCACACAATTTCTGACCACAACCACACAACTATTGACTACAACCACACAACTACTGACCACTCAACTACTGACCACATCGAGTAACCACACAACTTCTGACCACAACCACACAACTTCTGACCACAGTCACATAACTACCGACCACAACCACACAATGTCTGACCACAATCACACAACTACTGACCACAACCACACAACTTCTGACCCACTCAACTACTGACCACAACCACTGACCACAACCACAAAACTACTGACTACACAACTACTGGTCTAGCTCTGGTCTGCGCTATAAATTATAACTACTTACATTTCTATAAATTTGCATATAATTATTACCAACAATAATTATAACTCTTCAACTGTTCAAGCTAGATACACCAAACCAACTTTCACATGTTCAGGCTATCCTAATGACAAATTATTTAAAAAACTTGTGACCACACAACTTCTGACCACATCGAGTAACCACACAACTACTGACCTCAACCACACAACTTCTGACCACAACCACACAAATTGTGACCACACAACCACACAACAACTGACCACAACCACAAAACTTCTGACCACTACCACACAACTTCTGACCACTACCACACAACTGCTGACCAAATCTAGTGACCACAGTCACACAACTACTAACCACAACCACACAACTACTAACCACAACCACACAACTTCTGACTACAACCACACAACTACTGACGACACAACTACTGACCACAACTACTGACCACATCGAGTAACCACACAACTACTGACCACAACCACACAACTTCGACCACAACCACACAACTACTGACCAAATCTAGTGACCAGTCAAACAACTACCGACCACAACCACACAATGTCTGACCACAATCACACAACTACTGACCACAACCACAACTTCTGACCCACTCAACTACTGACCACAACCACACAACTACTGACCACAACCACACAACTTCTGACCACAACCACACAACCACTGACTACAACCACACAACTACTGACCACTCAACTACTGACCACATTGAGTAACCACACAACTATTGACCACAACCACACAACTTCTGACCACAACCACACAACTACTGACCACAACCACACAACTTCTGACCACAACCACACAACGTCTGACCACAACCACACAACTACTGACAACAACCACACAAATTGTGACCACACAACTACTGACCACAACCACACAACAACTGACCACAACCACACAACTACTGACCAAATCTAGTGACCACAGTCACACAACTACCGACCACAACCACACAATGTCTGACCACAATCACACAACAACTGACCACAACCACACAACTTCTGACCCACTCAACTACTGACCACAACCACACAACTACTGACCACAACCACAAAACTACTGACTACACAACTACTGGTCTAGCTCTGGTCTGCGCTATAAATTATAACTACTTACATTTCTATAAATTTGCATATAATTATTACCAACAATAATTATAACTCTTGAACTGTTCAAGCTAGATACACCAAACCAACTTTCACATGTTCAGGCTATCCTAATGACAAATTATTTAAACAACTTGCTGACCACACAACTTCTGACCACATCGAGTAACCACACAACTACTGACCTCAACCACACAACTTCTGACCACAACCACACAAATTGTGACCACACAACTACTGACCACACAACCACACAACAACTGCCCACAACCACACAACTTCTGACCACTATCACACAACTTCTGACCACTACCACACAACTGCTGACTGAAATCTAGTGACCACAGTCACACAACTACTAACCACAACCACACAACTACTGACGACACAACTACTGACCACTCAACTACTGACCACATCGAGTAACCACACAACTATTGACTACAACCACACAACTTCGACCACAACCACACAACTACTGACCACAACCACACAACTTCTGACCACAACCACACAACGTCTGACCACAACCACACAACTACTGACAACAACCACACAAATTGTGACCACACAACTACTGACCACAACCACACAACAACTGACCACAACCACACAACTACTGACCAAATCTAGTGACCACAGTCACACAACTACCGACCACAACCACACAATGTCTGACCACAATCACACAACTACTGACCACAACCACACAACTTCTGACCCACTCAACTACTGACCACAACCACACAACTACTGACCACAAC
This sequence comes from Coregonus clupeaformis, assembly GCF_020615455.1. Lineage (NCBI taxonomy): Eukaryota > Metazoa > Chordata > Actinopteri > Salmoniformes > Salmonidae > Coregonus > Coregonus clupeaformis. The sequence goes on along the minus strand of NC_059211.1, from coordinate 38,604,485 downwards.
CACAAAACTACTGACTACACAACTACTGGTCTAGCTCTGGTCTGCGCTATAAATTATAACTACTTACATTTCTATAAATTTGCATATAATTATTACCAACAATAATTATAACTCTTGAACTGTTCAAGCTAGATACACCAAACCAACTTTCACATGTTCAGGCTATCCTAATGACAAATTATTTAAACAACTTGTGACCACACAACTTCTGACCACATCGAGTAACCACACAACTACTGACCTCAACCACACAACTTCTGACCACAACCACACAAATTGTGACCACACAACTACTGACCACACAACCACACAACAACTGACCACAACCACACAACTTCTGACCACTATCACACAACTTCTGACCACTACCACACAACTGCTGACCAAATCTAGTGACCACAGTCACACAACTACTAACCACAACCACACAACTACTGACAACACAACTACTGACCACTCAACTACTGACCACATCGAGTAACCACACAACTACTGACCACAACCACACAACTACTGACCACAACCACACAACTACTGACCACAACCACACAACTACTGACCACAACCACACAACTACTGACCAAATCTAGTGACCACACAACTACTGACCACAACCACACAACTTCTGACCACAACCACACAACTACTGACAACAACCACACAACTACTGACCACACAACTACTGACCACAACCACACAACTACTGACCAAATCTAGTGACCACAGTCACACAACTACCGACCACAACCACACAATGTCTGACCACAATCACACAACTACTGACCACAACCACACAACTTCTGACCCACTCAACTACTGACCACAACCACACAACTACTGACCACAACCACACAACTACTGACCACAACCACACAACTACTGACTACAACCACACAACTACTGACCACTCAACTACTGACCACATCGAGTAACCACACAACTACTGACCACAACCACACAACTTCTGACCACAACCACACAACTACTGACCACAACCACACAACGTCTGACCACAACCAAACAAATTGTGACCACACAACTACTGACCACAACCACACAACAACTGACCACAACCACACAACAACTGACCACAACCATACAACTTCTGACCAAATCTAGTGACCACAGTCACACAACTACCGACCACAACCACACAATGTCTTACCACAACCACACAACTTGTGACCACAACCACACAACTTCTGACCCACTCAACTACTGACCACAACCACACAACTTCTGACCACAACCACACAACTTCTGACCACAACCACACAACTAATCACCATAACTACTGACCACCAGGATTACTGACCACAACCACACAACTACTGACCACACAACTATTGAACCACAACTACTGACCACAAAACTACTGATCACTACTGTGACCACAACAACTGCTCTGGTCTGCACTAGCTCTGGTCGAGCTCTGGTCCTGGGCGTAGCTAGCTCTGCCTCGCACTAGCTCTGGTCTAGCTCTGGTCTGCACTATAAATGATAACTACTTACATTTCCATATAATTACTACCAACAATAATTATAACTCTTGAACTGTTCAAGCTAGATACACCAAACCAACTTTCACATATTCAGGCTATCCTAACGACAAATTATTTAAAACTTTTATCAACTATAACTACATTTGCGTAAAATAACTCAGCAACATTAAATCTTGAACCACTCAAGCTAAAGCCACCAAACCAACTTTCACATGTCCACGCTATCCTAACTTTCAATTCTTAAACATTTGTATCGTCTGTCACTATATAAATTAGCATAATATAACCCACCAATAGTAACTCTTAAACCGTTCAAGCTATATACAACAAACTGACTTTAATATGTTCAGGCTATTCTAACTTTTAATTTACTTACTTTTTCAACTATAACGTGTCACCACCATTACTATTGCAGACACTATCACTACTATAACGTTTTTCTATACCATACATACTTTAAAACTTATTTGCTTTAAATACTAAAGTAAAACTTTTTAATTATCTACCACCAAAATACTTTTAAAGAGTGAAAGCAAGTCCCATCAATTGTACTTCATGTACAATTACGATCTAGTTATATATTCATAATGTTATTTATTGCCATCCTCTGACACATACACACTAAAGATCATATTTGTACCTCTACAGAATAGTTGGTGACGTTTTAAGTTCCGTCCTGATTGAATCCTTTCCCACACTCAAGAGCATTTATATGGTCTCTCACCAGTGTGAGTCCATCTGTGTCTTTTAAGTCCATCAGCGTAGACAAAGCTCTTCCCACAGTCTGCACAGTGATGGGATTTCTTCCCTGCATGAGTCCTCTGATGCGTTTGCATAACATATTTATTGGTGAAGCTCTTGCCACATTGCGGGCATGTGGCTGGGGTCACCCGTAAACTCCCTCTTTTATAGGCTTTGATTTTTCCAGACTTCAGCATTGCGATGTAATCTTTAGGGTGGTCCCTCTTGAGGTGCCCAAGGAAAAAGCGTTCTATGGTGAAGCCGATTGCACAATGGGGGCAGGAGTAGAAGGAGGACACCTCTTCAAAGTCACCTTAAGGAAAGAGAGAACATTATCAAATGAATTGCAGTTCTACTTCATTATAGACCCATAGTTAATGAGAAATGTAACACTATTATATCTCTACACCATAACTGCAACCCCACCCCACCAACGGTACTCACTGAAATCAACAGCATTAGCTTTCTCATCTGTATCTGGTGCCGTCCCTGGATCCAATGATGTCCTTCTGCAATCTTCAATTTTCACTCCTATTGAAACACCACGCTCATGGTTTTCACAGTCCTTTGAAGCAGAGATGAGGGGGGATTCAGTTCAGTCAGAAAGTCAGTTACCTTTAAGAAGGGGCTAAATACTAACTAGGCCCAGCACTCAAGCTAGTACTGTAGCTGCTCAAGAAAGCTATGCTTTGTGTTTGTGAAATCTTAACTTTATTATGAAGCTATAGGCTTAAATTTAGATATTGTCGCCACACCTATACCTGGCCTATTTCTTGTTTATGTCAGTAGCCCACTCCAAATGCAGTCACATAGTGGCAGAAAGAATGAAGACTGAAAGCTAGATTTGTCGTACACAGCTAATAATAGGTATAGTGCAGAACGGTCAAAACAATTAGTGGAATGAAGAAACTTTTAGTTTGACCCTACAAACATCTCAAAACATATCTATTCCACTCAGTCTGTTATTAAATGCTTGAACTCACCCCCACATTATCACTTTCCATCTTACTGTCCTCTGTATCTGAGCATGATGATGATGGTGTTTTCAACGGCTCCCAAGGCACTGACACTTTCACAACATCCTCATCTTCTGATTTCAACCAGTCTTCATGCTCTTCCTTCTTCACTGTAATTAAAGCAACTTCCTCTTCATCTACTGGCAGAAGGGAGAATTCTTCAGACTCCTCTTTGACTGGGACTGGAGAAGGCAGCACCTGACACAGAAAACAAAGTTCATTCAGTATCATTCTAACAACTCTGGGCCTTGTAACTGGGCTTGAACAGTGTTGAGGAGATACTTACCTTTACTTTGAGATATGTTATGCCTTTATGTCCACACTCTTGCTCTGTGACTCCATGGATGTCTGAAACTGTGTCAAAGGAAGGATCTTGTTCATCGGAGTCCTCCTTTGGACAAACCTGGGACGTTTCAACTCCTAATGACACAGCTGATATCGGACATTCTTCAACCTCCTCTTTAACCTCGCTCCAATGCAATGAGTGATCCTAGAACAGACCATGGTTGGTGAATAAACTTAATTGGACCAATAACACTTGTTAATTGATAGCCGATTGTTTTAGATATTGTAAAATTAAATGTTCTTATTTTGAAGAATGCATAAAATATGGGTTAACCTACAAAAAGCTCTTCTGGCTGACCACTGCTTTCATATCTCCCATATTGATCCATCTTCAGCAGATGAACAGACTCGTGACCTGTCAATAACAAAACATACCACCCAAAAGATCAAAATACTCTGATTTTTCACTTTGAAATGTACTGTATATCAAACAAAATCAATTAATTTCTAAGTTTAAGTAAATGTGTTTTTTTCAGTAGACATTATGCAAAGTTTGGTAACAAAATGACGGTATGAATATCCGTTTCCAAAAACTTTTTTACAAATCTCAATTTGTAGTCGAAAGTGAAAAATACGTAGACATGATTTCATATCTATTGACTGTTTAGTGATGAGCAAAACCAGAAATAGCTTCTGTGACGTTTTCAAGTAGGATCCCTAAGATGACTAATAAAATTAAGGTTAGTCATTTTCAGCTACACTATATATGCAAAAGTATGTGGACACCCCTTCAAATTAGTGGATTTGGCTATTTCAGCCACACCCGTTGCTGACAAGTGTATAAAATCGAGCACACAGCCATGCAATCTCCATAAACAAACATTGGCAGTAGAATGGCCTTACTGAAGAGCTCAGTGACTTTCAATGTGGCAACGTCATAGGATGCCCCCTTTCCAACAAGTCAGTTCGTCAAATTTCTGCCCTGCTAGAGCTGCCCCGTTCAACTGTACATGCTGAAGAGCGTGTAAAAATCACCTGTCCTCGTTTGCAACATTCCCTACAGAGTTCCAAACTGCCTCTGGAAGCAACGTCAACACAAGAACTGTTCATCGGGAGCTTCATGAATGGGTTTTCATGGCCGAGCATCTGCACACAAGCCTAAGAACACCATGCGCAATGCCAAGCATCGGCTGGAGAGGTGTAAACTCGCCACCATTGGACTCTGGAGCAGAGGAAACGCGTTTTCTGGAGTGATGAATCACGCTTCACCATCTGGCAGTCCAATGGACAAATCTGGGTTTGGCGGATGCCAGGAGAACGCTACCTGCCCCATTGCATAGTGCGAACTGTAATGTTTGATGGAAGAGGAATAATGGTCTGGGGCTGTTTTTCATGGTTCGGGCTAGGCCCCTTAGTTCCAGTGAAGGGAAATCTTAACGCTACAGCATACAATGACATTCTAGACGATTCTGTGCTTCCAACTTTGTGGCAACAGTTTGGGAAAGGCCCTTTCATGTTTCAGCATGACAATGCTTTTGGTCATGTAGTGTATCTATATAACCCATCTGTAGTTTTCTGATCATATTGGAACTCCCTATATGTTGCTCTGGTTATCTTCGTCTAATAACATCTGGGAAATGTTTTAAAGACGCTCAAAAGCCTATAGAATGATATTTAGTCATTTTATACCAATATTTTTCTGTTGTTCAAGGCTCAAACTCACATGATTCCATACTGCAAAACCACTCCCACCATCACCGACGAAGTTGCCTATATTTTCGTTAACGTCATACTTGTTATTAGTTGCAATAGGACTACAGTGTTGACAGATGGTTGCTTACAGTCGCTTAGTCTGTATTGTCTGTTATTGTTGAAAACACTTTCAGATGAAGCAGGGTTAGCTACTTAGCTAGCTAGTATTGCTAATGTTAGCACCAAAGACACAGGCTTCAATCATGAGGCTAGGATTCCGTAGTGATTTGAATGTAAATTTCATAACAAATGTTGTGTTCTAACAGGCCTAACGTTAGCTACATGTTGTTTAAGACAGTCGCTAAGATTAAATTTGGCTAAAATAGTTCTAGCCGGCAAACAGATGGCTTGTATAGTTAGCTACACACCCAACTTGTCATCAAATATTATAAAGCTCATACATGCTTAGATAGATAAATATATATATATATAGAGAGAGAGAGAAAGAAAATATATGTACCTGTCTGTAGTTAAATGAATGCTTTTCATGACTATGAAATAATATTGCGGTTGCACATACGGAAACTCGAAAAGACCAAAACACCACGGAGTATGAAAATACTTTACTATTACTGCTCCCTACTGGGCATACATGAAAGTGAATCCTACTACCCTTAAATTGGGTCTTTCTATAAACTAGGATTTCCTACACTGGACAACTTGTTACAGCTGTTGATAAATCATTGAATAATCTGCAAAAATGTTTCATGCCATTGTATTAAGATATAAGGGGGTTAATAGCTGTATTCAGTAAAATTCACGAGTTGATTTAAAACCTATGTAACTCGTTATCTTTACGGATTTGTCCAAAATCGTGTGACATAAAACATTACTTTTCTGTCCTTGCATTTATGGCAGTGTAAATTGTAATTATTTCATATATTAAGCATTAATCTGTTCAATTAAACATTGAACATTAACCCTGTAAGAATCCTGGATCTAGCTGTTGGACAGTTTTTTTGTAGGCTATAGAGATATCAGAAGTGCAGTGTAAGTACATAACATTTGATGTCTCCTTATTTTATGGGGTGAAAACTGTTTTCATGGGCACACAAATCCAAAATAATAAATGCAATTGCAAAATCGAATGCTTCTAACAGAAAGAGTCACCATGATATCATCTGATCCAGGAAGGAATTTTCCAAATGAAAGTCAAGTGATGAACAGCTGGTGTGATAGCACATGCTATGCAACAACAGCCCAAGTGCTGGAAAAAATCTGTTCACGAGGAATGTCCAGGAATATTTGGGTGTCGTTATGCTGTTGAAGACAGTTGTGCCTGGATCCACCTTGGATCTAATATCCCTAGCAAATTGAGGTTGATAATCTGTTGTTGTCTGCTTGATTTAATTACAGCAGGGTCTCCTTAGATTTAACAGAGAAAGCATCAAGGTAATGTGTTCATGTTTTCTTTAAACTCAGATTGGACACGGAGTCTCCTGAGCGGAATTGTGTAGGATAGACTTTTATGCTTTGAAATTGCGCGAAATAGTATGCAGCATCATCTAGATATGTGTGCAACAAAAGTTCAACATTCACCTTCTGCTACCATTTCTGTCAACCCGTTTATGCATACAGTTTGACACATTCGTTCCATAAATCGAACGTATGCACCACATAGAACGTACTGCAACTGCCTCTGCAACGCAATGCTGCAAGGCAAACGCAGCGTTCCATTGGAAATTAATGTACTTCTGGTGTACCAAAACGCAAAGACACGCAACGCTATTCCTATTAATTATTCTGGATATAATGACAAAAATTTACATAGCCTAGTGGGCTTATTCACAATATGATCTGGTAATGAAATAACATGAAAAATATAGTTTGTTTTCCATGTTACACCTGCAATTTAAACAATACAAGGATATTGAAGTAGCCAATTGAACTTGAGGCTCAGAAATTCAAGAAGAAAAGTCCTTGTAATTAGACAATTGGAGGTTTACTTAGAGTTAGTATCAGCTGCAGTATGTTTAGCAGTACATATATTATGGTAGAGCTATGGATAGATGTCACACATTGATTCTGGTAGTATTGGTAAGTATGGATTAATTCAGGGTGTCTAGCAGCTTGATCATCATGGTACTTTTTGGTAGTAAGTTTACAGCCATACATTATGGTAAGTATAATTGAAACTTGTATCTCATTATGGCAAGTGGTGAAATAAGTATAGCTAGTTACAATTGTAATGGTTTAGCAGATTATAAAAAAAGACAATCAGTCTTTACCTGGCTAAAGGGAAGGAATATAATACTGTATCTATTGTTTATAGGAAACTCACTTTACAATTACAGATGAGGTTGTATGGAAAAAGGACTGGGAGGGAGAAATATAGTTCTGTCATGGGCAAAGAAACTAAAAAGGGATGACGATATTAATTAATAACAATTTCGATCCGAATGTGCAAACTGTCCAAACTGATCCGAATGTAAGGTGGGTAATTTTAAATAGGCTATTGGACGATGCAAATATTTGGCTAATTAATCTATATCAAATCTAAAATCAAATCTAATTTTATTGGCCACATGCGCCGAATACAACAGGTGCAGACATTAAAGTGAAATGCTTACTTACAGCCCTTAACCAACAGTGCATTTCTTTTTAATAAAAAAAGTAAAGTAAAACAACAACAAAAAAGTGTTGAGAAAAAAAGAGCAGAAGTAAAATAAAATAACAGTAGGGAGGCTATATATACAGGGGGGTACCGGTGCAGAGTCAATGTGCGGGGGCACCGGCTAGTTGAGGTAGTTGAAGTAATATTTACATGTGGGTAGAGTTAAAGTGACTATGCATAATAATAATAATAATAATAATAATAATAATAATAATAATATGCCATTTAGCAGACGCTTTTATCCAAAGCGACTTAGTCATAAATAATTAACAGAGTACACAGTAAATTTTGAAGTGTTAAAGTAACACTTAAAGAGTTAAATTTAACACTATTTCTGAGTGTATATGGTCCCACCCTGAAATAGTGTTAATTTGACTCTTTTCATAGTGTTAACATTTTAGAGTTAAATTAACTCTAAATAGAGTAAAAATTTAACACTCGCTTACACTGAATAGTGTTATTTTAATTTTACACTAAAGGTTAAATAACACTGGAGAGTGTAAATATTACCCTTGGAAGAGTTAATCATTTACTCTTCTAAAATAACAAATCAACTCTGATTGAGTTTGATTCCAGTCCAGTTTAACACTGCATGGAGTTGACACTCAAGGTTAAAATAACTCTGATAAGTGTTGATGTTACACACTATTGTGTTGATAATTGACTATCTTGCAGTGAAAAACAAGCTCAAATAGAGTCAAATTCTAACACCGTATAGTGTCACGGAAATAAATCTCAGCAGTATTCATTTTACACTTTTTAGTGTCAAATTACACCAAATACTCCATTAAGTGAGTAAAAATCACAACTTACCACAAAATAATGCATTTCAAATTTTTATTAACAGCTCAACTATGTCAGGCTAAAATATATTAAGAATACAAATCCCTTTTTTAAAACATTGACCTTAGGTTTCCATAAAATGGCAATAGGGAACAACATACAAGGAGGAATCTGTCGTTCCATACTTCATTTGAACATCAAAAGGTTTAAAGTAACACAGTTCAGTAATGTTGATCACCTTTTTGAACCCTGTCTGGATGCATCCTGACCTTAAAGGCATAGTAATGGTAATCAAAACACACTGTTTCCATCAGTTCCTCCACAGAGCAATACACAGTCATCTTTCACAGCAATAATTTTGATTTTACAAAATACAGGCATCTCAAATGCTACCTCAGTACAGATAATGAAGTCACGGCGGTACTCTGTACCATGATGTTTGATCCACTTGGCAGAAAACACACTGGTAGACAATACAGACCCACATTTTAAAGCAATCTCGGGACCTTCTTTGAGCTCACTAAGTGTTACCATCTTCCCCGAACCTAAAGTTAATCTTTCCTTGCTAAAGGACTCTCGATACATTGCCATACAACTTTGGTGCTTTTTGGCTAATGTTTTTGTTACATTTTTAAAGCTTTTTAATTGCTTCTTAAAAAAATTATGTTTAGCTTCATAACGCATGCACCATTGTGCAGAACTGGGCCGATGTTTTTTATATTACGAGGGTAATGAATCATGAAGTGATGCTTTGGTAAGAGATTGATTGCAGGAAACAACTGCTTGAAGAGCTGATGATGATCAATGATTAAATGTTTGAGGTAAATGGTCATGCCTTCTGTAAGGACTGGGGAAAATACAATGTTAACAATGTGTAGAAGCAAAAGTAGAAGATGCCAGTGCTGGTCATCTGACTGTATTAAATCACCAAATAGCAAAGGCATATTACGTAATAAGCACCAAGACTGTATAGCATTCAACCCCAAATCATTACTTCCATCAAACAACTTTACTCTAGGTGGACGGTTTCGCTGCTGATTGTATCCATAGTCAAAAGCATGTATTCTACCAGCCAGTTGTTCAGCATTTAGGAAGTTTTCCTTAATGTACTGCAGGACAAGTTTGACTTCAAACTGAGCAACTCCTTCTAAAATATCGTGCATTATATCTACAGAAAAATTGTTGGCTGTATTAAAATACCGTAGTGAATTCAGCAGACAAATGCGTTTGACACCATAGATATGAGGTAGTGTAGGATCTGTTTGTAAAGTTTGACAGTGCAGTTTGTGCATCTCGATAGTTCGTAGTACAACTTTTGGATCATCTTCACAGAACACAGTTTGAAAACAATCTTTCTCAAGGAGACAGAAACGACAACAATACCTTGCCCCAAATGACTCCACAAAGCCAAATAAACCATGCAACCCAAGATTATCACCAGTGACCTGAACTATGGTACCGTGAATCACATCTTTCAATCTGGGAACTTTAAGTCCCTCTGTCTCGAAGTACTTTAAGATCACTGACAAGTGGCTCAAGTATCAAATTAAAACCATAACGCTTGATGTCCCTGCGCATGGAAAAGAGCACCCAAATGAATATTTATCAATGATGAATTAAAGATTGGGGGAAAATTCCTTAATGTAAAGTATATAGCACCTAATTTGTATACCCTTTTTAGACCCCCAAGGGGTTTGCTGTTTCAAAGTCGTCATAAAATAGCTGGATCTGTATGGCATCTTTTTCTATAGAGAATAAGGGACTTTTTTTTTAAAATAGGCGGCATCTCTCAAGTCTGCATACACACCTTCCTTGGGCATGTGCCTGGGCTTGAACATGTCTGCAAGTTCTGGGTTTTGAAAAATGGCCTTTAGTGTTTCTAAAATAGGAATATATGCAAACTTGTCAGTTACAACGACCTGATCGTATGTCCCAGTTGTTTTGTTTCTTCTGCTGTCAAATCTTGTGCCAAGCACCTTTTCAACAGGTTCTACGATTCCCCATTTCTCTTTGAAGTGTTTATTTCGTTTAGCTTCTGAATTTAAGGGTGTGAAAGGGTTTTCCAACTTTTGCAAAGATTGTTCTATTCTGTTCTTATTTTCAGTTTCCTGTGGAGATAAGCACTGCAAAGCTGCATCTGTAGCTTGACTTTGAATCTCAAAACACTTCTTCCATGGAGGAAACAAAACTATTTACAGTAGATTGACTTAATCCAGCTGCTTTTAGTTGTGCAACAGCAGAGGCACACATATCTAGAGTGCTCCTGTTGGACTTTTTTCAACAGAGTAGATGTGGCTACCTCGTGTTCATTAACTGTCCGTGACGTTGTAGCTGTCTCCTCTACATTAGTGGTCACTGCCTCTCCAATGCTGCTTAAATAAACATCAGGGTCAACCTGTTGGTCAATATACTCAGTGTGTTTTGTGTTTAAATGTTTCCTAAAACCAGAAAACGTACCAAACGCACAGCCACATCCAGTCTGAGCACATTTAAGCCGGGAGATTTTTTTCCAGGCAAGTAACCGTGAACTAATCGTAAATGCCTAACAAGCATATTTGAACTCGATAACTCAGCCTGACAAACAAAACACTTCATGTTCGAGGAGAAACTTCAAGCACTAATGAAGTAACCTCGCCCTGATTTCAGCAACACGAGGGCTCTCTTTGACCTTGCCAGCATCGATGCTGTACACTGTAGTTTGGATGAAAGTGTACATGTTGTGGAGCATGGTGTTGTAGGATGTGCCAAACACAAAATGTGCCTTAAATAGTTCGGTCAAAAGCAACAAGAGAAGAGGTTGACCTGCAAGGTATGGCATTCTTGTCGATAATGATGAAGAACTGGTGGATTGCATTCTTCTTAACTCCAACAGCTAGGAGATAGGGCTGAGCGCTAGTAGTGATGGCATCGAGATGCTCTTGAATGTTTGTTCCGGTCTGCGAAGACAAATGAGGGAAAACTGTAGTTAATGGCCAAGTAGTTGTAGAATATGCAGAAAGAGCCAATACACTACTCTTATTGAATATGAATATTGAATGAATACTTGTAGCCTAATATTAGGTGTTCATACCACAAATTAGAAAAAATACAAACCTTCTTGAATACCACAAGATGTTTCTCTGCTTGGGATGCGGAAACCTTTCCTGGTCTCTTCCGACCCTGAGCGGAGGGTGGAATCAGGTGTATAAGCAGTAAAACCGATGACAGATCACTGTCCCAACCTGTAACAACACAAGTTCAATGTTAACACACTTCAGTTACGTTGTTTTCTTTACAAAAGACCCCCAGACAGACAGCAGTTCTACATCACAAGAAGTTCTCTAACTAAAACATCCACAGGGCTGAGTCAAATCTCAAAAGTTTTGTTCAATATACTGCTACAGAACGTACTCGTAAATCTTTCACAGATCCAGCTTCTTAGTATTATGTTGATATTTAAATGTTTACACATAATGTTGATATTGCAATACAACACAAAAGGTAGGCTTACAAGCATCTTACCAAAGTCAACATCCAATTCAGTGCCATCCTCAGGAGGATCAGCTGCCAGCAAGAGTTCTTCAAGCTCACTTGTGGATGGAAGCTTTCTGCATTGTTTGATGATCTTTTTCTTGAACGTGACCGGCCACCTTTCCAGAAGCTTGCTTGAGGTATCCTCTCCGAACATTAGAACAAAATCCTGTTCAACCTGGAGTGGGGTGGTGTTGAGTGACAATTTCAGTTATTTGACAGCCAATCAAATTGTATTGCGTGCTAGTTTAGCTAGCTAGTATCACTACAATGTCTTACAAAACAATTCACTTGTCATAGTATTTTCAAAATAACATAATTACCAAGCTTTTGACGTCTTTAAAACGTGGAAACTCAGACAGTATGTTGCTTGACTGCTGGGGGTCGAGGATCATTTTGCGGCGATACACAAACGTCAGTTCCATTTTCTTCTTGATTGTGTCTGCATCAGCAGAATGTTTCATCAGTGAGATTGCTTTGTTGCACTCATCATCAGTCAGGGCAGTCTCTGGAACAAACTGGGATTCTCGTCTGACAGTCGGTCCTCCAGACATGTCTTCACCAGTTGATCCCTTTGGCTGATTCTACACAACACGAGAAAATTTCAATCATGTCAAAAGTTTTAGTAGCCTGGCTAACTTTTAAAGGAAGTACTCCACTGTAAAATATACTTTTTGAGCTGTAAACTAAATGATATGAATGATATGTTTGATGCTAGGGAGTGTGGCAAGCTGGTTTAGCCAAGGCCAAATGGGAAGAAGGCCAAATTACAGGTGTTGGCCATCTGAGGGGCAGAGGACAGCAAAGGGGGGTGGTTACATGATATATATGAATGTATATGGAGCGTGATAAAAGGGTGACCTTGAAATTGTGGGCGTTAATGGCGACGCAAGGAAAAAATTTGGGTGCACCTACATTTTGTGCTGGTGCACCTAAATAAAAAGTTAGGCGCACAAGTGCAACCAAGACAAAAAGTTAGTGTGGAGCCCTGCATCAATGCTGGTGTTAATATTGACATTATTTCTTCACAATTTATGAAATCTGCAGTTTGTGGGTTGAAAAATGTATGAAAATGCCATCTACTGGTTTAAATCACCCTAAAGTTTGCAAGGCCAGTTTGCCAGGGGTTGCCTCGACCAGTCAGTGTCGAGGCAACCCCCCCTTATGTCACAGTCCTTTGTAGGTCTCTGATGCATATTTTCTTTAAATTTGCTAAGAGGGAGGGAGCTAGCAGAATTGAAGGATGTAGTTACACATTATACTATATGTCTGAGAAATAGTGCAACAAATGCAATTATTGATCTAGCAACTGTTTTGTTCCATACATTTTCCAGTATTACCTCCGAATGATGATCGCCTGTCTTTGGCGGTGCCTCTCTGAATAGTTTTAATCCTCCAGGCCAAGTACCCAGTTCCACTCTCGCCATCATAATAATGCTCCTTGAAGGATGAAAGGATAACAAAAATGGATACTTCATTGAAAACAACATGGTCTGGTAGGATTCAAAAACTTCCAATAATATTTAACATTACAACTATTACTGTGTGCAACTCACATAGCCATTCTTAGAGAATGGGTCACTGAGGTACGGGAATAAGGTCACTATTCCTTTGGCATACATTTCTTTCACCTGTCTGGGTGGAGATGTACTGCAAAATTGAAGAAGAAAGGATTGTGCAGTCATATTCACTTAGATTCAGATTTAGATTTACAGATTGAGAACACAAGGACTATTAACAAATTACCCATTCATTTCTGTCATGTCAGCTGCCAGCATGTTCACCATTTTGCGTCTTGTTTCATCCGTCAAGGACTTGGTTCGGTTGTATTCATTTATTATACGTTCCCCACCGGTTTTGTTGGTAAGAGCTGATTCCACCAACTTAAAACAAAATGCATAACAATTCTGCATGTTATGTCCACTGCAAATAAACTGGAAATAAACTAATATGATGTCAGAGGATGTCCCGATCCAATCTCAAAGATTGCAAGTGCTACAAAAATCCAATGAAAAAGCCAATAATGGTAAGAAACTCCCTCCAGACAGCGACAATAACTTGAATGTACTCGAAGTGTGCACTGTATTATCAATAAATAAATAAAAGTATCTGATCAGGACTCAATATCAGCAGATACTTTTTTTAATCGGATAGGGCGCTTAAAAAAACTTGATCGGGACATCCCTAATCAGGACTTCAAAAATGTTTTGAAACCATGTAATTTACAATGTATATTAATGTAATTTTAATTCTCTGAGAACAGATTCAAGAACAGAATTTAAAATGTCAGAATTGTCTTACTTGCTTGGCTTCTGTATCCAGCCTCTGGCGTTTTCTGGAGGGGGCTATCTGAAATAATGACTGTATCCTCAGAGTCCAAGGTATCAAGGGATGATGGTTGGGATTGCTCAGAAGAGGCCACCATGGAGACAGATTCTAACCATGATTTTTAGAAGAAAAAGAATTATATATAGTTCCCTCATAATCTAAGACACTTATTTAATAGACACCATGAACTTCATAAAACAAAGAAATAACGTATTCATTAATTAGTCTAATTAACTGAAACAAACTTGAGTCATATTTGATGGTTAGCACCCCAGTTGAGGGATCCTTTATAATATCCTCAAAAACATCATCATCCAATTCAGTCCCTGAACTGTCAACAATTTTCACACCTTCTGTTACAGCTGGGACACCAAACTTTGCAAATGCTAGAAAAAAACAGGGATAAAAGCTTGTGTAAACAAAAGTAAATCATTATTTATATAATAATTTCACTGTGTACACCTACCTTACCCTATAAAATAGGTTTTAAACAAACACTATTAAGTGATTAAAATGTTTTTTTTGTAGCATCATAACTATACCTTAAGCAATGCATCCACAATTAAAGTGTAGTTACCAAGGGCAAAACAGAAGAAATTTAGACGTACAAAAATGGACCAGTTCCAAAAACCTGAGAACTTAACATGTCCCATCATTTTAGGAATATTCCAGTATATCAATTTTAAACAGCTAAATTCAGACAGTTATTACTAACATTGTCAAATTCTTACCTGCAATCAAAAAGTCTTTCAGATTTGGCTCAGTTATTCTGACAAATTTTTGGACATCTCCAAGTTTAGCTTTAAGCAGCATGCTCCCTGCAAATAGTATCAGTACAATTTCTCACAGTTAAAAAGTTGATGGTCTTATTTTAGCAGTATTTCCTCAAATATAAGAAAAAATATTGTTTCAAGCCACCAAAGTGCTGAGAAATGATCAGCACTTTTGCAGAAATGGCCAGTTAAATTGAAGTTACTGTCAAACACATTAAAAAGGATAACGTCTGATTTTCATCCTTGTAACATTAATGTTACCGCCTTGCCCGCACAATTACTGCAATTGTTGGGTCTTGGTATATTATAGAGTGTGGTCTAGACCTACTCTGTCTGTAAAGTGTCTTGAGATAACTCTTGTTATGATTTGACAATATAAATAACATTGAATTGAATAATGTTAGCTAAACGTTACACCATAAGTGTGTGCTAAGATAGTGCTTAAGTATTTTAACAGTACTGCTGCTGCTTTGAAACCCGAAAGTCATTTTGTATAATATCCAGGAAAAAATAAAGGCACACCGCTTAAGCAGTGTCCAAGGTTAATGTCTACCCGCCGTTAACATAATAAATCCATGCCACCCGCACATAGTTAGCCAGTCAAGCTAACGTAGCTAACTGTAGCTAGTTTAGCCAACTCCCCTTAGTCTTTGCTATGTTCCTGTAATATCTGAACGTTAACAAGAAGTACACAATCCCCCTCCACGTTGTATTAACATAACTTACAATAAATCGGGCTGACATTGTCTAGTTTGAACGTTATGTTCGTCAGTTAATGTTAATTAACGTTAGCTTAATACTGCTGGCACATGGACTGGACAGAAGTCAGTCACAACATGTTAACGTTAGCCTTTTTAAAATTCGACATTTTAAGACCTAAAACCAACTAGAGTGCACTGTTAGCAACGATATAAAGTAATTCTTAAATGCTGCTTCTGTTAAAATGACAAATAATGTGTGTATAGTCGCTTAGGAGAAACTTACCGCAGTCATTCCACATGAAGAAAATGGCGCCGTGAAAATGTGTGGTCCGTTTGAGACGAGTCGTAGGTGGGCGGAGCTTTCCAGAGTACGTCTGACACTGCGTCTTTTAACAACGTACTTTTTCACCAACACTGGGCGGTATCTTACTCCAACTGTTGTAGTAATAACTCTGTAAGAGTCAATGTACTTTGACACTGCATATTTAACACTATGGAATTTACTGTGTAGCAGCAGCGTAAAAAGATGGGGTGGGGGGCAGTGCAAATAGTCTGGGTAGCCATGATTAGCTGTTCAGGAGTCTTATGGCTTGGGGGTAGAAGCTGTTGAGAAGTCTTTTGGACCTAGACTTGGCACTCCGGTACCGCTTGCCGTGCGGTAGCAGAGAGAACAGTCTATGACTAGGGTGGCTGGAGTCTTTGACTGGTATAGAGGTCCTTGATGGCAGGAAGCTTGGCCCCAGTGATGTACTGGGCCGTACGCACTACCCTCTGTAGTGCCTTGCGGTCGGAGGCCAAGCAGTTGCCATACCAGGCGGTGATGCAACCAGTCAGGATGCTCTCGATGGTGCAGCTGTATAATTTTTTGAGGATCTGAGGACCCATGCCAAATCTTTTCAGTCTCCTGAGGGAGAATAGGCTTTGTCGTGCCCTCTTCACGACTGTCTTGGTATGTTTGGACCATGATAGTTCCTTGGTGATGTGGACACCAAGGAACTTGAAGCTCTCAACCTGTTCCACTACAGCCCCGTTGATGAAAATGGGGGCGTGCTCAGTCCTCTTTTTTTCCCCCTGTAGTCCACAATCATCTCCTTTGTCTTGGTCACGTTGAGGGAGAGGTTGTTATCCTGGCACCACACGGCCAGGTCTCTGATCTCCTCCCTATAGGCTGTCTCATCGTTGTCGGTGATCAGGCCTACCACTGTTGTGTCGTCGGCAAACTTAATGATGGTGTTGGAGTCGTGCCTGGCCATGCAGTCATGGGTGAACAGGGAGTACAGGAGGGGACTGAGCACGCACCCCTGAGGGGCCCCTGTATTGAGGATCAGTGTGGCAGATGTGTTGTCACCTACCCTTACCACCTGGGGGCGGCCCGTCAGGAAGTCCAGGATCCAGTTGCAGAGGGAGGTGTTTAGTCCCAGGATCCTTAGCTTAGTGATGAGCTTTGAGGGCACTAAGGTGTTGAATGCTGAGCTGTAGTCAATGAATAGCATTCTCACGTAGGTGTTCCTCTTGTCCAGGTGAGAAAGGGCAGTGTGGAGTGCAATAGAGATTGCATCATCTGTGGATCTGTTGGGACGGTATGCAAATTGGAGTGGGTCTAGGGTTTCTGGGATAATGGTGTTGATGTGAGCTATGACCAGCCTTTCAAAGCACTTCATGGCTACAGACGTCAGTGCTACGGGTCGGTAGTCGTTTAGGCAGGTTATCTTAGTGTCCTTGGGCACGGGGACTATGGTGGTCTGCTTGAAACATGTTGGTATTACAGACTCAGTCAGGGACATGTTGAAAATGTCAGTGAAGACACTTGCCAGTTGGTCAGCACATGCTCGGAGTACACGTCCTGGTAATCCGTCTGGCCCTGCGGCCTTGTGAATGTTGACCTGCTTAAAAGTCTTACTCACATCGGCTACGGAGAGCGTGATCACATAGTCATCCGGAACAGCTGGTGCTCTCATGCATGCTTCAGTGTTGCTTGCCTCGAAGCGAGCATAGAAGTGGTTTAGCTCGTCTGGAAGTCTTGTGTCACTGGGCAGCTCGCGGCTGTGCTTCCCTTTGTAGTCTGTAATAGTTTTCAAGCCCTGCCACATACGACGAGCGTCAGAGCCGGTGTAGTACGATTCAATCTTAGTCCTGTATTGACTCTTTGCCTGTTTGATGGTTAGTCGGAGGGCATAGCGGGATTTCTTATAAGCGTCCGGGTTAGAGTCCCGCTCCTTGAAAGCGGCAGCTCTACCCTTTAGCTCAGTGCGGATGTTTCCTGTAATCCATGGCTTCTGGTTGGGGTATGTACGTACGGTCATTGTGGGGATGACATCATCAATGCACTTATTGATGAAGCCAGGGACTGATGTGGTGTACTCCTCAATGCTATCTGAAGAATCCCGGCACATGTTCCAGTCTGTGCTAGCAAAACAGTCCTGTAGCTTAGCATCTGCGTCATCTGACCACTTTTTTATTAACCGAGTCACTGGTGCTTCCTGCTTTAGTTTTTGCTTATAAGCAGGAATCAGGAGGATAGAGTTATGGTCAGATTTGCCAAATGGAGGGCGAGGGAGAGCTTTGTATGCGTCTCTGTGTGTGGAGTAAAGGTGGTCTAGAGTTTTTTTTCCTCTGGTTGCACATTTAACATGCTGGTAGAAATTAGGTAGAACGGATTTAAGTTTCCCTGCATTAAAGTCCCCGGCCACTAGGAGCGGTGCCTCTGGATGAGCGTTTTCCTGTTGACTTATGGCCTTAAACAACTCATTCAGTGAAATCTTAATGCCAGCATTGGTTTGTGGTGGTAAATAGACAGCTATGAAAAATATAGATGAAAACTCTCTTGGTAAATAGTGTGGTCTACAGCTTATCATAAGATACTCTACCTCAGGCGAGCAAAACCTCGAGACTTCCTTAGTATTTGATTTTGTGCACCAGCTGTTGTTTACAAATATACACAGACCGCCACCCCTTGTCTTACCGGAGTCAGCCGTTCTATCCTGCCGATGTAGCGTATAGCCCGCTAGATGTATGTTATCCATGTCGTCGTTCAGCCACGACTCTGTGAAACATAAGATATTACAGTTTTTAATGTCCCGTTGGTAGGATAACCGTAATCTTAGGTCATCCAATTTATTTTCCAATGATTGAAGATTGGCTAATAGGATTGATGGGAGCGGTAGTTTACTCGCTCGCCGTCGGATCCTTACAAGGCACCCCGACCTACGTCCACGATATCTCCGTCTCTTCCTCATGCGAATTACGGGGATTTGGGCCTTGTCGGGTGTCTGTAGGATATCCTTCGCGGCCGCCTCGTTGAAGAAAAATTATTCGTCCAATACGAGGTGAGTATTCGCTTTCCTGATATCCAGAAGCTCTTTTTGGTTATAAGAGACGATGGCAGAAACATTATGTACAAAATAAATTACAAATAACGCGGAAAAACACACATAATAGTACAATTGGTTAGAGGGCTGTAAAACGGCAGCCATCTTCTCCGGCGCCATTCTCTATCACATGTCACATGATCTCAGTATATATACACCTGTTCTGAAAGCCCCCAGAGTCTGCAATACCACTAAGCAAGGGGCACCACCAAGCAAGCGGCACCATGAAGAACAAGGAGCTCTCCAAACAGGCCAGGGACAAAGTTGTGGAGAAGTACAGATCAGGGTTGGGTTATTAAAAAATATCCGAAACTTTGAACATCCCACGGAGCACCATTAAATCCATTATTAAAAAATGGAATGAATATGGCACCACAACAAACCTGCCAATAGAGGGCCGCCCACCAAAACTCATGGACCAGGCAAGGAGGGCATTATTCAGAGAGGCAACAAAGAGACCAAAGATAACCCTGAAGGAGCTGCAAAGCTCCACAGCGGAGATTGGAGTATCTGTCCATAGGACCACTTTAAGCTGTACACTACACAGAGCTGGGCTTTACGGAAGAGTGGCCAGAAAAAAGCCATTGCTTAAAGAAAAAAATAAGCAAACACGTTTGGTGTTTGCCAAAAGCCATGTGGGAGACTCCCCAAACATATGGAAGAAGGTACTCTGGTCAGATGAGACTAAAATTGAGCTTTTTGGCCATCAAGGAAAACGCTATGTCTGGCGCAAACCCAACACCTCTCATCACCCTGAGAACACCATCCCCACAGTGAAGCATGGTGGTGGCAGCATCATGCTGTGGGGATGTTTTTCATCGGCAGGGACTGGGAAACTGGTCAGAATTGAAGGAATGATGGATGCCGCTAAATACAGGGAAATCCTTGAGGGAAACCTGTTTCAGTCTTCCAGAGATTTGAGACTGGGACGGAGGTTCACCTTCCAGCAGGACAATGACACTAAGCATACTGCTAAAGCAACACTCGAGTGGTTTAAGGGGAAACATTTAAATGTCTTGGAATGGGGGGGTGCTAAAATGATCAAATATTATAGAATTAAACCACTCAGCATCAGCCATACAAAATGTATACTTAAACCTGAACTGATTCTCCAGTAGATTAGTAAGAATGTCTCATCCCTTGTACAAAAATGGCCTTTTCCCCTTTATCCAGCAAAATATCGCCCATTGTATAACAAGCCATACAAGCTGTTTGCAATTACAGTTTCAACCTACAGAAAAGACAGAACAAATATTACAACAAATAATATGGTTAATACAGGTTGCAAAATAGTTGTGAAGAGATTTTCGATGTTCCGATTCCATGGCACATGGTTTATGAACTGATAGGCAAAACAACGTTTTTCAATTTAAATTATTATACAAACTTCTTGCCACAAATAGAATGTTATGTACATGCTTATATGGGGCATACAAGCATCTCAGCTCTGCAGATTTTTCTACGAAGAGACAGAATCATTAGATCACTTATTTTCTTAATGCCCCTATGTAGCTTGTTTCTGGTCACAGGTTCAGGAATGGCTGAAAAATCACAAAACATTTCTAAAATGAACCCAACAAATAGCACTGTTGGGAGATTTGGAAAACCATAGTCAATCAACAATATAATACTTTCAGTAAAAATATTTATCTTTAACTTACAATCTGTGGATACTATGTGATTAGACAGGTTCCGAATTTATGTGAAACATCACTGCACAGTTGAAAATATATGGCACATGGAAATCATAAGAGGGTGGTGGGATAGACAGAGTAGCTGAGGTGTGGGTTTAAAAGCTCATGTTCTATAATAATTATGACTGAAAACACATATATCTACAGTGAGGGAAAAAAAAGGTATTTGATCCCCTGCTGATTTTGTACGTTTGCCCAATGACAAAGAAATTATCAGTCTATAATTTTAATGGTAGGTTTATTTGAACAGTGAGAGACAGAATAACAACAAAAAAATCCAGAAAAAATGCATGTCAAAAATGTTATAAATTGATTTGCATTTTAATGAGGGAAATAAGTATTTGACCCCCTCTCAATCAGAAAGATTTCTGGCTCCCAGGTGTCTTTTATACAGGTAACGAGCTGAGATTAGGAGCACACTCTTAAAGGGAGTGCTCCTAATCTCAGCTTGTTACCTGTATAAAAGACACCTGTCCACAGAAACAATCAATCAATCAGATTCCAAACTCTCCACCATGGCCAAGACCAAGGAGCTCTCCAAGGATGTCAGGGTCAAGACTGTAGACCTACACAAGGCTGGAATGGGCTACAAGACCATCGCCAAGCAGCTTGGCGAGAAGCTGACAACAGTTGTTGCGATTATTCGCAAATGAAGAAACACAAAATAACTGTCAATCTCCCTCGGCCTGGGGCTCCATGCAAGATCTCACCTCGTGGAGTTGCAATGATCATGAGAACGGTGAGGAATCAGGCCAGAACTACACGGGAGGATCTTGTCAATGATCTCAAGGCAGCTGGGACCATAGTCACCAAGAAAACAATTGGTAACACACTACGCCGTGAAGGACTGAAATCCTGCAGTGCCCGCAAGGTCCCCCTGCTCAAGAAAGCACATATACAGGGCCATCTGAAGTTTGCCAATGAACATCTGAATGATTCAGAGGAGAACTGGGTGAAAGTGTTGTGGTCAGATGAGACCAAAATGGAGCTCTTTGGCATCAACTCAACTCGCCGTGTTTGGAGGAGGAGGAATGCTGCCTATGACCCCAAGAACACCATCCCCACCGTCAAACATGGAGGTGGAAACATTATGCTTTGGAGGTGTTTTTCTGCTAAGGGGACAGGACAACTTCACCGCATCAAAGGGACGATGGACGGGGCCATGTACCGTCAAATCTTGGGTGAGAACCTCCTTCCCTCAGCCAGTGCACCCTGGAGTGGCCTAGCCAGTCTACAGACCTTAATCCCATAGAAAATCTGTGGAGGGAGCTGAAGGTTCGATTTGCCAAACGTCAGCCTCGAAACCTTAATGACTTGGAGAAGATCTGCAAAGAGGAGTGGGACAAAATCCCTCCTGAGATGTGTGCAAACCTGGAGGCCAACTACAAGAAATGTCTGACCTCTGTGATTGCCAACAAGGGTTTTTCCACCAAGTACTAAGTCATGTTTTGCAGAGGGGTCAAATACTTATTTCCCTTATTAAAATGCAAATCAATTGATAACATTTTTGACATGCGTTTTTCTGGATATTTTTGTTGTTATTCTGTCTCTCACTGTTCAAATAAACATACCATTAAAATTATAGACTGATCATTTCTTTGTCAGTGGGCAAACGTACAAAATCAGCAGGGGATCAAATACTTTTTTCCCTCACTGTACAGTTAGTGAGTGCATACACTTTCATACTGGCCCCCCGTGGGAATCGAACCCACAACCCTGGCATTGCAAGCTTTAGTAGTGGTTTCTTTGCAGCAATTCGACCATGAAGGCCTGATTCACACAGTCTCCTCTGAACAGTTGATGTTGAGATGTGTCTGTTACTTGAACTCTGTTAAGCATTTATTTGGGCTGCAATTTCTGAGGCTGTTAACTCCAATTAACTTATCCTCTGCAGCAGAGGTAACTCTGGGTCTTCCATTCCTGTGGCGGTCCTCATGAGAGCCAGTCTTATCATAGTGCTTGATGGTTTTTGCGACTGCACTTGAAGAAACTTTCAAAGTTCTTGAAATGTTCCGTATTTACTGACCTTCATGTCTTAAAGTAATGATGGACTGTCATTTCTCTTTGCTTATTTGAGCTGTTCTTGCCATAATATGACCTTGTTCTTTTACCAAATAGGGCTATCTTCTGTATACCCCCCCTACCTTGTCACAACACAACTGATTCGCTCAAATGCATTAAGAAGGAAAGAAATTCCACAAATTAACTTTTAAGAAGGCACACCTGTTAATTGAAATGCATTCCAGGTGACTACCTCATGAAGCTGGTTGAGAGAATGCCAAGAATATGCAAAGCTGTCATCAAGGCAAAGGGCGGCTACTTTGAAGAATCTCAAATATAAAATATATTTTGATTTGTTTAACACTATTTTGGTTACTACATGATTCCATGTGTTATTTCATAGTTTTGATATCTTTCTACAATGTAGAAAATAGTTTTAAAAAATAAAGAAAAACACTTGAATGAGTAGATGTTCTAAAACTTTTGACCGGTAGTGTATTTTAGAATGTAATATAATTTGAATATCAATGAATTGGCAAAGCCTAGAAAATACACTATTCTTAAAGTGGTAATGGCGGTTTTATTTTATTTTTTTTACAAATTTTGCATTCTTTTTTTGGTGGGGGTCTATATTAGGCCCTATGTGTACAATTAAATAAATTATACAATTGTACAACATTGAGGTCCTTGAAAATTACAATTAAGTGCTTGAAAAAGTCACTGAAAGTCCTTGAATTTGACTTCCCAATGTCTGTATGAACACTGCTTAAGGATGTATGGGTCAATTTGTATGTATTCACTTTTATTCCTCTAGGTACACATGTGGAACTGCATGAAAATCCTTTTTATTTTTTGTTTCAAACCATTTTGAAAATTTGATCATAATGTCACACATTGGCCACATTATTTATAGAAAGACCCGGTTGTGTCAGAGAACGAAAAGGCCTATCTTGAATGATTTTGAACTTGAGACCAATGTACCAAGAGGAACAGACTGTCACGGATCCCCCCGGTACTGCTGCTCATTCCGTTCACCAGTTCCGGAGGTCACCGGCTTTCTAGGTGTCACTGACATGTATCATTACCACCAACCCCAGACTATCTTGTCTCATTACGCACACCTGGTTCCCATTCCCCCAGATTAGTATGTGTATATATGTGCCCTCTGTTCCCCATTGTCCTTGTCGATTATTGTCCCATGTCCGTTGGTCTCGTGAGTACCGTGTATTGTGCTCTGGTTGTTTACTGGTCTCGTCCCATGTATTGTGTCGCTCTTTGTTTGGGTTATATCCCTTTTGTATATATATACAGTGGGGAAAAAAAGTATTTAGTCAGCCACCAATTGTGCAAGTTCTCCCACTTAAAAAGATGAGAGAGGCCTGTAATTTTCATCATAGGTACACGTCAACTATGACAGACAAAATGAGAAAAAAAATTCCAGAAAATCACATTGTAGGATTTTTAATGAATTTATTGGCATATGATGGTGGAAAATAAGTATTTGGTCAATAACAAAAGTTTCTCAATACTTTGTTATATACCCTTTGTTGACAATGACACAGGTCAAACGTTTTCTGTAAGTCTTCACAAGGTTTTCACACACTGTTGCTGGTATTTTGGCCCATTCCTCCATGCAGATCTCCTCTAGAGCAGTGATGTTTTGGGGCTGTCGCTGGGCAACACAGACTTTCAACTCCCTCCAAAGATTTTCTATGGGGTTGAGATCTGGAGACTGGCTAGGCCACTCCAGGACCGTGAAATGCTTCTTACGAAGCCACTCCTTCGTTGCCCGGGCGGTGTGTTTGGGATCATTGTCATGCTGAAAGACCCAGCCACGTTTCATCTTCAATGCCCTTGCTGATGGAAGGAGGGTTTCACTAAAAATCTCACGATACATGGCCCCATTCATTCTTTCCTTTACACGGATCAGTCGTCCCTGGTCCCTTTGCAGAAAAAACAGCCCCAAAGCATGATGTTTCCAACCCCATGCTTCACAGTAGGTATGGTGTTCTTTGGATGCAACTCAGCATTCTTTGTCCTCCAAACATGACGAGTTGAGTTTTTACCAAAAAGTTATATTTTGGTTTCATCTGACCATATGACATTCTCCCATTCCTCTTCTGGATCATCCAAATGCACTTCAGACGGGCCTGGACATGTACTGGCTTAAGCAGGGGGACACGTCTCGCACTGCAGGATTTGAGTCCCTGGCGGCGTAGTGTGTTACTGATGGTTGGCTTTGTTACTTTGGTCCCAGCTCTCTGCAGGTCATTCACTAGGTCCCCCCCGTGTGGTTCTGGGATTTTTGCTCACCGTTCTTGTGATCATTTTGACCCCATGGGGTGAGATCTTGCGTGGAGCCCCAGATCGAGGGAGATTATCAGGGGTCTTGTATGTCTTCCATTTCCTAATAATTGCTCCCACAGTTGATTTCTTCAAACCAAGCTGCTTACCTATTGCAGATTCAGTCTTCCCAGCCTGGTGCAGGTCTACAATTTTGTTTTTGGTGTCCTTTGACAGCTCTTTGGTCTTGGCCATTGTGAAGTTTGGGAGTGTGACTGTTTGAGGTTGTGGACAGGTGTATTTTATACTGATAACAATTTCAAACAGGTGCCATTAATACAGGTAACGAGTGGAGGACAGAGGAGCCTCTTAAAGAAGAAGTTACAGGTCTGTGAGAGCCAGAAATCTTGCTTGTTTATAGGTGACCAAATACTTATTTTCCACCATAATTTGCAAATAAATTCATTAAAAATCCTACAATGGGATTTTCTGGATTTTTTTTCCTCAATTTGTCTGTCATAGTTGACGTGTACCTATGATGAAAATTACAGGCCTCTCTCATCTTTTTAAGTGGGAGAACTTGCACAATTGGTGGCTGACTAAATACTTTTTTTCCCCACTGTACGTGTTTGTGTTGGGTGGAGTAATAAAACCCCTAATACGTATTCCTGCGCCTGTCTTCTAATCATTATACAACATGACACAGACTTCATAATTCCTATTACACCTACTCACTAAAGATCATATCTGTACTTCCACAGATGGGGTGCTCTAATGTCTTCATACAGAACGTCTTCTTCCCTGTGTGGTTCTGCTGGTGGCGTTTAAAGATCCCCCTTAAGCTAAAGCTCTGTCCACACTCAGAGCAGTAGTGTCCGCTGGTGGTACATCAATTCCCATTTCCTATCGCAACATTTTTCACATTGAGGGAGTTATTTTACACTGGCCCATGGCCCATCACGTCATCGGTCAAAAGCGGGTAGGGAAGAGCGCCCTTCTCAAATCAAAATGTAGCTTAATATGGGTTGTTCGGTCAAGTTGTCAACAAGGCAGCATGATGCATCTTCCAGAAACATACATCTCTTTCCCAAAAAATAAATTGGTTATCATTAGGATGGCAGATAACGCGTTTTTATCAAAAGCAATCACTATTTGCATGGGAAAACACAGAATCCTACTCATTACTACACATGCTTAATTACGTCACTTTGCCATTGGACAGAGAGGGCACCTGGCTTACGCCCGGGAGGCAGCCCGGTTCCAAATCGAATGCAATCAACTTTCAGAGGTGCAAAGACGCCTACATGTGTGCCCGGGCAAGATTAATCGAACCCCCTCATTGGGGGCAACTGAACGGTTTGTCACCTGTGTGTGTCAACGGATGTCTTGTAAGATCTCTCTAAAAGCCAAAACATTTGCTGATTCCTCACTAAAATAGAAGAAATTAAAGCATTGTTGACCTATATTTGACATTTGCATCTTAAAGCATAATTGAGAAAACACTAATTGAAGTTGGAATATTTGTGACAATTTGGTTTTATTTAACCTTTATTTAACTAGGCAAGTCAGTTAAGACAAATTCTTATTTATAATGACAGCCTACCCCGGCCAAACCCTCCCCTAACCCGGACGTCGCTGGGCCAATTGTGCGCCGCCTTTGGGACTCCCGATCACGGCCATCATTTAAGACTCCATAATGTTTCATCTGTAGGTGCTACAAAACCAAAATTGATGTGATATTAAATGTTACCGCTTGCTCTGTAATATGAGTAATAATTTGATTTAAAAACAATTTTCTAACATTAATTTATAAATATTCTAAAATATAAACATGAATATTGAAGATATATCATTTTCGATGTAGCTAATTGTTCAATATATTGTTGAACATTACATAATATACTCTACGGGCATATCAAAGTTCGAAGTTAACAAAGCTTCCAGCCAGTAGAATGACTTCTTCCACCTGAGGCAATCATAGGGTCTCTCTTAAGTGTGGGTCATTTCATGTCTTTTTAGATGGGCTGGTCTTCGGTATCCTTTTGCACACTGAGAGCATTTATATGGTCTCTCTCCTGTGTGGATAAGTTCATGGCTAGTCAGTTGGGTTTGTTCGACAAATCCTTTCCCACACTCAAAGCATTTATATGGTCTCTCACTAGTGTGAGTCCATCTGTGTCTCTTAAGGTCCCTGGAAAAGCCAAAACATTTGTCACACTGAGAGCACTGATAAGGCTTTTCTCCTGGGTGGGTTTTCTGGTGTGCTTTTAGATTGGCTGGTTTTCGGTATCCTTTTCCACACTGAGAGCATTTATATGGTCTCTCTCCTGTGGGGATCGTTTCATGGCTGGTCAGTTGGGTTTGTCTTCGGAATCCTTTCCCACATCTTTTTTGATGTTTTTTGAGTGAATCAGCAAAGACGTAGCTCTTCCCACAGTCTGCACAGTGATATGGTTTCTCTCCTGTGTGACTCGTCTGATGCTTTTCCATAACATACTTATTGGAGAAGCTCTTGCCACATTGCAGGCACATGGCTGGGGGCAGCTGTGAACACTTTTTTTTTTTTGCTATTATTTCCCCAGACTTCAGCAGAGTGATGTACTCTTCAGGGTGGGCCCTCTTGAGGTGCCCGTGGAAAAAACGTTCTATGGTGAAACCAAGTGTACAATGGGGGCATGGGTAGAAAGAGGTGGACCGCCCTTTAGATTCATCTAAAGGAAAGAGAGAAAAACATCAAATATAGAGCCATAGTTATTGAGCAATGAAACATTTGTCACTTGTTATGTACATGTAACACATTATTATATCTCTACACCCATAGCCGCGGAAAGTAGGGGTGCTGAAGGTGCTGCAGTACCCCCTGAAAAATCAGAATTTAAAAAATAACACTTATTTTTTAGAAAAAATAACACTTATTTTTTCACAGAAGTAGTGCACTGGGCCTTTACTAGTATTAGCAGACCAATATAGACATCTGTAGTGCAGGCAAAAAAACTATTAAGCATTTCTGCTTTGGCAAAAAAGGTAGTTGTATAATTAAGAACAGTATCTTGCAGGATTCAATAGTTGGAATTGTACGAGTTGTTGCCCGGTCCCTGCGATTGTCATTCTAATGGAATCCAGAAAGAACAAAACCCTGTGCTCAAACATTTACATCAAAAGGTGCAAAGTTATGTTTTAAAGGAACTCAGTCTGGCTTTAAACTTACTCTTGAAAGTTGTAATAGTAGAATGCACAAGATGCAATTTTGAAATTAGTAGTGCATCATCTGTTCCTCTTTTCATGTTAGTCATTGCATACCTTAGAGAGCTATTTATAACTTGTCAGAAATGTCCACATAAACTAGCCCATGTCGTTTTTTTAGCCCATAGATATTGTTGAAAAAATGTTGTCACTCAAAATCACATGAATACACATTAGACTGCAAAATGTATAGAATTGCAATAACATTTGCTTTAAAACTGCTAAATGTTCTTTGCAACCTATGACAAAATCTGTAGAATTGTAGGAAATAAGCTTTAAACCTACAAAATTCTCTCCACCAACAAGAGTTGGGTGTGAACAGTTTGTGTCATGAACAGTGGCCATAGAAATAGACGTGGCGCCCGCGGGATGTTCCCCAATGCTGGAGGGGGGCCCAGATTGAAAAAGTTTGGGAATCCCTGTATTAGCGGACTGATATAGACATCTTCAGCATGGGCCAAAAAAAAATCTGCAGCCCCCCCAAGCTACTTCCCGCAGCTATGTCCACACCACAACTGCGACCAACCCCACCAATGGTACTCACTGAAATCAACAGCATTAGCTTTCACATCTGTATCTGGCGTCATCCCTGGATCAATCCTGCTACAATCTTCAATCTTTAATCCTCCTGAAATGTCACTTTCATGGTTTTCACAGTCCTTTGAAACAGAGATGAGGAAGGATTCAGTTAATTCAGAAAGTCAGTTACCTTCAGAATTAGCTAAATACTAACCCAAAAGGCCCAAAAGCCAGGTTTGGGGTTTGGGGTACACAGCTAATAATAGGTAGGGTGCAGAATGGTCAAAACAACGAGTAGAATGAAGAAACTTTTAGTTTCATCCTACAAGAAGCTAACCCTACAAAACATCTCCAAGTGTGTCTATTTCACTCAGTCTTATTAAATGCTTGAACTCACTCGCACATTATCACTTTCCATCTCACTGTCCTCTGTATCCTCTGTATCTGAACATGATGATGATGGTGATGTTTCCAACGGCTCCCAAGGCACTGACACTTTCACAACATCCTCATCTTCTGACTTCAACCAGTCTTCATGCTCTTCTTTCTTCACTGTAATTGAGGCAACTTCCTCTTCATCTACTGGTATTAGGGAGCATTCTTCAGACTCCTCTTTGACTGGGACTGGAGAAGGCAGCACCTGACGCAGAAAAAAACATAATTCTAACACCTCTGGGCCTTGTAACTGGGCTTGCACAGTGTTAAGGAGCTACATACCTTTACTTTGAGATATGTTATGCCTTTATGTCCACGCTCTTGCTCTGTGACTCCATGGATGTCTGAAACTGTGTCAAATGAGGGATCTTGTTCATCAGGGTCATCCTTTGTACAGACCTGGGATGTTTCAACTCCTAATGACACAGCTGAAATCTGACTTTCTTCAGCCTCCTCTTTAACCTCGCTCCAATGCAATGAATGATCCTAGAACAGACCATGGTTGGTGAATAAACTCAACTTGACCAATAAAACGTGTTAATGGATAGCCGATTGTTTAAGATATTGTACAATTAAATTGTTTCTCATTCTGAAGAATGCATAAAATATGGGTATACATACAAAACGCTCTTCTGGTTGATCACTTCTTTCATATCTCCCATATTTATCCCCTGGATCCATCTTCAGCCAATGATGAACAGACTCGTGACCCGTCAATAACAAAACAAACCACCCAAATGTTAAATAAGATGAAAAGGCTCAACAAAGCCCATATGAAAGTCAACAATGGCACCAATGTTGACGTTAGCAAAGGGCAATTCCATAGTAATGGAATTATGCAGATATTTAGATTTTTCACATTGAAATGTATGTCAAACAAAAACAATTGATTGAAAAGCTTAAAGATGTGCTCCAGGGATTTTTTACTTTTAGTGTTGAAAAGCGATATCCCAAGTACACAGTGCATTCGGAAAGTATTCAGACCCCTTGACTTTTTCCACATTTTGTTATCTTACAGCCTTATTCTAAAATTGAGTACATTTGCTTTTTTTCCCCTCATCAATCTACACACAATACCCCATAATAACAAAGCAAAACCAGGATTATAATTTTTTTTGCAAATGTATTAAAAATAGAAAACTGAAATATCACATTTACATACACTACCAGTAAAAAGTTTGGACACACCTACTCATTCAAGGGTTTTTCTGTATTTGTACTATTACTATCTACATTGTAGAATAATAGTGAAGACATCAAAACTATGAAATAACACATATGGAATCATGTAGTAACCAAAAAAGTGTTAAACAAATCAAAATATATTTTATATTTGAGATTCTACAAAGTAGCCACCCTTTGCCTTGATGACAGCTTTGCACACTCTTGGCATTCTCTCAACCAGCTTCATGAGGTAGTCACCTGGAATGCATTTCAATTAACAGGTGTGCCTTCTTAAAAGTGAATTATTTCCTTCTTAATGCGTTTGAGCCAATCAGTTTTGTTGAGACAAGGTAGGGGGGGTATACAGAAGATAGCCCTATTTGGTAAAAGACCAAGTCCATATTATGGCAAGAACAGCTCAAATAAGCAAAGAGAAACGACAGTCCATCATTACTTTAAGACATAAAGGTCAGTCAATACGGAACATTTCAAGAACTTTTAAAGTTTCTTCAAGTACAGTCGCAAAAACCATCAATCGCTATGATGAAACTGGCTCTCATGAGGACCACCACAGGAATGGAAGACCCAGAGTTACCTATGCTGCAGAGGATAAGTTCATTAGAGTTAACAGCCTCAGAAATTGCAGCCCAAATAAATGCTTCACAGAGTTCAAATCACAGACACATCTCAACATCAACTGTTCAGAGGGGACTGTGTGAATCAGGCCTTCATGGTGGAATTGCTGCAAAGAAACCACTACAAAAGGACAACAATAATAATAAGAAGAGACCTGCTTGCCCCAAGAAACACGAGCAATGGACATTAGACCGGTGGAAATCTGTCCTCTGGTCTGGAGTCCAAATTGCAGATTTTTGGTTCCAACCGGTGTCTTTATGAGACGCTGTGTGGGTGAACGGATTATCCCCGCATGTGTAGTTCCCACCATAAAGCATGGAGGAGGTGGTGTTATGGTGCTTTACTGGTGACACGGTCTGTGATTTATTTAGAATTCAAGGCACACTTAACCAGCATGGCTACCACAGCATTCTGCAGCGATACGCCATCCCATCTGGTTTGGGCTTAGTGGGACTATCATTTGTTTTTCAACAGGACAATGACCCAACACACCTCCAGGCTGTGTAAGGGCTATTTGATCAAGAAGGAGAGTGATGGAGTGCTGCATCAGATGACCTGGCCGCCACAATCCCCCAACCTCAACCCAACTGAGATGGTTTGGGATGAGTTGGACCGCAGAGTAAAGGAAAAGCAGCCAACAAGTCCTTAGCATATGCGGGAACTCCTTCAAGACTGTTGGAAAAGCATTCCAGGTGAAGCTGGTTGAGAGAATGCCAAGCGTGTGCAAAGCTATCATCAAGGCAAAAGGTGGCTACTTTGAAGAATCTCAATTATAAAACACTTTTTGGTTACCACATGATTCCATATGTGTTATTTCATAGTTTTGATGTCTTCACTATTATTCTACAATGTAGAAAATAGTACAAACTAAGAAGAAACCTTGAATGAGTAGGTGTGTCCAAACTTTTGACTGGTACTGTAAGTATTCATACCCTTTACTCAGTACTTTGTTGAAGCACCTTTGGCAGCGATTACAGCCTTGAGTCTTCTTAGGTCTGACGCTACAAGCTTGGCACACCTGTATTTGGGGAGTTTCTCCCATTCTTCTCTGCAGATCCTCTCAAGCTCTGTCAGGTTGGATGGGGAGCGTTGCTACACAGCTATTTTCAGGTCTCTCCAGAGCTGTTCGATCAGGTTCAAGTCCAGGCTCTGGCTGGGCCACTCAAGGCCATTCAGAGACTTCTCCCAAAGCCATTCCTACGTAGTCTTGGCTGTGTGCTTAGGGTCATTGTCCTGTTGGAAGGTGAACCTTCGCCCCAGTCTGAGGTCCTGTGCGCTCTGGAGCAGGTTTTCATCAAGGATCTCTCTGTACTTTGCTCCGTTCATCTTTCCCTCGATGCTGACTAGTCTCCCAGTCCCTGCTGCTGAAAAACATCCCCACAGCATGATGCTGCCACCACCATGCTTCACCGTATGAATGGTGCCAGGTTTCCTCCAGACATGACGCTTGGCATTCAGGCCAAAGAGTTCAATCTTGGTATCATCCGACCTGAGAATCTTGTTTTTCATGGTCTGAAAGTCCTTTAGGTGCCTTTTAGGCAAACTCCAAGTGGGTTGTCATGTGCCTTTTACTGAGGAGTGGCTTCCGTCTGGCCACTCTACCATAAAGGCCTGATTGGTGGAGTGCTGCAGAGATGGTTATCCTTCTGGAAGGTTCTCCCATCTCCACAGAGGAACTCCGGAGCTCTGTCAGAGTGACCATCGGGTTCTTGGTCACCTCCCTGACCAAGGCCTTTCTCCCCCGATTGCTCAGTTTGGCCGGGCGGCCAGCTCTAGGAAGAGTCTTGGTGGTTCCAAACTTCTTCCATTTAAGAATGATGGAGGCCACTGTGTTCTTGGGGACCTTCAATGCAGCAGAAATTGATTGGTGTCCTTCCCCAGATCTGTGCCTCAACACAATCCTGTCTCTGAGCTCTACGGACAATTCCTTCGACCTCATGGCTTGGTTTTTTCTCTGACATGCACTGTCAACTGTGGGACCTTATATAGACAGGTGTGTTCCTTTCCTGAGCACCTGAGCTCAATTTCGAGTCTCATAGCGAAGGGTCTGAATACTTATGTTAATACGTTATATCAGTTATTTATTTTTAATAAATTAGCAAACATTTCTATAAAACTGTTTTTGCTTTGTCATTATGGGCTATTGTGTGTAGATTAATGAGAAAATTGTTTTATTTAATCAATTTTAGAATAAGGCTGTAACGTAACAAAATGTGGAAAAAGTCAAGGGGTCTGAATAATTTCCGAAGGCACTGTAAATACAGTAAAGTACACCCACTAAAGGGTAAAAAGTTTTGAGCAAAATAGTGTTTTTAGACACAACCGCAAACTTCAAGGAGTAGGACATTCAAGGAGTTGGTCTAATGGGAATCAGTGATGTCATCGGCCTCCCCCTTTGCTTGAGGAACAATAAAGAGAACAAAAAAGGAAAGGCCCCACTATGTCATGACATACCTGGACCACCTATTGAGATGTGCCTTTAGTCAAGTAAATCAGGTGTTAAATGAGGTGAAAAGAAGACTGGAGTGCCACTTTAAGTAGATGTGTTTTTGTAAAATGTTCTGTGGCCATTGTTAAAAGTAAGCCTTGTGCATAGAGTTGTATGGTTTGTTAAATAACTGTGCAGATGCAAAGTTTGGTAACAGAATGACGGTATGAATATCTGTTTATTATGTGACCAAGTTTTCCAAAAACGGTTAAATATCTATTGAAGCCCATTTCCACCACCAATTTTTTATTTTATGTCAATACTATCTAAACATTTTGAGATACGCAAGTTGAAATTTCGTGATACTTAAGTCAAAAAAACATAGACATGATTTGTTTAGTGATGAGCAAAACCAGAAATTGCTTCTCTATGATGTTTTCAAGTTGGATCCCTGAGATGACTAGTAAAATTAATTATGGACAGTCATTTTCAGCTATCTATTTAACCTATCTGTAGTTTTCTGATGATATTGGTTATACTGGCTGTCATCATCATATTGATCATACTGGTAGTCATCTTCTAATAACATCTGGAAATATTTTAAATAGAATGATATTTATAGTCATTTTACTCCAATATTTTTCTGTTGTTTTTAGGCTCAAACGTCCTTGATTCCATTCGGCAAAACCAGTCCCACCATCACAGGCGAAGTTGCAGCTCCGGCGACTATTGCACACTTTACAAATAGACTATATTTTTGTAAACTTCATACTTTTTATTACACTGAACAAAAATATAAACGCAACATCTAGCGTTGGTCCCATGTTTCATGATGTGAAATAAAAGATCCCAGAAATTTTCCATACGCACAAAAAACGTATTTCTCTCCAATTTTGTGCACAAATTTGTTTACATCCATCTTAGTGATCATTTCTCCTTTGCCAAGATAATCCATTCACCTGACAGGTGTGGCATCTCAAGAATCTGATTAAACAGCATGATCATTACATAGGTGCAGCTTGTGCTGGGGACAAGAAAAGGCTACTGCAGTTTTGTCACACAACACAATGCCACAGATGTCAGAAGTTTTGAGGTAGCTTGCAATTGGCATGCTGACTGCAGGATGTCAACGTTGTGAACATGGTGGCAGTGGGGTTATGGTATGGGCAGGCATAAGGTACAGACAACAAACACAATTGCATTTTATCAATGGCAATTTTAATGCACAGAGATATCGTGACAAGATCCTGAGGCCCATTGTCGTGCCATTCATCTGCCGCCATCACCTCATGTTTCAGCATGACAATGTTCGGACCCATGTCACAAGGATCTGTACACAATTCCTGGAAGCTGAAAATGTCCCAGTTCCTCCATGGCCTGCATAATCACCAGACATGTCACCCATTGAGCATGTTTGGGATGCTCTGGATCGATGTGTACGACAGCGTGTTCCAGTTCTCGCCAATATCCAAAACTTCGCACAGCCATTGAAGAGGAGTGGGACAACATTCCACAGGCCACAATCAACAGCCTGATCAACTCTATGCGAAGGAGATGTGTCGCGCTGCATGAGGCAAATGGTGGTCACACCAGATACTGACTGGTTTTCTGATCCCCGCCCCTACATTTTTTTTTAAAGGTATCTGTGACCAACAGATGCGTATCTGTATTCCCAGTCGTGAAATCCGAAGATTCTGGCTTAATTCATTCATTTAAATTGACTGATTTCTTTATACATAAGTTGAATGCACCAATTTGTAAGTCGCTCTGGTAGAGAGCGTCTGCTACATGATGTAAATGTAAATGTAATGAACTGTAACTCAGTAAAATCTTTGAAATTGTTGCATGTTGCGTTTATATTTTTGTTCAGTGTATTTCCAATAGGCCTACAGTGCTGTTGGATAGTTGCTTGGACAGTCGCTTAGGCTGTAATTGTTGAAAACACTATTTCAGATGCAGCAGCTGGGTTAGCTACTTAGCTTGCTAGCATTGCTAATGTTAGCACCAATGATACAGGCTTCAATCATGAGAGACTAGAATTCTGTAGTCATTTGCCTGTACATTTTCTAATAAATGTTGTGTTCTAAAAGGCCTACGTGTTGTTTGGACTGTTGTTTAAGACAGTCGCTATGATTAAACTTAGCTGTTATTGTTGAGAACACATTTAGGATGTAGCAGTCAGGCTGCTAGCATGCTAGCTAACCATCAGATACATTAACTTATGGTTAGCATTCGTTAGCATCTAAATTTGAATTATTTCCTAGTGTAAAGCAGTTGATTGGTGACAATGACGAACATATATTCAGCATGATATTCATGCAAGCATTATAATATGATTACAACCCAAAAGTAATGTGAAATGTAACCCTGCATAAATCAAGCTCAGAGCCCTGTTAGTTCTATTGTCCAATTGCAGTTGTTGTTTATTTTTTTATGACTGGATTATTATTTTTTAATCTGGTCCATCACAGCCCATATAAAACCGTTTTACATCTGATGTATTACTATGTCATACCCTACAACTAGGGTCCACAGTTTTACCTTGTTAGGTTAGCCTACCAGATCAGTAAAAACTCTGGGCCCCAGGAAACCAACCCCTCCACCCACTACTCTGGGACCTGTGGGGCCACCTCTGGAATTCCCACACAATGTTACAAATGAAGAAACATATCCTATAAGTATGGTCTACTATCTCAAAATCTCGAGTTGGACTTAGTATCTCAAAATGTTTTACATAGTATCTTGACATTTTGAGATATTATCAAACATTTTATTATTTTGGGGTGGCGGGAATGGGCTTCGATAAATATCTGCTCCGATTCAAAGATGTCTGCAGAAAGAATGGGCAGTCCGCTTTAAAGCCAACTTGAGTTTGAAAAACAACTTTGATTATGAAACTACATTAAGTGAAGTGGATTAACACCGGTAACAGAATGACATCCTGGGTCCCTGATTTGTACTACACAGAAATGCATACTTATAATAATAATAATAATAATATGCCATTTAGCAGACGCTTTTATCCAAAGCGACTTACAGTCATGCGTGCATCAATTTTTGTGTATGGGTGGTCCCGGGGATCGAACCCACTACCTTGGCGTTACAAGCGCCGTGCTCTACCAGCTGAGCTACAGAGGACCTACAGAGGACCATGGATTTAATGTCAATCTATTAATGATGATGTAGCCTGAATTGGTAGAAATAGGTCATTTATGCTCTCATTAAGGTAATAATGTCAACTTTTAGCAATTTGTATGGACATCTGAAAGGGTAATTAATAAAACTCAATACAATAAATACTTTTTGGGGGCTTTTAGCCTGTGATTTTCTCAAACACGTATTCATTTTTATGTTTCTATTTTACCTCCTCATAATTCTCCTTGTCCTTTGCTTTTCAGAATTTGTCAGTGGCATGGTGACAATCTGTGAATAATACATTTGAGTGGAATGACGCTTTCAAGTGGATGTGTTGTATTCTGATTGTATTTTATTATGAAGGACCACCCATAGAGAGACACTATTTGCTTTCATTTGACACCCAATCTCCTCTTATGAACTTCACGTCGGTCCTTATGGGTTTTTATACCTACAGTTTTCAAACATGTATAGCTACTCTCTTTGTTATACGGTACTAACACCATCTTTGGTAACTACTAGTACGTGGAATTGCCCTATGCTAACGTTAGCTAGCTAGCAAACAAGATTAGTTATAGCTGGCAAACAGACGGCTTGTATAGTTAGCTACACACCCAACTTATATTATAAAGCTCATATGTTTAGATTAATATTTAAAATATATATTACCTTTCTGTAGTTAGTTACATGGATGCTTTACATGGGTATTGGAGGGTCGGGGAATATTATTGTGGTTGCACATACGGAAACTCGAAAAGACCAAACTATCACCGAGTTTGAAAATACTTTCCTATTTTACTGCCACCTACTGGGCATACATGAAAGTGAATCCTACTGCCCTACAGTTGTGTCAGAGAACGAAAAAGACTTGCTTGAATGATTTTGTAATAGAGACCAATGTACCAAGAATAACAGACTTAATGAGGTGGTATATTATTACATTATTATATATTCATAATGTATTATTTATTCCCATCCTCCAACACCTACTCACTAAAGATCATATCTGTACTTCCACAGACAGTGATGCCACGGAAGTATTTTTGCAGAATCGTTGGTGAAGTTTTAAGTTCCTATCCTGATTGAACCCTTTCCCACAGCTTGTTCCGCTGTTGGTTCCGCTGTGAATGAGGAGATGGGTTTTCAGGTGAGCCACTCTGAAGAAACTCTTGTCACACTGAGTGCAGTGAAACGTCTTCCCTGTGTGGCTCTGCTGGTGCCTTTAAAGTACCCCGTTAGGCTAAAGCTCTGTCCACACTCAGAGCAATGGAAAGGACTCTCTCCACTGTGTGTCCGATGGTAGTATATCAATTCCCATTTCCTACCGAAACATTTTTCATTTTGGGGGCAAATGAACGGTTTGTCCCCTGTATGTGTCAACTGGAAGAAAACAAAAAGAAAAAAAGAAAAAACAATTTGTAAAGTGGTTATCCCACTGGTTATAAGGTGAATGCACCTATTTGTAAGTCGCTCTGGATAAGAGAGTCTGCGAAATGACGTAAATGTAAATGTAATGTCTTCTAAGATCTCTGGAAAAGCCCAATTTTTTTCCACACAGAGCACTGATAAGGCTTTTCTACTTTGGGTGTTTTCTGGTGTGCATTGAGAAATTCCAGCTGGCTGGAGGACTTCTTACACCCATTGAAAAACGGCTAGCTGGAGCTCGTCTGAGGGGTCGGCTGTGAATGCTCTCACCCGCTAGTACTTAATGCTGATTGTTAAGATTCTGACTCGCTACAGGCTGTCCGACAACAACAAGGAAGATGTGTCCATATCCAGAGTTTTATTGGCTCTTGGTCACCACCACACATTAGCACACACACACAGACTAGAAGTGATCAGTAGCGACCCGTCATTCAGGGCAGGTGGTGAGCCCCACCCGTTTAGCTATTTTGGCATTAATACGTGTCACGAATCAGTTTGTAAACAATGCAAAACAATAAATCATTGAGTTAATAAAGCCCCATACAAACATGGTCTCTTCTTTGCGTTCTTGAGTAAGGCAGCACCAAAATGCAGGTGTTTCAGCCTAGCTCAATGCTTTCTGTGGTGGTGGGGCAGCCAGCGGAAAATACGGAGTGTAGGGGTTGGTAATGTTCACTAGTTGCGCCGTGATTGGCTCAGTGTTCTGTCACTCATGGGGACAATACGTCACCGCAAAATTTACGGGAGAGCTTGAAAATTCAAGCCCTTTGGGTGCTGCCATAGAGTTACATTAGAAGAGCCCATCCAAAAAGGCTCAAGGTCATTGGCGACAGATGAAATGACGTCAAATCACGGTATATCTACTGTAGCGTTGTCACGTCTCCTCCCGTTGCTCCCCTCCGGCGCTCTGATTCGCCGGTCTACTGAGCCACCGGTCTGAGTGCACCACCTCGGCAACACCGGAATGGAAACCAAACGCACCCTAATCACCTCCAGCGCACCTGCACCTCATCATCACCCCTATATAGCCCTGGACTGTTCAGTGTTGTGTACTCACTCTTTGTTGTTCTCTTGCTCAGTGTTAAGTAAACCTTTACATTATTGATTCCTGCATCTGCCTCTTCGTATCCTCAGTACTCGTCACAAGCGTTGATTGGACTGATCATGTCAACATCATACTTTCAAAATCTTAGCTAGCGGTCATCATCATGAATCAAGTTGACAATCTACTGGCAAATCCTTTTCAATCCTTGTCTTATGAAGGGAAATTATGAAGAGAAATTATAGATAAAACGTATCGGTGCTCATCGGCCATTGGACATAAA
Source organism: Coregonus clupeaformis (assembly GCF_020615455.1). Lineage (NCBI taxonomy): Eukaryota > Metazoa > Chordata > Actinopteri > Salmoniformes > Salmonidae > Coregonus > Coregonus clupeaformis. Next base: position 38,564,824 of record NC_059211.1, on the reverse strand, counting down.
AATTACACAAGTTGGAAAATTGCAAATTCAACAATGAGTGGTTTGGAAGGAATCAGTGGCTAACTGCAAGCATTGCAAAGCAATCACTAGCCTGCTATTCAGTGGAGTGGTTGTGTGGTCCAAGTCTGGGTTTAAGGGTCTCTTTTCCAAGCTTAAAAGGATAAACAATCAACATTGGCCATGCTGTCAATCCAGCATGACTTCTGCCGTGTTCAAAATAACTGGAAACTCGGAACTGCGAAATCTCAGACTTCAGTGAGTTCAAGACAACAGGGAACTGAAAAAAAACTAGCTCCGACTGGGAACGGTCATTCAACTTGGAATTCCAAGTCAGGAACTCAGGCCTCTTTCTAGAGCTCCGACCTGAAGATCACTGACGTCATGATTCGACCATGTTTTTTTTCAGAGTTCCCAGTTGTCTTGAATGCACCATAAATCCAGAGAATGCCAGACTTTGATGACAAAATTTGCCCACAAGGACTGCCGCCCCACCTTCCTGTTCAAGTGAGCACAGCACAACAAGGGCTTGTATGCTGCTGCATAAATGATGTAACATGCCAGGGAGATATGTATACTGTAGCTAAGAAAGTAATACTAAGTGTATGTTGTGTAGTAAGCTGTTAGTAGCCCATGTGCCTCACCCTAATAATCTGGTCCCTTTTCCCCTCATAATTTAGCCTATTGTTCTTACTTGGTGGTGCACATTTAGCCTATAGCCTGTTTTAGAGAAATGTCAAAGAATATTGTAAGATCTTTCATTGTCTGCTTATATGCCCCCTTTATTTATTCTACTACGGTTCTAACTTGGTGTACAGGGAGAATACTGTAAGAACGGCCCATGTTCTGAATTTTGTCGCTGTACATTTCAAAAGTGCTGAACAGATAGTTATATTGACTATGTCCGTCCTAGCTCACTCATTAATGTTTTAATCGAAATTACGTCATCCCCTTATGCCATAGTTTGTACATCTCAATTGTCAGTAGAAACCACATTTGTTTAAGCAAGTCAGCCATATCAGCTATGTTTTTTTTAAAGGCAGTAAATTAGCCTGAATGAACTGTTTCGCTGCCAGACAAGGCTCCGCTGATAGCCATGTGTAGTAGTGGGAAGGTGTTGGGACAGCTTTATGTAGGTCCTAACAGTTTGTGGGCACCGTTTGTTACAGTGCAATTAATTGATTGTTTAGTGTTGTGTAGTGGCTTTGCTGGCATACATAAAAAAAGAAAAATGGGAGTTTGCCCCACCAAGATTTACATGCTAAAATCGCCACTGGAAGTGATCTTCATGGTTCTAGGTCTCGCCGGATTTAGCGACCAAAAGTATTCTCATGGTCCTTCGTATCGCCGGATTCTGACCTGCTATAGTAGATACCATGAAAAAATCTTCTAGCTGGAGCTCGTCTGAGCGGTCGGCTGTGAATGCCCTCACATGCTAGTACACTTATACTGACTCTGATTGGATCTGCCCACTATAATGTGGTCCGGTTAGAACATGATGTTGAGGCCCATAACTGTTGATGGTCACCACCATACTTGTGTGGCTTTATTGAGTTAGGAAACAATCCGTCGGCACCATACGTTTTCCTTCTTGCGACGGCATGTAAACACGGGGACTTGAGGTGTGCGGGGTGGAGCCCTGGAGTGCGTCCAAGTGCCCTGATTGGTTGGCACGGGCTGGTGATTGACAGGCCTGAAGGCCAATCAGATTGAAAGGGCCGGCCTTTTTTACACATGTCCAGCGTGGGTCTCCCTTGTATGTTTCAACTGATGCCTCTTAAGGTCTTTGGAAAAGCCTTAACATTTGTCACACAGAGCACAGATAAGGCTTTTCTCCTGTGTGGGTTTTCTGGTGTGCTTTAAGAGTTTCCGGCTGGCCTAATGACTTCTTACACTTGAGGGGCAACCATAAGGCAAAACTCTTAAGTGTGGGTCATTTGATGTCGTTTTAGATGGGCTGGTCTTCGGTATCCTTTTCCACACTGAAAGAATTTACAGTATGTCATGCCTTTATGTCCACGCTCTTGCTCTGTGACTCCATGGATGTCTGAAACTGTGTCAAAAAAGGGATCTTGTTCATCAGGGTCCTCTTTTTGAGAAAACTGGGACATTTCACCTCCTAATGACACAGCTGAAATCCAACATTCTTCAGCCTCCTCTTTAACCTCTCCATCCCAGATTCCTGAGAATTCTCCATCCCAGACCTCACCAGTGATGCATATTATTCATAATGTGTCCTTGTATTGTGTGGTTTATTTTATGGTTAGTGTTAGAAGAATAAACTCAATTTGACCACTGCAAACATTTGCCTCCATCCTATGGCAAAATGTGTAGAATTGCAGGAAATTACCTGTAAAATGAAAATGTTTCTCTCTGCCCCATGGCAAAATGAGTAGAATTGCATGAAATTAGTAATAAAATTGCTAAATCTTCTCTCCGCCCCATGGTAAATGTGTAGAATTGCAGAAAACTTGCTTTAAAACTGAAACATTTTCTCTACGCCCCATGGCAAAATGTGCAGGATTGCAAGAAATTAACTTAAAAAATTAAAATGTGTCTCTTCGCTGTCACGAGGGGGGCCGCAAAAATTTTTTGCTTGTGTAATTACACTGTAACAAGTATTGTAGTTAACTGTAACAACCAATAGTTACACTGTAATAACAACATGTAACTGGTAATAATTGTGGTCTGTAAGGCGTACCAATGAATGCTTGTTACATCCTTGTTACAAATGGGCAGGTTTCCACTAAATTCACAAACTTAGCGTTTTGTTTCTTCTCAGCTGCATCCGATTCCGTAACAACTGTCAGAAAGGTTGTGACCCTCGTGGATGCGCTGGGTGTCAGAGAGATTATGATCAATAGGCTCTAATTACTTACCCATGACACATCATCACTGTTGAAAATATATCTCCACTCAGCGTTATTGCTAACACTTGCCACCAAAATAAAGTGTATTATCTGGGTTAATTTGGACATCCCAGATTAGGAAAAACACACTATTTCAAAGCACAGTACATGTAATGTTTGCCTAAGTACAATGTAATTACTAGGTGTTACACAGGATTTAGAAAGTAAAAATTAATTAAGTGTATCTTGAGGGTTACTTACTTGTAATTAATGTGTACTTATATAGTACATTACCCATCCTGACAACCTGTCCCTCATTTTAAAGCTTCTGGAGGTTTCACTTAATTTCTGTACCTTATTGTGAAATGAAGTGAAACTTCCAGAAGCTTTTGTGTCAGGATGGGTAATGTACTGTATAAGTACACAATAATTACAAGTAAGTACCCCTCAAGATAAACTTCAATTTAATTAGCTAAATCCTGTGTAATAACTAGTAATTGCATAGTACTTAGGTAAACATTACATGTACTATGCTTTGAAACCCATATTAGATCCCAGTCAGTGAGGTTGACCTACTTATCTGTTTTACCTGCTCAACCAAGTTAACTCAGATGGTACGCCTTATTTTGGGGGCAAGTGCTAGCAACAACACTGAGTCGAGATATAGTTTGAACAGTGCACATTCTAGGGTAAGTAATTAGAGCCTATTGAGTATAGGCTATAATCTCAGACACCCAGCGCATCTACGAGGGATCACAACCTTTGTGACAGTTGTTACTGTATGCAGCTGAGAAGAAGTGAAACACTAAGTTGGTGAATTTAGTGGAAACCTGCCCATTTGTAACAAGCATGGTAAAAAGCATTAATTGTTACACCTCTGTAATTACATACTGCAATTACTACCAGTTACATGTTGGTATTACACTAACTATGCATTATTACAGTTAACTACAATACGTGTAACAGTTTAATAAGGACACCTTAAAATGAAGTGTTACATTTTGAAGAATGCATTAAATGTGGGTTAACCTACAAATACATTTTCTGGTTGACCACTGCTTTCATATAGCCGATATTGATCCATTGGATCCATCTTCAGCAGATGATGAACAGACTCGTGACCTGTCAACAACAAAACAAACCAGCCATATTAAAAGGCAACAGTAGCTAGGTTTCAGTCCAATTGGCGACAGATTTTCATGTGAATATTCTAAAACCACATAAAAACAACATGCACATTTTCCCACCAGAGACGTGGAATCTGGTGTTGCAGATAAAATACTCTGCGTGATGATGTAGTGCACATAAAAATAGCTTTCGCAGTTCAAGTTACAGTGGGGAAAAAAAGTATTTAGTTAGCCACCAATTGTGCAAGTTCTCCCACTTAAAAAGATGAGAGAGGCCTGTAATTTTCATCATAGGTACACGTCAACTATGACAGACAAAATGAGGAAAAAAAATCCAGAAAATCACATTGTAGGATTTTTAATGAATTTATTTGCAAATTATGGTGGAAAATAAGTATTTGGTCAATAACAAAAGTTTCTCAATACTTTGTCATGTACCCTTTGTTGGCAATGACACAGGTCAAACGTTTTCTGTAAGTCTTCACAAGGTTTCCACACACTGTTGCTGGTATTTTGGCCCATTCCTCCATGCAGATCTCCTCTAGAGCAGTGATGTTTTGGGGCTGTCGCTGGGCAACATGGACTTTCAACTCCCTCCAAAGATTTTCTATGGGGTTGAGATCTGGAGACTGGCTAGGCCACTCCAGGACCTTGAAATGCTTCTTACGAAGCCACTCCTTTGTTGCCCGGGCGGTGTGTTTGGGATCATTGTCATGCTGAAAGACCCAGCCACGTTTCATCTTCAATGCCCTTGCTGATGGAAGGAGGTTTTCACTCAAAATCTCACGATACATGGCCCCATTCATTCTTTCCTTTACATGGATCAGTCATCCTGGTCCCTTTGCAGAAAAACAGCCCCAAAGCATGATGTTTCCACCCCCATGCTTCACAGTAGGTATGGTGTTCTTTGGATGCAACTCAGCATTCTTTGTCCTCCAAACACGACGAGTTGAGTTTTTACCAAAAAGTTATATTTTGGTTTCATCTGACCATATGACATTCTCCCAATCCTCTTCTGGATCATCCAAATGCACTCCAGCAAACTTCAGACGGGCCTGGACATGTACTGGCTTAAGCAGGGGGACACGTCTGGCACTGCAGGATTTGAGTCCCTGGCGGCGTAGTGTGTTACTGATGGTAGGCTTTGTTACTTTGGTCCCAGCTCTCTGCAGGTCATTCACTAGGTCCCCCCGTGTGGTTCTGGGATTTTTGCTCACCGTTCTTGTGATCATTTTGACCCCACGGGGTGAGATCTTGCGTGGAGCCCCAGATCGAGGGAGATTATCAGTGGTCTTGTATGTCTTCCAGTACCTAATAATTGCTCCCACAGTTGATTTCTTCAAACCAAGCTGCTTACCTATTGCAGATTCAGTCTTCCCAGCCTGGTGCAGGTCTACAATTTTGTTTCTGGTGTCCTTTGACAGCTCTTTGGTCTTGGCCATAGTGGAGTTTGGAGTGTGACTGTTTGAGGTTGTGGACAGGTGTCTTTTATACTGATAACAAGTTCAAACAGGTGCCATTAATACAGGTAACGAGTGGAGGACAGAGGAGCCTCTTAAAGAAGAAGTTACAGGTCTGTGAGAGCCAGAAATCTTGCTTGTTTGTAGGTGACCAAATATTTATTTTCCACCATAATTTGCAAATAAATTCATTAAAAATCCTACAATGTGATTTTCTGGATTTTTTTTCCTCATTTTGTCTGTCATAGTTGACGTGTACCTATGATGAAAATTACAGGCCTCTCTCATCTTTTTAAGTTGGAGAACTTGCACAATTGGTGGCTGACTAAATACTTTTTTTCCCCACTGTAAATGGCTTTCCATCTCATTTTCAACTGGTTTTCTCACCAAAATCTTGTGTTATATAGTGAGTGTGCCCACTCTGATATTGGCACGTGCGCTGAGCGCATTTATAGTCTACATGATGAGATTATTATGGACTAAAAAACTAGATTATTTTTATTTGTCAAATGGCAGCCAAGCATCGACGATCATGTCACCAGAATAAGACCCTTTATATTTATTGAAAATGATTATCAAGCACATCACCTTGCACTTACACCACCCTGAGAAACGGCGGTGGAAACCATACGCAAATATATATATAATAACCATCATATTTAAGTAAACTTTTATATAGTTTGGTCCTCCCACTACGACTCGGGAAAACATGCAGTTTATTAGGCTACAGATGAAATAAATTATGATGAACTTCACAGGGTGGTGAAAGTGCACAGTGATCTTGATGCTCCTTTCCAATACATATCAAGGGTCTTATTCTGGTGACATGATGATCGATGCTCGACTGCCATTTGACAAATACAAATATTCTTGCGGTTCTCCATAATAATCTTATCATGTGTGGACTAGCCTACCTACACAGCCTATCCGCACTGTATCTGCAGCTGTTGGCTAGAGCGCACGTGCCAAGACCAGAGTAGGCACATTGCTATTGTAATATTTACACATTTGAAAGTCTCTCAGCCTATCACACAATGTGATGCAAATTAGTTGCTGTATGTTAGGCTTCTGGGGCATGCTGAGGGAGAGTTTTTGGGAAGGCGGTTTGTGCACTGTGTGTTCATCCAAATAAAAAACAACTTCATTATTTAATGGGAAATCAGTGTCCTAGACTGTTTACGCTAGTCAACAAACTACGTGCGCGTTTCGGTGGCCTTACAGGTTCGTTACACTATTTAACAGCAACAGTTTTTGTGACAAGACTATGGGTAGAGTTGAAAATGCGATGGAAACACATTGAACTTTAGATTTTTATTCAGTACATCAAGACTTAAGCGGAAAAAAATACATTTTGTGTGCATGATGTCATCACGCACTGATTTTTAACCACAAAAAGTATGTTTGGTGGAAAAACCACTGGTGAGAAAATGCGCATATATGCTTTATGCGGGTTCTACAACATTTGCATGAAAATCTATCGCCAATTGGATGGAAACCTAGCTAATGGCACCAATGTTGATATTAGCTAAAGGGCAGTTCCATAGTAACGGGATTATGCTGAGACTCAGATTGTTCACTTTGGAATGTATGTCAAACAAAAATAATTCATTGCGAAGTTAATGTAAATTTGATTTTGTAACATTTTCAGTGGACAGTGTTAAAAGTAGGCTACATAATCCTTGTTCAGTTTTATGGTTTGTTAAAGAACTGTGCAGATGCAAAGTTTGGTAACATAATGACAGTATGAATCTCAGTTTTTTATGTTGCCAAATTTTCCAAAAACGTAAATATATACTCTGAATTACAATTCAAAAATGTCTGCAGAAAGAATGGGCAGACAACTATGATGACAATTTGAGTTTGAAAAACAACCTTTGGTTATCAAACTACATTAAGTGAAGTGGATTAATAAGAGAATGACATCCTGGGTCCCTGATTTGTCCTACACAGAAATGCATAATGATATATTTGAATGTCATTCTATTCATGATGATGTAGCCTATATAGTTACACAGAGGTAGAAATAGCTAATATATGCTCTCATCAAAGGTAACAATGTAATATTTTATCAATTTGTATGGACATTTGAAATGTTAATTGATTTTTTAAAATCTCACAAAACCTACATTTTCTTGTAGTCTGTGCTTTTATCTTCCATTCTATGTATTTTTCTTTGACCTCATAATTTCACTTCTTAGTTATCTTTTTTGCTTTTCAGAATTTGTCAGTGGCATGACAATCTCTGAATAATACATTTGAGTGGAATGACTGATGGACAATTGAATGAATCTTTATTACAACACTAATATTATCAATATGTTTACCATCAATTGATTCACCCCTTCAAGAACTGCATTTGAGAAAGAACACACAACTGTATGTTTGTGTTCCTCCCTGCCAATCAATGACCCTCTTCGATGTCAAGCGCTTTCAAATGGAGATGGATTAGAAACATCCAAAGAGGGATAGATCCACAAAGATATCCCAGCTACATTTTATTATGAACACACACAACTTTTATTTGACACTCAACTTGATGCTCCTATGAACTTCATATGTTGGTCCACATGGGTCTTTATACAGTTTCAAACATGCATAGCTAGCTACTCTTTGTTAGACCATACTTTGTTATACCGTACTAGCACCATATTTGATACTACTAGTAACGTTACGTGGAATTGACTTAATTTATACTATCTGGCAAACAGATGGCTTGTATAGTTAGCTACACACCAAACTTGTCATCAAATGGCAATATTATAAAGCTCATATACAGTTGAAGTCGGAAGTTTACATACACTTAGGTTGGAGTCATTAAAACTCATTTTTCAACCACTCCACAAATTTCTTGTTAACAAACTATAGTTTTGGCAAGTCGGTTAGGACATCTACTTTGTGCATGACACAATTAGTTTTTCCAACAATTGTTTACAGACAGATTATTTCACTTATAATTCACTGTATCACAATTCCAGTGGGTCAGAAGTTTACATACACTAAGTTGACTGTGCCTTTAAACAGCTTGGAAAATTCCAGAAAATGATGTCATGGCTTTAGAAGCTTCTGATAGGCTAATTGACATAATTTGAGTCAATTGGAGGTGTACCTGTGGATGTATTTCAAGGCCTACCATCAAACTCAGCGCCTCTTTGCTTGACATCATGGGAAAATCAAAAGAAATCAGCCAAGACCTCAGAAAATAAATTGTAGACCTCCACAAGTCTGGTTCATCCTTGGGAGCAATTTCCAAATGCCTGAAGGTACCACGTTCATCTGTACAAACAATAGTATGCAAGTATAAACACCATGGGACCACGCAGCCGTCATACCGCTCAGGAAGGAGACGCATTCTGTCTCCTAGAGATGAACGTACTTTGGTGTGAAAGGTGCAAATCAATCCCAGAACAGCAGCAAAGGACCTTGTGAAGATGCTGGAGGAAACAGGTACAAAAGTATCTATATCCACAGTAAAACGAGTCCTATATCGACATAACCTGAAAGGCAAGGAAGAAGCCACTGCTCCAAAACCATCATAAAAAAGACAGACTACGGTTGCAACAGCACATGGGGACAAAGATCGTACTTTTTTTACTTTTTGGAGAAATGTCCTCTGGTCTGATGAAACAAAAATAGAACTGTTTGGCCATAATGACCATCGTTATGTTTGGAGGAAAAAGGGGGTTGCTTGCAAGCCGAAGAACACCATCCCAACCGTGAAGCACGGGGGTGGCAGCATCATGCTGTGGTGCTTTGCTGCAGGAGGGACTGGTGCACTTCACAAAATAGATGGCATCATTTGGAAGGAAAATTATGTGAATATATTGAAGCAACATCTCAAGACATCAGTCAGGAAGTTAAAGCTTGGTCGCAAATGGGTCTTCCAAATAGACAATGACCCCAAGCATACTTCCAAAGTTGTGGCAAAATGGCTTAAGGACAACAAAGTCAAGGTATTGGAGTGGTCATCACAAAGCCCTGACTTCAATCCTATACAACATTTGTGGGCAGAACTGAAAAAGTGTGTGGGAGCAAGGAGGCCTACAAACCTGACTCAGTTACACCAGCTCTGTCAGGAGGAATGGGCCAAAATTCACCCAACTTATTGTGGGAAGCTTGCGGAAGGCTACCCGAAAAGTTTGACCCAAGTTAAACAATTTAAAAGCAATGCTACCAAATACTAATTGAGTGTATGTAAACTTCTGACCCACTGGGAATGTGATTAAAGAAATAAAAACTGAAATAAATCATTCTCTCCACTATTATTCTGACATTTCACATTCTTAAAATAAAGTGCTGATCCTAACTGACCTAAGACAGGGAATTTTTACTAGGATTAAATGTCAGGAATTATGAAAAACAGAGTTTAAATGTATTTGGCTAAGGTGTATGTAAACCTCCGACTTCAACTGTATGTTTAAATAAATATATATTCAGAAATATCTTTACCTTTAGCTAGTTACATGGATGCTTTTCAGGAGTATCGGAGGGTCGGCTAAAATTGTGGTTGCATATACAGAATCTCGAAAAGTTAAAAGTACCACCACGTGTAAAAAATACTTTCCTATTTTACTGCCACCTAATGGGCATACATGAAAGTGAATCCTACTGCCCTACAGCTGTCAGAGAACAAAAAGGCCTGTCTCTTGAATGATTTTGAACTAGAGATCAATGTACTAAGAAGAATGGACTTATGAGATGGCATTGTATTACAGTAATATGTTCTTTATTCCCATCCTCTGACACCACACTAAAGATCATATCTGTACTTCTACAGATGGAGGTGCATTACAATTTTGCTCTAACGTCTTCATACAGAATCGTTGGTGACGTTTTAAGTTCCCGTCATGGTTGAACCCTTTCCCACAGTTAGAGCAGACCACTGTTTTGGTTCTATTGTGAATGAGGAGATGGGTTTTCAGGTGAGCCGCTCTGAAGAAGCTCTTGTCACACTGAGTGCAGTGAAACGTCTTCTTCCCTGTGTGGCTCTGCTGGTGGCGTTTAAAGTTCCCCCTTAGGCTAAATCTCTGTCCACACTCAGAGCAGTGATAAGGCCTCTCTCCGCTGTGTGTCCGTTGGTGGTACGTCAATTCCCATTTCCTACCGAAACATTTTTCACATTGGGGGCAACTAAACGGTTTCTCCCCTGTATGTGTCAACTGATGTCTTCTAAGATCTCTGGAAAAGCCAAAACATTTGTCACACTGAGAGCACTGAAAAGGCTTAGGCTTTTCTCCTTTGTGTGTTTTATGGTGTGCTTTGAGAGCTTCCAGCTGGCTGGAGGACTTCTTACACCCGTGGACATCATAGGGCCTCTGTCCAGTGTGGGTCTCCCTTGTATGTGTCAACTGATGTCTCTTAAGGTCTCTGGAAAAGCCAAAACATTTGTCACACTGAGAGCACTGATAAGGCTTTTCTCCTGTGTGGGTTTTCTGGTGTGCTTTAAGAGTTTCAGGCCGGTAGAATGACTTCTTACACCTGAGGCAATCATAGGGCCTCTCTTCAGTGTGGGTCATTTGATGTCTTTTTAGATGGGCTGGTCTTCGGTATTCTTTTCCACACTGAGAGCATTTATATGGTCTCTCTCCTGTGTGGCTCTTTTCATGGCTAGTCAGTTGGGTTTGAAATCTGTATCCTTTTCCACACTGAATGCATGTATATGGTCTCTCTACTGTGGGGATCATTTCATAGCTGGTCAGATGGGTTTGTCTTCGTAATCCTGTCCCACATCTGTGTTTTTTGAGTGAATCAGCAAAGACATAGTTCTTCCCACAGTCTGCACAGTGATATGGTTTCTCTCCTGTGTGACTCTTCTGATGCGTTTTCATAACATATTTATTAGAGAAGCTCTTGCCACATTGTGGGCACGTGGCTGGGGTTGCTATGATTTTCCGAAACTTCAGCAGAGTGATGTACTCTTCAGGGTGGGCCCTCTTGAGGTGCCCGTGGAAAAAGCGTTCTATGGTGAAACCGAGCGCACAATGAGGGCATGGGTAGAAGGAGGAGGACCCCCTTTTAGAGTCACCTAAAGGACAGAGATAAAAACATCAAATGAACTGAAGTTTTATTTCATTATAAAGCCAAAGTTATTGAGAAATGAAACGTGTCACGTGTTATGTACAGTACCAGTCAAAAGTTTGGACACATATACTCATTCAAGGGTTTTTCTTTATTTTTACATTGTAGAATAATAGTGAAGACATCAAAACTATAAAATAACACATATGGAATCATGTAGTAACCAAAAATGTGTTAAACAAATCAAAATATATTTTATATTTGAGATTCTTCAAAATAGCCACCATTTGCCTTGACAATAGATTTGCACACTCTTGACATTCTCTCAACCAGCTTCATGAGGAATGCTTTTCCAACAGTCTTGAAGGAGTTCTCACATATGCTGAGCACTTTTTGGCTGCTTTTCCTTCACTCTACCGTCCGACTCATCCCAAACCATCTCAATTGGGTTAAGGTCAGGTGATTGTGGAGGCCAGGTCATCTGATGCAGCACTCCATCACTCTCCTTCTTGGTAAAATAGCCCTTACACAGCCTGGAGGTGTGTTGGGTCATTGTCCTGTTGAAAAACAAATGATAGTCCCACTAAGCCCAAACCAGATGGGATGTCGTATTGCTGCAGAATGCTGTGGTAGCCATGCTGGTTAAGTGTGCCTTGCATTCTAAATAAATCACAGACAGTGTCACAAGCAAAGCAGCCCACACCATAACAACTCCTCCTCTATGCTTTATGGTGGGAAATACACTCACAAAGACACGGTGGTTTGAACCAAAAATCTCCAATTTGGACTCCAGACCAGAGGACAGATTTCCACCGTTCTAATGTCCATTGCTCGTGTTTCTTGGCCCAAGCAAGTCTCTTCTTATTATTGGTGTCCTTTAGTAGCGGTTTCTTTGCAGCAATTTGACAATGAAGGCCTGATTCACACAGTCCCCTCTGAACAGTTGATGTTGAGATGTGTCTGTTACTTGAACTTTGTGAAGCATTTATTTGGGCTGCAATTTCTGAGGCTGGTAACTCTAATGAACTTGTCCTCTGCAGCAGAGGTAACTCTGGGTCTTCCATTCCGGTGGCGGTCCTCATGAGAGCCAGTTTCATGATAGCACTTGATGGTTTTTGCGACTGCACTTGAAGAAACTTTCAAAGTTCTTGAAATGTTCCGTATTGACTTACCTTCATGTCTTAAAGTAATGGACTGTCATTTCTCTTAGCTTATTTGAGCTGTTCTTGCCATAATATGGACCAAATAGGGCTATCTTCTGTATACCCCCCCTACCTTGTCACAACACAACTGATTGGCTCAAATGCATTAAGGAAATAAATGAACTTTTAAGAAGGCACACCTGTTAATTGAAATGAATTCCAGGTGACTACCTCATGAAGCTGGTTGAGAGAATGCCAAGAGTGTGCAAAGTTGTCATCAAGGCAAAGGGTGGCTATTTGAAGAATCTCAAATATAACATATATTTTGATTTGTTTAACACTTTTTTGGTTTCTACATGACTCCATATAATAATATAATAATATGCCATTTAGCAGACGCTTTTATCCAAAGCGACTTATAGTCTTGCGTGCATACATTTTTGTGTATGGGTGGTCCCGGGGATCGAACCCACTACCTTGGCGTTACAAGCGCCGTGCTCTACCAGCTGAGCTACAGAGGACCACATATGTGCTATTTCATAGTTTTGATGTCTTCACTATTATTCTACAATGTAAAAAATAGTATAAAATAAAGAAAAACCCTTGAATGAATAGGTGTGTCCAAACTTTTGACTGGTTGTGTACATTGACTGGTTGTAACACATTATTATATCTCTACACCATAACTGCAACCCACCCCATCAATGGTACTCACTGAAATCAACAGCATTAGCTTTCTCATTTGTATCTAGTGCCGTCCCTGGTTCCAATGATGTCCTGCTACAATCTTCAATCTTCAACCCTCCTGAAACGTCATGCTCCTTTGAAGCAGAGATGAGGGGGGGATTCAGTACAGTCAGAAAGTCAGTTACAGTATCTTCAAGAATTGGCTGAATACTAATTAGGCTCAGCACTCAAGCTAATAGCTGCTCAAGAAAGCTATGCTTTGTGTTTGTGAAATCTTATCTTTATTATGAAGCTATAGGCTTAAGTTTAGACATTGCCACTACACCTATACCTGGCCTACTTATTGTACAGGTCAGTAGCCCACTCCAAATGCAGTCACATAGTGGCAGAAATAATGAAGGTTGAAAGCTAGGTTTGTGGTACACAGCTTATAATAGGTAGGGTGCAGAACGGTCAAAACAACTAGTAGAATGAAGACACTTTTTAACCTACAAGAAGCTAACCCTACAAAACATCTCAAAGTGTGTATTTCACTCAGTACGTTATTAAATGCTTGAACTCACCTGCATATCACTTTCCATCTCACTGTCCTCTGTATCTGAGCATGATGATGATGGTGATGTTTCCAACGGCTCCCAAGGCACTGACACTTTCACAACATCGTCATCTTCTGATTTCAACCAGTCTTCATTCTCTTCTTCCTTAACTGTAATTAAGGCAACTGCTTCATCATCTACTGGCAGAAGCGAGCATTCTTCAGACTCCTCTTTGACTGGGACTGGAGAAGGCAGCACCTGACACAGAGAAAACATCATTCATTCAGCATCATTCTAACAATAACTCTGGGCCTTATAAATGGGCTTGCACAGTGTTAAGGAGGAACTTACCTTTACTTTGGGATTAGTCATGCTTTTATGTCCACACTCTTGCTCTGTGACTCCATGGATGTCTGCAACTGGATCAAAGGAGGGATCTTGTTCATCAGGGTCCTCATTTTGACAAACCTGGGATGTTTCAACTCCTAATGACACAGCTGAAATCTGAAGTTCTTCAGCCTCCTCTTTGACCTGCCTCCAATGCAGTGAGGGATCCTAGAACAGACCATGGTTGGTGTTAGAAGAATAAACTCAATTTGACCAATAAAAATTGGTAATGAATAGTTGATCATTTCAGATATTGTATAATTAAATTGCTTCTCATTTTGAAGAATGCATCAAATGTGTTTTAACCTACAAAAAGCGCTTCTGGCTGACCACTGCTTTCATATCTCCCATATTGATCCATCTTCAGCAGATGATGAACAGACTCGTGACCTGTCAATAACAAAACCCCCAAATGTTTAGTAAGATCACAAGGATCAACAAAGCCCATATGAAATGCAACAATGGCACCAATGATGATGGTAGCTAAAGGGCAATTCCACAATAACAGAATTATACTGAGACTCAGATCTTTCACTTTAAATGTATGTCAAACAAAAACAATTCATTGCAAAGTTTAAATACATTTGTTTATGTACAATTTATGGGCATTGTTAAAAGTAGTCATTGTGCATAGAGTGGTATGGTTTATTAAAGAATTGTGCGGATGCCAAGTTTGGTAACAGAATGACGGTATGAATATATATTTTTTTCTTTTTCTATATTTTCCAAAAACTTAATAAATAATAATGATAAAAATATCTGCTACAAATTACAATTCAAAGATGTCTGCAGAAAGAATGGGCAGTCAGCTATGCCAACTTGAGTTTGAAAAACAACCTTTGGTTATCAAACTACATTAAGTGAAGTGGATTCACACACGGTAACAGAATGTCGTCCTGGGTACCCGATTTGTACTCCACAGAAATGCATAATTACGGATTTGAATGTTATTCTCTTCATGATGATGTAGGCTGAATAGTTACAGAGGTGGAAATATGTAATATATGCTCTCATCAAGGTAATGTCTTATTTTAGCAGTTTGTTTATACATTTGAAAAGGTAAATTACAAAAATCACAAGAAACATACATATTTTGTCTTTTAGCCTGTGCTTTTTTAAAACACATTCCGTTTTATGTATTTTTCTCTGACCTCATAATTCCACTTCTTTTAGTCTTGTTATCTTTTTTAGCTTTTCAGCATTTGTCAGTGGCATGGTGACAATCTGTGAATAATACATTTGAGTGGAATGACGGATGGACAATTAAATGAATCTTTATTACAACACTACTAGTATCAAGATGTTTACAATCAATTGATTCATCCCTTCAAGAACTGCATTTGAGAAGAACACACAACTGTATGTGTTCCTCCCTTGCCAATTAAAGACCCTCTACACAGTCAAACGCTTTCAAGTGGAGGTGGATTCGAAAAGTCCAAAGCGGTATAGCTAGCTAGCTACATCCACAATGATCTCCCAGCTGCATTTGTTTATGAAGGACCACAGACACACTATTAGCTTTCATTTGACACCCAATTTGATATGCTCCTATGAACTACACACGTTGGTCCTAATGGGTCCTTCATACCTAGTCTTCAAACATGTATAGCTACTCTCTTTGTTATACCGGTACTAATAGTACGTGGAATTGCCCTAAAGCATACTAGCTAACGTTAACTTTAGCTAGCTATCTGTAATAGCTAGCTATATGATTAGCTTCTAGGTAGCAAACAGCTGGATTGTATAGCTAGCTACATACCCAACTTGTCATCAAATGGCAATAAAGCTCATATAAACGCAGAAAATATCTTTACCTGCTTGCTAGTTACATGGATGCTTTACAGAAATATTTGAGTCTCGGGGAATATTATTAAGGTTGCACATACGGAAGCTCGAAAATACCAATTTGAAAATCTTTTATTTGCCTTTAAAGATGTATTTTACTGCCATCTGCTGGGCATATATGAACATTAATCCTACTGCCGTACAGTTACATCAGATAAGGAAAAGGCCTGTCTTGAATGATTTACATTTTCAACTAGACCAATGTACCAAGAACAGACTTTGAATTAGGTGACAGTGTATTACATTATTATATATTCAAAATATGTTCTTTATTGCCATCCTCTGAAACCTACTCACTAAAGATCATATATGTACTTCTTGCATTACAACTTTGCTCGGTCTTTACACAGAATCGTTGCTGACGTTTTATGTTACGTCCTGATTGAATCCTTTCCCACACAGAGCATTTATATCGTCCCTCTCCTGTATGGATAATTTCATGGCTGGTCAGATCGGTTTGTCCGCTGAATCCTTTCCCACACTCAAGAGCATTTATATGGTCTCCCCAGTGTGAGTCCATCTGTGTCTTTTAAGTGCATCAGCGTAGACAAAGCTCTTCCCACAGTCTGCACAGTGATGGGATTTCTTCCCTGCATGAGTCCTCTGATGCGTTTGCATAACATATTTATTGGTGAAGCTCTTGCCACATTGCGGGCATGTGGCTGGGGTCACCCGTAAACTCCCTCTTTTATAGGCTTTGATTTTCCCAGTCTTCAGCATTGCGATGTAATCTTTAGGGTGGTCCCTCTTGAGGTGCCCAAGGAAAAAGCGTTCTATGGTGAAGCCGATTGCACAATGGGGGCAGGGGTAGAAGGAGGACCCCCCTTCAAAGCCACCTTAAGGAAAGCGAGAAGAACATAAAATGAATTCAAGTTCTATTCCATTATAGAGCCATCCCACTGGGCACACACTGGTTGAATCAATGTTATTTCCACGTCAACATTGAACCAAAGTAGAATAGACGTTGAATTGATGTTTGTGCCCAGTGAGATAGTTAATGAGCAATTAAACATTTGTTATGTACATGTAACACATTATCATATCTACACCATAACTGCAACCCACCCCACCAATGGTACTCACTGAAATCAACAGCATTAGCTTTCTCATCTGTATCTGGTGCCGTCCCTGGATCCAATGATGTCCTGCTACAATCTTTAATCTTCACTCCTCTTGAAACATCACGCTCATGGTTTTCACAGTCCTTTGAAGCAGAGATGGGGGATTCAGTTCAGTCAGGAAGTCAGTTCCCACTGGGCACACCACATAATTTCAAGTTGGAAATGTGGGTCATATTTGGTTGAGACGATGATCAATGAGAGTTTAACCTTTATTCACCCACTCAAAAAGTCAGCCAGAAGTTTGTTGAATTCTCAATGTGTTATCACTATGCTTTCAACCATCTAAAAGCACAATTAAATTCCAATAGAAAAACAATGTCAGATTTTTGACTGAGTATACAAAACATTAAGAACACCTGACCTTTCCATGATATAGCTTTCACCTGGTCAGTGTATGATCCCTTATTGATGTCACTTGTTAAATCCACTTAAAATCAGTGTAGGTTAAAGAAGGATTTTTAAGCCTTGAGACAATTGGGACATGGATTGTGTGTGTGTGCCATTCAGAGGGTGAATGGGCAAGACAAAAAATATAAGTGCCTTTGAACTGGTTATGGTAGTAGGTGCCCTGGTTTGTGTCAAGAACTGCAATGCTGCTGGGTTTTTCATGCTCAACAGATTCCCTTATTTATCAAGAATGGTCTACCACCCAAAGGATATCCAGCCAACCTGACAACTGTGGCAAGCATTGGAGTCTATGCCCCGAGGAATTGAGGCTGTTCTGTTCACTAAGACCGCACTCAATGAACTGTATACGGCCATAAGTAAACAGGAAAACGTTCACCCAGAGGCAGCAAACCTAGTGGCCGGGGACTTTAATGCAGGGAAACTTAAATCCATTTTACCTCATTTCTACCAGCATGTTAAATGTGCAACCAGAGGGAAAAAAACTCTAGACCACCTTTACTCCACACACAGAGAAGCGTACAATGCTCTCCCTCGCCCTCCATTTGGCAAATCTGACCATAATTATATCCTCCTGATTCCTGCTTACAAGCAAAAACTAAAGCAGGAAGCACCAGTGACTCGGTCAATACAAAAGTGGTCAGATGAAGCAGATGCTAAGCTACAGGACTGTTTTGCTAGCACAGACTGGAATTAGTTCCGGGATTCTTCCGATGGCATTGAGGAGTACACCACATCAGTCACTGGCTTCATCAATAATTGTATCGATGACGTCGTCCCCACAGTGACTGTATGTACATACCCCAACCAGAAGCCATGGATTACAGGGAACATCCGCACTGAGCTAAAGGGTAGAGCTGCCACTTTCAAGGAGCGGGACTAACCCAGAAGCTTATAAGAAATCCCGCTATGCCCTCCAACGAAACATCAAACAGGCAAAGCGTCAATACAGGACTAAGATCGAATCGTACTACACCGGCTCCGACACTCGCTTGCAAACTATTACAGACTACAAAGGGAAGCACAGCCGCGAGCTGCCCAGTGACACGAGCCTACCAGACAAGCTAAATTACTTCTACGCTCGCTTCGAGGCAAGTAACACTGAAACATGCATGAGAGCATCAGCTGTTCTGGACGACTGTGTGATCACGCTCTCCGTAGCCAATGTGAGCAAGACCTTTAAACAGGTCAACATTCACTAGGCCGCAGGGCCAGACGGATTACCAGGACATGTTCTCCGACGTGTCCACATCACCAACAAACTAACATGGTCCAAGCACACCAGGACCGTCGTGAAGAGGGCACGACAAAACCTATTCCCCCTAAGGAGACAAAAGATTTGGCATGAGTCCTCAGATCCTCAAAAGGTTCTACAGCTGCACCATCGAGAGCATCCTGACCGGTTGCATCACTGCCTGGTATGGCAACTGCTCGGCCTCCGACCGCAAGGCACTAAAGAGGGTTGTGCGTACGGCCCAGTACATCACTGGGGCCAAGCTTCCTGCCATCCAGGACCTCTATACCAGGCGGTGTCAGAGGAAGGCCCTAAAAATTGTCAAAGACTCCAGCCACCCTAGTCATAGATTGTTCTCTCTGCTACCGCACGGCAAGCGGTACCAGAGCGCCATGTCTAGGTCCAAGAGGCTTCTAAACAGCTTCTAACCCAAGCCATAAGACTCCTGAACATCTAATCAAATGGCTACCCAGACTATTTGCATCCCCCCCTTATGGGGTATTGTGTGAGAAAAAATCTATTTAATCAATTTTGAATTCAGGCGGTAACAACAAAATGTGGAATAAGTCAAGGGGAATTAAGATTCCACGTCACAATGCGTTGCCAAATTACGTAGATTCAACCAGTTTTTTGCCCAGTGGGTTACCTTTAAGAATTGGCTGAATACTAACTAGGCTCAGCACTCAAGCTAGTAGCTGCTCAAGAAAGCTATGCTTTGTGTTTGTGAAATCTTAACTTTATTATGAAGCTATAGGCTTAAGTTTAGACATTGCCACTACACCTATACCTGGCCTACTTCTTGTACAGGTCAGTAGCCCACTCCAAATGCAGTCACATAGTGGCAGAAAGTATGAAGGTTGAAAGCTAGATTTGTGGTACACAGCTAATAATAGGTAAGGTGCAGAATGGTCAAAACAACTAGTAGAATTAAGAAACTTTTAGTTTGATCCTACAAGAGGCTAACCCTACAAAACATCTCCAAGTGTGTCTATTTCACTCAGTCTTATTAAATGCTTGAACTCACCCGCACATTATCACTTTCCATCTCACTGTCCTCTGTATCCTCTGTATCTGAGCATGATGATGATGGTGTTTCCAACGGCTCCCAAGGCATTGACACCTTCACAACATCCTCATCTTCTGACTTCAACCAGTCTTCATGCTCTTCCTTCTTCACTGTAATTAAGGCAACTTCCTCTTCATCTACTGGCAGAAGGGAGCATTCTTCAGACTCCTCTTTGACTGGGACTGGAGAAGGCAGCACCTGACACAGAGAAAACATAATTCTAACACCTCTGGGCCTTGTAAGTGGGCTTGCACAGTGTTAAGGAGGTACTTACCTTTAGATGTGTCATGCCTTTATGTCCACACTCTTGCTCTGTGACTCCATGGATGTCTGAAACTGGGTCAAAGGAAGGATCTTGTTCATCGGGGTCCTCCTTTGGACAAACCTGGGATGTTTCAACTCCTAAAGAGACAGCTGATATCGGACATTCTTCAGCCTCCTCTTTAACCTTGCTCCAATGTAATGAGTGATCCTAGAACAGACCATGGTTGGTGTTAGAAGAATAAACTCAATTTGACCAATAAAACTTGTTAATGGATAGCCGATTAGTTTAGATGTAAAACTAAATATTTTATAATTTTGAAGAACAAATAAAATGTGGGTTAACCTACAAAAAGCTCTTCTGGCTGACCACTGCTTTCATATCTCCCATATTGATCCATCTTCAGCAGATGATGAACAGATAACTCGTGACCTGCCAATAATACAAAACACCCAAATGCTGATTTAGATCAATTAGAGTTAAGTACCTTGTCGTCTCTGGGATTCAAACTAGCGCCCTTTCGTTTTCTGGCCCAACGCGCTAACCGCTAGGCTATCTGCCACCCTCTGATGTTAGCTTAAGGGCAATTCCATAGTAACAGAATTATGCTGAGACTCATTTCTTTCTATGTATGCCAAACAACAACAATTAATTGCAAAGTTTAAGTAAGTGTTTTTGTTAACTTTCCAGTGGACATTGTTAAAAGTAGTCATTGTGTATAGAGTGGTATGGTTTGTTAAAGAACTGTGCAGATGCAGTTTGGTAACAGAATGACGGTATGAATCTGTTGTTTATGTGACCAAGTTTTCCAAAAGACATAAATATCTGCTCCAAATTAGAATTCAAAGATGTCTGCAAAAAGAATGGGCAGTCAGCTATGCCAACTTGAGTTTGAAAAAAAAACTTTGGTTATCAAACTACATTAAGTGAAATGGATTAACACACGGTAACCGAATTATGGTAATAGTATGACATCATGGGTCCCTGATTTGTACTCCACAGAAATGCATAATTATGGATTTGAATGTCATTATATTCATGATGATGTAGCCTGAATAGATACACAGGTGGAAATATGTCATTAATGCTGTCACGGTAATAATTTATTATTTTAGCAATTTGTACAGACATCTGAAAGGGTAATTGACAAAACTCACAACACAAGAAACATACATTTTCTTTGGCTTTTAGCCTGTTCTTTTTTTCAAAGTATTCCATTTTATGTTTCTCTTTGACCTCATAACTCCCCTTCTTTGGTCTTTGTATCTTTTTTTGCTTTTCAGCATTTGTCAGTGGCATGGTGACAATCTGTGAATAATACATTTGAGTGGAATGACGGATGGACAATTGAATGAATCTTTATTACAACACTATAGTATCAAGATGTTTACAATCAATAGATTCACCCCTTCAAACAACTGCATTTGATAAATAACATACGTGTGTGTTCATCCCAAGCCAAATCAGAGACCCTCTTCACAGTTTTCACAGTTTTTGTACAAACTGCTTTCAAGTGGATATGGATTCAAAAAGTCCAAAGAGGGATAGATCCACAATGATATCACAGCTGTATTTGATTATGAATGACCACAAGCATACACAACTCTTAGCTTTCATTTGACACCCAACTGTATTTGATTATGAATGACCACAAGCATACACAACTCTTAGCTTTCATTTGACACCCAATTTGATATGCTCCTATGAACTACTACACGTTGGTCCTAATGTAGCGCTAGAAAACCAGAGGCAGCATTCTGCTTTCTCCCTAGAGTTTTCAGCGGTCAGCTTCACCCACGCCTGGCTCCATGTGAACTACAATCCAGACGCTGTGTTTTAACGTTTAGAAACGTCAATAATCATCGCTTATGATACTGTTTTCTAAACATATGGCCTTTATCTTTCATATCAGCAAGAAATAACCTTTCAAATTACTGTAGAAGATTTGCACAGATCCATACGCTGTGTGTGTTGTTGACGAAGTACACTTCCTCCCCAGCTCCTCCCCAGCTACGCTTACACCAGGGTTTTCCAAACTCGGTCCTGGGGACCCCAAGGGGTGCACATTTTGGTTTTTGCCCTAGCACTTTACAGCTGATTCAAATAATAAACTAGTAATCAAGCTTTTGGGCCTGGTCCGGGGATGAGCAGCATGACACTGACTGGTTTTCTGATCCACGCCCCTACTTTTTTTGTTGACTGTATTCCCAATCATGTCAAATCCTTTGATTAGGGCCTAATGTATTTATTTAAGTTGACTGATTTCCTCATATAACTCTAACTCAGTAAAATCTTTGAAATTGTTGCATGTTGCGTTTATATATATATATATTTTGTGTACTAGTATGTGGAATTGCCCAAAAGCTAACTAGCTAACGTTAACTGGTAGCTAGCTAGATAGCTATCTATTCTATTCTAGCTAGATAATTCGCTTCTAGTTAGCAAACTGATGGCTTGTACAGCTAGCTACGTAACCAACTTGTCATCAAATGGCAATAAAGCTCATATGTTTAGATAAATATATACACAGAAAATATATTTACCTGTAGCTAGTTACATATAACATGGACGCTTTCAGAAGTATCCGGGGCTCGGGGAATATTATTGCGGTTGCACATACGGAAGCTCGAAAATACCAGAACTTGAAAATACATTCCTTTCCTTTAAAGAGTATTTTACTGCTACCGCTGCTTGGCATACATGAAAGTTAATCCTACTTCCCTGCAGTTAGCACATCAGAAGAATGAAAAGGCATGTCTTGAAAGAATTTGAACGAGACCAATGAAAGTTAATCCTACTTCCCTGCAGTTGGCACATCAGAAGAACGAAAAGGCATGTCTTGAATGAATTTGAACGAGACCAATGTCAACAAGAACAGAACCCCGCATTGACCCATTTCTGTGTTTGCAAACATTGCCGCATGGTGGCGATGCGCGAAAGTTGGTGGCAGAACATGGGGGGGTTCTTATAGCGCGCCATCAAAAAAAGCATATATTTACATGTTGCTTATGAGTGCACGTCACACTACTTTTGGATTATAGTTGGATTTTAAGGCTCGTATGAATGTCCTGCTTAATATAATGTTTGTGTCATCATCGCAAATCAACAGCATTAGACTTTTAAAAAACACTTAATTTCAAGCATTAACATGTCTCTTTGGCTATTTTACGTTATACTTTGGCTATTTTAAAGATCAAAATGAAATCAAATATAATCTTAATGACTGTTCAAGCAAGAATCAAAACATAATTGAAAGCGTATGAGAACCCCAAAAAATTATTTTGTTTATAAATAATAAAAACGTCAATCTAGGTTATGTTGAATGGGCGCAGATCTCGATGGCTTTCTTACTGCAGCCAGTGTGTCGTGTACTGGAAAGGGGTCTATTGAAGTTGAAATTTAAAATGGATAAGGTAAGGGTTAAGGTTCGGGACTTCTCAAGGATTCCAGATTGCATTACCCTTACAACTGTGCTCTAATGCCTTTGCACATAATTGTTGGTGACGTTTCAAGTGCACGTCATGATTGAACCCTTTTGCACAGTTACAGCAGACAAGTGTTGTTCAGCTGTGGATGAGGAGATGGGTTTACAGGTGAGCCGCTCTGAAGAAACTATTGTCACACGGAGTGCAGTGAAACGTCTTCTTCCCTGTGTGGCTTAACCCCGGTTGTATAACATATACCTACCTTGAGAGTTATTTGCCGGCACGTACCTGTTTGGCGACACTTTTTACGTCCGAAACTATATCTGTAAGTGGTAGACGGTTCTGATTAGGAAGTCATCGTTTGCGTTGCGAGCAGTGCACATGGAATGATTAAATCCAGTTGTTAGACACTACCACCACCATGGATGTCAATGTTTGTGCGCACACTCTCTGTTCTACTTTCTCTCTGCGTCAACAAGGTGCCCATATTGCGAGGCTGATTAACTGGGACAAACAGGTGTGAAACACAGACAGGTGTGCACGCAAAGCGAGAACGACATGGAATCCATGTTTGGTTTTGATTTGGAGTGGGTGGTAGAGTCTAACAATTGGATTTAAATATTTAATGGGCACTGCTCGGTGATGCCAAAAACAACTTTCTAAGTCAGTACCATCCACGGATATACTGTCCGACGTGGGAAAAGCATAGCCCAACAGGTGCCATCCCTGGATGCAATGATGTCCTGCCACGATATTCAACCCTCCTGAAACGTCACGCTCCTTTGAAGCAGAGACGAGGGAATTGGCTGAATACTATCTAGACCTGCATTTTGCAATGACTATGCACACTGACTGGACTACCCACACATACTTACACTGACAAGCCAACACACAATTCACAACAGGCTGCTGAGGGGAGAACGGCTCATAATAATGGCCGGAATGGTGCAAATGGAATGGCATAAAACACCTGGAAACCATGTTTGATGTATTTGATACAATTCCACTAATTCCGCTCCAGTCATTTCCACGAGACCGTTCTCCCCAATGAAGGTGCCACCAACCTCCTGTGTCACACATTCATATTGACACCTCACGTATGCTGCTGCTGCCACTCTGTTTATTATACTGAACAAAAATATAAACGCAACATGCAACAATTTCAAAGATTTTACTGAGTTAAAGTTCATAGAAGGAAATCAGCTAATTTAAATAAATAAAGCTGTTGTAGCCGGCCGCGACCGGGAGACCCATGGGGCGGCGCACAATTGGCCCAGCGTCGTCCAGGGTAGGGGAGGGAATGGCCGGCAGGGATGTAGCTCAGTTGGTAGAGCATGGCGTTTGCAACGCTAGGGTTGTGGGTTTGATTCCCACGGTGGGCCAGTATGAAAAAAAAATATATATATGTATGCACTCACTAACTGTAAGTCGCTCTGGATAAGAGCGTCTGCTAAATGACTAAAATGTAAATGTAATGTAAAATCCATAGATTAGGGCCTAATTTATTTATTTAAATTGACTGATTTCTTTATATGAACTGTAACTCAGTAAAATTGTTGAAATTGTTGCATATTGCGTTTATATTTTTGTTCAGTATAGATAGGATGCAGAATAGTCAAAACAACTAGTGAAGAAACTTCTGAACAAAGGGGCAACAGTGAGAAACAAGTAGCGCATTTTTATTTGTACAACACAAAAATGCAAATCATTCAGTAAACCTTAGTAAATGTACATGTCATTATGAAACAATAATACAAAAACATGTTCAAGTTAAGTAAAACATAAGTAAAAAAGTTACCTTTACTTCATGCTAGTCCAAATTATACAACATTATAGGCATCACAGTAACAGCAAAAATGGCCACAATTAACAACAGCATCAATGTTGAAACAGTGATAACAATTAAGTTGTACATCAACTTCACGGAAACCTCCATATAATAGAAATACAACAAAAACAGTAATGTTTTTTAATAAATATTTTTTTATGTAACAAAAATCCAACATACAATTAATTTGCTCTGATAATGATCACTTCTGGTGATAACACACAAAGCACTGCTGCTTGTTGTTCAGACACAAAAACAACTTTCCATCACCACACTTGGAACACTTCCACCTCGAGACGCCCTTGACGCACAGGTTGCACCTTCCTCTCTGTTCCCCAAAGATAGGCCAGTGTCCAAGGCAGTCATAGCGGACATCTGCTGTAGGCTGTAAGGCTCTGGGATTGTGCCGCCGCTTTGGAGTTGTGTGTGGATTTGGAAGAACTGATTGTTGGCCAATCCTGGCTGGGAGTTTGTTGACTACTTTCAGTGTCCCTGCCACAGACAAACGAAACCTTTTTAGGTGCACTGGTTTTTCGTTGAGAAGGTCACAGTCCCGCTTGTACATCAGCCAACCATTGGCAATGCACAGATCAAGGATGTATCCAAACAGAGGATGATACCACCGGTGTGCCTTCATAGGTGTCTTGTACAGACGCACCAGCATATCAGACAGATCGATGCCCTCCTTTGCTTGAATGTAAGCCGACATGACTGATGGGCATGTGATATCAATCTTTTGATGGGTCTCCCTACAGAACCGCCTAACAGACCCCAAAGGTTCAATTCCACATGCATTGCTTAGTATTGAGACACTCTTTTTGTCCAACCACCTGACAGCAATCACCCCCTCTTGAGAACAGTAGTCGTATGCTCCACGCCCTAGCTTTGCAAGCTCCTTGTCATCCATTGCAGTTGCTCCACCTGTGCAGTTTGCTCTCACAGTGCCAATACACCTCACTCCCAGTCTTGCCTGCAGGGACTTGACCAGGTCAAAACTGATGAGGTAGTTGTCACAGAAAACAACTGTAGCTTCTGGCTCTGCAATAGTTGTACAGAGGGTAGTGACAACCTTGGTACCCAGCAAAGGATTCTGTTCGTCTTCATCTAGCCCAGTATTGAGAAATGTTGTATCCCCTTGGTACAGTAGCAGGTCATGGATAATACCTGAAGAACTGCCCCGAGAGAATAACCTAAAACCAAATTTGTCATGCTGATTAGATTTGTAATGACGAAGATTTCCTGCTTTGGTTCCTTTGTAAGCTACCATGACTTCAGCTATGTTCTGCCTGTTGGTTGGCTGTATGAGGAGACACTGTTGACGCAGCATGTTAAAAAGAGGTCGGATCTTGTAGAAGCGGTCAGGACTGTGATTACTTTGCATGTTGTCATTGAAGTGAAGATACCTGCGGAGGGACTGGAACCTTCTCAAAGACATGGCATCAGCCACGGGTGGGAAGCGAGAGTCAGAATGCCAGTAGTCCACAAAGGTTGGAAAGTCAAAAACACCCATGTAGAGAAGCATAGACAAGAAATCCTCAATCTCTCCAGAGTTTGTGTTGATTGCGGATCCAGTCTGTTGAACAGAGTAAAGGTTGGTCTGCTCAGCAATGTGTGCAATCATCTGATCAGTGAAAAACATCTTGAAATATTGATAGGGGGATTGAACACACTGTGGTGCCACAAACACTGGATCTGGAACTTGGAAGGAATCTATGTTGGCCTTCTTCCAAAGCGGATGTCTTGGCTGTGTTTTGAAGGAGCTAGAATTACATGGGCTTACAACTGTGTCGAGATTGTGGTTATGTGTGTCTGTAGGAACCAATATAATTACGTTTCTGCTTTTTCTCTTCTTTCTCTTAGGATACTCTGCAGTTTTAGGGTGTGGGGAAGCATCTCCTTTTGTCAGCTTAGAAGGGGACTCGTCCTCCAGATCTCCTGGTTTTGGAATGTACTCTAGGTCATCATCTTCTGAGTCACTTAGGTCCTCCACCTCTGACTCCAGGGGGTCCTGTGGTAGAATGGCCTCAGCAGTTCTTGGCCTCTTTCTACTGAGGGTTTTTGTGTCCATGTGCTAGTAGAGAAAAAACATTACATTTTCCATAGCATCCATAAAATATTGTTATGAGGCCCATCGACAAAGGCAAAACTAAAGAGATAATGCACACAAACCTTACAAAACATCTCCGTGTGTCTATTTCCCTCAGTCTATTATTAAATGCTTGAACTCACCCGCACATTATCGCTTTCCATCTCACTGTCCTCTGTATCTGAGCATGATGATGATGGTGTTTCCAACGGCTCCCAAGGCACTGACACTTTCACAACATCCTCATCTTCTGACTTCAACCAGTCTTCATTCTCTTCTTTCTTCACTGTAATTGAGGCAACTTCTTCTTCATCTACTGGCAGAAGCGAGCATTCTTCAGACTCCTCTTTGACTGGGACTGGAGAAGGCAGCACCTGACACAGAAAAAACATCATTCATTCAGTATAATTTTATTTCTAACAATAACTGTGCCTTGTAACTAGGCTTGCACATTTAAGGATATAACTACTTACCTTTACTTTGAGATACAGTGAGGGAAAAAAGTATTTGATCCCCTGCTGATTTTGTACGTTTGCCCACTGACAAAGACATGATCTGTCTATAATTTTAATGGTAGGTTTATTTGAACAGTGAGAGACAGAATAACAACAAAAAATCCAGAAAAACCCATGTCAAAAATGTTATAAATTGATTTGCATTTTAATGAGGGAAATAAGTATTTGACCCCTCTGCAAAACATGATTTAGTACTTGGTGGCAAAACCCTTGTTGGCAATCACAGAGGTCAGATGTTTCTTGTAGTTGGCCACCAGGTTTGCACACATCTCAGGAGGGATTTTGTCCCACTCCTCTTTGCAGATCTTCTCCAAGTCATTAAGGTTTTGAGGCTGACGTTTGGCAACTCGAATCTTCAGCTCCCTCCACAGATTTTCTATGGGATTAAGGTCTGGAGACTGGCTAGGCCACTCCAGGACCTTAATGTGCTTCTTCTTGAGCCACTCCTTTGTTGCCTTGGCCGTGTGTTTTGGGTCATTGTCATGCTGGAATACCTATCCACGACCCATTTTCAATGCCCTGGCTGAGGGAAGGAGGTTCTCACCCAAGATTTGACGGTACATGGCCCCGTCCATCGTCCCTTTGATGCGGTGAAGTTGTCCTGTCCCCTTAGCAGAAAAACACCCCCAAAGCATAATGTTTCCACCTCCATGTTTGACGGTGGGGATGGTGTTCTTGGGGTCATAGGCAGCATTCCTCCTCCTCCAAACACGGCGAGTTGAGTTGATGCCAAAGAGCTCCATTTTGGTCACATCTGACCACAACACTTTCACCCAGTTCTCCTCTGAATCATTCAGATGTTCATTGGCAAACTTCAGACAGGCCTGTATATGTACTTTCTTGAGCAGGGGGACCTTGTGGGCGCTGCAGGATTTCAGTCCTTCACGGCGTAGTGTGTTACCAATTGTTTTCTTGGTGACTATGGTCCCAGCTGCCTTGAGATCATTGACAAGATCCTCCCGTGTAGTTCTGGGCTGATTCCTCACCGTTCTCATGATCATTGCAACTCCACGAGGTGAGATCTTGCATGGAGCCCCAGGCCGAGGGAGATTGACAGTTCTTTTGTGTTTCTTCCATTTGCGAATAATCGCACCAACTGTTGTCACCTTCTCACCAAGCTGCTTGGCGATGGTCTTGTAGCCCATTCCAGCATAGTGTAGGTCTACAATCTTGTCCCTGACATCCTTGGAGAGCTCCTTGGTCTTGGCCATGGTGGAGAGTTTGGAATCTGATTGATTGATTGCTTCTGTGGACAAGTGTCTTTTATACAGGTAACAAGCTGAGATTAGGAGCACTCCTTTTAAGAGTGTGCTCCTAATCTCAGCTCATTACCTGTATAAAAGACACCTGGGAGCCAGAAATCTTTCTGTTTGAGAGAGGGTAAAATACTTACTTCCCTCATTAAAATGAAAATCAATTTATAACATTTTTGACATGCGTTTTTCTGGATTATTTGTTGTTGTTATTCTGTCTCTCACTGTTCAAATAAACCTACCATTAAAATTATAGACTGATCATTTCTTTGTCAGTGGGCAAACGTACAAAATCAGCAGGGGATCAAATACTTTTTTCCCTCACTGTATGTCATGCGTTTATATACACACTCTTGTTCTGTGACTCCATGGGTGTCTGAAACTGTGTCAAAGGAGGGTTGTTGTTCATTTGGGTCCTCCTTTAGACAAACCTGGGACATTTCAAGTCCTAATGACA
This sequence comes from Coregonus clupeaformis, assembly GCF_020615455.1. Lineage (NCBI taxonomy): Eukaryota > Metazoa > Chordata > Actinopteri > Salmoniformes > Salmonidae > Coregonus > Coregonus clupeaformis. The sequence goes on along the minus strand of NC_059211.1, from coordinate 38,535,127 downwards.
CTGCTGACCCTTGGCTCTGCTGAATCTCACATTCTTCAGCCTCCTCTTTGACCTGCCTCCAATGCAGTGAGTGATCCTAGAACAGACCATGGTTGGTGTTAGGGAAATATACGATTTGACCAATATAACTTGTTGTTAATGAACAGCCGATTGTGTTAGATATTGTAGAATTAATTGCTTCTCATTTTGAAGAATGGATAAAATGTGGGTTAACCTACAGAAACCTCTTCTGGCTGACCACTGCTTTCATATCTCCCATATTGATCCATCTTCAGCAGATGATGATCAAACTCATGCCCTGTCAATAATAACAATACATGTTATTGTGCCTTTCAAGACCCAAGGACACATACAGAGTAAGAAATAAAATAAAAACAGCAAATATAAACAGGACATTACTAAAATCAAAACTACATTCCAAAAAAAGTTTGTGACTAAGTTTTCCAAAAACGTAAATATCTGCTCTGAAATAAGATTAAACGCTGTCTGCTGAAAGAATGGAGTGTCAGCTATATGATATGACAACATAGTTATAAAAAAAAAGTATCTGGTTATTAAAGTACAATAAGTGAAGTGGATTAACACCAGGTAACAGATTTATGGTAACGGAATGAAATGATGGGTCTCTGATCTGTTCTAGACACAGAAATGCATTATGGATTTGAATGTCATTCTCTTTGTGAGGATGTAGCATAAATAGGTACACAAAGTTAGAAATAATTTGTATGGAAATATACATTGAAAGGGTAATTGATCAAACTCACAAAACACAAGAAACATACATTTTCCTTGGCTTTTAGCCTGTGCTTTTCTCAAACTGTGCCTCCTTCTGTCTTTTTCTTTGACCTCCTCATAACTCCCCTTCTCCTTTAGTCTTTGTCTGTATCTTCTTTGCTTTTCAGCATTTGTCAGTGGCATGGTGACAATCTGTGAATAATATTTTGAGTGGAATTACTGACAGACAATTTAAATAATCTTTATTACAAGATTACTAGTATCAAGATGTTTACAATTCCTTCGAGAACTGCATTTGAGAAAGTGTGTGTGTGTCCCTCTTTTCAGCTTTCCCTAGAGTTTTTGTAGCAAAACGCTTTCAAGTGGATGTGGATTCGAACAGTCTAAAGTCTGGATAGATCCACAAAGATATCCAGCTGCATTAGATTATGGAGGAACAGAGACACACTCTTAGCTTTCATTTGACATCTACTTTGATGCTCTTGATGGTCTTCATGGCTCCTTATACCCAGAGTTTCCAAATGTACTCTTTATTATAGCTACCGGTATGTGAAAATGGCCAAGCTAACTACAGTACACTACAGTAGCTAGCTAGTTGGCTGGCTGGCGCTAGCTTTTCTAGATAATTAATTCCAACTAGCAAACAGATTGCTTGTATAGCTAGGTACATACCAACTTGTCAGCAATATTTTAAAGCTCATAGTTTATATAAATATATGTACAGAAAATATCTTTACCTGAAGTTACATGGATGCTTTTCAGAAGTATCAAAACGGTATAGCAACCTTTCTATGGAAATATATGAGTCGGGGAATATTATTGTGGTTGCACATACGGAATCTCGAAAAGACCAAAATACTCGCTACAAAGTTTGGAAATATTTTTTATTTCCCTTTAAAATGTATTTTACTGCCATCTGCTGGGCATACACGAAAGTGAATCCTACTGCCCTATAGTTGTGTCAGATAACGAAAAAGGTCTGTCTTGATTAATGCCGAGTTCAAAACAACTGGGAACTCTGAAATATTTATCATTCGTGGGGGACTACATGTTTACTGTTGCCTTTTTTATTTATTTATCATAGTTAGTGATACACTCGGCAGTCATACTAGACAGAACTCACCAAGCTCTCTCTCTCACAATACTTATTGGAAAGGTCATGTGGAGAGCGCTGTCCTTTTTCTTTAGCTTATTTCTGCATCATTCGTGGGGGACAACATGTTTACTGTTGCCTTATTTTGAACTAGACCAATGTATCAAGATGAACAGAGTTGACCAAGTTTTCATTACTAGTAATTAATAAAGGTGTAATGGACAACTATCATTACATTAGTTATGAAAAATACAAAGCTTTGGATGGTGTCAGAGAAAGAAGCATCTGGGAATTTAGTGTACATCTTTTATATTTGAATACTGCAGTCTATAGCTAACCATTAGGTCATAAACATGTAGTATATAACAGCCCTACAGTGCAAGTAGCTTTAGAATAAGTCAGATTGGGGAGTTGTCTTCAGTCCTAGTTATTGAATGGTCTGCTCAGAAAATCATTATCAATACTGGCAAAGAGATCTTCCATTAAAATCACAACTAAGTCTCTTCAACAATTCTGTTTATTGTATTTCAACAATCTCAAGTGGATTGCAACAATCACACAAACAGTACAAAATAATTATTTAAGAAACTGAGTTGAGTTACAGAAATGTGTAGAAGATTTAGGTATTATTACAGTCATTATTGATCTGCCCATTCAGGGTAAATTAGGGTGGCATAGTCTTATTGTATAAATGTTGTCTTGAGGTGACAGGGGCATTTTGGTCATGTCTGTTGTTCATCTGTGAAATGAAATAAACAAGAATCATGTCAGTAACATGCAGATTTATAACACTGGATAACAATTACTGTGAGGATGTTGTACTTTGTGCTTACTGTTCACACCTGGTCTGAGGGTCCAAATTAATTAATTTCTCAACCAATGAAATTGATGACCACGAGGTGCAGGACAGTGTGGGCTAATAAGAAATCGGCAAAGGCCCTCTCCTGGGATATGGACAGGAAGTCTCCTTTGTTATCTGGATTGATCTGGATACGCAGGCAGACTGTAAGCAGAGAGGGAGGCCAGAAGATGGGGTGGGTTGATCAGAAACCATTTCACAATAATGGTGGCTGCCATTGGTTATATTCATGCTTCACTGATGTACAATATAGCTGAATATCACAAGATTATGCAAATAAGTTGACAGTTGAGTGTTTAAATTACCTCCCAGGATGAAGGCTCCAACACAAGAAATGAACCCGGCCAGAAAGCTGTTGAATGGGAAGGTGCCAACAAGCAAGCAGTACAGAAACTGCAATGCACCAGTTAACAAAATGTAGAAAAGGTAGGCGTCGACCACTTTCAATTTATTCGATGTTTTGGTCCTGTATTCCTCCAAGAACCGAGAAATAACTGAAATTACCGAGTTGGACATGTTTTCTTTTTAACAAAAAGCCCCAAAACATGCAGAGAAAATCAAGACGTAAGTCGCTTCCGTCAGAGGCCGCACAAAAATGACGTGTCACTGAAACGGGGGTGTATCAGTGGGGTGTATTCATTACGCGATTCTGTTGCTAAACGTTTCATCTGTTGCAAGACTCCAAACGGAAAAAGGTTAGTGTTATCCGGAATCCTTGGGACGTCCCTACCCTAAACCTATACCTCAGTGTCCTAAACCCTAACCAGAGATATTACAGAAAGGAGGGAGGAATCCAATTGGACAATGAATGGAAAAACGGGCTCATACACAAGCATTTCACTTTAATAATGTTTGCATACTGCTTTACTAATTTCATATGTATATACTGTATTCTATTCTACTGTATTTTAGTCAATGCCAATCTGACATTGCTCGTCCTAATATTTATATATTTCTTAATTCCATTATTTTACTTTTAGATTTGTGTGTATTGTTGTGAATTGTTAGATACTACTGCACTGTTGGAGCTAGGAACACAAGCATTTCGCTACATCTGCTAAATATGTGTATGTGACCAATACAATTTGATTTGATTTGTATTCGGCGCATGTGACAAATACAACTTGATTTGATGTATAATGCCCCACCCAGCAGACTGTCGAGCAATCGCATTCACGTTGTCATGCTGCTTTTATACAACGGGTGGGTCTAATCCTGAATGCTGATTGGTTAAAACCGCATTCCAGCCAGTGTCTATTTAAGCAATAAGGCCCGAGGGGGTGTGCTATATGGCCAATATACCACAGCTATGGGCTGTTCTTACACACGACGCAACGCGGAGTGCCTGGATACAGCCCTTAGCTGTGGTATATTGGCCATATACCACAAACTCCAGAGGTGCCTTATTGCTATTATAAACTGGTCACCAACATAACTACAGCCGTAAAAATAAATGTTTTGTCATACCCGTGGTATATGGTCTGATATTCCATGGCTGTCAGCCAATCAGCATTCAGGGCACGAACCACCCAGTTTATAATCCACAAATTACCACTGGCTAAATCTATTACCTTAAAATGCCTATTTACTCTGTTCCATCTGACTGGGCAATCCACTATCTCATCAGCCCAGCCAGGCAATTAATAAACTTGATCTCCACTATAAAAAGCATCTAGACATTATCTGACATTTCTTTTAGACCAACATGTAGTTTTCAACAGCGGAGATTTGTATAAACCTTGCTGTCTGTCTCTCCGACATTTGCAACATTCTTTCAATATTCAAATTCGAGCTCCAGCTGTCCCATAGTAATGAACGTGTTGGGAATCAGCTGGCATCATTTTTATGGATATATACAATGCAATGTCAATTAAAAAAGGTAAAACGAAACAAAGTGCAGCTAGTTTGCAGTCTTTCCAGTTTCAGTTTGAAGTGATTGTGTTAGCTGTGTTGTTGGCTAGCTCCTCTCTGAACAAGTGCCCTGAAAAGTGAGCACATTTTTTACGCCAGGCGAAATCTCGCCTCATTAGCTCATTGTTATGGATGTATCCAAATAAATCTCACGAAGAACAGCTTAAACAAATGCAAATGCAGCTACTTTGCGTTTAGTCTTGGTGCACTTTTTGACTTGTCTGTAAGTTAGCCGTAGTTGGCTAGCAAGCAAGGGAAAAGGGAAAAGAATGTTGCCATTTAGAACGAATGACTGGATCGCGTCTATAGATACTGAACAAAAAGACTGAATGACTGGGTCGTCTCTGGCAACCGAACCGATAGAACGGCAACCCTACATTTGTGTCGGGACTATATCTTGTGGAAGGATGAAATAGTATGAATAAATTCATCAAAATAACGTTGAATGAAAATATGTCAATCATTATGTGGTCCTCTGTAGCTCAATTGGTAGTGCATGACGCTTGTAACGCCAGGGTAGTGTGTTCGATCCCCGTGACCACCCCATACGTAAAAATGTATGCACACATGACTGTAAGTCCCTTTGGATAAAAGCGTCTGCTAAATGTCATTATATTATTATTATTTGAATATGTTGGTAATCCGTTGTATAAAAGCGATAATGCCCTCGAAGCCGGTGTTTGGAGGAGATATTGGCACGGGAGCAACACCCGTGCCAATATCTCCTCCAAACACCAGCTTCGAGGGCATTATCACTTAATCAAAATCAGGACAAAGACAGTACAGTATGAACATAGGCTAAAACTTATTCTCCAATAGAAATTCCCGATCACGCTTGTAGGCGACGTTGGTTAGCTAAGCTCATGCGCAGAAACACGTCATTGGGTCTAACGGTCGTTTCGCGCCGAACTGCGCATGTGCAGACCGTCAAATCAACGGCCACTCCTTCAACATAAAGTTGTTCTTGACGAAAAATGAAAACGTGTCAGTTTGTCACTTTCACAAGGTTGGAGTAATAACATGTTCTACGACTTAAGACATTGGCTCGAATCTAGGTTTCGAGAAAATTAACAACTAAGGAAGAATATTTCACTTTTCTCATTGACTTCTCAAACCCCGGCCTGGTCTGTTTGGTCTCTTTCGCAAGCGTTCCCGGAAGTCTCGCGATGTTGCGCCTCTGAGTTTAGAAACTCTGTGGTCAGAAACCTGCCTATTTTCTTCGAAAGGACGTAACGTCACGATTCCGAAGCTATACGATATTACAGAGAACACATCTGGAAAATATTTTTAACGTTGTACTTCTTGTTCACGAAATTCATGCTAATGTTCTGTTTTTGAGCTAGCACCAAATTCACTCCCATTCACTCCTTGGACGAGAACTCTCTTGTCCTAAAATCGCCCAGAATGCACCGCGCGGTCCATTGACGACTCATTGGAAACGTACACAAAAGGCGTTCATACGATTTCTCCTCAAAAGTATCTGCCTCTACCTCAATATGGGGTAAGCACGTCCCAAGGATCCCAGATAGCAAAGACCAATGGTAAACGTTTTGCAATGAAAACGAGTTTCTATTGGACCAATTCAGGTAGATCCGTTTCGTTCTGTTTTCTTCCGTTTGGTAGGTAAACGGTTTCCGTTGCAAGACGTAATGAATACATACGGGAAGGGATACTGAATACACCCCTGGTGTAACAACAGCAACATTCCCTCCCGCATGTATAATCTACTCTACATTAGTTCCATCGGTCGCAATTGACTTTGATTCTACGTGTTGTTAATGTATTTTAAACATTGACTATGTTCCTTTATGCCCTCTTCTCTATTTGGAATAACGATGCAAGACGAGACTGAACCAAAGTAAGTTATTGGAAATAATTAAGAATAGTGAGCACTTTGGTTTGAGAACAGTTTTGCATGCTAGACAGTGAATAAGCATTTAGTAACTTTATACATTGTTTTTTATACATCCTAGTGGCGAGTTGATTAATGCTGTTGATCATGAAGTGTGTGTGTGTCCTCTCTGTAGGTCAGTATCTGGGTGTAGGTGGTGGCCCTCATGGTGCCCCACCTCTATGCCCACTCTGAACAGCACAGAAATACGTACTATTCCAGTGGAGTATCAGTGAACATACTTTTTGTACTACATTAAGTCTGCCTAACCATTTACCTTTTCCTCTTCTCTTCCAGTTGCACATACACACGTCTTGTAATGGTCCATTAATGGTCCATGGATTTGGCGTAGGGGTAGGGTTATGGATACTCTTTGTGTTTGACTTGCTTGGTTTCGGACAAAGCTCCAGACCCCACTTCCCCATGGACCCAGCTCTGGCTGAGGAGCAGTCAGTCAGGTCTATAGAGCACTGGAGGCAGGCCCTGGCCCTAGATCGCATTATCCCATTGGGTCATAGTCTAGGCGGTTACTTGGCAACATCCTATTCCATTCAATACCCCGAGAGGTCAGAGACGACATTTACAGTTGACACACTCTTTAGTGGCTAATCCTTGGTGTTATGATGAAGAGCATAACATGTATGAACTTAGAGTAACATGGTTCTTTCCCGGTCAGAGTCAGTCACCTGATTCTAGTGGACCCCTGGGGCTTCCAGCCCATGCCTGTGGATTCAACCTCAGGATCGGACAGACCAGGCTGCCCTCGCTGGGTTGAGGCCCTAATTGCCTAATCTACACTCTTCAACCCACTGGCAGTGATCCAAGCTGCAGGACCCTGGGGTGAGAGGCAAGAGGTTGTCTGGGTGGCATGGGCTAGGGTTCAGGGATAAGAGATAAGATAGGTTAACTCTGTACCTAAACTCTATATTCCTTTTGCTTTCTGTTTTGCGTATCCTTTTGTCTCAATTTCTACCTCATCTTGACTACCCCATCTCTCCTTCCTAGGTCCAGTAGCGATTTTAGCATGTAAATCTTTTTTTTTTTAATGCATGCCAGCAAAGCCACTACACAACACAACACTAAACAATACATTAATTGCACTATAACGGTGACAAACTGTGCCCACAAACTGTTTGGGTCTACATAAAGCTGTCCCAACAGCAGTCCCAACACCTTACCACTGCTACACCTGGCTATCAGCGGAGCCTTGTCTGGCAGCGAAACAGTTCATTCAGCCTCATTTACTGCCTTTAAAAAAAACATAGCTGATATGGCTGACTTACTTAAATAAATATGGTTTCTACTGACAATTGAGATGTACAAACTATGGCATAAGGGGACGACGAGCGGATAAGAGGCAATCCGTAATTTCGATGAAGACATTAACGAGCGAGCTAGGACGGATGTAGTCAATATAACTATTTGTTCAGCACTTTTGAAATGTACAGCGACAGAATTCAGAACATGGGCCGTTCTTACTGTATTCTCCCTGTACATCAAGTCAGAACCGTATGATAAATAAAGGGGGCATATAAGCAGACAATGAAAACTCTTACAATATTCGATGATTACATTTCTCTAAAACAGGCTATAGGCTAAATGTGCACCACCAAGTCAGAACAGTAGACTAAGATATGAGGGGAAAAGGGACCAAATTATTAGGGTGAGGCACATGGGCTACTAACAGCTTACTACACAACATACACCTAGTATTACTTTCTTAGCTACAGTATACATATCTCCCTGGCATATTACATCATTTATACAGCAGCATACAATACATTTTTGGACTCACCTTGTTGTGCTGTGCTCACTTGAACAGGAAGGTGGTACGGCGGTCCTTCGTGGGCAAATTTTGTCATCAAACTTTGACATCAAAGTCTGGCATTCTCTGGATTTATGGTGCTTTTAAGACAACTGGGAACTCTGAGAAAAAAAACAAGGTTGAATCATGACATCAGTGATCTTCAGGTCAGAGCTCTAGAAAGAGGCCCGAATTCCCAACTTGGAAAATCGAGTTGGATGACCGTTCAAAACAGTTTCCCAGTCGGAGCTAGTTTTTTTCAGTTCCCTGTTGTCTTGAACTCACTGAAGTCTGAGATTTCCCAATTCCGAGTTTCCAGTTGTTTTGAATGCGGCAGAAGTCATGCTGGATTGACAGCATGGCCAATGTTGAATGTTTATCCTTTTTATGCTTGGAAAAGAGACCCTTCAACCCAGACTTGGACCACACACCCACTCCACTGAATAGCAGGCTAGTGATTGCTTTGCAGTGCTAGTAGTTAGCCACCGATACCTTCCAAACCACTTATTGTTGAATTTGCGATTTCCAATTTGTTGTGTAATGTTTATGTCCAATGGCCGATGAGCACCGATAAGTTTTATCTATAATTTCTCTTCATAATTTCTCTTCATATGACAAGGATTGAAAAGGATTTGCCAGTAGATTGTCGACTTGATTCATAATGATGACTTCTAGCTTGCTAGCTAAGATTTTGAAAGTATGATGTTGACATGATCAGTCCAATCAACGCTACGGTAGATATAACGTGATTTGATGTAATTTTATCTGTGGCTAATGACCTTTTGCCTTCTTGGATAGGCACTTCTAATGTAACTCTGGCAGCATCCAAGGGGCTTGAATTTTTGAGCGCTCCCAGTAGATTTTGTGGCGACGTAGTGTCCCAACGAGTGACAGAACACTTAGCCAATCACGGCGCAACTAGAGAACATTACCAACTCCTACACTCTGTATTTTCCGCTGGCTGCCCCCCCCACCACAGAAAGCACTGAACTAGGCTGAAACACCTACATTTTGGAGCTGCCTTACTCAAGAAAGCAAAGAAGAGACAATGTTTATATGCAGCTTTATTAACTCAATTATTATTATTTTGTACATTGTTTGCAAACTGATATGTGACACGTATTAATGCCAAAATAACATGCAAAACAGGCTCTGCCCCACCTGCCTTGAATGACGGGTCACCACTGCCTAGGTCTGAGATTAGTCAACAGATTCAGACCGGATTTCAATGGGAAGTTTGATGACCTATTTGATGATGACACTATGACACAATATCTTTACCACTGCAATGCCCAAACTCCCAGGTAGGCTACAGCAATTATAAAATCTGAGTATATAAATTCAGAATATGTAGATTGCTGCAAATGCATCACTGCATTTATCTATTTTTCTCTCTGTTGCTCTCCCTCTCTATCTCTGTTTTTCGGTGGGGAGGTGGGGTTCAAGGCCATGTCGGAGTCCCTTGGCTGGGCCAAGTGTCCCATATTAGACCGGGTCGACCTCCTGCCTCCCTCTCTCCCAGTGACCCTGGTGTGTGGAGGTGGCTCCTGGATGGACAGGGCTACAGAGGCCAGAGTAGCAGAGCTGAGGCCCAACAGCTACACCTGCACTGTGGTGAGGTGGAGTGTAAAAAGACACCTATCACTCATTGTGGTAGGAGAAAACGTGTAAATAAGAAATGATAGCCAAACCCATATTGAAATCACAAAGAGTGAAATCGAGCTGATCCTCACACTGCCTCCTTGCCCTCCCTTTTTCTTTCTTTGTCTCAGGTGGTTGAAGGAGCAGCTCATGATGTCTATGCTGATCAGCCTGAGGGGTTCAACATACTCGTGCAGAGCAACTGTGACATTGTAGACCAAGAAAGTCTGTGTGTTTGACTAATTTAATGATGCTGCTTCATTTTATTTATATTGTACAGCCTACTGTGTGAGTTATGTGGCTTTTTAGTTTATCTTTTCAAGAGGTTGTCTTGACATGTCATGACTGACAATAAGACCACCATTATAGTATCTTGACTTTATCATGAAGAGGTTGTCTTATGACTGCCAATATTGTGTTGTAATGAACTACTGAATATGAACAAGGCTAAATAAATGTAGAGAGATGTGATTTGTACATATATTACAGTTTATATATACAGTACCAGTCAAAAGTTTGGACACACCTATTAATTCCAGGGTTTTTCTTTATTTTTACTATTTTCTACCTTGGAGAATAATAGTGAAGACATCAAAACTATGAAATAACACATATGGAATCATGTAGTAACCAAACAAGTGTTAAAAAAATGAAAATATATTTTAGATTTGAGATTCTTCAAAGTAGCCACCCTTTGCCTTGATGACAGCTTTGCACACTCTTGGCATTCTCTCAACCAGCTTCACCTGGAATGCTTTTCCATCAGTCTTGAAGGAGTTCCCTCATATGCTGGCTTCTTTTCTTTCACTCTGAGGTCCAACTCATCCTAAACCATCTCAATTGGTTAGAGGTCGGGTGATTGTGGAGGCCAGGTCATCTGATGCAGCACTCCATCACTCTCCTTCTTAGTAAAATAGCCCTTACACAGCCTGGAGGTGTGTTGGGTCATTGTCCTGTTGAAAAACAAATGATAGTCCCACTAAGCCCAAACCAGATGGGATGGCTTATCGCTGCAGAATGCTGTGGTAGCCATGCTGGTTAAGTGTGCCTTGAATTCTAAATAAATCACAGACAGTGTCACCTGCGAAGCAACCCTACACCATAACACCCCCTCCATGCTTTACAGTGGGAACTACACATGCGGAGATAATCCGTTCACCCACACCGCGTCTCACAAAGACACAGCGGTTGGAACCAAAAATCTCAAATTCGGACTACAGACCGAAGGACACATTTCCACCAGTCTAATGTCCATTGCTCGTGTTTCTTGGCCCAAGCAGATCTATTCTTATTGGTGACCTTTAGTAGTGGTTTCTTTGCAGCAATTCGACCATGAAGGCCTGATTCACACAGTCCCCTCTGAACAGTTGATGTTGAGATGTGTCTGTGACTTGAACTCCGTGAAGCATTTATTTGGGCTGCAATTTCTGAGGCTGGTAACTCTAATGAACTTATCCTCTGCAGCAGAGGTAACTCTGGGTCTTCCATTCCTGTGGTTGTCCTCATGAGAGCCAGTTTCATTATAGCGCTTGATGGTTTTTGCGACTGCACTTGAAGAAACGTTCAAAGTTCTTGATATTTTCCGTATTGACTGACCTTCATGTCTTAAAGTAATGATGGACTGTCGTTTCTCTTTGCTTATTTGAGCTGTTCTTGCCATAATATGGACTTGGTTTTTTACCAAATAGGGATACCTTCTGTATACCCCCGCTACCTTGTCACAAAACAACTGATTGGCTCAAACGCATTAAGAAGGAAAGAAATTCCACAAATTAACTTTTAAGAAGGCACACCTGTTAATTGAAATGCATGAGGTGACTACCTCATGAATCTGGTTGAGAGAATGCCAAGAGTGTGCAAAGCTGTCATCAAGGCAAAGGGTGGCTATTTGAAAAATGTCAAATATATTTTGATTTGTTTAACACTTTTTTGGTTACTACATGATTCCATATATGTTATTTCATAATGTTGATGTCTTAAAATAGTAAAAATAAAGAAAAACATGTTTGGCACACCTAAATTTGGCACAACCCCTCAGGAGGCCTTTTGCCTTTTGGTAGGCCGTCATTGTAAATAAGAATTTGTTCTTAACTGACGCCTAGTTAAATAAAGGTTAAATAAAATAAATAAAACATTTGGGGTGTTTCTCCCATTCTTCTCTGCAGATTGTCACGGTTTCGGCCGAGGCGGCTCCTCCTCCTTGTTCGGGCAGGTTTCGCCGGTCGTCGTCTCCGGAGTTCTAGCTGCCACCGCTCTATGTTTCGTGTTTGTTTGGTTTTGTCTGATTAGTCACACCTGTTTTGTGTTAGGTCTCATTTAGCACCCTATTTAGTTTCCTTGTTGTTAGGTTAGTGTTGTGTGTAATTGTTCATGTCGTGGTTGCGCTACCAGTGTCGGTACGCTATTCTCCGTAGCTTCCTCCTTGTTGTTAGGAGAGATTTACGCACCTGTGTGTGCGCTTGTTTACGCCTGTGTGCGTCTTTTTGCCTCCGGGCTGTTTGGATTATTTTTGTGCTGAGTAAAGTCTTGTTGGACTTACCCTCTGCTGCCTGCGCCTGATTCTACACCACACCTATACACAGCACCTTGACAGAATTACACACCATTTATGGAATCAGCAGGAGCACCCGTCGACACCATGGAGGAGCGTCTCCTTGGACAAGAGCACCGGATCCACCGTATCGGGCACGCCCTGGAGGGCATCATGGACACCCTTCGTCGATGGGAGACCAGCGGGGTTCCCACCGCCGCACCCTCACCTTCACCACCGGACAGCCAGCCCGTCCATCGACCGGAACCCAGTGGGATTCGGCTCTCGCTCCCGAGGGCGTACGACGGCACCGCTGCCGGGTGTCAGGGGTTCCTTCTACAAGTGGAGCTCTACCTTGCCACCATACACCCGGCGCCCTCGGGATACGAGAGCGTTTCCGCCCTCATCTCCTGTCTCACCGGCAAGGCGTTGGAGTGGGCCAACGCCGAATGGAGGGGAATAGACGCCGCCACAGTCACCTACGCGGAGTTCTCCCGTCGCTTCCGTGCGGTCTTCGACCATCCACCAGAGGGGAGAGCGGCGGGGAACGTCTATTCCACCTCCGACAGGGGATGAGGAGCGCTCAGGCGTTTGCGCTGGAGTTCCGGACTCTAGCGGCTGATGCGGGGTGGAATGAGAGGGCTCTCATAGACCACTTCAGATGCAGCCTTCGGGAGGACGTCCGCAGGGAGTTAGCCTGCAGGGACACAACACTCACCTTTGACCAGCTGGTGGACATGGCCATTCGCCTGGACAACCTGCTGGCGACCCGCGGACGTCCCAGGTGGGGGCCTCCCATTCCACCCTCCAGCGCCTCCGAGCAGTGTCCGATGGAGCTTGGAGGTGCTGGCGCTAGAGGGAGAAGTGGTAGGAGCCCGAGGGGGGCAGTCTCCTGCACCAAGTGTGGGCGCGGAGGGCACACCGCGGCTAGGTGCTGGGGAGGGTCCCCTGGTGAGGGAGAGAGCAGGTCATACAGTGGGGAGTCCACCCAGGTGAGTAGGCGCCCTACTTACCCAGAGCTTTCTGTCGTTCACTTTACCTTACCTGTTTGTTTCCCACAGGTTGCACCTCGGTCCCAGCATAAGGCGCTAGTCGATTCAGGCGCAGCTGGGAATTTTGTAGACCGGAGATTCTGTGTTAAGTTAGGGATTCCCCTCCTTCCAGTCGAAAAACCCTTTCCTGTACATGCCCTAGATAGTCGTCCGTTAGGATCTGGGTTGATTGGGGAGGTCACAGCGCCACTTAGGATGATGACGCAGGGGGGTCATTGGGAGACGATTCAACTCTATCTTATCGACTCTCCTGCGTATCCGGTGGTACTGGGGCTTCCCTGGTTGATGACCCATGATCCTACTATTTCGTGGCGAGAGAAAGCTCTTAAAGGGTGGTCTGCTCAGTGTGAGGGGTTATGTCTGGGTGTTTCCGTCGGGCGACCTCGGTGGAGAGTCCGAACCAGATGCCAGCACTGCACATTCCTCCTGAGTATGAGGATTTGGCGCTCGTGTTCAGTAAGACCAGAGCGGCACAGTTGCCACCTCATAGACAGGGGGATTGTGCGATAAACCTCCAGACAGGAGCAGCGCTTCCGCGGAGCCATGTGTATCCTTTGTCACAGGAGGAGAAAAAGGCAATGGAGACTTACATTGCCGAGTCTCTGAGACAGGGATACATACGGGTCTCCACTTCTCCCGCGTCCTCAAGCTTCTTTTTCGTGAAGAAAAAGGATGGAGGTTTGCGTCCGTGTATTGATTACCGCGGTCTCAATCAGGTGACAGTGAAGTACAGCTATCCACTTCCTCTGATTGGGACCATGACGGAGTCCTTACACGGGGCAAGGTTCTTCACGAAATTGGATCTCAGGAGCGCATATAACTTGGTGCGCATTAGGGAGGGCGATGAGTGGAAGACAGCATTTAGTACTACCTCCGGCCATTACGAGTATCTCGTCATGCCATATGGGTTAATGAATGCTCCATCCGTCTTCCAATCGTTTGTAGACTAACTTTTCCGGGACATGCAGGCGCAGGGAGTAGTGGTGTACATAGATGATATTCTTGTGTACAGTGCTACTCGGGCCGAGCATGTAGCCCTGGTGCGCAGGGTATTGAGGAGACTGTTGGAGCATGACCTGTATGTCAAAGCTGAGAAATGTCTGTTCTTCCAGGAGTCAGTTTCCTTTTTGGGTTACCAGTTGTCTGCGTCAGGGGTGAGAATGGAGGTGGACCGAGTGTCCGCCGTGCGTAATTGGCAAACCCCAACTACGGTTAAAGAGGTGCAGCGGTTCTTGGGTTTTGCGAATTACTACCGGAGGTTTATCCGGGGTTTTGGACAGGTGGCAGCTCCCATAACGTCTCTTCTGAAGGGGGGTCCGGTGCGCTTGCAGTGGTCAGCTGAGGCGGACAGGGCTTTTGGGAGACTGAAGGACCTGTTTACCTCGGCTCCGGTGTTGGCGCACCCGGATCCCACTTTACCCTTCCAAGTTGAGGTGGACGCGTCTGAGGCCGGTATCGGGGCAGTTCTTTCTCAACGATCCGGCACACCACCTAAGCTCCGCCCCTGTGCTTTTTATTCTAAGAAGCTCAGTCCGGCGGAGCGGAATTATGACGTAGGGGACAGGGAGCTGTTAGCCGTAGTACAGGCCCTATAGGTGTGGAGGCATTGGCTTGAGGGGGCTCAGCACCCTTTCCTCATTCTGACCGACCATCGTAACCTGGAATACATTCGGGCAGCTAGGAGACTGAATCCTCGCCAGGCTCGATGGACTATGTTTCTCGCCCGGTTTGTGTTCAAGATCACTTACATCCCTGGGTCCCAGAACGGGAAGGCAGATGCTCTGTCCCGTCGGTATGACACGGAGGAGAGGTGCGTGGAGTCCATTCCCATACTACCGGAGTCTTGTCTGGTGGCACCGGTGGTGTGGGAGGTCGATGCGGAGATCGAGCGGGCGTTACGCACCGAGCCTAGTCCTCCACAGTGTCCGGTGGGTCGGGTGTACGTCCCGCTCGAGGTCCGGGATCGGCTGATTTATTGGGCTCACACGTCCCCCTCCTCTGGACATCCGGGTATTGGCCGGACAGTGCACTGCCTTAGTACGAAGTACTGGTGGCCAACGTTAGCCAGGGATGTGAGGGTTTATGTCTCCTCCTGCTCAGTGTGTGCCCAGTGTAAGGCGCCCAGACACTTGCCCAGGGGTAAATTACAGCCCCTGCCCGTTCCACAACGACCCTGGTCTCACCTCTCGGTGGATTTTGTTACCGATCTTCCCTCCTCACAAGGGAATACCACCATCCTGGTCGTTGTGGATCGGTTCTCGAAGGCCTGTCGTCTCCTTCCCATGCCGGGTCTTCCTACGGCCCTACAGACCGCTGAGGCTCTCTTTACTCACGTCTTCCGGCATTACGGGGTGCCCGAGGATATAGTGTCCGATCGAGGCCCCCAGTTTACCTCCAGAGTATGGAGAGCATTTATGGAACGTTTGGGGGTCTCGGTGAGCCTCACCTCGGGTTACCACCCGGAGAGTAATGGGCAGGTTGAACGAGTCAACCAGGATGTGGGTAGGTTTCTGAGGTCATATTGTCAGGGCCGGCCGGAGGAGTGGGCGAGATATGTGCCCTGGGCCGAGATGGCACAGAACTCTCTCCGCCACTCCTCCACCCAACTAACCCCTTTCCAGTGTGTATTAGGGTACCAGCCGGTTCTGGCACCATGGCATGAGAGCCAGATCGAGGCCCCCCGCTGTGGATGAGTGGGTGCGGCGCTCGGAGGAGACGTGGGACGCTGCACACGTCCATCTGCAGCGTGCCATACGTCGACAGAAGACGAGCGCCGACCTACACCGCAGTGAGGGGCCAGTGTACGCACCTGGAGATCGAGTCTGGCTCTCAACCAGGAACCTGCCCCTCCGCCTGCCCTGCCGGAAGCTGGGTCGGCGGTTTGTGGGGCCTTTTAAAGTCCTGAGGAGATTGAACGAGGTGAGTTACAGGTTAGAACTACCTGTTGATTACAAGAATATTAACCCCTCGTTCCATGTGTCTCTCCTCAGGCCGGTGGTAGCTGGTCCACTCCAGGACTTTGAGATTGAGGAGACTCCTCCACCCCCGTTGGAAATCGAGGGGCTCCGGGCGTATACGGTTCGGACCATCCTGGATTCGAGACGCCGGATGGGGGGTCTCCAATATCTCGTGGAGTGGGAGGGGTACGGTCCGGAGGAGCGGTGCTGGGTGCCAAGGAGGGACATTCTGGATCCGTCCCTGATGACCGAATTCCATCGTGGTCATCCTGCGCGCCCTGCTCCGCGTCCCCCTGGTCGTCCCCGAGCCCCGGGTCGGCGCACGGCTGGAGCCGCGCGTCAAGGGGGGGGGTACTGTCACGGTTTCGGCCGAGGCGGCTCCTCCTCCTTGTTCGGGCAGGTTTCGCCGGTCGTCGTCTCCGGAGTTCTAGCTGCCACCGCTCTATGTTTCGTGTTTGTTTGGTTTTGTCTGATTAGTCACACCTGTTTTGTGTTAGGTCTCATTTAGCACCCTATTTAGTTTCCTTGTTGTTAGGTTAGTGTTGTGTGTAATTGTTCATGTCGTGGTTGCGCTACCAGTGTCGGTACGCTATTCTCCGTAGCTTCCTCCTTGTTGTTAGGAGAGATTTACGCACCTGTGTGTGCGCTTGTTTACGCCTGTGTGCGTCTTTTTGCCTCCGGGCTGTTTGGATTATTTTTGTGCTGAGTAAAGTCTTGTTGGACTTACCCTCTGCTGCCTGCGCCTGATTCTACACCACACCTATACACAGCACCTTGACACAGATCCTCTCAAGCACAGTCAGGTCAGGTCAAGCTGGCTGTCATGTGCCTTTTATTGAGGAGTGGCTTCCGTCTGGCCACTCTACCATAAAGGCCTGATTGGTGGAGTGCTGCAGAGATGGTTGTCCTTCTGGAAGATTCTCCCATCTCCACAGAGGAACTCTGGAGCTCCTTAAGAGTGACTATCGGGTTCTTGGTCACCTCCCTGACCAAGGCCCTTCTCCCCCGATTGCTCAGTTTGGCTGGGCGGCCAGCTCTAGGAAGAGTCTTGGTGGTTCCAAACTTCTTCCATTTAAGAATGATGGAGGCCACTGTGTTCTTGGGGACCTTCAATGCTGCAGAAATTGTTTGGTGTCCTTCCGCAAATCTGTGACTCGACACAATCCTGTCTCTGAGTTCTACAGACAATTCCTTCAACCTCATGGCTTGGTTTTTGCTCTGACATGCACTGTCAACTGTGGGACCTTATATAGACAGGTGTGTGCCTTTCCAAATCATGTCCAATCAATTGAATTTACCACAGGTGGACTCCCATTAAGTTGTAGAAACATCTCAAGGAAGATCAATGGAAACAGGATGTACCTGAGCTCAATTTCGGGTCTCATAGCAAAGAGTCTGAATACTTATGTAAAATAAATATTTCAGTTTTTTTATTTATACATTTGCAAACATTTCTAAAAAGTTGTTTTTGCTTTGTCATTATGGGGTATTGTGTGTAGATTGAGCAGGAAACAATATTTATTTAATCAATTTTAGAATAAGGCTGTAACGTAACAAAATGTGGAAAAAGTAAAGGGGTCTGAATACTTTCTGAATGCACTGTATGTGTATGCAGGGCTGGCTCCAGGCATAAGCGACAGTCAGAACTCAGTCGGGGTCTCAACTTATTTATGAGCGTAAGAATAGTAGAATACACCAGGTGCAATTTAGAAATTTGGTTGTGCATTGTTCAGCAGTTTATATCTTGTTATATCAGTCACTGACAGTCACTCAATTAGCCATGTCAGCTAACAATTTTTTGATTGGTAGTTAGCTGGCTAGACTATCTAAACTTGTGGTAATCAAGGCTGAATACTGACAGGGCACGCAGGGCACATGCCCAGGGGCCCTGACCTCCATGGGGCCCCCATTGATTTTGTTAGTCACTCTCACTCAGATATCATATTAACATGGCATAAGTCATGGCAAAATGTGTAGAATTGCAGGAAATTAGCTTTAAAACATGTTTTTTAAAACATTTTTATCTCTGCCCCATGGCAAAATTAGTAGAATTGCATGAAATATGTTATACAATTGCTACATTTTCTCTATGCCCCATGGCAAAATGTGTAGAATTGCAGGAAATTATCCGTCAAGGGGGGCAACTAAAATGTTTTGCCGCAAGGTGGAGGGGAGAGGGGGCCCATCCAAATCCTGTACTTGTGTAGACCTGTTTCTGTCACTATACCACTTTCTCTCTCTCACTCTGTGTGTCTAAGACAATTTTCCCCTCGGGAACAAAGTTCATCCCATCCTCTCTCTCTTGCTCGCTCGCTCGCTCTCTCACACATACAGAATAAGGGCAAAATATTATTATTATTATTATATATATATATTTTTTTTTTTTGTCATTTATCAGACGCTCTTATCCAGAGTGACTTACATGAGCAATCAGGGTTAAGTGCCTTGCTCAAGGGCACATCGACAGATTTTTGAAGTGAAATAATTTACTTACATGGTATAATACAGTATAAAAACGTAAATAGCACTTAAATACAATCTATTTTCTGTTTTCAAACATTGAAAGCAGTTACAGACTCTACTGTTTGTGATGTAGCTGCCATTTCATAATTTCATCAGTTTGTGTAGGTTCGTTAAGCGCCAAAGCTGCCATTTAGAAAAGGCAGCTGATGTTGCTACAAAACCTGGAATGGAGCATCTTTAACTTGACTTCATAATACGGTCTTGTTCATCAATTTCACATAGAACGACTTTTAGACGTTTACACTGTAGAGCATAAGCATGGATATACAGGTAACTGCCAAAATAATGGAAAAACCAACATAAAGTGTTTTAATAGGGTGTTGGGCCACCACGAGCCACCAGAACAGCTTCAATGCACGTTGGCATAGATTCTACAAGTGTCTGGAACTCTATCGGAGGGATGCAGCACCATTCTTTCACAATAAATTCCATAATTTGGTGTTTTGTTGATGGTGGTGGAAAACCTTCTCAGGCACTGCTCCAGAATCTCCCATAAGTGTTCAATTGGGCTGAAATCTGGTGACTGAGATGGCCATAGCATATGGTTTACATAATTTTCATGCTCATCAAACCATTCAGTGTCCACTCTTGCCCTGTGGATGAGGTTATTGTCATCCTATGGGGGCATAGCCATGGTAGCAAAAATAATGGGCAACTTGGCCTGCCCAGCATTTTTATACATAATCCTAAGCATAATGGCATGTTAATTGCTTAGGAATTGCTCAGGAACCACACCTGTGTGGAAGCACCTGCTTTCAATATACATTGATTTCTTTATTTTGGCAGTTACCTGTATGTTTAAAATAACTGATCTCTTAACATCAACAACAACGTTTTATAAGTTAATAACACCATAGCATTATTCAAATGTACAGTGTAAGGTAACGCATACTCCTTCTAATAAGTGTTAGAAAATAATATCAGAGAAAAATCTGATTGTCATAGATATACAATGCTCTAGCAACAGAACAAACCACTCTGTACACAGTATTTATGCTTTACTGTACAGCATACTAAACAAACATTATTGTTCCGATGTGTCATATAGCTTGTGCTCTGTTCAGTAGGTAAGATATGTTATGCAATTATACAAATTCTAATACCACTCTTGTAAAGACTGCAATTATATGCCTAGGCACTTTTCAAGGCACATAATACAGGTTTGTCTTGCATGGTGTATGGTTTTCCTGTGTCTCAAGCTTAGACTGTACTTTCAAACATCATAATGAACTCAACAGCAACATCAGTGCTCTGGTATGGAGGAGGAGAGGGTGATGACGTCTTATGTCATCTACAGTGATTATGCCTCAATAGTCAAGCAGACCAAAAGGGGTCTATGGTGTCCAAAGGCTCATTTCTCCTTGACGTCAATGTTGGCGACACCGTGGACCTGTGTGAGCTGCTTACAGTCCAGAGAAGCCACCAGTTTCCTGGATCCAGGCAGAGTGGGAACAAAGTGCTCCGTCAGAGTCACAGAGGAGTGACTGGCCACGTCACTGAGAGAGGAGATGAGAGAGACACTCAGAACTGTGCTTGTTCAGAACATAAAAGAACAGTGACAACATACGTCACACATAGTGCACCTTCAGAGTCATAAGGACTAAACCGTGCTTAGATGAAGCTGCAGATAGTGAACAGAATAATAATTGTTTCTCACCCAACAGCGATCTGTCGAATACTCTGCAGGCCCAGCCCCTCCACATGGAACAACACTCCCTTCAGCGTGCGTGGCAGAGGGTTGGTGAAGGAAATCTCAGCCGCCATCTTTTTCCCAACCACAGCCTCCCCTACCGGCTAGGAGGGAAAAGTATAGGGAACTGTTACCACTACAGAACATCTCTGAATCATATTGTCAGTAGACAATATCAGACACAAAGAAAGACAGATTATATACAGAAAGAAAAATGCTGTGGATACAATTAATTCAGTCTGTTTAGTTTTGTCTCACCTTAATGATGAGGTCAGGGGTGCGGAGGCGGAAGCTGAACTGAGTGGCAAGGACCTGCTGTGTCTCAGTGACCCGGCCTGAGAGGGTCAGCATCAGAGCAGCCTGGTCCACTAGCTGGTCCTGATAGTGCTGGTACTGAAGGATCCACTCCAGGGTCTTCACTGTTAGGAGAGGGGGACATGACAGGACTAGGGATCAGAAAAACCTGGGCATGCAATGAATAACAATGTCTGACTGAACGTCACTGATATGTAATACAAGATATTCCCAGTGGCTCACCTTCATTGGGTAGCAGCTCCACAGGAGTTTCGTCCTTCTTGACGGTGGCCTTGAGCACGCCAGTGTAGTACATGACTGCCACCTGGCTGTGGAGGTTGATGGTGCGTGGTAGAGAACTAGCATTTCGCATTACAATGTTCAGTTCTGCATCTCCCCCCATGCGTGGCCCCTCCCCATCCATGGTCACCTCTATTGATACATCCTCAGCGATGGGAGAGGAGTAGGTATCTGGTTTGGAACCATAGCGACTGGCAGTCTCCACAGCAATGCGTTCCTCTTCTGTGCCTGATGACAATAAAGTGGGAATTAATGCATTTTACCTTCTGGGTGCTTGCCTTGTACAGGAGTCTGCTTGTATAAGTGTGTAATAAAACAATGATATGTAATGCATGTCAGTGTTTGCACAGCTATGTGAAGCTACCTTCTGGGTGCTTGTAAAGGTGTGTGATATCGTTGCGTTCGTCTGAGCCCACAGCCTTGGTGCTGATACAGTGGCCCACCGCATTCTTCTCACTGTGGATCTGGGTGAAGGTGCCATCCAGGTTCCTCTGCCAGTAGATCTTATCACTGTTCACCTACAGGACAGGTACAGCAGGAAGAGAGAGGTAGAGATGGTCGAGATGGAGGACATCTGAGACTAACAGGGGCATGTGAGGTCATCACTGTGCATCTGAGATAGACATAGAAACTTTGTACCCTGCTAGCATGGAGAGCTGAGGTCAGGCAGAGAGAGGTATGAGAACGACATCTCAGCAAAGACAAAGGAATAAAGAGGAAGACACACTAGACTAGACTGACCTCGGCAAAGACGAAGGGCGAGTCATGTTTGAGGAACACTTGTCCGTTGCGGATGGCGGTGATGGAGGCAGGGCCGCAGCGGAAGGTGCCCTGGCTGGTCTCCTGGGGGGTGGAGTCTACCGCCTGCCAGCCACCATGACCTGGTGGCAAGTCTGGACGAGCCATCCAACAGTCGTTCCACACATGGAAGTTCCTAAAGAAAGAAATGATGGAGGGATGGGTTGTAATTTAGATGTAATCTAGTAAATCCATATTGTATTTACATAAGAGTGGTGTGTGATGACATTCTACTAACCAGATAGAGTCAGCGTTGAGGTGATCTATAGACTCCAAATTCTCATTGAAGTACACGTCTGTTGTCAAGGAGACATCTGTGTCATGGGCAGAGTTGAAGTTGGACACACTACGGGAGGGAATGCCCAAACACCTCAACACTGAAAGAGATAGGAGGGTGAGAGGTTAGGGGTCAATGAATATCAACCTAGCACACTCTCATAAAAGTCATTTGATCATGTACAAACAAACACACATAACTAACCTGTGGTAGTGACCCCAGAGAAGACCCAACACTGGCCATATCTGACCGGTGTGCCTCCGTCCTTATGATACTTCTTCAGGATGTCCATACTGCCACTCCAAGCTGTAGGGGAAGTCCCTCCCACATAGTTCCCTGACCAATTACCCTCCACGACCCCACAGTCATCTGGGGAGTTGATCTGGGATAAGGGAGACTATGGGTTAACTTTGAATTCAATTTAGAGTTGGAATAATGAGGTGCCAGTTTGGTTGGACATTGATTGGACTTAGAGGTGAGGTTAGAGGTAATAGTGTGAGGTTTTTAAGAAACCTTGTGTTTGCGAGGAGGACTCACCATGGCTGAAATGACTCGGACTACATTGACAGAGTCTCCCCAGCCTGAGGGGGGGGTCGCACTCTTCTCCAAAACATACAGACAGGCATCCAGGATCCCCTCATCAAACTGAGAAATAGAGAGGTAGAGATGGAAGGAGAGAGAGAAGCAGGGGCAATGACAGAAATAAGTTAGTTGGGTCTGTCCTACTCAGGCCATTTTCCCATCACCTGACTGACAATCTTCATGTTCCTTCACCTGTCCATAGTTCCACGTTCTTGCACCAATCTGGTTTTCTGTGCCATAGTAAAGCCTACCGACATCATTCAGGACATACTCATTCTTCTCCTCCTCATCGTCCATGTACACTGTGTCTTCTGATTGCGAGAGAGAGAGAGCGGTCAGATTCAGTTATTCAAAAAGAAAACAATTCCATTATGTGATGTCATCAGCCTGAAATGAGGATGGAGTGGACTATGGAGAGTCTCTGAGTTTACAGAAGGGTGTATGACTAGGTCCTCTGAGTGACACATATTTCCTTCATTACACAAATATATGGCTTACTTGACCGGTTAGATTATGTTTCATAATACCACCCAGAGATCTCGTTATGATAAGGAGAAAACAAATGTGGGTCTATTATGTTGGGTGTGAGTATTATTTTTAAGAGTCAGTGGGGTTGGCTGAGAACAGGGATAAGCTCTCTTTGCATTAACTAATTTAATCTCTCTCTCTCTCTCTCTCTCTCTCTCTCTCTCTCTCTCTCTCTCTGTCTCTCTCTCTCTCTCTCTCACCTTCACACCAAGGGTTAAACAGCATGCGGATGTCATTCCCTGGGTCATGTGTAGATGTGGCCTCGCCCTTCGGGCTATGCGTTGCCACAGTGAGCTGGTATCGGCCAATCACGGCAGTGGGCTGGGAGTTAACAGACAGCTTCATCCTGTTGCCATCCCGTTTCACGATCTTGGCCTCCCAACAGTCATCCTCCAGCTCCTCAACCAATGGGATGATGACATGGGTGCCCTTTGCCACTGTAGGCTGGGATCCTGTCCCAGAAACACACAGACATATTACTCAGTGGGATAAGAACAAAATGTGGTGTAATTCTGTGGTGCAATATCTCTTACTCATATTTTAACTGAATGTATCACTTTTTGCAAAAAAATAACCTGAAGTTGCTGTCCCTTGTTGCTATCAGGAAAAAAATATGTTGACATGTTGGCAACGCTGCCAAAAACAAGAGTTTCATATCGTAATAAAACTTTTCACACACACACTATGGCTCATTTCCTGTAGTTAGTTATAAACGCCATCGATGTATTCCCTCCCGAAAGAGTTCTATTCCAGATTGGTGACCGCACCCTGTCCAGCTAATACATAATGTTCTGAGAACCATATGTGTCTTAGAGCTTGATGAGAGCGTGGTTGTACAATGGTTATTTTGCATACAACCTTCCCACAACTACCTTGTGGGAATGGTGAAGGATAGTTGCTTGGCTTTGGAACATTCTCAGCACATTTAAGGAACTTCACAAAAAAAATGAAATTTCTTGGTATTTCATTACTTTAACAGAATGTTTTCTAAAAGTTCAAACATGGCTACATTTAAATGGTTCTCTGAACTCAAATAATTCAGAGAACGTTAAGAAACAACGTTCTTCTTTAGGAATTTCAGTACTTCATCATAAAGTTTTCTACAGGTTTTCTCATGGTTCTATTTAAAGCCATGTTCTCACATTGTTCTGAGAACGTTAAGAAAACTTTCCATAAAAACCACAAGAAAACTTCTAATGTTATTTAAAAAGATACATTCCATTCTCAGCATCATCAAAACTCTCTCTATCCACTATCTTGTTAAGTGTGTTCAGGTGTGTTGGCCACACCCACTAATTGGCCACACCTGATCTTAATGAGTGCTTGTTTCCTTTGAAATGGGGTCCCCTCACCTGGTTGTCTAGGTTCTAATTGAAAGGAAAAACCAAAAACCAGCAGACACTAGGCCCTCCATTAAATTATTTGGACACCCCTGGAGTAGACTGAAACAAACAGCTTTGTATGTGTAAAAAAAAACATTGTATGCTAGCTCCATCCTGATGACGCAATGGACTAATTCCATGAGCAGAGCACAGAAAATTATAGGTTTGAATCTCATTGATGCTGTGTCAAAATAAAGAAATGTACTGTATGTGTTTGCATGATTAATGCCTAAAGAAATACATTTCCATGTGTCCTATCTGTGCTTGGATTTCAAAAAGGTTAACCCAAAATAGGATAGCAGTCTTATTTAAACATTCAGTGGAAGTTTTAAGGAAGATATTAAAAAACCTCCAAATAACCTATCATTTCCGTTCTCAAAGCGTTAATAAATAAAACCAGGAAAACGTTCAAGGAACCAGAGTAAAACGTTTTTAGAACCTCTCTGCAACCTATTAAAATAAACATTCACAGAACAGGCTAAATTTTCACTTCTGTTCTCCGTTTTACCAGTCAGGAAACATATGGCTTCGTTCTCACAACCAATGTGAAACCAAAAACATACTGTACATTCCCACAATTTCCAAGGAACCAAATGTGCTAGCTGGGTGCATTCCTACCATAACAGGGTGTGTTAGAAAAAACAAGCAGAAAAACTCACTTCTTCAAACACAAACACACACACACACACACACACACACACACACACACACAATCCACCCACAGTACACTCATTCTAAAGAGCCATACAGTATCTGTCCTGCATGTTGCTGTTCTATAAATACCAGCATGGCTCAGATGGTGATTTGCTGCTTGTCTATTAATACACTGGCTACCACCCAGCAAGATTAAGACACATCTCCTCATATAGTACACACATACTCTAAGATAAAGTTTACAATCAAGAAGCTGAAAGGGCATGGTGAATTGAGTTGGTGAGCTGGTTGGTGGTTATTAAAGCTGTTTATGGTAGGAGATAGTTGTCAGTGGAAAGAGGGGATTTGGGCAGGACTGTGAGAGAGGCATTCTCCTCTAAAACACTGGAGACTTGCCACCAACCACACGGATGAATCAGTTACCATGGCGATAACCACCAAAACATAGTGGAGGCACAAGGCTTCAGAGACACAAGCACACAAACACTTTAACACAGACACACACACACACACACACAAACAAGCACACACGCTCATACCCGTAAACAAAAACAACCACTTAAAGTTACTTTCAAAGTTCCCATGATTAGTTATAAAGGGATTACTGTTATCATGTGCACCTATTAGCCCTAGGGTTTCCCAGAAGGGGGACAGGGGAGGCCGTTGTTGAGTCACAGTAGCCTATCATGATTCTGCAGAATGTCTCACTGACCTGTCTTAAGCTCCAGGTGGAGTCTGTCTGTGTTGGGGTCATAAGGTCGTGAGAGGTCAAGCCACATCATGAAGGTCTTCCCCCTGCGGATGATGAGGTCATCACCATAGTAATGGTCTGTGTGATGCTCCAGGCGGTTCAGACACATCTTGGTTTTCATCAGGTCTACGGACCGCACTGTCAACAACAGCTCTGAGACAAGGAGATAAGAAAGGTAGGCCATTTTAATGTCAACCATTTTGTCACAAATGCCACAATGTCTAGCGTAGTAATGATGAAAAGTTTGGGAGTTTTAAAAGAGTAAATTACCTTCGAGCTCACTTCCACCAGTGACTGGCTTGTCGCCATTCATCCCCGCATCGTTGTCTACATCCGGGATCCCGGTCACGACCATATCTGTGATGTCATCATCATCGTTCTGTCTTTGACAGCAGCAAGGACAGATCTTACATAACCATCGCCGACACGCCCCCTCCTCTGTGTTCTCCTCCTCTGGTTCCTCCTTCTCTGGCTCATCCTGCCCCCATCCCAATGTGACTGATGGGAACCTACCCACATTAGACCGAGAGTGTCTGACTGACAGCGTTTCCACAGGCATCCTGAGAATCAAAAGAAAACAGAGAGGGCCATGTATCGTTTTCATTTTGCTTGTGCTTATTACTCTATCATCAATCCAGATCCATCCGATAACTTTTGAACAGTTGCCATTATAATTGGCCAATGTGCATCACAAATCAAATGTTGTGCTCTCATGAGTGCAGGAAAGCGCACTATCATCTCCTATCGTGTGTATGTCGTCTTCCTGTCCTATGCTCCTTTATCCAACTCTTTCATAATCCTCTTTGTAGAGGCCTATCCAGTCACTTCTTTAGTCCCTCTGAAAGTCTTTCCCACACTCTGTCTGCATTCCTGCCTCTCACTAATTGTTACTACACAGTGACAGATCACAGTCTCAATGAGGAAACACTGGAAGAGGGCCGGCTCATTCCTTACATACTTGCCAATGAGGAGAATCAAAGAAAGGAGTGGAGAGATTGAAGATAAATTATAGACAGAGAAAGAAAGGAATGCTTCTTCTTCATTACTAAGAAACCTAACACCTCTGACCTCATACTGAAAAACAACTGGGAGAGGGAGAGTGAGAAAACATTCCACTGATTTAGAATTCACAATAGAAATTGCGCAACTGCTGAGATGTGTGAATAAGTGGAATAGTGGGATATAGGAAGTCTAACAAAAAATTGAAATACCTAACTAGTGCAAATATAACTTGAATTCTGTCACATTCGGTATGCACATGGATATGTATACATACAGTACATTCAAACACATAATATGCACACACACACACACAAACCATTAAAGACACACGGACACACGCTCATACATATACACAATGATAGGATAAGAAGCACACCACCTGCCCCAGTGCCAAAAATATGAACGGGTTGAGGGCAGGACTGTACGGAATGGGAATGTGTTCCATTTGAGAATGACTGAATGTCCAGCTTGCTGGGTGGCTTTTAGCCATGTCCAGTAGACGTGCTCTGTGTTGTAACTAGCTAGTAACTACAATATATTTACATGCAGTGGACAGACGGAAGATGTACAATGAATTAATTGCCCCTAAGTGTGGAGGAGAGGAGTGTACCTCAGAGCTTGAGTCACTGCAGCTAAATTATTTTTTGTGACATTTTGTGAAACAAGAGAGGGCCAGCAACCACACCCCAATGTAATTGAGGAATGTTCTTCACTTATCCAGCGCTGAAAGAATATGCTCCCCATCTAATCTGCCAGGAGTTCATGTTTTTCCTGTGGCTGTGAGCATGTTTCAGACTCTGATATTGCTCGTTCTGATATTTCTTTATTTCTTTATTTTGGGGATTTGTGTGTATTGTTTTGTATTGTTAGGTATTATTACTGCACTGTTGTAGCTAGAAACATAAGAATTTCGCTGCACCTGCGATAACAAATCTGTACACAACCAATAAAATTGTATTTTATTTTTGAATTATTTGTTTCTTTGTTATTACTTTTCTGATATAATACTGCAGAAAACGAGCAATTAAAAAGAGCAATTAAATAAGGCAGGTCTCAAAATAACAGACCAATCCACTATAATGACACACAGTAGGCACTATATCATACAATAAGCACACACACAATAATCTAGCTAATTACCACACCCTGTCATACTGTGTTTTTGTGTGTGTTCTTTTTCTTAGTCACCCTTTCTGTTCTGTGAAAATCTGTTTGTCTATTCTTTGAATTACAATGTTTTCAATGTGGACGAATACATTTGTTATAACATTGCAGGTCTCTCTGACACTGAACAACTTGTATTGACTGCTGATAAAGACACTAATTGATTGGCCAAACAAATTAGTTCAAGGTGTATGTTACTTTGCCAGCAGCCAATCAAAGGTGAAAACCGATCAAAGACATGGTTTCATCTCCCATCCTTTTCCTCAAACTGGATGAGAGGGAATTGTATTTCACAAAGTGTCAAACACCACTAAGTTTAAAAACAGCAGGCTATTTGGATGAGAATTAAATGAATTCATGAATCATGATTTTAATTGTAAGACATTTATAGATATTCACTTACTTTGTAATCTATGTGTTGAGTTCTCCGATGGGTTAGTGTTTGTTGAATCACCACTGGTAGGCGCTGACTGACCAGTCCCGAGCGCAGGTTCAAAATAATATTGCCGTGGTATGCTGTGCGTGTCCTCTTTTCTTTACAGATTGTGCAGTCTTCACGCTGTGTTGAACTACTTAGTATCCTCCTCGAGAGACCTTTTAAACTAAAGATTATGAGACAAACAGTAGACACACCTTCCTCGCCTCCTCATTCTCCTGCCCTAGTCTATTGAGTATTGATACAGTATGAAGTCAGTCAGTCTGGGAACTTTCCCCGATTTGGACCGTCCCATTTCTCAAAATAGAGCCAGTGCAGTTGCGCGTGATTGACATTATTTCAACAGCTCGCGGGCTTAGTTGCTGACTGTAGCATTGTGTGTGTCAAAATCTAAACCACGAATAGCCTAACTTGTGTCAAACCTGCAAACTAAACTCTCAGCCCACCGAGGACTTTCACTTTTTACTTTCTAAAACAAATAACAAAGCTGATACTTTAAGCAAGCCTGACACCAAAGTGAATGGCTACACACATTTCAACACAGGAGGAAACAGTGAAAACTCCAGACAACCAGATGACAATGATAAGAAGGGGATAAAGGGAGGAAAAGTCATCTTACACACACAGGGGATATGTCATGAGACTGTTCACATGAATGCAGTCATTTAATCAGTCAGGCTTCTACGCAACATGTCTCTCTACCACTTTGCTGTCTGAACACCAGTCAAGACAAATGATTCCAAATGTGTCATGGTGACACACACACATCTCAGACATTCACTTGTGATGTCACTCTCACTTCCATTTGAGCCCCTCAGAGATTCATTTTCCATAAATCTTGTGACCCAAGTTGAAAGTTGCCTCTGATTAAGTTCAAACAAACCCCTCCAAACACAGATGAATGCTACACTTCAAACACAGAGCAGTCATTTTAGGACATGATCTTTAACCACTGCAGTTAAAAAATGAGTTAAGACATTGTTAAGACATGTTGTATTTCATATTGTAAAACAGTTAGCTCTGGCTATTCATTCTGAGAGAATTCATGGGGATACATACTGTACATGTTAAGTTGAACATATCTGAGACATACATTTGTGATGTAAGCTGGGTCTCTCTGAGTTTAAACAGAATACATTTTTATCTCAAACATAGCCCTTATCACATGATAGTGGGATATCTCATAACTTGATGCTTCACATTTCTCGACATTCATCTCATCATTATTTTGTAGAAATGTCAATTACATTAATTTCTGTATGTCAACAGTTGAGGGTAAGTATTTATCATGAATTAATAGGTTTACTGGAATGGCTCATAGGACCCAGGCTAACATACCATGGAGATGAAACGCAAACTTTTATTTTATTTTTTTATTTAACCTTTATTTAACCAGGTAAGCCAGTTGAGAACAAGTTCCCAGAATTTCTTAATGATTCAGAATGATTACAGCATGTCACCAGAATTCAAGCCTACATAGAATAACCACACACTTTATTTTTTCACTTAACTTTAACAGTTGTGGATTGTGCCAGTATATGTACAGTATATTTACCCAAATTGTAAACCTACACAATAGTGGGGGTCACTGTGAATCCATGTCCCCACACAAGTGGAATAATGGTGGAAAAGAGACACAAAACACTTTAAAAAACACCCCTCTGCTTCTCACATACATGCATGCCCACAAACATAGACACACACAAATAGATTCTGCTGATGGTAGTATGCCGGGAATAGCGGGAAGTTGCCCCTAGACACTGATCTAATGTCAGTTTTCCATTTCCCCCTTAGAATGGTTATGGTTAGGATTTTGGGGTGATAAGCTGATCCTAGATCGGTGTCTAAGGGAAACTTAGAATGAGCCCTGCCGTTTGCCCAATCAGATCAGATGGTCAGTGACTGAGGGCAGTAGCTCGGACAACTCGAATTGGATGTTGGCAATCTGAGTGACAGGGTTGCCACGGACATCAAGGCGGGTCAGCTTCAGGCAGGAAGTCAGCAGATGAAGGTCAGAGAGTTGGGATATTTCTGCATATTAAGGTAAAAGAAAATGACAACAACACTAACAGTATTAAAAACATTGCAATGTATTACCACAATAAAACTGATCAAAAGAGAAAGGCAAGAATACAGTTGGTCTTCAAGGACACTTCTTCCAACTTGGGGAGATGGTACAGTCCTTCCAAATGCTCAATGGCATTGTTATCAGCTTCCAATACCTGGGAAATAGAAGGCCATATTGGCAGACAGACAAACCAAAATATTAGGTACAAAAACTACAGTACAGAACAGAAATAAACATGTGAGATTATTTTGAGCATAACATCAAATAATGTTTTTGAAGTACTATACCTCAAGGCACAGCAGCATGGAAAACTGTGGAGGCAGCCTCAGCAGCTGATGACATGATAGATTGATATGAGTGACCAATAGCAGCTGGTCCAGGTGACATAACATGGTCAGGTTCTGTTGAGGTGAGGGAGAAAGACATTTGACAGACTTACAGCCACAAAGAATAGAGCGGTGAGTCAAACTATGGATGGACAAAGATACACATATTATATAGACAGATACAGCCAGGAACAGACAGCACTAACCTTGTCAGAGAGACTGAAGAACCGGACCTCAGCGTACTCCATCTTGAGAATGGTGTTCTCGGTAACTGTAATAAGCAGAGCGCATGGAGTCCATCTCCTGTGTGAGAGAGACACAGAGCAGTGATAGAAAACATATCTACAGTGGCTTGCGAAGGTATTCACCCCCCTTGGCATTTTTCCTATTTTGTTGCCTTACAACCTGGAATTAAAATTGATTTTTTGGGGGGTTTGTATCATTTGATTTACACAACATGCCTACCACTGAAGATGCAAAATATTTTTTCTTGTGAAACAAACAAGAAATAAGTAAAAAAAAAAAAAAAGAAAACTTGAGCGTGCATAACTATTCACCCCCCCAAAGTCAATACCTTGTAGAGCCACCTTTTGCAGCAATAACAGCTGCAAGTCTCTTGGGGTATGTCTCTATAAGCTTGGCACATCTAGCCACTGGGATTTTTTCCCCCCATTCTTCAAGGCAAAACTGCTCCAGCTCCTTCAAGTTGGATGGGTTCCGCTGGTGTACAGCAATCTTTAAGTCATACCACAGATTGGATTTGACTAGGCCATTCCAAGACATTTACATGTTTCCCCTTAAAACACTTGAGTGTTGCTTTAGCAGTATGCTTAGGGTCATTGTCCTGCTGGAAGGTGAACCGCCGTCCCAGTCTCAAATCTCTGGAAGACTGAAACAGGTTGTCAAGGCGTCAGTGGAATGCGGTAGGTGAAGTCAGGCGGAGGACACAGAGCTAAGCAAAAGGCGTACTTTACTCAAAGGTAAAATAATGAACAACAACCTCCACGCAGGGAGGGAACAAACCCGCACACTAACGACAACCGAAACATAAACAAACACGCACAACACACAGTGTGAGACAGAGGGTTAAATAGGGAAGACATAACTACATAATGGGAAACAGGTGTGACCAATAAAGACAAAACAAGTCGAACATAGAAACATGGATCGGTAGCAGCTAGTACTCCGGTGACGACGAACGCCGAAGCCTGCCCGAGCAAGGAGGAGGGGCAGCCTCGGCTGAATCCGTGACAGTACCCCCCCCTTGATTCGCGGCTCCAGCCGTGCGCCGACCCCGGCCTCGGGGACGGCCAGGAGGACGCGGAGCAGGGCGGGTCGGATGACTCTGGTGGAAATCCCTCAACATGGAGGGATCGAGGATGTCCCTCCTAGGGACCCAGCACCGTTCCTCCGGATCGTACCCCTCCCACTCCACGAGATACTGCAGGCCCCCCACCCGACGCCTCGAATCCAAGATGGAATGGACCGAGTACACCGGAGCCCCCTCGATGTCCAGTGGGGGCTCCTGGAGTGGACCAGCTACTACCGGCCTGAGGAGAGACACATGGAACGAGGGGTTAATACGGTAATTAATAGGAAGTTGTAACCTATTACAAACCTCGTTCAATCTCCTCAGGACTTTAAATGGCCCCACAAACCGCCGACCCAGCTTCCGGCAGGGCAGGCGAAGGGGCAGGTTTCGGGTCGAGAGCCAGACCCGGTCCCCCGGTGCATACACCGGGGCCTCACTGCGGTGGCGATCGGCGCTCGCCTTTTGTCGCCTGATTGCCCACTGCAGGTGTACATGAGCAGCGTTCCAGGTCTCTTCCGAGCGCCGAAACCACTCATCCACCGTAGGAGCCTCGATCTGGCTCTGATGCCAAGGTGCCAGGACCGGCTGATAACCTAACATACACTGGAAAGGCGTAAGGTTAGTAGAGGAGTGGCGGAGGGAGTTTTGGGCTACCTCTGCCCAGGGGATATAACCTTACCACTCCCCCTGCTGGTCCTGGCAATAGGACCTCAGAAACCTACCCACATCCTGGTTCACTCTCTCCACCTGCTTAGGTGAAAACCTGAGGTAAGGCTAATCGAGACCCCCAGACGTTCCATGAACGCCCTCCAGACCCTTGAGGTGAACTGGGGACCCCGATCCGACACAATATCCTCAGGTACCCCGTAGTGCCGGAAGACGTGTGTAAACAGGGCCTCAGCAGTTTGTAGGGCTGTAGGGAGACCTGGCATAGGAATGAGACGGCAGGCTTTCGAAAACCGATCCACAATGACCAGGATCGTGGTGTTCCCTTGTGAGGGGGGAAGGTCCGTCACAAAATCCACCGATAGGTGGGACCACGGCAGTTGGGGAACGGGTAGGGGTTGTAATTTCCCTCTGGGCAGGTGTCTAGGTGCCTTACACTGGGCGCACACTGAGCAGGAGGAAACATAAACTCTCACGTCCTTGGCTAAAGTGGGCCACCAGTACTTCCCACTAAGACAGTGCACTGTCCGACCGATGCCAGGATGACCAGAGGAGGGTGACGTGTGAGCCCAATAGATCAATCGATCACGAACCTCGAGCGGCACGTACATCCGACCCTCTGGACACTGGGGGAGTGG
The DNA here is from genome assembly GCF_020615455.1 of Coregonus clupeaformis. NCBI lineage: Eukaryota > Metazoa > Chordata > Actinopteri > Salmoniformes > Salmonidae > Coregonus > Coregonus clupeaformis. The sequence continues at coordinate 38,501,263 of NC_059211.1, read as the reverse complement.
GTTCGGGGCGTAACGCCCGCTCGATGTCCGCGTCAACCTCCCACACCACCGGTGCCACCAGACACGACGCCGGGAGTATGGGAGTGGGCTCAATGGACCTCTCCTCTGTGTCATACAGTTGGGACAGGGCGTCTGCCTTAGCGTTCTGGGAACCTGGTCTGTAAGTGAGAGTAAACACAAAACGAGTGAAGAACATGGCCCACCTTGCCTGACGAGGGTTCAGCCTCCTCGCCGCCCGGATGCACTCCAGATTACGATGGTCAGTCAAAATGAGAAAAGGGTGTTTAGCCCCCTCAAGCCAATGCCTCCACACTTTCAGAGCTTGAACCACAGCTAACAGCTCCCGATCCCCCACATCATAATTGCGCTCCGCCGGACTGAGCTTCTTAGAAAAGAAAGCACCGGGGCGGAGTTTTGGTGGCGTACCCGAGCGCTGAGACAGTACAGCTCCAATCCCAGCCTCAGACGCATCCACCTCAACCTGGAATGCCAAGGAAGGATCCGGATGAGCCAGCACCTGAGCCGAAGTAAACAGGTCCTTCAGATGCCCAAAAGCCCTGTCTGCCTCAGCTGACCACTGTAGACACACCGGTCCTCCCTTTAGCAAGGAGGTAATGGGAGCCGCTACCTGCCCAAAGCCCCGGATAAACCTCCGGTAGTAATTGGCAAAACCCAAGAATCGCTGCACCTCCTTCACCGTGGTTGGAGTCGGCCAATTACGCACGGTTGAAATGCGGTCAATCTCCATCTCCACACCTGACGCGGACAGGCGGTGTCCTAGGAAGGAGATGGACTCTTGGAAGAACAGACATTTCTCCGCCTTCACATACAGGTCATGCTCCAACAGTCTACCAAGCACCTGACGCACCAGGGACACATGCTCGGCACGTGTAGCGGAGTATATGAGAATGTAATCAATATACACCACTACACCCTGTCCATGCAGGTCCCTGAAAATCTCATCAACAAAAGATTGGAAGACTGAAGGAGCATTCATCAAACCGTATGGCATGACGAGGTACTCATAGTGCCCCGAGGTGGTACTAAATGCCGTCTTCCACTCATCTCCCTCCCGGATACACACCAGGTTGTACGCGCTCCTGAGATCCAATTTCGTGAAGAAGCGCGCCCCGTGCAATGACTCCGTCATACTCGCAATCAGAGGTAATGGATAGCTGTATTTTACAGTGATCTGATTTAGACCACGGTCGTCAATGCACGGGCGTAAGCCACCATCCTTCTTCTTCACAAAAAAGAAACTTGATGACACAGGGGAAGTGGATGGCCGAATGTATCCCTGTCTCAGAGATTCGGTGACATATGTTTCCATAGCCGCCGTCTCTTCCTGTGACAGAGGATACACGTGACTCCGGGGAAGCGCAGAGCCTACCTGGAGGTTTATCGCACAATCCTGTCAATGGGGTGGTATTTGAGTCGCCTTCTTTTTACTGAAGGTGAGAGCCAAATCGGCATATTCAGGCGGGTGCATGGTGGGAACCTGGTTTGGACTTTCCACCGTAGTTGCCCCTACGGAAACACCTACACACCTCCCCAAGCACTGACTTGACCATCCCTTGAGAGCCCTCTGTTGCCATGAAATAGTGGGGTCATGAGAAGTTAACCAGGGAAGCCCCAACACCACAGGAAACGCAGGAGAATCAATCAGATATAGACTAATTATTTCCTCATGCCCCTCCTGCGTCTTCATCCAGAGTGGCGCTGTGACCTCCCTAATCAGACCTGACCCTAAAGGGCGACTATCTAGGGCACGGATAGGGAAGGGCACATCGACTGGCACAATAGGAATCCCTAACGCACGGGTAAACTGACGATCAATAAAGTTCCCAGCTGCGCCTGAATCTACTAGTGCCTTATGCTGGGAATGAGAAGAAAACTCGGGAAATACAACATGAATACACATATGCGCAACAGGGAGCTCTGGGTGAGTTGGGTGCCTACTCACCTGAAACGGTTAATCAGTGCGCTGCCTACTGCCTCGACTCCTTGAAGGCCCTCCCCAGCACCGACCAGCAGTGTGTCCTCTGCGGCCACAGTTGGTGCAGGGGACGGCCCCTCTACCGGTCTCCCTCATAGCAGCACCTCCGAGCTCCATAGGTGTAGGGTCGGAGGTGCTGGGGGATGGAATGGACGGTCCCTGATCCGGACGTCCGCGGGTAGCCAACAGGTTATCCAGTCGAATTGACATATCCACCAGTTGGTCCAGGTTTAGGTTGGTGTCCCTGCAGGCCAATTCCCAATGACCGTCCTCCCTCAAGCTGCAACGGTAGTGGTTGATGAGGGCCCTCTCATTCCATCCTGCGCTGGCAGCCAGAGTCCGAAAGTCCAGTGCAAATTCCTGCGCGCTCCTCTTCCCCTGTCTGAGGTGGAATAGACGCTCACCCGCCGCTCTCCCCTCTGGTGGATGATCGAATACTGCCCTAAAGCGGCAGGTGAACTCTGCATAGCTTACAGTTGCGGCGTCTATTCCACCCCACTCGGCATTGGCCCACTCCAGCGCTTTACCGGACAGACAGGAGATGAGGGCGGACACGTTCTCTTATCCCGAGGGAGCCGGGTGGATAGTTGCCAGGTAGAGCTCTACCTGGAGCAGAAAACCCTGACACCCGGCAGCTGTACCGTCATAAGCCCTCGGGAGCGAGAGCCGAATCCCACTGGACCCAGAGGGTGAAGCGATGGACATCGGTGTAGGTGGTGGTGTAATCGGAGGAGGTATAGGGATACCTCCTCTCTCCCATCGCTCCATAGTATTCACTACTCGTTCCATAGCGGTGCCGAGAGCCTGGATCATGGCCGCTTGTTGTTGGACGCGTTCCTCCATCGATCCGGCTGGCATAGCTGTACCTGCTGACTCCATGTAGATGGTGCGTGTTTCTGTCAAGGCGTCAGTGGAATGCGGTAGGTGAAGTCAGGCGCAGGACACAGAGCTAATCAAAAGGCGTACTTTACTCAAAGGTAAAAGAATGAACAACAACCTCCATGCAGGGAGGGAACAAACCCGCACACTAAAGACAACCGAAACACGGATGGTGTTCTTGGGGTGATGAGAGGTGTTGGGTTTGCGCCAGACATAGCGTTTTCCTTGATGGCCAAAAAGCTCAATTTTAGTCTCATCTGACCAGAGTACCTTCTTCCATATGTTTGGGGAGTCTCCCACATGGCTTTTGGCGAACACCAAACATGTTTGCTGATTTTTTTCTTTAAGCAATGGCTTTTTTCTGGCCACTCTTCTGTAAAGCCCAGCTCTGTGGAGTGTATGGCTTAAAGTGGTCTTATGGACAGATACTCCAATCTCCGCTGTGGAGCTTTGCAGCTCCTTCAGGGTTATCTTTTAATCTTTGTTGCCTCTCTGATTAATGCCCTCCTTGCCTGGTCCGTGAGTTTTGGTGGGCGGCCCTCTCTTGGCAGGTTGTTGTGGTGCCATATTCTTTCCATTTTTTAAATAATGGATTTAATGGTGCTCCGTGGGATGTTCAAAGTTTTGTATATTTTTTTTATAACCCAACCCTGATCTGTACTTCTCCACAACTTTGTCCCTGACCTGTTTGGAGAGCTCCTTGGTTTTCATGGTGCCGCATGCTTGGTGGTGCCCCTTGCTTAGTGGTGTTGCAGACTCTGGGGCCTTTCAGAACAGGTGTATATATACTGAGATCATGTGACACTTAGATTGCACACAGGTGGACTTTATTTAACTAATTAAGTTACTTCTGAAGGTAATTGGTTGCACCAGATCTTATTTAGGGGCTTCATAGCAAAGGGGGTGAATACATATGCACGCACCACTTTTCTCGTATTTATTTTTTAGAATTTTTTTAAACAAGTAATTTTTTTCATTTCACTTCACCAATTTTGACTATTTTGTGTATGTCCATTAGATGAAATCAAAATCAAAATCCATTTAAATTACAGGTTGTAATGCAACAAAATAGGAAAAATATGAAATATTTTGCAAGGCACTGTGTCATGTCTTAGTGTACACGACTATGGCATAGCCATGGAAAGCACTCACTTTAAGAGTATGGAAGTGAGAAAGGGTCTCTCTCTCATATCCTAGAGGATCTAGTGCCCTCATGAGCAGGACGATGGTCAACAAACACCCTGAGAAAGAGAGAGAGAGGAGAGAGAAATTATAATTGTCATTTGTATTTGTATTTATTAGGGATCCCCATTAGCTGCTGCCACGGCAGCAACTACTCTTCCTGGGGTCCAAACACAATAAGGCACTTATATCACACATAAAACAAAATATAAATCAGTACATCAAATAACATTATTACACCACTACATACAGTTGAAGTTGGAAGTTTACATACACCTTAGCCAAATACATTTAAACTCAGTTTTTCACAATTCCTGACATTTAATCCTAGTAAATATTCCCTGTTTTAGGTCAGTTATGATCACCACTTTATTTTAAGAATGTGAAATGTCAGAATAATCGTAGAGAGAATGATTTATTTCAGCTTTTATTTATTTCATCAGGTTCCCAGTGGGTCAGACGTTTACATACTCTCAATTAATATTTGGTAGCATTGCCTTTAAATTGTTTAACTTGGGTCAAACATTTCGGGTAGCCTTCCACAAGCTTCCCACAATAAGTTGGGTGAATTTTGGCCCATTCCTTCTGACAGAGCTGGTGTAACTGAGTCAGGTTTGTAGGCCTCCTTGCTCCCACACGCTTTTTCAGTTCTGCCCACACATTTTCTATAGGATTGAGGTCAGGGCTTTGTGAAGGCCACTCCAATACCACGCCACTTGACAATGCCACGCCATTTTGCCACAACTTTGGAAGCATGCTTGGGGTCATTGTCCATTTGGAAGACCCATTTGCGACCAAGCTTTAACTTCCTGACTGATGTCCGTGGCGATGTCCGTGGCGCAGTGGTCTAAGGCACTGCATCGCAGTGCTAGCTGTGCCACTAGAGATCCGCGACCGGAAGACCCATGGGGCGGCGCACAATTGGCCCAGCGTCGTCCAGGGTAGGGGAGGGAATGGCCGGCAGGGATGTAGCTCAGTTGGTAGAGCTTGGCGTTTGCAACGCCAGGGTTGTGGGTTCGTTTCCCACGGGGGGCCAGTATGAAAAAAAATATATATAATAATAATAATAATAATAATAATAATAATGTATGCACTCACTAACTGTAAGTCGCTCTGGATAAGAGCATCTGCTAAATGACTAAAATGTAAAATGTTGACATGTTGCTTCAATATATCCACATAATTTTCCTTCCTCATGATGCCATCTATTTTGTGAAGTGCACCAGTCCCTCCTGCAGCAAAGCACCCCCACAGCATGATGCTGCCACCCCCTGTCACGTTCGTTTACAGACGGGTCAGATCAAGGTGCAGCGTGATATGCATACATGTTTATTTGAAACGAATAAACCACGACAAAACAACAAACTAAACGAAACGTGAAGTCCAAGGTACAACAAACAACATACCTCACACGGAACAAGATCCCACAACCCACTAGTGCCAATAGGCTGCCCAAGTATTGTCCCCAATCAGAGACAACGAGCGACAGCTGCCTTTGATTGGGAACCACACCGGCCAACATAGATCTAGACATACTAGATCTAAACATAGAAAATGCAACATAGAAAATCACAACAAGGAATATACACACCCTGACTCAACATATAAGCGTCCTCTGAGTCAGGGTGTGACAGTATCCCCCCCCCCCCAAAGGTGCGGACTCCGACCGCACAACATAAACATAACAGGGTGGGCGCCGGGTGGGCATTCTGCCTGGGAGACGGATCCGGCTCAGGGCGTGACGACCTCTCACTCTTCGCCTCCCTGTTGCGCCCCTGGTCTGGTCTAGACCTCGGCGCGTTGCTTCCCCTCTCCTTCCTCCCACTATACTTCAAGCCCTGTCTGGACCCTGGTGTGGGAGACCCCGAACCTGGAGAGGGGCTGACGTCTGGGTCTGGACTGGAGCCGCTGACCGGAGCTGGACCGGGCAACGGTGGAGCAGACTGCTCAGGCTCCGGACTGGAGCCGCTGACCGGAGCTGGACTGGGCACCGGTGGAGCGGACTGCTCTGGCTCCGGAGTGGAGCCGCTGACCGGATCTGGACTGGACCCCGGTGGAGCGGACTGCTCAGGCTCCGGACTGGAGCCGCTGACCGGAGCTGGACTGGGCACCGGTGAAGCGGACTGCTCTGGCTCCGGAGTGGAGCCGCTGACCGGATCTGGACTGGACCCTGGGGGAGCAGACTGCTCTGGCTCCGGAGTGGAGCAGCTGACCGGAGCTGGATCAGGCACCGGTGGAGTGGACTGCTCTGGCTCCGGAGTGGAGCCGCTGACCGGAGCTGGACTGGACCCCGGTGAAGCGGATTGCTCTGGTTCCGGAGTGGAGCTGCTGACCGGAGCTGAACTGGGCACCGGTGGAGCGGACTACTCTGGCTCCGGAGTGGAGCAGCTGACCGGAGCTGAACTGGGCACCGGTGGAGCGGACTGCTCTGGCTCCGGAGTGGAGCAGCTGACCGGAGCTGAACTGGGCACCGGTGGAGCGGACTGCTCTGGCTCCGGAGTGGAGCAGCTGACCGGAGCTGAACTGGGCACCGGTGGAGCGGACTGCTCTGGCTCGAGTGGAGCAGCTGACCGGAGCTGAACTGGGCACCGGTGGAGCGGACTGCTCTGGCTCGAGTGGAGCAGCTGACCGGAGCTGAACTGGGCACCGGTGGAGCGGACTGCTCTGGCTCCGGAGTGGAGCAGCTGACCGGAGCTGAACTGGGCACCGGTGGAGCGGACTGCTCTGGCTCCGGAGTGGAGCAGCTGACCAGAGCTGAACTGGTCACCGGTGGAGCGGACTGCTCTGGCTCCGGAGTGGAGCCGCTGACCGGATCTGGACTGGACCCCGGTGGAGCGGACTGCTCAGGCTCCGGAGTGGAGCCGCTGACCGGAGCTGGACTGGGCACCGGTGAAGCGGACTGATCTGGCTCCGGAGTGGAGCCGCTGACCGGATCTGGACTGGACCCCGGTGGAGCGGACTGCTCTGGCTCCGGAGTGGAGCCGCTGACCGGAGCTGGACTGGGCACCGGTGAAGCGGACTATTCTGGCTCCGGAGTGGAGCCGCTGACCGGATCTGGACTGGACCCTGGGGTAGCGGACTGCTCTGGCTCCGGAGTGGAGCAGCTGACCGGAGCTGGATCAGGCACCAGTGGAGCGGACTGCTCTGGCTCCAGAGAGGAGCCGCTGACCGGAGCTGGACTGGACCCCGGTGAAGCGGATTGCTCTGGTTCCGGAGTGGAGCAGCTGACCGGAGCTGAACTGGGCACCGGTGGGCGGACGCTGGACAGCTGGACACCGGGCCGTGCCGGCCGCTGGCGGCGCACCACTGGCTTGGTGCAGGGAGCAGGAACGGGCCGTACCGGACTGGCGACGCGCACCACTGGCCTGGTGCGAGGAACAGGAACAGGCCGGGCCGGGCTGGCGACGCGCACCACTGGCTTGGTGCGAGGGGCAGGAACAGGCCGGGCCGGGCTGGTGACGCGCACCACTGGCTTGGTGCGAGGGGCAGGAACAGGGCGGGCCAGGCTGGCGACGCGCACCACTGGCTTGGTGCGGGGAGCAGGAACAGGCCGGACCGGGCTGATGACGCGCACCACTGGCTTGGTGCGGGGAGCAGGAACAGGCCGGACCGGGCTGGCGACGCGCACCACTGGCTTGGTGCGAGGGACAGGAACAGGCCGGACCGGGCTGGCGACGCACACCACTGGCTTGGTGCGAGGGACAGGCAACAATGTGATTTTCTGGATTTTTTTTACTCATTTTGTCTGTCATAGTTGACATGTACCTATGATGAAAATGACAGGCCTCTCTCATCTTTTTAAGTGGGAGAACTTGCACAATTGGTGGCTGACTAAATACTTTTTTTCCCCACTGTACATCTTCGGCCCTGTGCATGTGACTAATACAATCTAATCTAATGAGTCTATACTGGGGTCATGTGGACTAGGGGTCATTACCACATTGATGAAAATGTACAGTGGGTTTACGAAGTGATAGAAAAATGCATTTTATGCATGGAGTTTGTGGACAGTATGTAGTGCTAATGCTCATTCAAAAGCTGTAGAGGGCACCAACTAGTAAGTAAAGAATGAGGAAACCAGAGTTATGTACTGTAATGATCACTTCAGTTGTGCATCTATGTTTGCCATCATTATGCTCATGATGTTTCCCCGGTACCTTGCAGCAGAGAAATCTGGTTCAACCAGTTATAACACATACAGTGCATTCGAAAGTATTCAGACCCCTTGACTTTTTCTTCATTTTGTTACGTTACAGCCTTATTCTAAAATTGATTAAATAAATAAAAAGTCCTCATCTACACATAATACCCCATAATGACAAAGTGAAAACAGTTTTTTTTATTTTTTTGCACATTTATAAAAATAAAAAAAACGAAATACCTTAAGTGCTCAGACCCTTTGCTATGAGACTCGAAATTGAGCTCAAGTGCATCCTGTTTCTATTGATCATCCTTGAGATGTTTCTACAACTTGATTGGAGTCCAACTTTGGTAAATTCAATTGATTGGACATGATGTGGAAAGGCACACACTTGTCTATATGACGTCCCACAGTTGACAGTGAATGTCAGAGCAAAAACCAAGCCATGAGGTCGTAGGAATTGTCCGTAGAGCTCCGAGACAGGATTGTGTCGAGGCACAGATCTGGGGAAGGGTATAAAAAACATTCTGCAGCATTGAAGGTCCCCAAGAACACAGTGGCCTCCATCATTCTTACATGGAAGACGTTTGGAACCACCAAGGCCTTTCCTAGAGCTGGCCGACCGGCCAAACTGAGCAATGGGGGGAGAAGGGCCTTGGTCAGGGAGGTGACCAAGAACCCGATGGTCACTTTAAGGAACTTTCAAGGAACTTAAAGGAACTTTCAAGGAACGGGACTCTAACCCGGACGCTTATAAGAAATCCCGCTATGACCTCCGACGAACCATCAAACAGGCAAAGAGTCAATACAGGTCTAAGATTGAATCATACTACACTGGCTCTGACGCTCGTCGGATGTGGCAGGGCTTGAAAACTATTACAGACTACAAAGGGAAGCACAGCCGCGAGCTGCCCAGTGACACAAGCCTACCAGACGAGCTAAACCACTTCTATGCTCAGCTCGAGGCAAGCAACACTGAAGCATGCATGAGAGCACCAGCTGTTCCGGATGACTATGTGATCACGCTCTCCGTAGCCGATGTGAGTAAGACTTTTAAGCAGGTCAACATTCACAAGGCCGCAGGGCCAGACGGATTACCAGGACGTGTACTCCGAGCATGTGCTGACCAACTGGCAAGTGTCTTCACTGACATTTTCAACATGTCCCTGACTGAGTCTGTAATACCAACATGTTTCAAGCAGACCACCATAGTCCCCGTGCCCAAGGACTCTAAGATAACCTGCCTAAATGACTACCAACCCGTAGCACTGACGTCTGTAGCCATGAAGTGCTTTGAAAGGCTGGTCATGGCTCACATCAACACCATCATTCCAGAAACCCTAGACCCACTCCAATTTGCATACCGCCCCAACAGATCCACAGATGATGCAATCTCTATCGCACTCCACACTGCCCTTTCCCACCTGGACAAGAGGAACACCTACATGAGAATGCTATTCATTGACTACAGCTCAGCATTCAACACCATAGTGCCCTCTAAGCTCATCACTAAGCTAAGGATCCTGGGACTAAACACCTCCCTCTGCAACTGGATCCTGGACTTCCTGACGGGCCGCCCCCAGGTGATAAGGGTAGGTAACAACACATCTGCCACACTGATCCTCAACACGGGGGCCCCTCAGGGGTGCGTGCTCAGTCCCCTCCTGTACTCTCTGTTCACCCATGACTGCATGGCCAGGCACGACTCCAACACCATCATTAAGTTTGCCGACGACACAACAGTGGTAGGCCTGATCACCGACAACGATGAGACAGCCTATAGGGAGGAGGTCAGAGATCTGGCCGTGTGGTGCCAGGACAACAACCTCTCCCTCAACGTGACCAAGACAAAGGAGATGATTGTGGACTACAGGAAAAAAAAAGAGGACTGAGCACGCCCCCATTCTCATCGACGGGGCTGTAGTGGAACAGGTTGAGAGCTTCAAGTTCCTTGGTGTCCACATCACCAACGAACTATCATGGTCCAAACACACCAAGACAGTCGTGAAGAGGGCACGACAAAGCCTATTCCCCCTCAGGAGACTAAAAAGATTTGGCATGGGTCCTCAGATCCTCAAAAAATTATACAGCTGCACCATCGAGAGCATCCTGACTGGTTGCATCACCGCCTGGTATGGCAACTGCTTGGCCTCCGACCGCAAGGCACTACAGAGGGTAGTGCGTACGGCCCAGTACATCACTGGGGCAAAGCTTCCTGCCATCCAGGACCTCTATACCAGGCGGTGTCAGAGGAAGGCCCTCAAAATTGTCAAAGACTCCAGCCACCCTAGTCATAGACTGTTCTCTCTCGCTACCGCACGGCAAGCGGTACCGGAGTGCCAAGTCTAGGTCCAAAAGACTTCTCAACAGCTTCTACCCCCAAGCCATAAGACTCCTGAACAGCTAATCATGGCTACCCGGACTATTTGCATTGCCCCCCACCCCATCCTTTTTACGCTGCTGCTACTCTGTTAAGTATTTATGCATAGTCACTTTAACTCTACCCACATGTACATATTACCTCAACTACCTCAACTAGCTGGTGCCCCCGCACATTGACTCTGCAACGGTACCCCCCTGTATATATAGCCTCCCTACTGTCACTTTATTTTACTTCTGCTCTTTTTTTTCTCAACACTTTTTTTGTTGTTGTTTTATTCTTACTTTTTTTGTTTTAAATAAATGCACTGTTGGTTAAGGGCTGTAAGTAAGCATTTCACTGTAATGTCTGCACCTGTTGTATTCGGCGCATGTGACCAATAAAATTTGATTTGATTTGATTTGATTTGACAGAGCTCCAGAGTTCCTCTGTGGAGATGGGGAACCTTCCAGAAGGACAACCATCTCTGCAGCACTCCACCAATCAGCCACTCCTCAGTAAAAGGTACATGACAGCCTGCTTGGAGTTTGCCAAAAGGCACCTAAAGACTCTCAGACCATGAGAAACAAGATTCTCTGTCAATCTGATGAAACCAAGATTTAACTCTTTGGCCTGAATGCCAAGTGTCACTTCTGGAGGTAACCTGGCACCATCCCTACGGTGAAGCATGGTGGTGGCAGCATCATGCTGTGGGGATGTTTTTCAGCGGCAGGTACTGGGAGACTAGTCAGAATCGAGGGAAAGATGAACGGAGCAAAGTACAGAGAGATCCTTGATGAAAACCTGCTCCAGAGTGCTCAGGACCTCAGACTGAGGTGAAGGGTCACCTTCCAACAGGACAACGACCCTAAGCACACAGCCAAGATAGAATATATAATTATTTCTGCAGTAAGACTATTTCACACCTGTTTCTATTTTCTAATTCTCAAGCAGCCAAATGAAAACCTATTCATAAGCAGAGAGGTACAGAAACGGCATAACTGAGGCTCATCAGTAGTTCAACTACAGGTGTAACATGAAGGTGAAGTGACTTTAATGATACAGATGGAAAAATTGTACTTGTACACAATAGTTTCTTAAGTCATACTGTACATCTTTTTATTGCTTCATTTGACCAGATATAAGAAAAACTATTGTGAGAAACAGAAACAGTGAGAAACAGATACAAAGGATAAGTAATATATTTGTACCAGAGGAGGCTTGTGGGAGGAGCTATAGGAGGACAGGCTCATTGTAATGGCTGGAATGGAATAAATGGAACGGTATCAAACACATCAAACATACGGAAACCACGTGTGACTCCGTTCCATTTATTCCACTTATGCCATTACAATGAGCCTGTCCTCCTATAGCTTCTCCCACCAGCCTGCTCTGGTATGTTCTGTATAGTGTAAAGCACTCTAGTCTCTGGTTTGAGTGATTGAGTTTAGCTGGCAGTTGCGGGGTACTGCTGCTTGTCCAACAGGTTGGCCATCTCCATCCAGGGCAGGTCCCACTGTACCTCAGTCACATCCTGCTTGGTCTGGGGTGCCTCTCCTGGGGGTGGCCCTTCTTTGGAGGAGAAACAGCTGCCGGTGCACCACATACGCAACCTTGAACCCAATAACAGGCTGGTTAGTGACACATACAGTGTTTACTGCCTACTACAGATTGTTTTTATGTCCATTGAATGTGTTTAGTAAACAGAGATATTTGTTGAAGATAATGACTACTAACCTGTGGTGACGAACCAGTAACATAACAACAGGAATAAGCAACAGGATAACCACAATGCAACAGGACAGCAACACCCATATCCAGGTACCTGAATGGGGAAAAGCTTGAAACCATATAAATTGTGTGTGTGTTAGAGGAGGGGGGTTGAGGTGGTTCAAGGGTTATATGTGTAGACACTGTACCTTCAGAGGACAATGTCTTTCTATCTTCTGAGGTTGAGTTCCCTAAAATAAAGGCATCAAACATCAATGCAATGTCAAATGAAGTTAATCTGTATTTCAAGAAGTATTGGGAGGCAGTAAAATATTTGGGCCGAAGTCGTGCCCAACCGTTTGGTCTTACTTCTCACAGACAGCCAACTCTCTGGGCTCTCCAACTTCTCCTCAGGTTCAGCACACTTGTAGAAGCCCTCGTCTGCACTAGTCACATTGTCAATGGTTATCTCTGTGACATTCAGAGAAACAACCTCTACTCCGTCTTTGTAGAAGGTGGTCCGGTTAGGTTTGCGGAACCAGTACCGGCAGTGCAGAGTCACCTGATCTCCCTCTGTGACAGGGTGAGCAGGGCCCACAATGATCATGGAACCATCTGTGAGACACAAGAGAAGACACTAGACCATAGACCATTACATATAGTGCATCTTACTTGCTTTCTTATGCATAATCTCCATTTCCACAGGCACATGGCATTATTTCCCCTCAACCACATGATCACAATGCTGCTAATGTATCAATCATCAGTGATACAGATATGGCTCACAGCTCACTGTGATGTTGACCGTGTTGCTGCGCCATTTGCCTTTCTCACACCAGTACAACCCACTGTAGAGAGAGGAGAGGCTGCATGCTCCAGGAACCTCCTTCCAGAAAGTGCCCGCTAGTGTCTGACACCCAGACCTAACTCCAAAGTCAGTGAGCTGCCACAGTGTCCAGTCTGTGGAGTTACTCTCTGTGGAGTTGCTCTCAGACACAGCAGGGCACTGGAGAGAGAAGCGCTCCCCTTGGAAGTGCTGTCGGCTGCTGGGGATCACTGCCAAAGAGGGTGGGGTAAGCTCTGCGAGAGAGATTGGGGCAACAAGAGGGGGTGACATTTTCAGGATTACTCACTCTACTAATGTCATAACACCAAATGGCAAATCATTTTTGATGCGGTTATCTGTGCATTGATACCAATAGCAGTAAGCATATTGCATTCAACCAATCAGTGAACAGTGATTAGACTGAAGGTTGTCTCACCTGACACAGTCAGATGGGCGGGGTCACTGAGTAAGGGTGTGGCTGAGCCATTTCGCTTAGCCTGGCACCAGTAGCTACCACCGTCAGCCTTGGCAACCACAGTGATGGAGTAACTGTCACCACTGATAATGTGTCTAGCGTTTGGGGTCACAAGTTTGTGAGGTGTGTGTCTGAACCAGTGATAGGTCCAGGAACAGTTAGCGCCTGCTTCCACACTGCATCTCAGGGCCACAGAATCCCTTAAGTAGATGGTTGATCCTGGGGGCCAAACAGACACAAACGCTCTGAGATTGGGAGACCCTAGAGAAAGAGGGAAGCTCATTATTTATGGACATTTCTGTATGTGTATATGAGTGTGTGTGTGTTTTACCTTTAGAGTCTGTAGTCTGGATCATCAATGCTGTTAGACCTGAAACAAAAAAAAGGATAATTGATCAATGTGATCAGAAGTTAACTCTGTTTACTATTCCGGAGGAGGAAATAGAGCAGTAACAACATTACTGTATATACACTCAGTGGGCAGAGGAATGTGAAAAAGTCTCTAATGAGACTGTAGATGGATATCATCCCCATGGGGGTAGGAGGAATGTACACGCATGTCCTTTCCTGCCATTTCTGATCCTTTCCTTCACAACAAGACCACTCAACCTCCAATCATGGTCATGGAGCTTAGGGCATGAATAATACAAGAGTAGATAGCACTCAAATAAACCCACCTAAACATGCTCTCTTAGGAGTGACATTTTACCCCATTCCTCTCACATTCAACTAATAGGCTACACTAAACATATAAAAAATGTAGCCTATGCAGAGTGCACTGCAATTAATACAAATTCAGACAGTGTTATATCATCATGCACATTATCAATGGCTATAATTGACCATTGAAATGTACAGTGGTGGAAAAAGTATCCAATTGTGATACTTGAGTAAAAGTATAGATACCTTAATAGAAAGTTACTCAAGTAAAAGTAAAAGTCACCCAGTAAAATACTACTTGAGTAAAAGTCTAAAAGTATTTGGTTCTAAATATACTTAAGTATCAAAAGTAAATGTATAAATAATTTCAATTTCCTTATATTAAGCAAAGCAGACGGCACCATTTTCTTGTTTTTAAAATTGACGGATAGCCATGGGCACAGTCCAACAGTCAGACATCATTTACGAATTATGCATTTGTGTTTAGTTAGTTTGCCAGATCAGAGGCAGTAGGGTTGACCACGTGTTCTCTTGATAAGTGTATGAATTGGACAATTTTCCTTTCCTGCCAAGCATTCAAAATGTAACGAGTACCTTTGGTTGTCAGGGACAATGTATGGAGTAAAAAGTACATTATTTTCTTTAGGAATGTAGTGAAGTAAAAGTTATCCAAAAAATACATAGTAAAGTACAGATACCCCCAAAAAGCTACTTAAGTAGTAATTTAAAGTATTTTGACTTAAGTACTTTACTCCAATGGAAATGTATATGAACAATTAAGACAATTCTAATTAGTCAATGAGGAAATAAAAAATGTAGAGGAGCTCACCCAGTATGACATAGACGGAGAGGGAGTTCATTCTATCCGGAGTAGAATTACTGTGGTACACAATCAAAACCCTGTCAAATCTCTTTCTCACTCTATCAAACAGACATACAAATACAAGTATCACAGAGATATCTTGCTAACTCACTGTCACACATGCCATATCAGAATTGTCCAAGGGTTGCAGTCTTTAAATGGGAAAAAAGGTAACTCATTTGGAGGTAAAGCCTAAATGGGGATTTAGGGTGGGACAGTAAAAATCTAGAAAGACAGAAAACAGTTATGAGAGGGGATGAGGAGGAGCTATTGGACTACCCATCATAATCATCACCCAGCATCTTGCTGGGGACTCGGGGGCAAACATTTCCTCCACTTCCGCCTGTGCCATGGCAATACAGTCACAACTACTACTTACAATGAGGTACATAAGAGTAGAACAAGGGTAAAACTGGTTAATACTCTCTGTAAGTACTGTTTTACATTTCTGGAGCCTTATTTCATTTCATACATTTAGAGTCGATGTCTACGCCCCCACGGAAATCGAATTAGTATAATAAAACAATTCCCATCAAAATCCGTCTGTTTAAGCTAGAGATATTAAAAAATGTTTGCATTAGATGCGTCTCAATCCACTGAGGTCAGCCTTCCACATTTGCAGGGGAAGGTGGCAGAGCTATAGTGGTGTTTGTCAGACCAGGAGACCCGAAAATCGGTCTTCTCACAAAACAGTGTAAGGGCTACCCCACCATCGAAAGATGAGACTCTCAGGAACACGTACATGTCGTTTGTTTTGCTCTAAGACGCCCACAAGCCTCATAGACTCGTCTAAAGTTAACCCGGTACCAGTTTAAAAAACGAATGTAAGTATACACTGAGTGTACAAAACATTAGGAACACCTGTTCTTTACATGACATAGACTGACCAGGTGAATCCAGGAGAAAGCTATCCCTTTTTGATGTCACCTGTTAAATCCACTTCAATCAGTGTAGATGAAGGGAAGGAGACTGGGGTGTAATAAATAATCATAACATTGACAAAAATGTGACAACATACAATATGTTTAAGTACTTGTGACAATAAATAAAGGACAGCACGTTACACGTGCACAGCTTGATGATGTTGATGGCTGTCGATAGCATGAATCCTTAAGAACTCTGTATTGGCATGGGCTAATGTGCCCATTACATCTCGATTATACTACCTAGCTCACATATACAGCAATCATACATACAAAAGTGCATCACAGGAAGCCCCCAATATCTAACAGGTACCACACACATACAGTACCAGTCAAAAGTTTGGACACACCTACTCATTCCAGGGTTTTTCTCTATTTTTACTATTATTCTACATTGTAGAATAATAGTGAAGACATCAAAACTATGAAATAACACATATGGAATCATGTAGTAACCAAAAAAGTGTTAAACAAATCAAAATATATTTTAAATTTGAGATTCTTCAAAGTAGCCACCCTTTGCCTTGATGACAGCTTTGCACACTCTTGGCATTCTCTCAACCAGCTTCATGAGATAGTCACCTGGAATGCATTTAAATTAACAGGTGCCTTGTTAAAAGTTAATTTGTAGAATTTATTTCCTTCTTAATGCATTTGAGCCAATCAGTTGTGTTGTGGCAAGGTAAGGGTGGTATACAGAAGATAGCCCTATTTGGTCAAAGACCAAGTCCATATTATGGTAAGAACAGCTCAAATAAGCAAAGAGAAACGACAGTCCATCATTACTTTAAGACATGAAAATATCAATAACTTTGAAAGTTTCTTCAAGTGCAGTCGCAAAAACCATCAAGCGTTATGATGAAACTGGCTCCTATGAGGACCGCCACAGGAAAGGAAGACCAAGAATTACCTCTGCTGCAGAGGATAAGTTCATTATAGTTAACTGCACCTCAGATTGCAGCAAAAAATAAATGCTTCACAGAGTTCAAGTAACAGACACTCTCAACATCAACTGTTCAGAGGAGACTGTGTGAATCAGGCCTTCATGGTCGAATTGCTGCAAAGAAACCACTACTAAAGGACACCAATGAGAAGAGCCTTGCTTGGGCCAAGAAACAGCAATGGACATTATACTGGTGGAAATCTGTCCTTTGGTCTGATGAGTCCAAATTGGAGATTTTTGGTTCCAACCGTCGTGTCCTTGTGAGACGCAGAGTAGGTGAACGGATGATCTCTGCATGTGTGGTTCCCACCGTGAAGCATGGAGGAGGCTGTGTGGGGGGGCTTTGCTGGTGACACTGTCAGTGATTTATTTAGAATTCAAGGCACACCTAACCAGCATGGCTACCACAGCATTCTGTAGCAATAAGCCATCCCATCTGGTTTGCGCTTAGTGGGACTATCATTTGTTTTTCAACAGGACAATGACCCAAAACACACATCCAGGCTGTGTAAGGGCTATTTGACAAATGCAAAAACAGGTTGTTCGAATATTTTGCAAATAAAAAAATTAATGAAATATCACATTTACATAAGTATTCAGAACCTTTACTCAGTACTTTGTTGAATCACCTTTGACAGCGATTACAAGCTTGGCACACCTATATTTGGAGAGTTTATCCCATTCTTCTCTGCAGTTCCTCTCAAGCTCTGTCAGGTTGGATGGGGAGCATCGCTGTACAGCTATTTTCAGGTCTCTCCAGAGATGTTAGATCGGGTTCAAGTCTGGTCTCTGGCTGGGCCACTCAAGGACATTCAGAGGTTTGTCCCGAAGCCACTCCTGCGTTGTATTGGCTGTGTGCTTAGGGCTGTTGTCCTATTGGAAGGTGAACCTTCGCCCCAGTCTGAGGTCCTGAGCGCTCTGGAGCAGGTTTTCATCAAGGATCTCTCTGTACTTTGCTCCGTTCATCTTTCCCTCGATCCTGACTAGTCTCCCAGTCCCTTCCGCTGATAAACATCCCTACAGCATGATGCTGCCACCACCCTGCTTCACCGTAGGGATGGTGCCAGATTTCCTCCAGACGTGATGCTTGGCATTCAGGCCAAAGAGTTCAATCTTAGTTTCATCAGACCTGAGAATCTTGTTTCTCATGGTCTGAGAGTCTTTAGGTGCCTTTTGGCAAACTCCAAGCGGGCTGTCATGTACCTTTTACTGAGGAGTGGCTGATTGGTGGAGGGCTGCAGAGATGGTTGTCCTTCTGGAAGGTTCTCCCATCTCCACAGAGGAACTATGGAGCTCTGTCAAAGTGACCATCGGGTTCTTGGTCACCTCCCTGACCAAGGCCCTTTTCCCCGATTGCTCAGTTTGGCAGGACGGCCAGTTCTAGGAAGAGTCTTGGTGGTCCCAAACTTCTTCCACTTAAGAATGATGGAGGCCATTGTGTTCTTGGGGACCTTCAATGCTGCAGACATTTTTGTGTACCCTTCCCCAGTTCTGTGCCTCAACACAATCCTGTCTCGGAGCTCTACGGACAATTCCTTCGACCTCATGGCTTGGTTTTTGCTCTGATATGCACTGTCAACTGTGGGACCTTATATAGACAGGTGTGTGCCTTTCCAAATCATGTCCAATCAATTGAATTTACCACAGGTGGACTCCAATCAAGTTGTAGAAACATCTCAAGGATGATCAGTGGAAACAGGATGCACCTGAGCTCAATTTTGAGTCTCATAGCAAAGGGTCTGAATACTGAATCAGGTGTTTTCTATTTTTAATACATTTGCACACATTTCTACAAACCTGTTTTCGCTTTGTCATTATGGGATATTGTGTGTAGATTGATGAGGAAAACAATTAATTTAATCAATTTTAGAATAAGGCTGCTACGTGACAAAATGTGGATAAAGTCAAGGGGTCTGAACACTTTCCGAATGCACTGTAACTGATAGACACAAACACACACGTACACTACATGTTAATGTATTTATTTGTAATTGTAAAGTATAATTGTAAAGTATTCTGTCTGTAATGTATTTTTGCGTTATGTGTTGGACCCCAGTAAGACTAGCTGTCACCATTGGTGTCAGCTAATGGGGATCCTAATCAAATTTAATAAATCAAGGGGCAACAACCAAAATGATAAAGTGATAGGATTGGCTCTCTGTGTTTTGATCCCACTTCTGTGTTAATTTCATTCTATTTTTCTGGACAGTATAGAATTCTAAAGCTAGGGAGAATCTCAATTGCATACTCCTCATGTCCTCTGTCCTCGCCTCCTTCTCAAAATCCATTGGAGGAGAAAGTCAGAGGGGAGGGACTGGCTTTCCATCCAAGATGCAATTGAGATTCTCCCAAGTGTCTGACTGTTTCTTCAGTTAGCTATATTGTTGCCTTTCCAACATTTGGCATGGTAACAATATTAACATGCCCCTAACTGTCACGATCGTCTAACAGAGTGGACCAAGGCGCAGCGTTGAAAGTGAACATATCCTTTTATTTTACTGATCACACGATCAAAAACAATAAACGATAACGTGACGTCTACGGTTTAACACGAACCGAAATGAACAAGAAACCACAACACAAAGTGAAAAGACCGATAGTTAAATATGGCTCCCAATCAGAGACAACCAGCTGACACTCGTTGCCTCTGATTGGGAGTCACTCAGGCCAACATAGATTTACCAACATAGACTTACACACCCTGGCTCAACATAACATAGTCCCCAGAGCCAGGGCGTTACAGTACCCCCCCCCAAAGGCGCGGACTCCGGCCGCGCCAAACAACCACAACAAGGGAGGGACCGGGTGGGCACTCCGCCTCGGCGGCGGATCCGGCTCGGACATGACCCAGGCACGGGTTGTGCTGGACTGACGACGCACACCCCTGGCTTGATGCGTGGAGGAGGAACGGGCCGGACCGGGCTGACGGGCGCACCCCGACTTGGTGCGGGGAGCAGGAACGGGCCGGACCGGGCTGGCGACGCCGCACCACAGACTGGTGCGGAGAGCAGGAACGGGCCGGACAGGGCTGACGAAACGCACCACAGACCTGGTGCGGAGAGCAGGCACGGGCCGTGCCGGACTGACGACGCACACCACTGGCTTGGTGCGGGGAGCTTGGATGGGCCGGACTGGGCTGGCGAAGCGCACCCCTGACTTGGTGCGGGGAGCAGGAACGGGCCGATCCGGGCTGACGAAACGCACCACAGACTTGGTGCGGGGAGCAGGAATGGGCCGGACCGGGCTGGCGACGCGCACCACCGACTTGGTACGGAGAGCAGGAACGGGCCGGACAGGGCTGACGACGCGCACCACAGGCTCGGTGCGAGAGGCAGGAACAGGCCGAACCGTACTGGGGACACACGCCACTGGCCCTATGCAGGGATCAGGAACGGGCCGGACCGGACTGGTAATACACCCCAGTACCTCTCGCCGTGCCTCCACACTTTCCCTCTCCTCTGTGACCAGTGGCCCCCTTAACCTGGCGGCCTCCTCTTCACACCCGCTGGACCGCTCCATCGCGGCCTCCTGCTGCCCCGTCGTCCACGTCGTGAGCCCCCCCCTAAAAATTTTCTGGGGTTCTCTCCTCCCCGTGGACCAGGCCTCCCTAACTCTCGCCAGACTCTCGATCCATTGCTTCATAGACCAGCCTCTCTCCTCTTCACTTAGCGTGGCCCAGCCGAAACTCCTACTCCCCTGATTCCAGGTCCTTCCTCTCTCCTCTTCACGCTGCTTGGTCCAGTTTTGGTGGTTTCTTCTGTCACGATCGTCTAACAGAGTGGACCAAGGCGCAGCGTTGAAAGTGAACATATCCTTTTATTTTACTGATCACACGATCAAAAACAATAAACGATAACGTGACGTCTACGGTTTAACACGAACCGAAATGAACAAGAAACCACAACACAAAGTGAAAAGACCGATAGTTAAATATGGCTCCCAATCAGAGACAACCAGCTGACACTCGTTGCCTCTGATTGGGAGTCACTCAGGCCAACATAGATTTACCAACATAGACTTACACACCCTGGCTCAACATAACATAGTCCCCAGAGCCAGGGCGTTACACTAACCCTGTGTTAGCCTAACATTCAATTCAATACAACTTTATTGTATTGCACCAGGAGCAACTAAGAAGGCATGCTATGCTTGCAGCATCTCTGCATGGAGAGGAGAGCTGTGTAAGGGATCTATCATTTATTTTAAACTGCTCATCTTCTGTTTCTTGTAAACTGAAACTGTCACATGTCTGGCCCAGGTTTCATTCTCACGCATTACTGAAAAGGAGCCTCTCACACCTATGGGTTGAGGTTAAGGGAGTGGGGTGAGGTTAGGGGGAGGGAGTGTCCAAGTTCAAATGTAAACTTTATTGTCCCAGAGGGCAATTGGTTTTGCAGCAAAGGAGCATAAAAAACAACATGGATCCACATGGATCAAAATGACACATAGTTGTAGTGAATACAATGATTTAGCTAGTACATCAAGTCATATCGCTGACTGCAATCAATAGAAATATATACAGTAGGTCTACTAGTGAGCCACATTAGCAGCAGCACAAAAGTATAGCAAATCATCTCGTCAACAACATATCATCAATGTGGTGATAAAAACTAAAAACATAATCAACGTCAACATCACCTTCATTGTCATCATCATCAACACATTACCAGCGCCATAATCAACATCATCCCTAGCATACCTCCTTCTCTTCCCTGTATTCAAAAGGGAAATGGCCACAGGGGTGAAGGAGTTCTTGTACCTGTTATTCTTAACAGTGGAGAATCTAAACCGGGAGTCAGAGGGAAGGACCTGGAACTCATGGTGTAGAGGGTGGGCACAGTTGGACAGGATGGATTCTGCCATCCTCACCACCTGTCTGTTGTAGAGGTCAGACAGACTACTCTGCTTGACACCCGTGATCTTACTGCCCATTTTCACTATTCTAACTAGTGCATTTTTTGTTTTTACATCAAGGTTGCCATACCAGCAAATCAAAGAAAATGTTAAGACTTATAAAAGAGAGTAATCAAGGTCATGTCTACCTGAAACTTTGCCAGATTCCTGAGACAAAAAAGGTGTTGCAGGCCCTTCTTACACAACATGTCAGTATTACACTCAAAGTGCAATTTATTATCAATCATTTTGCCAAGATGCTTGTAGTTGTCTACATTGTCTACCACCTGTCCCTTGATGATAGTGTTCTGAGGGGTAGGGCGTTGACGCCTGAAAACCATACACATATTTTTGGTTTTTGTCATATTCAGTTGTAAGAACACACTGTCACACCAATGTACAAAATCATCAACAACAGAGCCATGGGCAGTTTCATTGACATAAAGAAGACTGACTATTAAAGAGTCGTCTGCAAACTTCAGGATGTGTCAGTTCTCGTACTGGCTACGACAATCATCAGTGTATAGGATACAGAGGAGTTGTGAGAGGACACACCCATTGGGTGAGCCTGTTGATGATGACATGCACCCATTCACCCACTGGGTTCCGTTGGTTAGAAAGTCAAGGATCCAACCCACTACATAAGTCTACACCAAATTATTAGAGTTGGTTCACTAACAGGTGGAGTTGAATGGTATTGAAGCAGAAGAGAAATCAACAAACCCACAAGCCACTGCGGTCCCTCATAATGAGTTCAGTTTTTTTGTGGCCCCCACCCCCATCAAAGTTGCTCATCCCTGGTCTAGATGTTTGCATAGAAGGTCAAGTAGCATCCTGTGTACCCCGCTAACCCTACATGCAAACTGAAACGGATCAAGAAGGTGTTGTGTCTTGTCCACAAGATCCTTCTTAATCAGCTTCTTAAAGGACTTCATGACCAAGGAGGTCAAGGCAACTGGTCTGTAGTCATTAAGATCTTCAGAAGTGGTCTGAGTTTGACCTTTAGCTAATGTAGCGGAGCTAGCGGAGTAACTAGACCACAAGCTGCAGCTACAGTGAGTGAAAAAAGTATTTGATCCCCTGCTGATTTTGTACGTTTGCCCACTGACAAAGAAATGATCAGTCTATAATTTTAATGGTAGGTTTATTTGAACAGTGAGAGACAGAATAACAACAACAAAAATCCAGAAAAACGCATGTCAAAAATGTTATAAATTGATTTGCATTTTAATGACGGAAATAAGTATTTGACTCCTCTGCAAAACATGACTTAGTACTTGGTGGCAAAACCCTTGTTGGCAATCACAGAGGTCAGACATTTTTTGTAGTTGGCCACCAGGTTTGCACACATCTCAGGAGGGATTTTGTCCCACTCCTCTTTGCAGATCTTCTCCAAGTCATTAAGGTTTCGAGGCTGACGTTTGGCAACTCGAACCTTCAGCTCCCTCCACAGATTTTCTATAGGATTAAGGTCTGGAGACTGGCTAGGCCACTCCAGGACCTTAATGTGCTTCTTCTTGAGCTACTCCTTTGTTGCCTTGGCCGTGTGTTTTGGGTCATTGTCATGCTGGAATACCCATCCACAACCCATTTTCAATGCCCTGGCTGAGGGAAGGAGGTTCTCACCCAAGATTTGACGGTACATGGCCCCATCCATTGTCCCCTATTAGCTAAATACACTATATATACAAAAGTATGTGGACACCCATTCAAATTAGTAGATTAGGCTATTTCAGCCACACCCGTTGCTGACAGGTGTATAAAATCGAACACACAGCCTTGCAATCTCAATAGACAAACATTGGCAGTAGAATAGCCTTACTGAAGAGCTCAGTGACTTTCAACGTGGCACCGTCATAGGATGCCACCTTTCGAACAAGTCAGTTCATCAAATTTCTGCCCTGCTAGAGCTGCCCCGGTCAACTTTAAGTGCTGTTATTATGAATGGGAAACGTTTAGGAGCAACAACAACTTAGCCGTGAAGTGGTAGGCCACACAAGCACACAGAATGGGACCGCCGAGTGTAGCGTGTAGCGTGTACAAATCGTCTGTCCTCGGTTGCAACACTCACTACCGAGTTCCAAACTGCCTCTGTAAACAACGTCAGCACAATAACTGATCGTCGGGAGCTTCATGAAATGGGTTTTCCATGGCCGAGCAGCCACACACAAGCCTAAGATCACCATGTGCAATGCCAAGCGTCAGCTGGAGTGGTGTAAAGCTCGCCGCTATATGACTCTGGAGCAGTGGAAACACGCTCTCTGGAGTGATGAATCACGCTTCACCATCAGGCAGTCCAACGGACAAATCTGGGTTTGGCGGATGCCAGGAGAACGCTACCTGCCCCAATTCATAGTGCCAACTGTAAAGTTTGGTAGAGGAGGAATAATGGTCTGGGGCAGTTTTTCGTTGTTCCGGCTAGGCGCTTTAGTTCCAGTGAAGGGAAATCTTAAGGCTACAGCATACAATTACATTCTAGACGATTCTGTGCTTCCAACTGCGTGGCAACAGTTTGGGGAAGGCCTTTCCTGTTTCAGCATGACAATGCCCCCGTGCTAAAGCGAGGTCCATACAGAAATGGTTTGTGGAAGCCCTGACCTCAACCCCATCGAACACCTTTGGGATGATTTGGAACGCCAACTGCGAGCCAGGTCTAATTGCCCAACATTAGTGCCCGACCTCACTAATGCTCTTGTTGCTGAATGGAAGCAAGTCCCCGCAGCAATGTTTCAACATCTAGTGGATAGCCTTCCCAGAAGAATGGAGGATGTTATAGCAGCAAAAAGGGGGGACCAACTCCATATTGATGCCCATGATTTTGGAATGAAATGTTCGACGAGCAGGTGTCCACACATACCTTTGGTCATGTAGTGTATTTTTTTTTAAATGGGCTGCGTCTCAATACAGCAATGTCGGCCTTCCGCATCTGTGGTGGAAGGTGGCAGAGCTAGAGCGGCGTTTGTCAGACCAGGAGACATCCTGAAAATCGGTCTTCTCACAAAAAAGTCTGAAGCGTCCGAACGGTAAAACCCCACCATCGAAAGATGAGACACTCAGGAACAAGTACATGTCAGTTGTTTTGCTCTAAATCATCCAAAAGCCGCACAGACTCGTCTTAAGGTAACCCGGTACCAGTTAAAAAAATGAATGGAAGTGTACACTGAGTGTATAAAACATTAGGAACACCTGCTCTTTCCATGACATAGAATGACCAAGTGAATCCAGGTGAAAGTGTTGATCCCTTATTGATGTCTCTTGTTAAATCCACTTCAATCAGTGTAGATGAACGGGAGGAGACAGGTTAAAGAAAGATTGTTAAGCCTTGAGCCAATTGAGACATGGATTGTGTATGTGTGCCATTCAGAAGGTGAATTGGCAAGACAAAAGATTTAAGTGCCTTTGAACATGGTATGGTAGTAGGTGCCAGCTACAACGGTTTGAGAGTGTCAAGAACTGCAACGCTGCTGGGTCTTTCACTCTCAACAGTTTTCTGTGTGTATCAAGAATGGTCCACCACCCAAAGGACATCCAGCCAACTTCACACAACTGTGGGAAGCATTGGAGTCATCATGGGCCAGCATCCCTGTGGAACGCTTTCGACACCTTGTAGAGTTTATGCCCCGAGGAATTGAGGCTGATCTGAGGGCAAAGGGGGGTGCAACTCAATATTAGGAAGGTGTTCCTTGTATTTATTGCACTCAGTGTACAGTGCATTCGGAAAGTATTCAGACCCATTTACTTTTTCCACATTTTATTACGTTACAGCCTTATTCAAAAATGTATATTTAAAAAAAATCCTCATCAATCTACACACATACCCCATAATGACAAAGCAAAAACAGGTTTGTTGAAATTTTAGCAAATGTATTTAGACCCTTTACTCAGTACTTTGTTGAAGCACCTTTGGCTGCGATTACAGCCTCATTCCTCTTTGCCTCGACCCTGACTTATCTCCCAGTCCCTGCCGCTGAAAAACATCCCCACATCATGATGCTGCCACCACCATGCTTCACCGTAGGGATGGTGCCAGGTTTCCTCCAGACGTGACGCTTGGCATTCAGGCCAAATAGTTAAATCCTGGTTTCATCAGACCAGATAATCTTGTTTCTCATGATCTAAGAGTCTTTAGGTACCTTTTGGCAAACTCCAAGCGGGCTGTCGTGCCTTTTACTGAGGAATGGCTTCCGTCTGACCGCGCTACCATAAAGGCCTGATTGGTGGAGTGCTGCAGAGATGGTTGTCCTTCTGGAAGGCTCTCCCATCTCCACAGAGGAACTCTGGAGCTCTTTCAGAGTCACCATCGGGTTCTTGGTCACCTCCCTGACCAAGGCCCTTCTCCCCCAATTGCTCAGTTTGGCCGGGCGGCCAGCTCTAGGAAGAGTCTTGGTCGTTTCAAACTTCTTCCATTTAAGAATGATGGAGGCCACTGTGTTCTTGGGGACCTTCAATGCTGCAGAAATGTTTTGGTACCCTTCGCCAGATCTGTGCCTCGACACAATCCTGTCTCTGAGCTCTACGGACAATTCCTTCGACCTCATGGCTTTGTTTTTGCTCTAACATGCACTGTCAACTGTGGGACCTTATATAGGCAGGTGCATACCTTTCCAAATCCTGTCCAATTAATTGAATTCACCACAGGTGGATTCCAATCAAGTTGTAGAAACATCTCAAGGATGATCAATGGAAACAGGATGCACCTGAGCTCAATTTCGAGTCTCATAGCAAAGGGTCTGAATACTTATGTAAATAAGGTATCTGTTTTTTTTTTTATATATACATTTGCCAACATTTCTTAACCTGTTTTCGCTTTGTCATTAAGGGGTATTGTGTGTAGATTGCTGAGGGAAAAAAAGTATTTAACCCATTTTAGAATAAGGCTGTAACATAACAAAATGTGGAAAAATTCAAGGGGTCTGAATACTTTCCGAAGGCACTGCATATGGAACATAGAGATAGATAGAGGACTCATCTTTGTATCGGTGCCATTATAGTGTCATGGGCAATGCCATTGAGGCTATCTCCATTTTTAAGTAGTACATTTTTTTTTCACTTGGCTGATCCCTCCTGATGACCAGGTTGGTCATGACTCCAACAGGGTAACCAGGAGGGATCAGCCAATGAGCGCGGTTACATGCACACAATAATGTGATTATTGTTGATAGTCAGATTAATATAATAGTTCGATTAAAACCTTTACATGCCTTGCAAGAAGAATGATTTCCCTAATAATCCTGTTTACATGGACACATCTGAAATCAGGTTACCTGAAGGCACTCTGATAAATGCAGAAAATAGGCAATCAATATAAATGTTCTACCACAGAGAACATGTAATTTCTGGGAAGCATATTTGATTCTGAGTTCGGACATTTAAAGTTTGTATGTGAAAACGACTTCTAAGACGCATACATTCAGTTGTTCCAAACACACTTCACTCGCGCTAAAGAGGGAGGCTCGCTCGGCTGGTGCTAGCACAGATCAAATACACCGCTGGAACACCGATTAAGGTGTTTACATGTTCTACAAATTCGAAAGATTGCTCAGAAAACCAGGTATTTTAATCGCCTTATGCTTACTTTGATTTTGACCTTACACCGATTAAGACACGTAAGGTGTTTACATGACTATTGCATAATCTACCTACTGCCATAATCAGTTTAATATCGAATTATTAGTGTACATGTAAATGTGCTCAGTGAAGTTGGAAGTCCCACCCAGCGGACTACATTAAAATGGTGGAAGCCCTCAATGGCGCTGCCCATGCTAATATAGCAGATGTGATCTTTACTCTCTCTCTTGCGTTGTGTAATAAAGAAAGCAATGCCAACCAGCGGTCCCAGTAGTTTATTTTCTGTGACAAATCAAGGACAGCACATTAAATCAAATCAAATAATGTGTTATTTGTCACATGCGCTGAATACAACCATGAAATGCTTACTTTATAAGCCCTTAACCAACAACACAGTTTTAAGAAAATATTTACTAAATTAACTCAAGTTTAAAAAAGTAACACAATAAGATAACAATTACGAGGCTATGTGCGGGGTACAGGTTAGTCGAGGTAATTGAGGTAATATGTACATGTAGGTAGGGGTAAAGTGACTATGCATAGATAATTAACAGCGAGTAGCAGCATCGTAAAAAAAAGGGGGTCAACTCAAATAGTCCGGGCAGCCATTTGATTAATTGTTTAGCAGTGTTACGGATACAGGTAAACGCTAGTTAGACCTGAGTGGACCACCCACTGTATTTTTGTATGGTTAGCAGTAGCTTAGTGGTTCTTGAGGCAGGCAAGATCAGTTTAGGGGGTTTTGACATTATTGTTTCATTCCTTGGGTCCTGCTCAGCCCTTTTTCCCAAACCTTTACCGTGTGTTCATGATAAACATTTTGTGTTTGACGGTAACTTATGGTTGTCGGTGTATTTTTGTTATCACTGTTTCCGTGTCACGATTCTAATTTGCATGAGTTATGTTACGGGTCTCTTTTCCATCCCCCCTAGACTTTTAAAGCCACGGGGTTCGTAACAAGCAGTCTTATGGCTTGGGGGTAGAAGCTGTTAAGGAGCCTTTTGTACATAGACATTGCACTCCGGTATCGCTTGCCATGTGGTAGCAGAGAGAACAATCTATGACTTGGGTGGCTGGAGTCTTTGACAATTTTTAGGGCCCTCCTCTGACACCACCTGGTATAGAGGTCCTGGATGGCAGGAAGCTTGGCCCCAGTGATGTACTGGGCCGTACGCACTACCCTCTGTGGTGCCTTGCGGTCTGATGCCGATCAGTTGCCATACCAGGCAGTGATACAACGTCTTAGGATGCTCTCGATGGTGCAGCTGTAGAACATTTTGAGGATCTGGGGACCCATGCCAAATATTTTCAGTCTCCTGAGGGGGTATAGGCATTGTCATGCCCTCTTCATGACAGTCTTGGTGTGTTTGGACCATGATAGTTTGTTGGTGATGTGGACACCAAGGAACTTGAAGCTCTCGACCCGCTCCACTACAGCCCTGTCGATGTGAATGGGGGCATGCTCGGCCCTCATTTTCCCTGTAGTCCACGATCAGCTCCTTTGTCTTGCTCACGTTGAGGGAGAGGTTGTTGTCCTGGCACCACACTGCCATGTCTCTGACCTCCTCCCTATAGGCTGTCTCATCGTTGTTGGTGATCAGGCCTACCACCGTTGTGTTGTCGGCAAACTTAATGATGGTGTTGGAGTTGTGTTGGCCACGCAGTCGTGGATGAACAGGGAGTACAGGAGGGGACTAAGCACGCATCCCTGAAGGGCCCCCGTGTTGAGGATCAGCGTGGCAGTCCGTCAGGAAGTCCAGGATCCAGTTGCAGAGGGAGGTGTTTACTCCCAGGGTCCTTAGCTTAGTGATGAGCTTTGAGTGCACTACGGTGTTGAACGCTGAGCTGTAGTCAATGAACAGCATTCTCATGTAGGTGTTCCTTTAGTCCAGGTGGGAAAGGGCAGTGTGGAGTGCAATTGAGATTGCGTCATCTGTGGATCTGTTGGGGCGGTATGCAAATTAGGTGGGTCTAGGGTTTCCGGGATGATGGTGTTGATGTGAGCCATGACCAGCCTTTCAAGGCACTTCATGGCTACAGACGGGAGTGCTACGGGACGGTAGTCATTTAGGCAGGTTACCTTGGCGTTCTTGAGCACATGTAGGTATTACAGACTCGGTCAGGGAGAGGTTGAAAATGTCAGTGAAGACACTTGCCAGTTGGTCCGTGCATGCTCTGAGTACACGTTCTGGTAATCCATTTGGCCCCGTAGACTTATGAATGTTGACCTGTTTAAAGGTCTTACTCACAT
This sequence comes from Coregonus clupeaformis, assembly GCF_020615455.1. Classification (NCBI taxonomy): domain Eukaryota; kingdom Metazoa; phylum Chordata; class Actinopteri; order Salmoniformes; family Salmonidae; genus Coregonus; species Coregonus clupeaformis. Next base: position 38,471,595 of record NC_059211.1, on the reverse strand, counting down.
CGGCTACGGAGAGCGTGATCACACAGTCATCCGGAACAGCTGTTGCTCTCATGCATACTTCAGTGTTGCTTGCCTCGAAGCGAGCATAGAAGGCATTTAGCTTGTCTTGTAGGCTCACGTCACTGGGCAGCTTGCAGCTGGGTTTCCCTTTGTAATCCATAATAGTTTGCAAGCCCTGCCACATCTGACGAGCATCAGAGCTGATATAGTAGGATTCAATCTTAGTCCTGTATTGACACTTTGCCTGTTTGATGGTTCATCTGAGGACATAGCGGGATTTCTTATAAGTGTCCGGATTAGTGTCCCGCTCCTTGAAAGCGGCAGCTCTAGCCTTTAGCTCAGTGCAGATGTTGCATGTAATCCATGGCGTCTGGTTGGGATGTGTACATACGGTCATTGTGGGGATGACGTCATCAATGCACTTATTGATAAAGCCGGTGACTGATGTGGTATACTCCTCAATTCCATTGGATGAATCCCGGAGCATATTCCAGTTTGGGCTAGCAAAACAGTCCTGTAGGTTAGCATCCGCTAGGAGCGCCGCTTCTGGATGAGCATTTCCTTGTTTGCTTATGGCCTTATACAACTCGTTGAGTGCGGTCTTAGTGCCAGCATCGGTTTGTGATGGTAAATAGACAGCTACGAAATACTTTCTTGGTAGATAGTGTGGTCTACAGTTAATCATGAGGTTCTCTACCTTAGGTGAGCAAAACCTTGAGACGTCCTTAATATTAGAGATTGCGCACCAGCTGTTATTTACAAATAGACACAGGCCACCAGACATAGACCACCACCCCTCATCTTACCAGAGGTAGCTGTTCTGTCTTGTCGATGCACAGAAAACCCAGTCAATTGTATATTATCCATGTCGTCGTTCAGCCACGACTCGGTGAAACATAAGATATTACAGTTTGTTATGTCTCGTTGGTAGGATAGTCTCGAACGGAGCTCATACAGTTTATTCTCCAGTGATTGCAAGTTGGCCAATAGGACGGATGGTAGAGGCGGGTTACCCACTTGCCAACGAATTCTCACAAGGCACCCGGATCTGCGGCCTCTGTATCTCCATCTCCTCTTCATGTGAATGACTGGGATTTGGGCCTGGTCCGGGAGCAGCAGTAAATCCTTCGTGTCAGACTCATTAAAGAAAAAATCTTCGTCCAGTTCGAGGTGAGTAATCGCTGTTCTGATATCCAGAAGCTCTTTTTGGTCATAAGAGACGGTAGTAGAAACATTATGTGCAAAATAAGTTACGAACAATGCAAAAAACAACACAAAATAGCACAATTGGTTAGTAGCCTGTAAAACGGCAGCCATCCCCTCCGGCTTGATTATATTGATGGCTGTCAATAGCATGAATCTGTAACACTGTATTAGCAGGGGCTAATGCGGCCATTACATCTCAATTATGCTAGCTAACTCACTTATACAGCAATCATACATTACAAAAGTACATCACAGAAAGCCCCCAATATCTAACAGGTACCACACACACACATATATATATATATATATATACAGTCAAAAGTTTTGAGAATGACACAAATAATAATTTTCACAAAGTCTGCTGCCTCAGTTTTGATGATGGCAATTTGCATATACTCCAGAATGTCATAAAGCGTGATCAGATTAATTGTAATTAATTGGCTTTTTCTTTGCAACTCTGCCTAGAAGGTCAGCATCCCAGAGTCGCCTCTTCACTGTTGACGTTGAGACTGGTGTTTTGCGGGTACTATTTAATGAAGCTGCCAGTTGAGGACCTGTGAGGCGCCTGTTTCTCAAACTAGACACTCTAATGTATTTGTCCTCTTGCTCAGTTGTGCACTGGGGCCTCCCACTCCACTTTCTATTTTGGTTAGAGCCATTTTGCGCTGTTCTGTGAAGGGAGTAGTACACAGCGTTGTACGAGATCTTCAGTTTCTTGGCAATTTCTCGCATACAATAGCCTTCATTTCTCAGAACAATAGACTGACGAGTTTCAGAAGAAAGTTATTTGTTTCTGGCCATTTTGAGCCTGTAATCGAACCCACAATTGCTGATACTCAACTAGTCTCACAAAGGCCAGTTTCATTGCTTCTTTAATCAGCACAACAGTTTTCAGCTGTGCTAACATAATTTCAAAAGGGTTTTCTAATGATCAATTAGCCTTTTAAAATGATACATTTGGATTAGAAAACACAACGTGCCTATCTCTGGTGTATTTCATTCTTAGGCTATATTCTCTTGCTAAACCCGCTACTGTAGAAACGTTTTTTTATTGGATATTGAGGTCTTTAAAAGATCTTGAACTAAAGATACAATAACTAAATTGATTTTAATTTAATGATGCTAATGCTAGTGCTTTTTGCTAACGAATACATCAATTTTGTATATGGTATGTCCCCAGCCTCCTCTTTGTGTATAACAAACCACTGCTAAACCATATTGTAAATCATGTTTGCAAGCTAAATAGGAGACAACTATTTGAAACCATTGATACATCTGTAATCTGTATCCTAATATCTATCTCTTATTCTTCTCAGAATACATGCCTGTTTGCTCACCGCAGGTTGTTTATGTTTTTCGCTTCTTGCTGCTCTCTGATTAACTGTTGATAACTAAATCTAACTGATTCAAAGACCCCAAATAACAAATAAAAGTCTAACCTCTCTGGCATCTCCAGTCTCCTTTTTTCTCATCACAATAATCCCCAATATTAAACGTATTAAACTTTCAATAGTGTTTAATAATCCCCTATATTAAACGTATTAAACTTTCAATAGTGTTTAATAATCCCCTATATTAAACGTACACTATAGAGCACCTGTACTCTCTGCAAGGATCCAGTACTCTATGCTAAGGCTGACCCTGCATATCCCAGTGCTCTCTCTTTGTGAAAATAATAAGTAAACTTCCAGATATGAACGCATAGTGCATTTTACATAACACTCATGGTTTATTTCAGAAAGGCTCATTGCTTACAGTCCCTGTAAACTGGGGGAAATGTGAGTTGTATTGTATTGACCTTTTGTGTTATCCAAGACAGAGATCTAGGATGGGCAACTCCAGTCCTCGGGGGCCTGACTGATGTCACACATTTGCCCCAGCCCCAGCTAACACCTGACTCCAATAATAAACTAATCATAATCTTCAGTTTAGAATGCAATTAGTGTAATCACCTGTGTTTGCTATGGTGAAAAAGTGTTACACCACTCCGGCCCCCGAGGATTGTAGTTTCCCCTCTCTGATAGATAGTGTACTATTGTACTGTAATGCAATATAACTGTTTATAATGATTAGTTAGTGAGAATCATAGTCATGATACACTGAAATTAAAACATTTAGGTCTGATTTCAAAGACCCACATAAAACATTTTCCTGGACTGAAGTGTACTTTCAATCAAGATTATGATACTTTCATTTTCTTGGAAAAGTCTGGAAAAGTTCCAGTCATGTAATTCAGTGTTCATAGAAGCACATCTTCAGGTCTGATTAACTGAACTAGAATAAGACTTCAGAGGTCGGCATTGAAGTTCAAACCTTCTGGCAGGTCCCAAAGCAAGCTATCTCAATTTAGCACTTGGATGTGCTTGCAATGCACTCACCAAATCCAGGGTCTTTACACAACATGCTCCTGGGTTTATTTTATATGGCTGTCTGTCTATCCCCTCAGTCTAAGAACTCACTGCAGTCGATCCTGACTGCATCCAGAGTCAGCTTCCCTCCGAACGACACCAAAGGGTTCATGAACGGGCTCAGGGGGTTCTGTGGACAGGGGAAGAATCCCATCACATCCAGACCTTCCTCTTCCTTCTCCTCTCTGCTCCCCAGGACGTGTGTTGAGATGTATTCTACAGTCATATCTGTTCCCTGGGAGTCCTGTGTCTGTCCTGAGGAGCCTGACTCCTGGGAGAAGCTCTTGAGGTAGGAGCTCTGGAAGTAGGCTGTTGTTGATGGGTCTGTCGCGGGGATCTGCTGGGGCATGAAGAGGACTTGTGAGGAGGGGTGAATGGCACCCTCTAGAGTTCTGGAGCTGTCAGTGCGCTGTGCTGGGTTCCCTGAGATCCAGCTGCCCTCAGGCAGCTCCTGGACCTCCACAGTGTCTGGCTCCTCCTCTTCACTGACACTGGACTCACTGAGGTAGAGGTGTAGGGTCAACTCACCCTGGGGGAAGACGGGAAGGGGAAAGACTATAATGTATCACTGTGGATCCAAATTAAGTATTCAGAGTGTGTTTGTGTGTACGTGTGTGCGTGCGTGCTTGCATGTACCTTCTCTTTGGCACACTCCTTTGCCCATTTGCTGTTGGCCGGATCAGGAACGATATCTGGCATGAGGCAGTGGACGAGTGTTGAGACTCTGAGGAGGAGAGAACATGGAAGAGAATGACAGTGAGTCAGGAACAGAGCACACACTTAATAACACAGTCAATAAATATTTCCATTTCATTGCTGTCTAGTGACTCCCCATTAGGACTAGAGGCTGTTCCTGTTCCTACTGTATTACCGTTGTCGTAACGAGGAGACCTGGTACAGACACAGCAGGACAAAGAACACCAGGAAGAACACCAGGAAGGAGGTGATCCCTACCAGGACCATGGTATACAGCCAGCTGTCTGAAAGCAAACCCACAGTGGTACATAATAAGCATACAGTGTAAACATTATACAGTATAAACATAGGCATTCTGTATTTACTGTAACACTTCACATAACTGGAATGGTAGTACTGAGAGTGTTTCAGCTAGATTATTCTAAGAAACATTGTTTTCACTCTTTCAACCTTGTTACACTCACTTTGAGGTTTGATGAAAAAGTGGACAGATTGTCTGGTTTTGGGGCTCTGTCCTGAGGCGGTCGATGCGGTCATCCATAGACGGTACTCTGCTGAGGGCAGGCCCCTGATGGTGAAGGACCTCTCTGATGCTCTGCAGACTGGAACACAACCACAGGTCATGAACACAGCACACACACACACAATGCACATTGTGTTCGGTAGTTATTCTCCATACCGTAGTTTCCGACATCTTTTCCCTCTGAGTTTTCCACATAGATGGTGTAGTTGATGACACAGCCCCTCCTGTCTCCCTGAGGGACCTCTGACCAGGACACTGTCACTCTGTCCCCCTCCACCACCGGCTGATAGACAGACGGACCCGCAGACGGCACTACAGGACATAGTCACACCACAAATAGGAATCAAACTCTGGCACTGATCCATTGATGTGAAACCTTAGAAAAAATTGTGATCTCCTGTCTTACCTGATTCCCAGGTGTGGAAGTCTTCAAACTGGGCCCTGCCCACTGCCTGCTCATACAGAGCATAAACTGCTCCCTCATAGCACTTTAGCGGCTTAATGTTATCTACACACAGGAGAGAGAGTGGGTGGGGTGGAGTTCGAGAGAGAGAGGGATTGAGAGCAAGAGGAGGGATCAACAGGCTGTGTCATTACTCAGGGATCCAATAAGATCTAATGCGATTCTAAGCTGGCAATCCATCCGCTACACGTACCTCTAATGACAGTATGGGTTTCATTAGGACCCAGTCTCTTCCACCTGAGCTCCTCCACCTGTCTGCCTACAGGGAACCATTCCACCAGGTAGCCAATTACTGGCCCATACCCTGTCCCACTGGCTGCTCCTGCAGTTACAGGCCTCTGCCAGGAGATGGTGACGCTGTGGTTACTGTGATTTCTACAAGTCACGCACTGAGGGGGCTTGGCTGTGAAGGGAGATGAGTGTGTGACACTATCAGTAGAGCAGTCACCCTTCCCTGTCAACTATGGTCAAATGGATGTTACATTTATGTCTATGTGGTTTGTAAATGTTGATTGTCTTTTAACTCAAACAAGCAAAGAAGTGGAACAAATAACTTAACCAAAGTGCACTTATCAAGAATCAACTTTTCTGGAGAGGAGTCTGAATCTTGAATAGGAAGATGGAGGAAAAGGGGGAGAAAAAGGGGGAGGAAATTGAGATGCCTTACCTGCTCTGAGCGGAATGGTGACAAGGGCAGGGGGTGAGGAACCTCTGGAGTTCAGGGCGTAGACAGTGATATCACAGCGAGAGCAGGACAGGACTGAAATATTATTACTGGAGGTGGTGCCCTCAGATTTCCCAGCCAGGGTGTCGTGTACTATGACCTTGTAACCCTTGATACTCCCTCTGGCCTCTGTGTCACTCAGCCTCTGCAATCAGATTCAGAACCACGTACAGTGGGGAGAACAAGTATTTGATACACTGCCGATTTAGCAGGTTTTCCTACTTACAAAGCATGTAGAGGTCTGTCATTTTTATCATAGATACACTTCAACTGTGAGAGACGGAATCTAAAACAAAAATCCAGAAAATCACATTGTATGATTTTTAAGTAATGAATTTGCATTTTATTGCATGACATAAGTATTTGATATATCAGAAAAGCAGAACTTAATATTTGGTACAGAAACCTTTGTTTGCAATTACAGAGATCATACATTTCCTGTAGGTCTTGACCAGGTTTGCACACACTGCAGCAGGGATTTTGGCCCACTCCTCCATACAGACCTTCTCCAGATCCTTCAGGTTTCGGGGCTGTCGCTGGGCAATACGGACTTTCAGCTCCCTCCAAAGATGTTCTATTGGGTTCAGGTCTGGAGACTGGCTAGGCCACTCCAGGACCTTGAGATGCTTCTTACGGAGCCACTCCTTAGTTGCACTGGCTGTGTGTTTCGGGTCGTTGTCATGCTAGAAGACCCAGCCACGACCCATCTTCAATGCTCTTACTGAGGGAAGGAGGTTGTTGGCCAAGATCTCGCGATACATGGCCCCATCCATCCTCCCCTCAATACGGTGCAGTCGTCCTGTCCCCATTGCAGAAAAGCATCCCCAAAGAATGATGTTTCCACCTCCATGCTTCACGGTTGGGATGGTGTTCTTGGGGTTGTACTCATCCTTCTTCTTCCGCCAAACACGGCGAGTGGAGTTTAGACCAAAAAGCTCTATTTTTGTCTCATCAGACCACATGACCTTCTCCCATTCCTCCTCTGGATCATCCAGATGGTCATTGGCAAACTTCAGACGGGCCTGGACATGCGCTGGCTTGAGCAGGCGGACCTTGCGTGCGCTGCAGGATTTTAATCCATGACGGCGTAGTGTGTTACTAATGGTTTTCTTTGAGACTGTGGTCCCAGCTCTCTTCAGGTCATTGACCAGGTACTGCTGTGTAGTTCTGGGCTGATCCCTCACCTTCCTCATGATCATTGATGCCCCACGAGGTGAGATCTTGCATGGAGCCCCAGACCGAGGGTGATTGACCGTCATCTTGAACTTCTTCCATTTTCTAATAATTGCGCCAACAGTTGTTGCCTTCTCACCAAGCTGCTTGCCTATTGTCCTGTAGCCCATCCCAGCCTTGTGCAGGTCTACAATTTTATCCCTGATGTCCTTACACAGCTCTCTGGTCTTGGCCATTGTGGAGAGGTTGGAGTCTGTTTGATTGAGTGTGTGGACAGGTGTCTTTTTATACAGGTAACGAGTTCAAACAGGTGCAGTTAATACAGGTAATGAGTGGAGAACAGGAGGGCTTCTTAAAGAAAAACTAACAGGTCTGTGAGAGCCGGAATTCTTACTGGTTGGTAGGTGATCAAATACTTATGTCATGCAATCAAATGCAAATTAATTACTTAAAAATCATAAAGTGTATCAAATACTTGTTCTCCCCACTGTATAAAACACAGGCCCACTCCATGGGCAACAACCACAAATGATGCAGTGATAGGATTGGCTATCAGTGTTTTAATCCCATTTCTGTTTCCCAGCATAGAATCCTAAAGCAAGGGAGAATCTCAATAGCATACTCCTCGTGTCCTCTCTTCTCTCTCCTTCTCAAAACCCATTGGAGGAGAAGGTCAGAGGTGAGAGACCTCTGGCTTTCTCATCCAATGGGTTTTGAGAAGGAGGCAACGAGAGAGGAGTATGTAATTGAGATTCTCCCCTAGAGTCTGACTGTTTCTACAGTTAGCTATATTGTTGCCTTTCCAACATTTGTTATGATGATAACAATATCAACATGCCCCTACCATTGTGTTAGCTTAACATTTAATTCAACTTTATTGTATTTCCCCAGGAACAGCTAAGAAGGCACGCTATTCCTGCAGCATTTCTGCAGGGAGAGGAGAGGTGTGTAAGGGATCTATCATTTATTTTAAACTGCTCATCTTCTGTTTCTTGTAAACTGAAACTGTCACGTGTCTGGCCCAGGTTTCAGTCTCACAAATCATTGGAGACGGAGCCTCTCACACCTATGGGGTGAGGTTAGGGGGGGTGGTATCCCCTCTCAGAAGAGGTCAGAGTTAAACGTTTAGCTAATGTAGCGGAGCTAGCGGAGTAACTAGACCACAGGCTGCAGCTATGGCTAAGAAAGCTTTATACAGACGCATGAAATGCTACAGTTTAGGACAGAACCAGGACGAAAGTAAAACTTGTAGTTTTTTTCCTAATTACTCAGAGATAGATAGAGCTAGAGACACCATATTTTATGACAAACGGCATATACACTGAGTGTACAAAACATTAAGAACACCTTACTAATATTGAGTTGCATCCCCCTGCCTTTTGCCCTCAGAAACAGCCTCAATTCATCGGGGCATGGACTCTACAAGGTGTCGAAAGCATTCCACAGGGATGCTGGCCCATGTTGACTCCAATGCTTCCCAAAGTTGTGTAAAGTTGGCTGGATGTCCTTTTGACGGTGGACTATTCTTGATACACATGGGAAACGGTTGTCAAATGTGACATCTGCCGGTTAGCAATATAAAGCAGCGAGGATGTTCATAAATACGTTTTTTTCCACAATATTCATAAAATCTCCGTGGCACAGCGGTTCATTGTGGGTGTTAATAGCCTACTATAATTTACCATTACAGGTTTTCACCTTACATCATGCTTCCCTTTTTAGCTGTGAATCCCTTTTGTTTTGCTGTCAAAAACGGAATCTATGGCATTATTTTGGATGCTTTAGACAGAAGCTTATACCATACTAAATAAAAATGTGCAGAAAGTGTGGTGTCACATAAAACAATTTTCTAAATAATAAGCCTTCGCCAGGAATCAACCCCATTAACTGTTCCCCGACTACCTGCTGAGCTACCGTTCAGGTGACACTACATCACAAAATCTTAACTAAATTACATTATAAGTACGGTGTACAGTAGTCAGTGTTTGAAAGCAACTTGGAATCGAAGAAAGCACCGTAACCATGGCGAAATCTGTGGGATCTCTCATTTTGCAAACCACTGTTTGAAAAACCACATGATCAAACAAAGCTTCGGGCGTCATTGATCACGCGATAATGATACTTTGAAACGAGCATCGGTACATTGTATTGGATCAGTAGTGCTTTGAAAACTGCTTTGGAGCTCCGGTATCAATGTCCCATCATAAATACTACAGTACAGGCATGTCCACAAAAACACTACTGTAAATACTACAGTATTAACTGTAGTGTTTTTGCACAAAAACAACACAGTGAATACTACAGTAAAGTCTGCAAAAACACCACAGTGAATACTATAGAATATACACTGCTCAAAAAAATAAAGGGAACACTTAAACAACACATCCTAGATCTGAATGAATGAAATAATCTTATTAAATACTTTTTTCATTACATAGTTGAATGTGCTGACAACAAAATCACACAAAAATTATCAATGGAAATCAAATTTATCAACCCATGGAGGTCTGGATTTGGAGTCACCCTCAAAATTAAAGTGGAAAACCACACTACAGGCTGATCCAACTTTGACGTAATGTCCTTAAAACAAGTCAAAATGAGGCTCAGTAGTGTGTGTGGCCTCCACGTGCCTGTATGACCTCCCTACAACGCCTGGATATGCTCCTGATGAGGTGGCGGATGGTCTCCTGAGGGATCTCCTCCCAGACCTGGACTAAAGCATCCGCCAACTCCTGGACAGTCTGTGGTGCAACGTGGCGTTGGTGGATGGAGCGAGACATGATGTCCCAGATGTGCTCAATTGGATTCAGGTCTGGGGAACGGGCGGGCCAGTCCATAGCATCAATGCCTTCCTCTTGCAGGAACTGCTGACACACTCCAGCCACATGAGGTCTAGCATTGTCTTGCATTAGGAGGAACCCAGGGCCAACCGCACCAGCATATGGTCTCACAAGGGGTCTGAGTATCTCATCTCGGTACCTAATGGCAGTCAGGCTACCTCTGGCGAGCACATGGAGGGCTGTGCGGCCCCCCAAAGAAATGCCACCCCACACCATGACTGACCCACCGCCAAACCGGTCATGCTGGAGGATGTTGCAGGCAGCAGAACGTTCTCCACGGCGTCTCCAGACTCTGTCACGTCTGTCACGTGCTCAGTGTGAACCTGCTTTCTTCTGTGAGGAGCACAGGGCGCCAGTGGCGAATTTGCCAATCTTGGTGTTCTCTGGCAAATGCCAAACGTCCTGCACGGTGTTGGGCTGTAAGCACAACCCCCACCTGTGGACGTCGGGCCCTCATACCACCCTCATGGAGTCTGTTTCTGACCGTTTGAGCAGACACATGCACATTTGTGGCCTGCTGGAGGTCATTTTGCAGGGCTCTGGCAGTGCTCCTCCTGCTCCTCCTTGCACAAAGGCGGAGGTAGCGGTCCTGCTGCTGGTTTGTTGCCCTCCTGTACTGGCCTGTCTCCTGGTAGCGCCTCCATGCTCTGGACACTATGCTGACAGACACAGCAAACCTTCTTGCCACAGCTCGCATTGATGTGCCATCCTGGATGAGCTGCACTACCTGAGCCACTTGTGTGGGTTGTAGACTCCGTCTCATGCTACCACCAGAGTGAAAGCACCGCCAGCATTCAAAAGTGACCAAAACATCAACCAGGAAGCATAGGAACTGAGAAGTGGTCTGTGGTCACAACCTGCAGAACCACTTCTTTATTGGGGGTGTCTTGCTAATTGCCTATAATTTCCACCTGTTGTCTATTCCATTTGCACAACAGCATGTGAAATGTATTGTCAATCAGTGTTGCTTCCTAAGTGGACAGTTTGATTTCACAGAAGTGTGATTGACTTGGAGTTACATTGTGTTGTTTAAGTGTTCCCTTTATTTTTTTGAGCAGTGTATATATTAAGACATCTGTTTGAATGCTCACCTTCCAGTGTAAAGTGATGGAGTTGTTGGGAGAGTTGGAGGTTGTGTACCACACATCCAGGGCCTTGGCAGGTGCTGTAAAAGAGCACAGCATACAAACCGTTTATTCTTTGCAACAGTTAGCTGTGGCTGACCCCATGCTCCTCCCAAAATTGATGTATACTCCCAAAATGTTTGCTGTGTATTTGTATGATGTCTGGGTGGTTGGCACCAATAAAGTACTATTCTATTCTATCCATTAAGTACATAGCTTGTATGTACAAGGTCATTGTGACCTTCAGCCTATTTTGTGTTTTGATAACCATCTGACAACCTTCATTATGTTTTCTTCAGAACAAGGACGTGTCTCAGACATTACTAATATTTCCTGGAAACAACATTTTTACAGTTTTTGCATCAAATAATAAACTGCCAACCAAAGTGACATATAATTCCAGACTGATTTGATCTGCATCCTGTAAGTCAGCAGACAGGACAAACACAGCATCATCAAATAGAATTCAGATGCGCTACTAAAAGGCTTATTTGGCATGAGGTGCTTATCTGGGTTATGTCAAATTCTTGGTATTCCAAAAAAGGTGATAGCATCTCTCATAAATGATGGTAACAACGAGGTTTGTCCACCTCCAAGAAGCAAACACTTAATTAACCCCGCAGGGAAGTTGCACATCACTTCCAGTGTAAGCCAATGCCTTATCTCTAATGTATTTATTTCACCAGAATAATGTCATCAAGATTAATGGGTAGCTGCTTATCCTCATAATTACCACATCAACACTTGAGGAGTTAAGATGTTTATGTTTCATCGTCTTTTCTGATATCTGTTGACCTGTCATGCCTAATCTTTTTAAGTTTCAAAATGTGGGTCATCGTTCAATGTTTTTCCGTATCTTACTTTTTGTTCAATGAAAAAGAAACTCCTCCCTTGATGATCAGGAAGTGAGAGAGGGGGAATTTTGGTTGCTGTGCGCACACACACACCAACACAAATACGCACAGCAGTGGGCCATGTGGCTTACAGAGCAGATGAATGACGACAGAGAAGGGAGGTGAGGTTATGGTGAGGCTACCACACTGTGACTATCTCTCCTACAGGGTGATGGTGTGGTTGATAGCTCTCAGAGATGCAGAGACACTCTCAAAGTTAAAGACTGTCACTCAATACTGCCGAGGGACATTATTTTCTCATCTTCTACTTATACATGATGAGTACTGGTCGGTAAAACAACGCATAAAATAAAGAACAGTATCGTTTCACTGTAAATGAATGAAGTCACTGCACTGAATGAAGGCAGTGTTACCGTATTTAGCCAGATGATAAATTATCCAGTACACGTCAATTCTAAATTTGTGATGCCGATCATTATACGATATGATCCTGCTTAGTGTTGACCATAAGGATACTTTGTTGTTCCTCTCAGTATGATGATGAACACTATGTTATGAGGTGTTTCCAGAAACACGTGAAATCTCCTGGCCTGGGATCAGATTAAACCTTCTTAGATGCATGTTTCACAATGCTCTATGTAAGTGTAGGTATAGAGAGGGCAAGCTTATCTCTGTGATACAACTCAGTTTAATCTAAATCATGGTTTCTACACTCACAGGAAACTGTTGACTTGTAGACAGGGTTCACCTTTGATTAGGCTCTATATGCAGGTGTGTGAAGGGAAAACTATGTCTAAACTACATCTGTAATCTGACATCATCTATACAATGTCAAAACTGAAACTTTCCCTGAGCATCTTCTTTTCCACCTCATCATGTTCAAACCGATTTCTACTCTCTGTCTCTCTTTCATACTCTGTAGCACACAACTGCACAATAACTTAGAGTCACAACCAACCAGTACAGTATACTACAGGGCATCATTAATAAAGTGACACATGTCCACTGAATCTGTCACTGATAGAGATGTATGATAGAACCCCAGTTACCAGGCGTATATAACTGTACATCACTGGTTCTGCTATAGATGGGTTAGCTGAGAAAGTCATGAAAACGATGCGCACACTTCAGTGGGACAGAAGTTTGTGTGTTGTTGTGATTTTGGATGGCCAGATAGCTAGCAACAACGACAAGAAACTGCCATGTGGGGAATCATAAGTGGCTCGTTTCAGTTAGTTTTATCTTGTTCTGGATACCATGTCTTGCTTTGAGGTGTTTTGACTGATGTCACGTCTATGCTAATATGGCAAACATGAGCATTACACAGGTGCACCTTGTGCTGGGGACAATAAAAGGCCACTCCAAAGTGTGCAGTTTTGTCACACAACACAATGCCACAGATGCCTTGTTTTGAGGGAGTGTGCAATTGACATGCTGACTGACTGCAGGAATGTCCACCAGAGCTGTTGCCAGAGAATTGAATGTTAATTTCTCTACCATAAGCCACCGCCAACATCATTTTAGAGAATTTGGCAGTACGTCAGCCCAGGACCTGCACATCAAGCTTCTTCACCTGCGGGATCATTCAAGACCAGCCACCCGGACAGCTGATGAAACTGAGAAGTATTTCTGTCTGTAATGAAGCCCTTTTGTGGGGAAAAACTCATTCTGATTGGCTGGGCCTGGCTCCCCAGTGGATGGGCCTGGCTCCCAAGTAGGTGGGCCTATGCCCTCCCAGGCCCACCCATTGCTGCGCCCCTGCCCAGTCATGTGAAATCCATAGATTAGGGCCTAATACATTTATTTCAATTGACTGATTTCCTTATATGAACTGTAACTCAGTAAAATCGTTGAAATTGTTGCATGTTGCGTATATATTTCTGTTCAGTATATTTGAGAGACAACAAGTGCATATTGTGAAACTTTATTTATGCTTTCAATAAACGTTGGAGACAAAGTATAGTTAACATGTTGTCAACAATCTAAGCCAACCCTGTCTGTTTTGCCCCATAGTTGCACACAAGTCAGCTTTGTTGCTAAACAACCAACCCGTCTATAAAGGCCATCCGCAGGACCAACGAATCACCCAGACAGTGCAGTGCTAGTGTTCTTACCCTCCTCCTGTGTCTGGTTAGAGAGGGGTGGGCTCCAGTCACTCCAGATGCCTCTCTCATGGCTCAGTCTGACCCTGGCCTGGAACTCATACTCTGTGTAGGGCTGCAGAGACACAATGGACTGGTTCCTCACTGAACCTGCCTGTAAGGCACAGCAGTCAGAACACAGTATTACTTTTATAAGACATGTATTACACATTTATAAGACAATTATTACATATTCATTACACAATCATAAGACTTGCATGTGGGGGGCTGCCAAGGCAGACAAGGCATGAGTGGACTACTAAAAAGTGAAGACATATAGATGCTTGACTGGCTTGGCAGGGATCTGCAAACCCCAGTCAAATCTGCCTCTGCTTCTGACTCAGCCGAGAGGTCTTGTGGTTTAAGGTCAAATCTTACATGTGAGGTTGTGTCTTGTGTGTGTCTTGCAACGGTTTTGCAACTCAACTTCTAGCAAAGCAGCATTGGATTGTATGTGTATAATGGTCAATACTCAGTCAGTTCCCTATATGGCAGGTGATGTTTACAGTGCGTGGGTAACTGTGTGACAGTGGTTCTTACAGTGTATGGGTGTGATATCCATGGTCCTGGTCCCTGGGCTGCTCTCTGCTGGACCTCCAGGAGCTGAGCTCCCTGAGCCTCCTCCACCCTGACCTCACAGCCCCGCGACCAGCACTCTACCTGGGACACAGCAGGGGGCCTGGGCTGCACTATAGAGAGAGAGAGAGAGAGAGAGAAAGAGAGAGACAGAGAGGGAGAGAGAGAGAGAGAGAGAGAGAGAGAGAGAGAGAGAGAGAGAGAGAGAGAGAGAGAGAGAGAGAGAGAGAGAGAGAGAGAGAGAGAGAGAGAGAGAGAGAGAGAGAGAGAGAGAGAGAGAAAGAGCGAGAGTGAGAGTGAGAGTGAGAGTGAGAGCGAGAGCGAGAGAGAGAGAGAGAGAGAGAGAGCAGTCAATATGGACAGGGATACACGTAGGACAGTTAGTATGGACCGAGAGAGTACAGTAGTGGATGCAGAGTGCAGAGAGCCTCACCAGTGATATTACTCACCCAAACCTGACAAACATCTTTTAGTACTCATCTAGAATGCATCATAACTGCTGCATTGGTCATTTCTAAAACAAACGTTAGGTAGATTACAAAGCCTAGAAGTCAAATGACCAAAGCGCTCTCTAGTGGCCTTATGGTGGAATGTTATAATTAATAAATGTCCATTCTTTTTTTACGCCAAAAATCCAGTGTTTCTATGTTGAATGGTTCTGTTATGTTTCAGTCTTCTATGATGTATATAAAGTGTAATATTGGGATGCAAACTCAAAATTGAATACATTTAAACTCTATATCTGACATGGTACATGGTATATTTTTTAAGCCCATAACCATGTGTGGAAGGTGTATACTTTTGTTTCAGTAGATTTGTTTAGGACTACCAAGAAACACTCTCTGTGACCCAAGAAACACTCTGTGTGACCCTGATTAACACTTATTTATCTTTAACACTTATTTTTCTTAAAACTGCATTGTTGGTTAATGGCTTGTAAGTAAGCATTTCACTGTAAGGTCTACACCTGTTGTATTTGGCGCATGTGACAAATAACATTTGATTTACAGCTCACTGCAGTTAAATGTTAAAATAGTGAATGAATTAATTTGTAATTGCACAAAAATTAAAAAAAACAAGCAATGATTGCTAAATGCATAGATAGGTGCACATTTGCTCATACAGGTGCCGAATGTTCAAAATTGCATAATCAGTGTTATATTATTTTTTGTTCCTTTGCAGCTGCCGTACCAATGTGGTTGAGTGTGAAGTTGAGGGTGGTGGACACAGCAGAGCCCAGCTTGTTAGAGGAGCTGGCCCACACGGAGTACTTAGTCTGGACAGAACCAGACACAGAGAAATGAGCTGAGACTAGACCAGGATCAGACCTGGAACCAGAACCAGGGTAGGATACAGATCCTGCTGTGCTGTTACCAAACACAGCTCTCACCCTGAAACACATGAAACACATACAAGTCATTCTTTACTTTACAGTACACCTCATCCATACCAGCTGGGTGTTCTATCTCATGTGCATTTTCCTTTTCTTTTTTTCTCTTTTTGTTTTATTCTCCGTATTTGAGTCTGTATGGGGAAAAACTATACTGAGCAGAACATAACAGTGATGAGTCTGTTTTTACTTAAACTTGTCGTTGTCTTGCCATATTGGGTTGTTGGTAGCAGAAGTATGCTTGACCACCAAGGCTGCTCCAACATGTGAGAGAGACCAACAACCCTGCGATTCCTCAGCTCAGATCCCTATTAAGCTATGATTTGATACATGACACAGTACTGCCTGTCCCTTTCTCTTTCTCTTCCAAACTCACCAGAGCTTTGAAGTGGTTGTCAGGTGAGTTTCCCTTCCTCTCCTCCATTGACACATCACCTCTCCAAATTCTCCTTTCTGGATGCAGGTTACATTTTCTGGCAGGTCAGGTGGGTCTGCAAGGTAACCATGACAATACATCAACAACACGAAAGGACATGGTCTGGGACAAAGTGTTTTTCTCATTGTGCTTTGGACCAGTAACCAGCATGTGATGGTCTTGCTCCTTTAAAGACCACTGACATGAGAGTTAGATGTGTATCATTTAAACTTGCACCTCTGACACACCTGTTAGAAGTGCTGACACTGACATGGGTTGAACTAGTTAGTAGTCAGACTAGTAGGCTCCAAGAGGTATAGAGCAAACTTTATAATGCAACTCCTCCACCACATGTTGCACTTAAAGACTACTTGATGAAAATATGTCACACTGCATATCTGACTGGCTAATTCAGGGAGCGGTGTTTGCATCATGAGTGTCAAAACGCACAAGTTGTTTTTCTCCATCTCTCCCATTCAGTTTGGTTTCACAGCCCCAGCCCTATAGTTACTCTCAGCAAGTTATTCTGGTCACTGTCAACGCTTTAGTTAAGTATTGCAGAGTGCTCTGGTATTGCAGAATACTCTATTGCAGAGTATACTATTCCATACTTACATCCAGTATCAATGTCGAGTCCACAAGGCTCAGGTTCTCCTTCACACAAGCAGGTGTACGTTGTGTTTTTACTTATGTTTGTCACATTAAGGAATATAGTTGTAGAGTTGTAGGGCTGCATTTGATGTGTTTTCTTCTTGTCTATGTGCATTGATTTGGAAGCTCCACAGCTGGCCTGATAGGTACAGAACACCTGGAAGCTGGAGCCCAGAAGGACCAGGTCCCCAATGCTGGATGATGCAGTACACGGCTTATCAGCTGGAGGCACAACAAAACAACAAAGAAAACTGTTGTTACCTTACTGGGGAATGAACAGAGGAGTAAACTGAAGATGAGCAAAATAGTCAGCAACTTTTGAAAGAAAATGGAAGTTAAATAGACTTGTTTTAGCAGCATTGTCATAGAAGCGGAACAGAAAACACAGCGGAACAAGGGTCACCAGCACTGGTTTTGGTAAGCTACAGGGTGTGCAGGTTTTTGTTATAACCCACCAATAACACACCATAAATATTATATATTTGTAGAATCAGGTGTGTTCATGCTGGGCTAGAATAAAAGCCTGCGCTCAATACTGTACAATACTGTAGTTTGGTGACTATTGGCACACAGAGAAGTGAGACAGCAAGAAATCAGCTCATACTATTAGAGATATATTCAGAGGGTGTTTATTAAAAGATCAAGTGTCCTCCTTCAGCATATGAGAACAGTTCAAGGCAAACGCAGACTTGCAGAATACACGGTCTGTGGACAGGGAGAAATGGTGTCTTGGACATTGTATGAATCTATCTTGGACAAATGCTTTGAAGTATCACTAAGGAAGAATATCACGTGTTCTTGACATGACTCTTATTAGGTAGCCTACATGATTGGTGAATAGACCACTTACCTCTACTGGACCCTATGGCACACAGGAAAGTGATGCCAATGAGGATAGACCACCAACCATGGGGTGAATAAGCCATTGGTCCTCTGGGTTGTTCACTATCAGTGGTGAGTTGCATTCCGTTTGTGTATCATAGCTAAAGGTCCGTGGGGTCTTTCAGTCTCACTACAGAAATAAACATTTTATTTATTAAATACACTATCTTTTTGACAACAATATCTATTTTAAATGTTTAAGAAAAGAAAAAGAAAATTAATGCTCATCTTCCCATGCATGTTGAACATTGCTCAATGTTCACAATAAAACCATATCAGATTATTGATTGAGATTATTCTGATAACTCAAATGGTTGATCCTGTACTACAATAATCAACTGTAGCAATTTAGTAAAATACACCATGAATGTAGGCTGTATAAAAACAGAAAACACCACTCACCCAGCTCTGACATCATACAGTTGATAATTCCCCACCAAACAGCATTTGTTAATTATCACAACGTGCTCCCTATGTTTATACTTACACTAATTTGACATTTCTGAGTGTCTTCTTAGTCCAGTGCAGTGTGTGTCAGTGGTTTGGCTGAAAGCGTGCGAGCCTGTTTTGGTTGAGATGCGTGTCAGTTGACATTTGACTAGACCAACCCTCATCTCAGTTCCTCTGCTATGTCCTCTGCGGGTTCAACAGAGCATGACAAGTAGCCTACACATATGAGCCCAATCCTAAAACGGCTGTGTGCACACAGGCAACCCAATTCTGATCTTTTTTTCCACTAATTGGTCTTTTGACCAATCACATCAGATATTTTCACATCAGATATTTTTCAGCACTGATGTGATTGGTCAAAAGACCATTTTGGAAAAAAAAGATCAGAATTTGTCTGCCTGTCTAAATGCAGCCATGGTGACATACCAGGTGAGTGATATTTGCCGGTTGTAGGGGATCCCCCATCTCACACTGAATTTGGAGATTAACACTTTTTACAGATGTTCTCCCCTCACAAGACTGGATGTCTAACATCTTCTCTAATCCTCTTCTGTCCTTCATCTGCACTGATTTTAAAACACAAGACAAATGAAAGCAATATTGCGGAGGCCTCTCGGGAAATTTGATTTCATTAGTCCAGAAAGTTTAGATAAGAGCAAATGAAGGAAAGGAGATGAAGATACAAGGAGACAAGGGAATGAGAGGAGGCATCGTAAACTATTGAGATGCACCCTCAGTTTTCTGAGCTCTCAGGGAGGAAGTGTGAAGTATTTTTCAGGAAGTCACTATAACTGCCTGGTACAGCAGGTGGCTCTATGAGGAGAACACAGCCCTGGCACAGATCTATGGATCAGTTTACCCTGCATTACTATACCATTACCATTATACCATGTTACACAGTGGTGTGCAAAGACTGTATCACTCATTTCTCAGATGCAGAATATAACTGTGTTGTAAACTTAACATGTCCTCAACATCCGTCTGCTTTGGGCAAGAAACCCATTGTGTGGTACAGTATAGATCAATAGACACACAGTGATTGACAGGGAAACATTTATCAACAAATCAAAAGAGAACCATCGTGCTCTTCCAGAAGCGTGGCTGGAGCGTAAAACCCGCTAATTCAGATAAACAAAGGGGTGTAATGGGTTCGCACTCATTTATCAACAGAAATACTCTTTATAGTGAACAATAATCTGTATATAGCAGCGAGCAGAAATTTTTATAAATCCACAGTTACAGTATATCATGTAATTGAGGTATGTGTCCTTTCAGTCCGTTCATCATTCTGAAACAATGGTATGGCTGTAAACTTTGCTAGAATTGTATTAAAGTCCATTCATTGGAACTGTTGTTCAGATGGGCAGAAAAATGCCTTTCCTCTCATCACTAAAGGATGGAGAATATAATGCTTTAAAGATGTCTCTGTCAGTGGTTGTAGGTAGTGGTGTTGAGGTCAGCAGCCTGGGGGAAGTAACCAGTGGTCAGTGTCTTAGCCAGACAGCTGACTGGGTCCTCCAGAGCCACATTCTGTCCTTGTGCTGAGTCCAGAGAGCCAAGGCCCACCTCCACCTCCAACCCCTTTTCTTCCAGCCACGTGTCCCCAGAAAAGAGGCTTGTTATCTTGGGAGGGCTTGGGGAGGTGTGCCGCCCCATTGAGATCAGATCCAGTCCTGGAGAAATGCCAGAGAAATCTACTGTTACATTACACAGCCAGCCTCCTAGCAGTCCTCCGGACTCCTCAGGGCATCTGTCTGTTCTCTTACAGCTGGGAATGTGTCCCCTGTATTCCTCCTTCTCCTTCTTGTCTCGTGGAGCTGTGGTTGTAATCTGAGGTTTGTATCCGATATTCCCCAGAGGTGCTGCTGTGCATTCGGTCTGTGTCGTCCCTTCTCCTGTCCCCTCTCCTCCCCCGGCCCTGGCTCCAGCCTGGAGACGCTTGATGTGGATGATGGGGTACAGTTTCTCCCTCTCCCCAGGAGGGATCTCCTCAATGGGGGACAGCGGTGGGTCACTGAGGGTGAACAGCCAGGACGAAGCTGGGTCCACTGGCTCTTCATTCTGTAGGAGGACAATACAAACACAGAGGTTATAATGAAAGCTAGTAGGCCTGGTTTAGATGACAGGGGTCTAATTGTTTATTTGGATCCACAAGAAACACAAAACATGACAAGTAACAAAACACTGATACACTGACAGACAAGAACAGTCACAAAGGGTGGCTATTTGAAGAATCTCAAATATAAAATATATTTTGATTTGTTTAACACTTTTTGGTTACTACATGATTCCATATGTGTTATTTCATAGTTTTGATGTCTTCACTATTATTCTACAATGTAAAAAATAGTAAAAATAAAGAAAAACCCTTGAATGAGTAGGTGTGTCCAAACCTTTGACTGGTAGTATAAGTATTCACACGCCTTTACTATGCCACTCGAAATTGAGCTCAGGTGCATCCAATTTCCTTTGATCATCCTTGAGATGTCACTACAATTTGATTGGAGTCCACCTGTGCCCAGTTTGGACATGATTTAGAAAGAAACACACCTCGGAGAGTATTCAGACCCCTTGACCTTTTCCATATTTTGTTACGTTACAGCCTTATTCTAAAATGGATTTTTTTTTTTATAATCCTGAGCAATCTACATACAATACCCCATAATGACGAAGGGAAAACAGGTTTTTAGACATTTTTGCAAATGTATAATTTAAAAAAGAATAATACCTTATTTGTATAAGTATTCAGACTCAACATGTATCTCAGGTGCATCCTGTTTCCATTGATTATCCTTGAGATGTTCCTACAACTTGATTGGAGTCCACCTGTGGTAAATTCAATTGATTGGACATGATTTGGAAAGGCACACAACTGTCTATATAAAGTCCCACAGTTGACAGTGCATGTCAGGGCAAAAACCAAGCAATGATGTCGAAGGAATTGTCCGTAGAGCTCCGAGACAGGATTGTGTCGAGGCACAGATCTGGGGAATGGTACCAAAAAATGTCTGCAGCATTGAAGATTCCCAAGAACACAATGGCCTCCATCATTCTTAAATGGAAGAAGTTTGGAACCACCAAGACTCTTCCTAGAGCTGGCCGCCCGGCCAAACTGAGCAATTGGGGGAGAAGGGCCTTGGTCAGGGAGGTGACCAAGAACCCGATGGTCACTCTGACAGAGCTCTAGAGTTCCTCTATGGAGATGGGAGAACCTTGATGAAAACCTGCTCCAGAGCGCTCAGGACCTCCGACTGGGGCAAAGGTTCACCTTCCAAGCACACAACCAAGAAAGGCTTCGGGACAAGTCTCTGAATGTCCTTGAGTGGCCCAGCCAGAGCCCGGACTTGAACCCGATCAAACATCTCTGGAGAGACCTGAAAATAGCTGTGCAGCAACGCACCCCATCCAACCTGACAGAGCTTGAGAGGATCTGCAGAGAAGAATGGGAGAAACTCCCCAAATACAAGTGTGCCAAGCTTGTAGCGTCATACCCAAGAAGACTCAATGCTGTAATCGCTGCTAAAGGTGCTTCAACAAAGTACTGAGTAAAGGGTCAGAATATTTATTTAAATGTGATTTTCCGTTTTTTATTTTATAAATTATAAATTAGCAAGAAATTCAAAAAACCTGTTTTTGCTTTGTCATTATGGGATATTGTTTGTAGATTGATGAGGGGGAAAACTATTTAATCAATTTTAGAATTAGGCTGTAACATAACAAAATGTGGAAAAAGTCAAGGGGTCTAAATACTTTCCGAAGGCACTGTAAGGTCCCACAGTTGACAGTGCTGGTCAGAGCAGAAACTATACCATGAGGTTGAAAGAACTGTCCATAGATCTTCGAGATATATCTGGGAAAGGAGGTATAAAACAATTTCTAAAGTGTTGAACGTTTCCAAGAGCACAGTGGTCTCCATCATTGGGAAATGGAAAGAATATCGAACTACCCAGACTCTGCCTAGAGCTGGCCGTCTGACCAAACTGAGCAACCGGGCAAGAAGGACTTTGGTCAGGTAAGTGACCAAGAACCCAATGACCACTCTGACAGAACTACAGAGTTCCTTGGCTGAGATGGGATAACCTGCCAGAAGGACAACAGTCTCTACAGCATTTCACCAATCTAGGCTTTATGGGAGAGTGGCCAGTCGGAAGCCACTCCTGAGAAAAGGCACATGACAGCACGTCTGGAGTTTGCAAAAAGTTACGTGAAAGACTCTGAGAGCATAAAGCAAAAGATTCTGTGGTCTGATGAGACGTAAATGTAACTCTTTGGCCTGAATGCAAATTGCTATGTCTAGAGAAAACCAGGCACAGCTCATCACCCGTCTAACACCATCCCTACCATGAATCATGGTGGTGGCAGCATCATGCTATGGGGATACTTTTCAGCAGCAGAGACTGGGAGACTGGTAAGGATAGAGGGAACAATGAATGGAGCCAAATACAGGTAAATCCTTGATGAGAACCTGCTTCAGAGTGCAAACGACCTTAGACTGGGGCAAAGATTTATGTTTCAACAAGACAATGACCCCAAGCATACATCCAAAGCAATGCTGAAATGGCTTCAGAACAAGAATATGAAAGTCCTTGAGTGGCCCAACCAAAGCCCAGACTTGAATCCCATTGAAAATCTGTGGAAAGACTTGAAGGTTGCTGTTCACCGCCACTCCATCTAACTTAACACAGCTTGAGAAAATCTGCAAGGAAGAATGGGTGAAAATCCCCAAATCCAGATGTGCAAAGCTGATACAGACATACCCAAGACGACTCAAAGCTGTAATCGCCGCCAAAGGTGCTTCTACAAAGTATTGACTCGGGTGTGTGAATACTTATGTAAATGAGATATACAGTCCCAGTCAAAAGTTTGGACACACCTACTCATTAAATTCTTCTTTATTTTTACTATGTTCTACATTGTAAAATAATAGTGAAGACATCAAAACTATGAAATAACACATATGGAATCATGTAGTAAACAAAAAAGTGTTAAACAAATATATATATTTCCTTCAAATAACCACCCTTTGCCTTGATGACAGCTTTGCACACTCTTGGCATTCTCTCAACCAGCTTCACCTGGAATGCTTTTCCAACAGTCTTGAAGGAGTTCCCACATATGCTGAGCACTTGTTGGCTGCTTTTCCTTCACTCTGCGGTCCGACTCATCCCAAACCATCTCAATTGGGTTGAGGTCGGGGGATTGTGGAGGATAGGTCATCTGATGCAGCACTCCATCACTCTCCTTCTTGGTAAAATAGCCCTTACACAGCCTGGTGGTGTGTTGGGTCATTGTCCTGTTGAAAAACAAATGATAGTCCCACTAAGCCCAAACCAGATGGGATGGCGTATCGCTGCAGAATGCTGTGGTAGCCATGCTGGTTAAGTGTGCCTTGAATTCTAAATAAATCACAGATAGTGTCACCAGCAAAGCACCCCCACATCATAACACCTCCTCCTCCATGCTTTACGTTGGGAACTACACATGTGGAGATCATCCATTCACCCACACTGCGTCTCACAAAGACACGGCGGTTGGATCCAAAAATCTCAAATTTGGACTCCAGACCAAAATACAAATTTCCACCGGTCTAATGTCCATTGCTCTTGTTTCTTGGCTCAAGCAGGTCTCTTCTTATTATTGGTGTCCTTTAGTAATGGTTCCTTTGCAGTAATTCGACCACATCTGGGTGGAGGCGACGGAATGTTGTTATCAGCCCTGGGTCCAGAATGTCCCTCCTGGGCACCCAGGACCGCTCCTCCGGCCCATAACCCTCCCAATCCACCAGAAATTGGAGACCCCTCTCCAACCGCCGGCAGTCCAGGATCCGGTCCACAGTAAAAGCCGGCTGCCCTCCGATGAGGTGCAGAGGGGGAACAGGACGAGGAGGGGGAGCCAGGGGACAGGTGGCAAAGGGCTTGAGGAGAAACACATGGAATGTGGAATGCACATGCATGGAGGGGGGAAGTTGCAGGCGGTAGGCCACTGGGTTGACTCGCTGGACCACTCTAAATGGCCCCACGAACCGGGGGGACAGCTTCCTGGACTCCACGCGGAGGGGAAGATCCTGCGTGGAGAGCCACACCCTCTGTCCCGGGCGAAAAACCGGGGCCGGCCGACGCCTGAGGTTGGCCTGATGTTGATACCTGACCGAGGCCCGCTCAAGCGGCGCCCGTACCTGCCTCCAGGTACGGCGACAGTGACTGATGTGGGCCTGGACCGACGGAACCACCACCTCCTCCTCTTGCTCGGGGAATAGGGGTGGGGGGGGGTTGGTACCCATATTGGCACTGGAAGGGGGACAGGCCAGTGGATGAGCAGAGAAGGGTGTTGTGGGCGTACTCAGTCGCTGACTCCACATAGCTGGGTTGCTGGAGGCGTAGCACCTCAGCACCACCTCCAGATCCTGGTTGATGTGCTCCGTCTGCCCGTTTGACTGGGGATGGAAGCCATAAGACAAGCTGACTGAGGCGCCGAGGCAGGTGGCGAACGCCTTCCAGAACCTGGAGGCGAACTGAGGGCCCCGATCCGACACCACATCTTGGGGAAGGCCGTGAACCCGGAAAACGTGCTGCACCACCAACTTAGCCATCTCCCGGGCCGATGGGAGTTTGAGAAGGGGAATGAAGTGGGCAGCCTTCGAAAACCGGTCCACAACGACCAGGATGACTGTGTATCCATCAGAGGGGGGTATAGCGGGAAAAAAGAAATCCAGCGAGATGTGGGACCAGGGGCGCTTGAGGATAGGCATGGGTCGGACCAGCCCTGCCGCGGGCTGACGTGAGCTCTTCGTGTGCGCGCACACAGGGCAAGCAGCCACAAAGGCGCGCGTATCCCCCTCAGCTGAACGCCACCAGAACCTCCTATGCAGGAACTCCAATGTCCAGGCGCCCCCCGGATTGCTGGTGAGGTTGGACGCGTGTGCCCACTGAAGCAGTCGCGAGCACACTGCCTTGGGTACGTACATCCTCCCCGATGGACCTCCGCCCGGATCGAGCTCCCGCCGTAGCGCTGCTCTGACCAGCCTATCGATTCCCCACGAAACTGGGACAGCAATCAGGGCATTGGGGACAATGGGGTTGTCCCTCTCCACCAGGTCCACGGGGTCGAACTGCCGGGAGAGCACGTCAAGCTTGGTGTCCTTCAACCCCAGACGGTATGAGATCGTGAACCGGAACCTGGTGAAGAACAACGCCCACCTGGCCTGGCGCGAGTTGAGCCTCTTGGCCCACTGAATGTAGGCCCCCTGAATGTAAGCTAAGTTCTTATGGTCAGTCCATATGACGAATGGATGGGTGGCCCCCTCTAGCCAATGCATCCACTCCCCCAGAGCGAGCTTGACCGCTAGCAGCTCAGGGTTCACCACGTCGTAATTCTGCTCCGCCAGGGACAGCTGACGGGAGAAATATGCGCAGGGGTGAGTCTTACCGTCCGTGAGGAACCACTGGGACAGGATTGCTCCCACTGCAACGTCTGAAGCATCCACTTCCACAATGAACGGTAGGGACGGATCAGGATGCCCTAGGACCGGGGCCGATGTAAAGCGCCACTTAAGCGCATCGAATGCGTTCCCAGCTTCCGGGGTCCAGGCGAAGGAGCGCACGCTCGTCTGGGTGAGAGCTGTCAGGGGAGCGGCTAGGGAGCTAAAATTGTGATTAAATCGCCTATAAAAATGTGTGAACCCTAAAAACTGTTGTAGTTGCTTGAGGTAGGAGGGCTGGGGCCAATCCAGTACCGCGCAGACCTTGGCTGGGTCCATCCGTAGGTCCCACTTGGTGACGATGAACCCCAGGAAGGAGACTGTCTCCGTGTGGAACACGCACTTCTGCGCCTTGATGTAGAGCTGGTGACGGAGAAGGCATTGGAGGACCTGTCGAACGTGCTGCTAGTGTTCACTCATGTCCTTTGAAAATATTAGGATATCATCCAAATACACGAACACCGCAGGCACGTTGGCTAGACCGAACGGCATGACTTGGTACTCGTAATGCCCACTGGGTGTGTTAAAAGCCGTCTTCCTCTCGTCCCCCTCCCAAATCCTCACCAGGTTGTAGGCATTTCGTAAGTCCAGCTTGGTGAAGATCCGGGCTCCCTGCAACGACTCAAATGCCGTCGTCATCAGGGGGAGTGGGTAGCGGTTCATAACTGTGATGTCGTTGAGCGCCCGGTAATCAATGCACGGCCGTTGAGTAGACCCTTGGCACGCCTTTTACTAAACACCTCCCCCAGATCCCAATACTCCCGGGGAACGCCTTCCAGGTCTTGGTCGGTGACGGAGTCTGTAGCCACCATCCTCCCTCGTGCTCCGACACCATCCGAGAGGTGTCGAACACCTTGCGTAGCTCCCGGGTGAATTGGTAGGAGTCGGAGCATGCCATAGTTTGGCTCTCCCACTCCGCAGTAGCCCAAGAAAGGGTGCGACACGTCAACAGAGTGATGATGTAGGCCACCCGGCCCTGCTCCGTCAGGAAGGAGGAGGGTTGTAGGCTGAATACCAGGGAACACTGGGTGAGAAATTCCCTGCAGCCCTCTGGACGTCCATCATACCTCTCCGGAGGTGGTAGGCGGGGTTCCCGCGATGTCGCAGGCGATACTAGAGACACCGCCGCCGCGGCTTCCGTCCGCCGGCTGCCGGGGCTGGTCGGGTGTCCACCCGGCTCTGCATGGCGATCGTCAGCTGGTGGAGATTCTCGGTGATCTGCAGCAGGCTGCGATCGTGTTGGTTCAGCATAGCTCCCTGCGTTGCCAATGCGCTCCGATACTGTGCTGCCTCCGCTGGGTCCATATTGGCTCAGTTTTCTGTAAGGGTTGGTGTGAGGTGTGACCCAGGTGCGGTGCAGGATAGACAGTAGGCAGTAGGTAGAGATGGTGAAACAAAGATCTTTACTGGTGGTCTCGAAGCCAGGATACAAAACAACAGACTTAACACGATAAAAGAAAGGTGGAGCAAATAAATCTTGAAAAACAGGCTGACAGGCAAAATACAAAATAGTAACTATGACTGAAATAATAAAAAAACAGGGAGAACACTTCTCGAGTACCTGTACATACTTCTCCGATCAGACACTGATTAGTACTGCTGAGCATAGAGAAGCTAGCAGAGAAAACTGAGCAAGGGAACACAGGGAAATGAGGGCATAAATACACAGGTGAACAGGTAGACACAGGTGACACCAATAGGAACTGCGAACCCCTCCTGTAACAGATCCTTGAATGAGTAGGTGTGTCCAAACTTTTGACTGGTACTGTATATATTTTTTGTACATGTTTTCACTTTGTCATTATGGGGTAATGTGTGTAGACGGGTGAGAATTTGTATTTATTTAATCTATTTTGAATTCAGGCTGTAACACAACAAAATGTGGAATAAGTAAATGGGTTTGAATACTTTCTGAAGGCACTGTACCTCCATACCTCCATACTTCCATTCAATACCATTGTGTTCGTGAGAGTCTCATCTTTCCATAGAGTGGCCAAACCGTTTGAATGCTACAGACGTTTTCGTGAGGATACCGATTTTCGGGATGTCTCCTGGTCTGACGAACAGCGCTGTAGCTCTGCCACTTTCCACCGCAAATGCAGAAGGCCGACATAGGCAGATGCGGTGGATTGAGACGCAGCCCATGCAAAAGACAGATATATCTAACTTAAACTGACAGATTTTGATGGGGAATTTTTAATCATGTTAATTAGATTGACGCACAGGTGCAGCTTCACCAGATACAGCTTTGCTAGGTATTGCTTTGCTGCACTTGACCATATTACCAGACAGCAATAAAGATGGGACAAGACCAGAGCCTGAACAACTACTACAGTTGATGTGTCAAAAACGCAGAACATATATTTTTTAACAGACATACCCCTCCACATCTTCACAACAACTTTGTCAATATGACTTGATCATGATAATTAACTATCCAATGTTATACCTAGGAGTTTAGCTTCCTCAACTTGCTCAATGGTTACACCCTTTATGTACAACTCCAGTTGAGGTTTAGGTCTTAGAGAATGTTTTGAACCAAATACAATGCTTTTAGTTTTAGATGTATTTAAGACCAGTTTATTATTAATCACCCATTCTGATACTGACTGTAACTCCTGCAAACTCACTAGCTTTGGGTGCTGGCATGGAGTGTGGAATCCTCAGCATACATATTTATTCTAGCTTCGTGTAAGACCAGTGACAAATCATTTGTAAAAATAGAGAAGAGTAACGGCCCAAGGCCCTGAGGGACACCGCACTGTACATACAGTGAGGGGGAAAAGTATTTGATCCCCTGCTGATTTTGTACGTTTGCCCACTGACAAAGACATGATCAGTCTATAATTTTAATGGTAGGTTTATTTGAACAGTGAGAGACAGAATAACAACAACAAAATCCAGAAAAACGCATGTCAAAAATGTTATAAATTGATTTGCATTTTAATTAGTACTTAGTGGCAAAACCCTTGTTGGAAATCACAGAGGTCAGACGTTTCTTGTAGTTGGCCACCAGGTTTGCTCACATCTCAGGAGGGATTTTGTCCCACTCCTCTTTGCAGATCTTCTCCAAGTCATTAAGGTTTCGAGGCTGACGTTTGGCAACTCAAACCTTCAGCTCCCTCCACAGATTTTCTATGGGATTAAGGTCTGGAGACTGGCTAGGCCATTCCAGGACCTTAATATGCTTCTTCTTGAGCCACTCCTTTGTTGCCTTGGCCGTGTGTTTTGGGTCATTGTCATGCTGGAATACCCATCCACGACCCATTTTCAATGCCCTGGCTGAGGGAAGGAGGTTCTCACCCAAGATTTGACGGTACATGGCCCCGTCCATCGTCCCTTTGATGCGGTGAAGTTGTCCTGTCCCCTTGGCAGAAAAACACCCCCAAAGCATAACGTTTCCACCTCCATGTTTGACGGTGGGGATGGTGTTCTTGGGGTCATAGGCAGCATTCCTCCTCCTCCAAACACGGCGAGTTGAGTTGATGCCAAAGAGCTCAATTTTGGTCTCATCTGACCACAACACTTTCACCCAGTTCTCCTCTGAATCATTCAGATGTTAATTGGTAAACTTCAGACGGGCATGTATATGTGCTTTCTTGAGCAGGGGGACCTTGCGGGCGCTGCAGGATTTCAGTCCTTCACGGCGTAGTGTGTTACAAATTGTTTTCTTGGTGACTATGGTCCCAGCTGCCTTGAGATCATTGACAAGATCCTCCCGTGTAGTTCTGGGCTGATTCCTCACCGTTCTCATGATCATTGCAACTCCACAAGGTGAGATCTTGCATGGAGCCCCAGGTCGAGGGAGATTGACAGTTCTTTTGTGTTTCTTCCATTTGCGAATAATCACACCAACTGTTGTCACCTTCTCACCAAGCTGCTTGGCGATGGTCTTGTAGCCCATTCCAGCCTTGTGTAGGTCTACAATCTTGTCCCTGACATCCTTGGAGAGCTCTTTGGTATTGGCCATGGTGGAGAGTTTGGAATCTGATTGATTGATCGCTTCTGTGGACAGGTGTCTTTTATACAGGTAACAAACTGAGATTAGGAGCACTCCCTTTAAGAGTGTGCTCCTAATCTCAGCTCGTTACCTGTATAAAAGACACCTGGGAGCCAGAAATCTTTCTGATTGAGAGGGGGTCAAATACTTATTTCCCTCAATAAAATGCAAATCAATTTATAACATTTTCGACATGCATTTTTCTGGATTTTTTTGTTGTTATTCTGTCTCTCACTGATCAAATAAATCTACCATTACAATTATAGACTGATCATTTCTTTGTCAGTGGGCAAATGTGCAAAATCAGCAGGGGATCAAATAATTTTTCCCCTCACTGTATCTGATGTTAGAGAAGCTTCCATTGAAGAACACTATCTGGGTTCTGTTGGATAAATAACTCTCCAACCATGTGATGTCAGGTGATGTGAAGCCATAGCAAGTGCATTTTTTCAATAAAAATGTATGATCAATAACATCAAAGGCTGCACTGAAATCTAACAATACAGCTCCAACTATCATCTTATTATTCATTTATTTTAACCAATCATCAGTCACCATTTATTTTAACCAATCATCAGTCATCTGAGTCAGTGCAGTACAACTTGAGTGCCCTTCTCTATATGCATGATGAAAGTCAGTAGTTAACTTATTCTCTGAAAAATAGCATTGTATTTGGTCAAACACAATCCTCTCCATCAGTTTACTAAGGCAGCAAACTGATTGGGCGACTGCTAGAGCAGGCAAAGGGTGCTAGGCTCATGTCTTGGCTCATGTCTTGGCTCATGTCTTGGGTTTTTACAGAAAGGCTTTAGGCCAGGGGTAGTTGGGTCGGTAGTCATTTAGGCAGGTTATCTTAGTGTTCTTGGGCACAGGGACTATGGTGGTCTGCTTGAAACATGTTGGTATTACAGACTCAGTCAGGGACATGTTGAAAATGTCAGCGAAGACACTTGCCAGTTGGTCAGCGCATGCTCGGAGTACACGTCCTGGTAATCAGTCTGAATGTTGACCTGCTGAAAAGTCTTACTCACATCGGCTACGGAGAGCGTGATCACATAGTCATCCGGAACAGCTGATGCTCTCATGCATGCTTGTTGCTTGCTTTGAAGTGAGCATAGAAGTGTTTTAGCTCGTCTGGTAGGCTTGGGTCACTGGGCAGCTGGCGGTTGTGCTTGCCTTTGTAGTCTGTAATAGTTTTCAAGCCCTGCCACATCCGACGAGTGTCAGAGCCGGTGTAGTACGATTCAATCTTAGTCCTGTATTGACTCTTTGCCTGTTTGATGGTTCGTTGGAGGGCATAGCGGGAGTTCTTATAAGCGTCCGGGTTAGAGTCCCGCTCCTTGAAAGCGGCAGCTCTACTCTTTAGCTCAGTGCGGATGTTGCCTTTAATCCATGGCTTCTGGTTGGGGTATGTACGTAAGGTCACTGTGGGGACGACGTCATCAATGCACTTATTTATGAAGCCTGATGTGGTGTACTCCTCAATGCTATCAGAAGAATCCCGGAACATATTCCAGTCTGTGCTAGCAAAACAGTCCTGTAGCTTACCATCTGCGTCATCTGACCACTTCCTTATTAACCGAGTCACTAGTGCTTCCTGCTTTAGTTTTTGCTTATAAGCAGGAATCAGGAGGATAGAGTTATGGTCAGATTTGCCAAATGGAGGGCGAGGGAAGCTTTGTACACGTCTCTGTGTGTGGAGTAAAGGTGATCTAGAGTTTTTTTTCCCTCTGGTTGCACATTTAACATGCTGGTAGAAATTAGGTAGAACGGATGTAAGTTTCCCTGCATTAAAGTCCCCAGCCACTAGGAGTGCTGCCTCTGGATGAGCGTTTTCCTGTTTACTTATGGCCTTTTACAGCTCATTGAGTGTAATCTTAGTGCAAGCATCGGTTTGTGGTGGTAAAATAGACAGCTACAAAAAATATAGATGAAAACTCTCTTGGTAAATAGAGTGGTCTACAGCTTATCACGAGATACTCTACCTCAGGCGAGCAAAACCTTGAGACTTTCATAGTATTAACACCTCCCCCATATTGTGAAACGTTAATATTGCGTTCTGAAAGAGGTGGATGTGTTTATATTGCGTTCTGATAGAGGTATCCGTGTTTATATTGGATTCTGAAAGTGGTGGAAGTATTTCTATTGCATTCTGAAAGATGTAGACGTGTATATTTTGCATTCTGAAAGATGTAGAAGTATTTATATTGCATTCTGAAAGATGTAGATGCGTTTATATTGCGTTCTGAAAGAGGTAGACAGGGAGGTGAAGACACTATTTTTCTGTTAGTAGATTACCTTCAGTAGTCTGATAGCATTGCTGTTTCCAGGCTTGGGGAGGTTCTCAGAAAGCCAGACAGGGCCCAGGGATAGACATGTCTGTTTGATCCTGCAGGGGATGGAAGTCTCATAATGAGCTGGGTTGTTTACTGCTTGTTTGCTGTTGATCACTTTATCTCATATTGGGGATGCGTTATTATGAGGTTGTGTGGTTGTGACCAGTTTTGCTCAGCTCTTTAGGCAATACAGTGCATTACAGTGCATGCAGTAAATATTGCATACAAACAGATGTGTTAACCACAATGCTCACCACAGTCAAAAATAAAATAGTCAACCTCACGAGCACAGTAAACTCAAAAACAGAAAGAGTACAGTACATCTTTGGAGAGTAAGTACCAGAAAGTATACACTGTCTGTTACCACGTCAACTAAATAATAAAAAGCTGTAACAGGATTGTAAACGTAAGCGTCATCAGGCCAACATCTCTGTCAGCTTGGTACCTTTTCCTCACACAGCTCCAACACATCAGGTTCGCCATTATCACCATGACGATGGTTGCCACGAGCGACACGCCAGCCACCAACCCAACTAGAGAAGAACTTGGTACATGTTAGCAAACGACAGCACACTGTAAGAACAGGCTAAGACATCCGAGAGGCAATCATAGTGTGTTTGGAACAGAGTGAAGTGAAGGATTGATTGGTTTGGAACGTGGCCAAGGTGGTGAATTAGCCTCTACGACAATCCTGATCTCACGAGCTTACATTCTAGCAAAACAGAATGCAAGCTCGCAAGATCAGGATGTTCATACAAGGCTAGTTGTGAATGTGACTGACCTGCAGAGCTTAGGGAGGGAGGGAGTGAGTTGTTGTGAGTAAGTTTGGAACATGGCCATGGTAGTGAATGTGAGTGACCTGCCGGGCTAAGGGAAGGAGGGAGGGAGGGAGTTTGGAACGTGGCCATGGTTGTGAATTTGGCTGACCTGCAGGGCTGAGGGAGGGAGGGAGGGAGTTAGTTTGGAATGTGGCCATGGTTGTGAATGTGACTGACCTGCAGTGACTGGAGACTGCGAGAATAGCCACTCCCCCTGTGGTCCTTCCCCTGCAGCCGTGGAGGCAGACACTCTGAGGGCCACGGCCCCCTCAGGACAGTCCAGCCACCTCTGACTGGGCTCTGACCCTGATACAGTCACTGGAGAGAGGACAGCGGACCAGAGATATATAGCATTTGACCATGTACACAATCAATGAATCAATCAACAACTCAAACAATCAATCAATCAACCAATCAATTAAAAGGGCAATCAGCAGATGCTTTATCCATTATTGTACCCATTGATTCTTGAAGAATATAACTTATAAATGCCAAACAAAGAAAAATATATTATATATTTTAGATTCTTGTAGTAACCAAAAAAGTGTTAAACAAATCAAAATATATTTTATATTTGAGATTCTTCAAAGTACCCACCCTTTGCCTTGATGACAGCTTTGCACACTCTTGGCATTCTCTCAACCAGCTTCACCTGGAATGCTTTTCCAACAGTCTTGAGGGAGTTTCCACATGTGCTGAGGACTTGTTGGCTGCTTTTCCTTTACTCTGCGGTCCAACTCATCCCAAACCATCTCAATTGGGTTGAGGTCAGGTGATTGTGGAGGCCAGGTCATCTGATGCAGCACTCCATCACTCACCTCCTTGGTCAAATAGCCCTTACACAGCCTTGAGGTGTGTTGGGTCATTGTCCTGTTGAAAAACAAATGATAGTCCCACTAAGCGCAAACCAGATGGGATGGCGTATCGCTGCAGAATGCTGTGGTAGCCATGCTGGTTAAGTGTGCCTCATCAGACCAAAAAACAGATTTCCACTGGTCTATTGTCCATAGCTCGTGTTTCTTGGCCCAAGCAAGTCTCTTCTTCTTATTGGTGTCCTTTAGTAGTGGTTTCTTTGCAGCAATTCGACCATGAAGGCCTGATTCACGCAGTCTCCTTTGAACAGTTGATGTTGAGATGTGTCTGTTACTTGAACTCTGTGAAGCATTTATTTGGGCTGCAATTTCTGAGGCTGGTAACTCTAATGAACTTATTCTCTGCAGCAGAGATAACTCATGGTCTTCCTTTCCTGTGGGAGAGCCAGTTTCATCATAGCGCTTGATGGTTTTTGCGACCGCACTTGAAGAAACTTTCAAAGTTCTTGAGATGTTCCGTATTGACTGTAATGATGGACTGTCGTTTCTCTTTGCTTATTTGAGCTGTTCTTGCCATAATATGGACTTGGTCTTTGACCAAATAGGGCTATCTTCTGTATACCAATCCTACCTTGCCACAACACAACTGATTGGCTCAAACGCATTAAGAAGGAAATAAATTCCACAAATTAACTTTTAACAAGGCACACCTGTTAATTGAAATGCATTCCAGGTGACTACCTCATGAAGCTGGTTGAGAGAATGCCAAGAGTGTGGAAAGCTGTCACCAAGGCAAAGGGTGGCTACGTTGAAGAATCTCAAATATAAAATATATTTTCATTTTTGTAACACTTTTTTGGTTACTACATGATTCCATCTGTGTTATTTCATAGTTTTGATGTCTTCACTATTATTCTACAATGTAGAAAATAGTATAAATAAAGAAAAACCCTTGAATGTGTAGGTGTGTCCAAACCTTTGACTGGTACTGTAGATTCCCTACAACATGTTGTTACAGCCAGGACAACAACAGTTAAACTACAGTATTGCACCCAGCTTTCATCACACCAAGTCATTACTCTACAGGGACTGGGTGAAAATGCAGCTGTTCTAGTTGCGTTCCGCACCAGTACAGGGGTCCACAATGGGGAGTGGTTTATGATGGGTAACAACTCAGCTCTGACTTTAGCTTCAGATATGCATGTGCACACAACCACATCCTGCTGTGGTGTTTAAGAATAGCTTCTGATTCTCTGAAGTTCCAAGCACTGAAACTGCACACTGTAGCTAACTGAGACTAACTAATACAAACACACAAGACATCCATTCACTTCTATTGACTGAGAGGAGTTCCATTTGGCTCCCAGAGTATACTTCCTGAAGATTCTTGAGATGTACTGTATAATATCACAGTGTAATCCCTCTACATCTAATGTACAGTAATTCAGTATGATTCAGAGAGACAGGTTACTGGAACTAGGAGAGTAGTCTTGTCTTTCTCTGAGTGGTGGAAGGGTGGAAAGCCCATTCTCAGCCGTGTCTCAGCTCTGTGTCAGCTCTGTGTCAGCTCTATCTTAGCTCTGTGTCAGATCTCTCAGCTGTGGGTTTGTAAGGCGTGAGAATAAAAGAAATGACACTAGGTTGATTTCTAGGTAACCTTGTCCCCAGGCTCGAATTGCTGGCGATAGAGAGAAAGCCCGCTGGTGGGCGAGATTCATTTTTAGGTTACATGTTTTTTCCATTGTAATACTGGAGTATACACAGAACACCTTAGACACACCTAAAATGCGCACACATGCATATTGATAATGCATACACTACAGCACACACACACACACACACACACACACACACACACACACACACACACACACACACACACACACACACACACACACACACACACACACACACACACACACACACACACACACTCCTCTATCCTCTCACCCCTCTGGTTCTGGTCCATGACAGAGTCCAGTCTCCTGAGGTAGATGTTGTAGTGTGTTAGGAAGCCTCTCTGTTGGTCCACAGGTAGCTCCTCCCATTGGATCAGAACCCGTCTGGTTTCATGGGCCAACACTGACACCTTCGGTACCGACACAGGTTCTTAAATACAGACAGGGAGTCAGGGGACACTGTCACTGGAGAATATGTTTACTTCATTTGATGGGATAGCAAGGAAGCAGCAGTGCAAAGTGATACCATAAAGTAGCAAACAAAAACACAATGTGTTATTTTACATGAGGGATAATTTCACAAATTCCTAATCATGTGAACCTACTCTCTTCTCTGGAATAGACCAGGCCAGATGAGGGGTTGAACACACCCCATGTAGTGTCAGCATACAGAGACACATTATACCTCACTCCTGGCGTAAGACCTGAAACAACACACACCATATAATACATGAGTCTATCTCAGTAGTCCAAAGTAGTCAATTCTCTCCAATAGCTACCTCTAGTGGTTGATGGTGAGCATTGCCCCATCACATGCATTGTCAGAATCAGCAACAGTTTGTAGACAAAGACACGGTCAGAAATGTGTCTGTGTTTCTGACTTGTGTCTTTACCTGTGATGAGAGTTGTGTTTCTCTCCCTGGCCACTCTCTGCCAGCCCAGTTCCAGATGTCCACTCTTCCACTCCACTAAAAAGCCCAACAGTACCTCTACTTCTGCCCCGCTAGATCCATCCCACGACCAGGACAGGGCAACTACATCCCCTCCTTTTACGTTTGCAGGACTGAGGCTTCTCAGAACAGGCCCAGACACACCTGTAATACAAAAAAAAATGGTTGGTGTTCATCATATCACAATTAATTAAGTGAAAAACAAGTCAACCTGTGTCTGTGAGGTGTGTGGTAGCAGGTGTATCTTCTCACCTGTGTCTGTGAGGTTTGTTGTGGCAGGTGTATCTTCTCACCTGTGTGTGTGAGGTGTATGGTAGCATGTGGAGATGTCCCGTAGGAGGTGACAGCCCTGACAGACAACTCCTGAACCCCAGGTGACACCTGGACAGAACACTGGGTGACATCAGCAGGATAGGTGACCTCCTGTCTTTGACCCTCATGCAGGTAGACCAGCTCATACCTCAACACATGACCACTATAGTCACCTGGAGACAGGGGCTGAGGAGAGAGAGGGCAGAGCAGATGGAGACAGGGAAAGAAAGAGGAAAGGACAAAGGAGGGAGACCGAGAGAGGTGAGACAGAGAGATAAATAGATAAAGATCTCCTTTCCATGTAGTATTATCCAAGTTTATCATCCAAACAAAAATTGAAGGATTAAAGCTCTACAGAACAACATTGAAAATGCACAACCTCAAACAATACAACTGCCACCAACAGTCCACCATATTACACTATTTGATCTTCTTTAAAGTTCTTGGGGTCACAGAACAGCTTTTAGATGCTAAGCGTGCTATGCGTGCTAACAGACCAATCAAATCCGATAGTGTTTCTGCAGATACCTTCCACAGTACTGTCACGTCCTGAACCCCATCCACCCCAGGGACACCCAACACCCTCCAGACATCCAGCTCTCTAGTGGGGGCTGAAAACATACAGGAGAACCCAGTTACTCTGATGACAACACTTTACAGGTTAGTAAAAATATCTACATTTAGATAGTTACTTTTTCTTTAGACAACTTCCACAACACTGTCAAAATAATCAACCCTCACTGCAATGTGTGAACAGGCTCTCTCTGAAACGTGCATTATTTAAAAACAATGCTGGGCTCTGGGCTTACCTATGCCTGGGCTTGTTTTACTAGCTGATGGGCTCCATCTACTGCAGAGGGGCCTTTGGGTGGAGGAGGGCCTGAGCGCAGGGGTGGGCCTCTGTGCGGAGGTTGGCCTCTCTATGGAGAAACAGACTCTGATCTGGAACTCGTACTGTGTCAGGGGCTTCAGGCCCTCCACCTTGACCAGGCCACTGCTAGGATCCAAGTGTAGCTCCACCTGCACAAAAACACCAGCAGACAATGGCATTCACTTATACTTATTTTAATTTTTTTTGTATTAGTCCAACTGTTAGAGTGCATGTACAGTATTGGTACATTTAGATGCTACCAAGGTGGGGAATGGGGATGTTGATGACGACAATATGATAGAACTCACCCAGGAGCCATTGCCTGTTCTGAGCCTGGCGTGGGGTCTTAAAGGTTCTGGGTATTCTGCGCAGTTCCAGTGCAATACAGCTACCCTGGAGCCACTCCAAAACTCCAGGTTCATGATCTGAGGGGTGTCTGGTATCACTGCAATACCAAGAGACACATCAGGTAAATTACAAACCTATATGGGCTTAATGGGATGTTCTCATCATTTAAATGTTATTATACCCCAATGTCCTGTTCATTTACGGTTTATTAACATTGTCAGTCCTGGTATTGATCAGCACACAGAGACACTACATGCAGAGAAGCCGTTCCTTTGAAAACAAGGTCAAATTACTCAAACCATATCTGAGGATTTCACAGAAAGATGTCCTTAAAAGGAACAAGTTACAGGATGAGTAATTACTTCACATTCAAAACCCATAAACTTTTTCAGATATGAGAGAACATTATGTATATATTTAGGAGAAGAATTATAACAAAGTATTAATTTTATTATTCCCAGCACCAGAGAGAGAGGCGATTTGGTCGTGGTGGCTTGTGCACATGGATGCATATCCTTTATTGTAACAAAATATATGAAGATATAAAAAAACTGGTATGTACAGTATGTATGCGTGTATTTGTCTTCAGAGACATGAACTTACCTACATCGTTGACAGAGAAGTTGAAGGGTTGGGACAGTGATGCTCCCAGGTGGTTGTGAGCTCTTATACTCAGCTGGTACTGTTCATTCTCATCCAACTCCAACCGTGGAATACTGAACACACCAGTACCCGGGATCCCACGGTGAAACACCTGGGCTCTGTTTACACTGTGGATAAGCA
Source organism: Coregonus clupeaformis (assembly GCF_020615455.1). Classification (NCBI taxonomy): domain Eukaryota; kingdom Metazoa; phylum Chordata; class Actinopteri; order Salmoniformes; family Salmonidae; genus Coregonus; species Coregonus clupeaformis. The sequence continues at coordinate 38,432,693 of NC_059211.1, read as the reverse complement.
AGTCACATTACTTTTCCAGAGAAGGACAAATTAGGAAAATCTTTCCCTGCCTTGAATCTGTTAATTATTCTGTTTAAGTGCTCAAACCACGTATATAAAAGGTTGATTGTGTGTGTGTGTGTGTGTGTGTGTGTGTGTATACTACACTGTTAGAAAAAAGGTGCTATCTAGAAACTAAAAAGGTTATTCAGCTGTCCCCATCAGATAATTATTTGAAGAACCTGTGTTGGTTCCAGGTAGAACCCTTTTGGTTCCAAGTAGAACTCTTTCCACAGAGGGTTCTACCTGGAACCAACAAGGTTTTTTACCTGGAACCAAAAAGGGTTATCCTATGGGGACAGCCGAAGAACACATCTATTTACAATTTATTTTTGATGTGGTAACCCTAGCCCAGGGTGGAGGAAAAGGCAGTGAGCAGACTTCACCACACGACACGACACATCACCCAGCTCACCTCCTGACTGAGACATTGTACGTTGTGACCAGGTGTGTTTCCCGTCCTCTGCTCCAGCTACAGCTGATCTCATCTGAGTCCCTGGGAGCCTGGCAGGCTATACCACTGGGCTCTTCAGGAGGGTCTGCAGGGAAGGAGAGCAACAGTATACAACACACCCTTACAGGGTCGAGCAGGGTCTGAACAGGGTCATTTTGAGTGCACAGAATAAGGCATTTAGAAAATAAGTGCTTTACAGTGAATTGCTCAGAATATTAGTTTTATTATTTCATAAGAGTCCAGAATTGGTCAAGTGAGAACTAATACTAATTTGCAGCAAAATCAACCAGCCAGAGAGGCAACAACACCGCAAAGATAACATCCAGAATCTAAAGGCAGTAGACATACATCCAGTGTGTAGGTCTAGTCCACAGACAGTCTGTATGCGTCCGTCTGTGTGAGTCCGCAGCCTACAGACCAGAATGGAGTTTGGTGTGCGGAGGTTAGTCAGTCTCAGCCGGACAGTGGAACAGTTCAACCTCTCTAGTGGCCTCTGGTCCTGCCCATTCAGTTCCACAGATAAACTGACAACACAAAGAGATTTCAATACTACAAAATGTCTCTCTGTGTTCCCTTCTCTTCATTATTCCACTCTCCTTCCTCTCTATATACAGACAGTCAGACAAACATACAGACAGGCAGGCAGGCAGACAAACACCGACCGACCGACAGACAGACAGCTATCTACCGACCGACAGACAGACCTGTAGTCACAGTGGGGCCTTGTGGTTGTGCAGTACACTGTAAGGTTGGAACCCATGGGGAAGAGTGGCCCAGGTTCTACAGTCACAGACCCCTGACAGATGATACCCATCCTCGGACCTGATGGGCTGGCTGGAACTTGTAGGGAACCTGTCCACAAACACAACATAACACAGTGTTACACACAGTGCATTCGGAAAGTATTCAGACACCTTTAATTTTTCCACATTTTGTTACGTCACAGCCTCATCAATCTACACACAATACCCCATAATGACAAAATGAAAACAGGTTTTTAGACATTTTTGCACATTTATAAAAAAAAATGAAAAAAGAAATACCTTATTTACATAAGTATTCAGACCCTTTGCTATGAGACTCAAAATTGAGCTCAGATGCATCCTGTTTCCATTGATCATCCTTGAGATGTTTCTACAACTTGACTGGAGTCCACCTGTGGTAAATTAAATTGATTGAACATGATTTGGAAAAGCACACACCGGTCTATATAAGGTCCCACAGTTCACAATGCATTTCAGAGCAAAAACCAAGCCATGAGGTCGAAGGAATTGGCCGTAGAGCTCCGAGACAGGATTGTGTCGAGGCACAAATCTGGAGAAGGGTACCAAAAAATGTCTGCAGCATTGAAGGTCCACAAGAACACAGTGGCCTCCATCATTCTTAAATGGAAGAAGTTTGGAACCACCAAGACTCTTCCTAGAGCTGGCCGCCCGGCCAAACTGTGCAATGGGGGGAGAAGGGCCTTGGTCCGGGAGGTGACCAAGAACCTGATGGTCTCTCTGACAGAGCACTAGAGTTCCTCTGTGGAGATGGGAGAACCTTCCAGAAGGACAACCATCTCTGCAGCACTCCACCAATCAGGCCTTTATGGTAGAGTGGCTAGACTGAAGCCACTCCTCAGTAAAAGGCACATGACAGCCCGCTTGGAGTTTGCCAAAAGGCACCTAAAGGACTCTCAGACCATGAGAAACAAGATTCTCTGATGAAACCAAGATTGAACTCTTTGGCCTGAATGCCAAGTGTCACGTCTGGAGGAAACCTGGTACCATCCCTACGGTGAAGCATGGTGGTGGCAGCATCATGCTGTGGGGATGTTTTTCAGCTGCAGGGACTGGGAGACTAGTCAGGATCGAGGGAAAGATGAACGGAGCAAAGTACAGAGAGATCCTTGATGAAAACCTGCTCCAGAGCGCTCAGGACCTCAGACCGGGGCGAAGGTTCACCTTCCAACAAGACAACGACCCTAAGGACACAGCCAAGACAACTCAGGAGTGGCTTCAGGACAAATCTCTGAATGTCCTTGAGTGGCCCAGACAGAGCCCGGACTTGAACCTGATCTAACATCTCTGGAGACACCTGAAAATAGCTGTGCAGCGACGCTCCCCATCCAACCTGACAGAGCTTGAGAGGATCTGCAGAGAAGAATGGGAGAAACTCCCCAAATACAGGTGTGCCAAGCTTGTAGCGTCATACCCAAGAAGACTTGAGGTTATAATGCTGCCATAAGTGCTTCAACAAAATACTGAGTAAAGGGTCTGAATACTTATGTAAATGTGATATTTAAGTGTTTTATTTTTTATAAATTAACAACAAAAATCTAAAAATGTTTTGTTATTATGGAGTATTGTGTGTAAATTGATGATTTCTTATTGATTTTTTATCCATTTTAGAATAAGGCTGTAACGTAACAAAATGTGGAAAAAGTCAAGGGGTCTGAATACTTTCCGAATGCACTGTATTGTGAAGTCATGGGCAGTTCGCTCTAGAGAGGAATGAACCAACTCTGGAATTTTAAACAATGCTAAACAATGTTAAACTAAACATTTATTGGAATGTAAAATGTAATGCACAACATTATTTATTTCCATATTATGAAAATACAGGAATCACTTACATCTGTTCAGGAGAAATATGACGGTAGTCCTCCAAATGGTTCTGAAGAGACTCATCTCACCTGTTCTCCTCTGGCTCTCTGTGTCTACAGATAGACAAACATTGGCACAAATCCTTTTCAGCTGAACATTTGATCTTGATTGTGATGACAGATCAAATTGGCTGCACACAACTGTAGCCTCATATATCAAAATAACAATAGCTTTTTCCAACCTGATCTCAATGCCAGAATTATACCTCATTAATAAGAGCAGTGCAATTCTGAGTATTGAACATATTGGTTGATATGTTTGAGCGAGAGAGAAAAACAAGGTCTGGCCATGCTCTTCCTCTTAGAAATGTCTGTATACAGTAGATAACATGAATTAACCAAAGTAGAGGCAGTTGAAATCGTGATAGCTATGTGACTGGAATAGGATACGTGACATATATATATTTATCACAGTGTCTGCACATGAACTGCACACACGAGATATGTGACCTTATTAAACTTTTGTATACACATTATTTTAGAAAATAAATCCTAACACATTCTTAAACTCACCTTAGGATAAGTCAAAAAGTACATAATATGAAAGTGAAATGTTGAAATAGTAATACAATGACACTTCTTCTCTCTAACTCTTCTTCTTTCAGTCTTCCATTTGCTCCTGTCTCTAGTTTTTTGTATGGTCATAATGTCAATATAAAGACATTTGGATGACTGTGACTCACCAGCATCTTAAAGTGGCCACATCCCTTATTTGAAGAGGACTGATAACCCGTCTGAGGATGAAGTCAAATAGTAAGATAAAGATTAACAATCAGCATATTCCAGGTATAACTAAACCTTAATTTGCTGACGACTTGCTTTTAATATGTTTTTGTCATCTTTGCTCTTAGACTTGGTGTTGAAACTTCTTAAAAGGAGGCAATGACCTAGATCTGAGGTCTTTTAGCAAGTGCTGGAACTTTGTACGTTACTTTGCCCCACTTAAGGAACCACAGCGGTTCTGTTAAGTCAGCTGACTCAGAGGTCGGTGTCCTCAATAACTGTTTCCACTAAATGTGTTGTTAGCAGAATACAAAGTAATGTACTGTAGACTACTTTCCTCCATATCATTTTTGGTATGGCTGCAATAATTATGTGCTGACATGTTATGCAATTTTATGGTGTGTTTAAAGGTGTCTTTGATCTAGCTTGTCCGCTACAATGGAACCAATTGAAAAGTGAAAACCCCACCCACCCTGCATGCCAGTCAAGTTAAATCCAATGCACTGTTTACTCACGGTCCTGTCTCCTCATCAGAGGATGCCTACTCTAAATGCATTCTATAAAGACCATAGATATAAATATAATTACTTCACAGTTTACGCGTGTGTGTGCGTGTGCGTGTGTGTGTGTGGCTTCCCACTATAACAGATATTGATTAGGTAGCTATATAAGAGAGAATTACCATGTGCCTCTTCCAATGTGACGAGCATGTGTGTGTGTTGAGAAGAGTGTGTGTGAAAAGTGTACGTGTGTGAGAGCTGGAAGCTCGGTCGTGTTGCTCTAGATTTCTGATTTCTTTACCCCAGTCAGTTTCCATCTCCATCATCGAAGGGCTGGAAGGGAAATCCCACAAGAACAGAACCTAAAAACTTGAGTTAAAACACTTCAAACAGTCCATGTTCAGATGAAAAAGGTCATAAGTGATGACGTTTCTGATGTTTTGCCCCTATAGTTGTCAGTGGTGTCATTTCATAATGTGATGATGATGGTGTCGGTAGTATTTGAAACTAGTTGAAAGCCCAACTTTGTTCAGCAGAGTGTGGGAACCATGTCTTTGTAATGGAAAGGGGGAGCACTGATTTTCCTATATGACAGACTTCCCTCCTCTTTGGTTGGCTTTGTGAAGATGTGTGGTTTATGAAACTCAGTCTGTCAGTGTAGGCGGCAGGTGCTACTCTGAGAGGCTTACAGTATAGAAATATAATCTCATTTTTGGGACATAACATTGCTTTTAATTGAAGTGTACCATAATAACTCTACCTCTATGGTTTACAGATTGTCGTGAGACAGATTGTTTGCTTGAATTGTGGTTACAGTAGTGTGTAGTTGAAAAAGAAACACAAGGGTTAATTTGGAATGTACACACACACTGCACAGTAGCGTAGTAGTTGGCACCTTCCAACCCTCAGGGAGGTGCTGTTAACCACAGTGTGAACATATAATATAGTCTAAATGACACTGATGAGGTATGGGGGAGTGAGGTAAGTTGAGCCAAAGGGGTAACTGGAGCCACCCTTGTTTCTAGGAAACCATACACAAAATTCATCATTTGACCAAATATTTAGGAAGATGTCGTCATTTCATGGAGTCTGTGAAGGAAGAAACCACATGGAAAAAGTGGTAAACAAGTTAGCTCCCCCCAAAAAATGGATTTTCACCAAGTCAAATGAATTTATTGTGCATCCAGAGATAGAGAAGCACCAGGAGGACTGGGATCCAGAGGATCCCCGGGACTACCTACTGTAGACACGTACCTCACAGAGATATAGAAGGTATGGTACTGGAACAGTAGCCAACACTTGGACAAAGGTCAAAGACACACATCACGTGAATGTAGCGCACCACCTCCACCAGACTGATAAGTCATGTTCTCTTTTCTATTTGCCACATTCCAACCCACCTTCCCCTTTAACGTCCTCAGAGGAAGGAGGACCCTAAAACTGGCTTCAACACAGAGACCATGGTGGTATGTACCCTGGACCTGATCAAGGCTGGGATGAAGACCGTTGCCACCCCTTTACGCTGGGCCCTGGTCTACATGATGAACTACCCAGAGATACAGGGGGATTGATTGTTTGATTGATCTATTGATTGATCCCTTCACCTTTACCCTCCAGGGAAGGTCCAGGCTGAGATAGACAGAATGATAGGCCAGTCCTGCCAGCCCAACATGTGTGACAGACCCAACATGTCCTACACTGACGCTGTCATCCATGAGACACAGAGGATGGGCAACATTGTGCAGCTGGGTTTCCCCAAGATCGCCAGCAAAGATGCAACACTGGGGGGAGGTAAGAGACATTAGCTACAGCATTAACAACAGTCCCTCCATGTGTTATCCCTGAACTTTTGTGACATTCAGCGCTCAAGGCTAACATTAGCACAATACTAACAATAGCTACCAAAAGCCATGGATGATTTGTACAGTTAGTCATAATGTGCCAACTTTGCCATGTGGCTGCTACATTGCAGTAGTCATGCCCTGCACATTGATTGCTGGGCAGGTGGGCAGTCTGTGAGTTACAGTCTCTCTGCAACGGCCATCTACACCAACCTGTCTTCGGTGCTGTTTGACAAAGACGAGTAGGAAACTCCATACACCTTCAACCCAGAGCACTTCCTGGATTCTGACGGACAGTTCAGGAGGAGAGACGCCTTCCTGCCTTTATCAGCAGATGATACATCAGACCATCCCTCCAACAGTTATCATTTGTTACTCAGGTTATGATCTCTGTTGTGTTTTCTTGTTTTCATTACAAACTTGTGTGATGAGTAACCTTGCCTGAGACCGGAAGACTTGTGTAGCTTCCTGAGCTATTGGCAAATGATCTGGGTTCAAACCCAGTCGGTCACACTAACTATTCTCCATGCTCTTATCATGACGGACTTACATTAACGTGATGACTGTTATTTGTCGAATCAACAAACTATGTTTAATTGTCACTCGATTAAATTAATCATGTAACAATTAACTCATTAGGAATTTGGGGCACCACGGAATAAGTTGTTTAACGAGTTACCATCTCCGAATTAAACTCTTAGAAGATATACAGTTGAAGTCGGAAGTTTACATACATCTTAGCCAAATACACTTTGTTGTCCTTAAGCCATTTTGCCACAACTTTGGAAGTATGCTTGGGGTCATTGTCCATTTGGAAGACCCATTTGCGACCAAGCTTTAACTTCCTGACTGATGTCTTGAGATGTTGCTTCAATATATCCACATAATTTTCCTTCCTCATGATGCCATCTATTTTGTGAAGTGCACCAGTCCCTCCTGCAGCAAAGCACCCCCACAACATGATGCTGCCACCTTCGTGCTTCACGGTTGGGATGGTGTTCTTCGGCTTGCAAGCGTCCCCCTTTTTCTTCCAAACATAACGATGGTCATTATGGCCAAACAGTTCTATTTTTGTTTAATCAGACCAGAGGACATTTCTCCAAAAAGTACGATCTTTGTCCCCATGTGCAGTTGCAAACCGTAGTCTGGCTTTTTTATGGCGGTTTTGGAGCAGTGGCTTCTTCCTTGCTGAGCGGCCTTTCAGGTTATGTCGATATAGTACTCGTTTTACTGTGGATATAGATACTTTTGTACCTGTTTCCTCCAGCATCTTCACAAAGTCCTTTGCTGTTGTTCTGGGATTGATTTGCCCTTTTCGCACCAAAGTACGTTAATCTCTAGGAGACAGAACGGGTCTCCTTTATGAGCGGTATGACGGCTGCGTGGTCCCATGGTGTTTATACTTGCATACTATTGTTTGTACAGATGAACGTGGTACCTTCAGGCATTTGGAAATTGCTCCCAAGGATGAACCAGACTTGTGGAGGTCTACAATGATTTTTCTGAGGTCTTGGCTGATTTCTTTTGATTTTCTCATGATGTCAAGCAAAGAGGCACTGAGTTTGAAGGTAGGCCTTGAAATACATCCACAGGTACACTTCCAACTGACTCAAATGATGTCAATTAGCCTATCAGAAGCTTCTAAAGCCATGACATCATTTTCTGGAATTTTCCAAGCTGTTTAAAGGCACAGTCAACTTAGTGTATGTACACTTCTGACCCACTGGAATTCTGATACAGTGAAATATAAATGAAATAATCTGTCTGTAAACAATTGTTGGAAAAATTACTTGTCATGCACAAAGTAGATGTCCTAACCGACTTGCCAAAACTATAGTTTGTTAACAAGAAATGTGTGGAGTGGTTGAAAAACAAGTTTTAATGACTCCAACCTAAGTGTATGTAAACTTCCGACTTCAACTGTATGTTATATTGATAACAGTCACTCATTAAATAATGACCTCATCAGCCTCATTCTGAACGTTGCATAATCCTTCAATCTGCAAGAACCCTAACCTTATTGATGAATCAGCAATACGCAAATTGGCTTAATTATTTATTTACTAATTAACTAAATAATAACACAAAATACAAACACCCACAGTTTACTGATTACTAACGTAATACAATGAAAGCAGGTCCCTAGTGGACTGGACTATCAATAGCATGACTGCTTGGTTAGGGGAAGGAGTGGTCAGTAGAAAGAGCGTGGAAGGGAGAGACAGAGATTCAAAATATCGTTGTTTCATTTGGAAACTACACTAACAGTAATCATAATACTTAGCACCCTAACCACCGCTCATTCGGATAAGAAATGCAATGTATATATTTACGCATAGCTGTCCTTGATCGTCATCTCTCTGATTAACCACTTTCTCAAAAAGATTTTGAGTGTCCTATCCCACTTTGGTGTGACTCAACTTGTCTTCGAATGGAGTGTTCGTTAGATAGATACTTCAGATGTACCAATGGTTGTCTGAGAGGGATTGTCCTTCCCAACTCGTGTCTTTAGTGAAAGTTCTCTAGACGACTATACATGCCAGCTGCAGACTGATATGATAAGGTCTAGTGCGTTTATCTGCTTCTTCACCTCGTGTAGAGGTTGAGAGTTTCAGAGTTTCACCATTTCAAACGAATGGACTACCGTCTCACGTTTTCTGGTCTGTAGAGTGTCAACCATTTTAAGCCGTGGGGCTTCCTGGTCTAACCATTTTAAATGTGCAGTCACCACTCTCACGTTTTCTGGTCTAAAGATTGATTTGTTTTCAAAGCTTTTTATGCCATCTGGGTAAAAGGGTAGTTCCATCGCGATGACACGATCTCTGATGGCACTTGGGGCGTGGCTAGTCACAGTGCATAGTTTATATGAAAAACTATTATCTAATTTAGAATGCTAAAATCACATTGCTATCTTACAAATTCTCATACTTAATCATATATTTTATACAACATTTAGATGCAAACCTGATAACTGAAATGTGTACACTTTCAGAGATACAGTTATTTAGTAATACCATCCTTAATGACATCATGAAACAATAAACAATATGACATGATTATTCTTTAGATCCCCACCAACCATTCGAAACACTTGGATGTCAGAAATAAATTCCAATGTCCAATCTTTTGGAGAAAAAGGTTTTGGCGGCAAAAGTCTCTCTATAACAAAGAGATTTCAGTCTTACCATACTAGAGAGCCAGAGGGAGAGTTTCTGCAAACTATTTATGACCGGCTGTTAAGTCATAAAACCGGCCTATCTGGCTATCTGTCAGCCATTTGCCAAGCTGATCTGGCACCTTTGATCCTCACCAAGGAGAGAGAGTCATGACACTATCTTTCTCCCTCAGGTAAGCGTGGGTGTCCCCTCAAATTAAATGTTTGTTTGTGTGTGTGTGTCTCTCCAGGTATGCGTGTGTGTCTGAGGGAGCATCTGGCCCGTATGGAGCTGTTCCTGTTCTTCTCGTCCCTGCTCCAGCGGTTCTCCTTGTCTCCAGTCCCTGGAGCCATGCCCAGTCTGGAGGGGGTCCTGGGGTTCATTCACTACCCAGAGGACTTCCTGTTCCAAGCCCTGCAGCGGTGACCACCTTCTCCTCACACTGAAAACTTCCCGCTCGCCCTTCACTCTGACCACTTCCTCCTCACTCTAACCAAAACATAGAGCACCACATGGTGGCTCCAAACAATGTTTGGCTGGGAGAAGCAGGAAATAGTTGTTAGTGTTGATCAGATTCACTGGACAGGGAGGAGTAGACTACATGATATTATTACTAAAGAATGTTTTTGTTTTTTACGGCATATTTTTTTATCGAGCCAACAAACTGCAATTCAGAGCAGTTAATATTGAACTAATAGCAGATTTGCTATTATTACATTTATTTGTTAGTAATATTACATTTACTTTGCCAGTCCAAGAGTGCTTAAAAATGTCATGGCAAAAATGTTGAATTCCGCCTAAATAGACATACCCAAAAGTAACTGCTTTTAATAATGAACAGTTAGTTATATGATAAGGACATGCATAAACTTGGTATCATTGGAAAGAAAACACCTGGGAGTTTATAAGGAAATGGTCAGAACATAGACAGGAATGGCACAGTTCAGATCACACAAAATCTAGCACACAAAGTAACCATTTTTTGTTTTTTTGTTTATTTTGAAAGTCATCTTTCATGGACAAACTATAAGTCAATTATTGATGAAAAGAGCTGGAAACACATGAAACGGCTTCCACAACAAGTCGAAAACTTCTGGAAAAGAATGGGATTGATAGACACAACAGCTAGAACTTTACAGATGTTTTAGTAAGGGGTGTCAGGTGCAGTCAAAGGACATCTCCAAGTGTCCCCTCAACCTCTCCAAAGTGTCCTAAGTATGTAAATGAGGTAATTCCACTGCTATTACAGATTAAATAAACCTAAAAGTTATTGGTCACTATAAAAAAAACATTTCTACAATATCAACCTCTCTCAAACATTGTGGTGGTGTCAGAGAACATCCAGGTATTTGGTATAGGTATTTTATTAGGATCCCCATTAGCTTTTGCAAAAGCAGCAGCTACTCCTCCTGGGGTCCACACAAAACATGAAACATGACATAATACAGAACATGAATAGACAAGAACAGCTCAAGGGCAGAACTACATTTAAAAAATGTTTTAAAAAAAGCACACATAGCCTACATATCAATACATACACACAAACTATCTAGGTCAAATAGGGGAGAGGCGTTGTGCCGTGAGGTGTTGCTTTATCTGTTTTTTGAAACCAGGTTTGTTGTTCATTTGAGCAATATGAGATGGAACGGAGTTCCATGCAATAATAGCTCTATATAATACTGTACACTTTCTTGAATTTGTTCTGGATTTGGGGACTGTGAAAAGACCCCTGGTGGTATGTCTGGTGGGGTAAGTGTGTGTGTCAGAGCTGTGTGTAAGTTGACTACGCAAACAATTTGGGATTTTCTTATAAAAAGAAGTGATGCAGTCAGTCTCTCCTCAACTCCTAGCCAGGAGAGACTGGCATGCATAGTATTTATATCAGCCCTCTGATTACAATGAAGAGCAAGTTGTGCCGCTCTGTTCTGGGCCAGCTGCAGCTTAACTAGGTATTTCCTTGCAGCACTCGACCACACGACTGTGGTCGAGTGTGGTGTCAAAAAAGCAGAGCATCTCTTTATTACGGACAGACCTTTCTCCATCTTTACAACCATTGAATGTATATGTTTTGACCATGACAATTTACAATCTAAGGTAACACCAAGTAATTTAGTCTCCTCAACTTGTTCATCAGCCACACCATTCATTACCAGACTCAGCTGAGGTCTAGAACTTAGGGAATTATTTGTACCAAATACAATACTCTTAGTTTTAGAGATGTTCAGGACCTGTTTATTACTGGCCACCATTCCAAAACAGACTGCAACTCTTTGTTAAGGGTTTCAGTGACTTCATTAGCTGTGGTTGCTGATGCTTATATGGTTAAATCATCAGTATATATGGACACACATGCTTTGTTTAATGCCAGTGGCAGGTCATTGGTAAAAATAGAAAAGAGTAGTGGGCCTAGAGAACTGTCCTGTGGTACACCACACCCTACATGTTTGACATTAGAGAAGCTTCCATTAAAGAAAACCCTTTGAGTTCTATTAGATAGATAGCTCTGAATCCGCGATATGGCAGAGGTTGAAAAACCATAACACATACGTTTTTTCAACAACAGGTTATGGTCAATAATATCAACGGCTGCAATTAAATCTAACAGTACAGCTCCCACAATCGTATTATTATCAATTTCTTTCAAACAATCATCAGTCATTGGTGTCAGTGCAGTACATGTTGAGTGCCCTTCCCCGTACAGTAAGTCTGAATTTGTCCTGCTAGGTGACCTAAACTGGGACATGCTTAAACCACCCGACCAAGTCCTAAAGCAATGGGACTCCCTAAATCTTTCTCAGATTATTACCAATCCCACAAGGTATGACTCCAAACACCCAGAAAAGTTTACTCTCCTTGATGTTATCCTCACAAATAATCCTGATAGGCATAAAATCAAATCAAATTTTATTTGCCACATGCGCCGAATACAACAGGTGTAGACATTACCGTGAAATGCTTACTTACAGCCCTTAACCAACAATGCATTTATTTCTTAATAAAAAAGTTAAATAAAATAACAACAACAAAAAGGTGTTGAGAAAAAAAGAGCAGAAGTAAAATAAAATAACAGTAGGGAGGCTATATACAAGGGGGTACCGGTGCAGAGTCAATGTGCAGGGGGCACCGGCTAGTTGAGGTAGTTGAGGTAATATGTACATGTGGGTAGAGCTAAAGTGACTATGCATAAATAATTAACAGAGTAGCAGCAGCGTAAAAAGATGGGGTGGGGGTGGGGGGGCAGTGCATATAGTCTGGGTAGCCATGATTAGCTGTTCAGGAGTCTTATGGCTTGGGGGTAGAAGCTGTTAAGAAGCCTTTTGAACCTAGACTTGGTGCTCCGGTACCGCTTGCTGTGCGGTAGCAGAGAGAACAGTCTATGACTAGGGTGGCTGGAGTCTTTTACAATTTTGAGGGCCTTCCTCTGACACCGCCTGGTATAGAGGTCCTGGATGGCAGGAAGCTTGGCCCCAGTGATATACTGGGCCGTACGCACTACCCTCTGTAGTGCCTTGCGGTCGGAGGCCGAGCAGTTGCCATACCAGACGGTGATGCAACCAGTCAGGATGCTCTCGATGGTGCAGCTGTAGAACTTTTTGAGGATCTGAGGACCCATGCCAAATCTTTTCAGTCTCCTGAGGGAGAATAGGCTTTGTCGTGCCCTCTACACGACTGTCTTGGTGTGTTTGGACCATGATAGTTAGTTGGTGATGTGGACACCAAGGAACTTGAAGCTCTCAACCTGTTCCACTACAGCCCTGTTGCTGAGAATGGGGGCGTGCTCAGTCCTCTTTTTTCCCTGTAGTCCACAATCATCTCCTTTGTCTTGGTCACGTTGAGGGAGAGGTTGTTATCCTGGCACCACACAGCCAGGTCTCTGACCTCCTCCCTATAGGCTGTCTCATCGTTGTCGGTGATCAGGCCTACCACTGTTGTGTCGTCGGCAAACTTAATGATGGCGTTGGGGTCGTGCCTGTTCATGCAGTCATGGGTGAACAGGGAGTACAGGAGGGGACTGAGCACGCACCCTTGAGGGGCCTCCGTGTTGAGGATCAGCATGGCAGATGTGTTGTTACCTACCCTTACCACCTGGGAAGGAAGTCCAGGATCCAGTTGCAGAGGGAGGTGTTTAGTCCCAGGATCCTTAGCTTAGTGATGAGCTTTGAGGGCACTATGGTGTTGAATAGCATTCTCACGTAGGTGTTCCTCTTGTCCAGGTGGGAAAGGGCAGTGTGGAGTGCAATAGAGATTGCATCATCTGCGGATATGTTGGGGCGGTGTGCAATTTGGAGTGGGTCTAGGGTTTCTGGGATAATGGTGTTGATGTGAGCCATGACCAGCCTTTCAAAGCACTTCATGGCTACAGACGTCAGTGCTACGGGTCGGTAGTCATTTAGGCAGGTTTTCTTAGTGTCCTTGGGCATGGGGACTATGGTGGTCTGCTTGAAACATGTTGGTATTACAGACTCAGTCAGGGACATGTTGAAAATGTCGGTGAAGACACTTGCCAGTTGGTCAGCACATGCTCGGAGTACACGTCCTGGTAATCCGTCTGGCCCTGCGGCCTTGTGAATGTTGACCTGCTTAAAAGTCTACGGAGAGCGTGATCACATAGTCATCCGGAACAGCTGGTGCTCTCATGCATGCTTCAGTGTTGCTTATCTCGAAGCGAGCATAGAAGTGATTTAGCTCGTCTGGTAGGCTTGTGTCACTGGGCAGCTCGCGGCTGTGCTTCCCTTTGTAGTCTGTAATAGTTTTCAAGCCCTGCCACATCCGACGAGCGTCAGAGCCAGTGTAGTACGATTCAGTCTTAGTCCTGTATTGACTCTTTGCCTGTTTGATGGTTCGTCGGAGGGCATAACGGGATTTCTTATAAGCGTCCGGGTTAGAGTCCCGCTCCTTAAAAGCGGCAGCTCTACCCTTTAGCTCAGTGCGGATGTTGCCTGTAATTCATGGCTTCTGGTTGGGGTATATACGTACGGTCACTGTGGAGACAATGTCATCGATGCACTTAATGATGAAGCCAGTGACTGATGTGGTGTACTCCTCAATGCTATCTAAAGAATCCCGGAACATGTTCCAGTCTGTGCTAGCAAAACAGTCCTGTAGCTTAGCATCTGCGTCATCTGACCACTTTTAATTAATCGAGTCACTGGTGCTTCCTGCTTTAGTTTTTGCTTATAAGCAGGAATCAGGAGGATAGAGTTATGGTCAGATTTGCCAAATGGAGGGCGAGGGAGAGCTTTGTATGCGTCTCTGTGTGTGTAGTAAAGGTGGTCTAGAGTTTTTTTTCCTCTGGTTGCACATTTAACATGCTGGTAGAAATTAGGTAGAACGGATTTAAGTTTCCCTGCATTAAAGTCCCCGGCCACTAGGAGCGCTGCCTCTGGATGAGCGTTTTCCTGTTTAGTTATGGCCTTATACAGCTCATTGAGTGCAATCTTAATGCCAGCATTGGTTTGTGGTGGTAAATAGACAGCTATGAAAAATATAGATGAAAACTCTCTTGGTAAATAGTGTGGTCTACAGCTTATCATAAGATACTCTACCTCAGGCGAGCAAAACCTAGAGACTTCCTTAGTATTTGATTTTGTGCACCAGCTGTTGTTTACAAATATACAATGACCGCCACCCCTTGTCTTACCGGAGTCAGCCGTTCTATCCTGCCGATGTAGCGTATAGCCTGCTAACTGTATGTTGTCCATGTCGTCGTTCAGCCACGACTCGGTGAAACATAAGATATTACAGTTTTTTTATGTCCCGTTGGTAGGATAAGTGTAATCGTAGGTCATCTAATTTATTTTCCAATGATTGAAGATTGGCTAATAGGATTGATGGAAGAGGCAGTTTACTCGCTCGCCATTGGATCCTTACGAGGCACCACGACCTACGTCCACGATATCTCTGTCTCTTTCTCCCACGAATGACGGGGATTTGGGCCTTGTCGGGTGTCTGTAGGATATCCTTCGCGTCCGACTTGTTGAAGAAAAAAATCGCTGTCCTGATATCCAGAAGCTCTTTTTGGTTATAAGAGACGATGGCAGAAACATTATGTACAGAATAAATTACAAATGATGTGAAAAAACACACATAATAGTACAATTAGAAAGAGGGCTGTAAAACGGCAGCCATCTTCACCGGTGCCATCATGCCTTAATGATCACTGGCTACTCAGTGAAACGACCTGTCCTGATTTGTCATAGACGCATGCTAAAAAACTTTAATGAGCAAGCCTACCTTCATGACCTGGCCTCTGTAAATTGGTATAGAATCAGCTTGATCCCCTCTGTCGAAGACAGGTTAACAAACAATGAATACATTTAAAAAACACGCCCCCATAAAGAAAATGAGAATTAAAATCAGGTTCAGCCCCTGGTTCGACCGTGATCTGGCAGAGTTACTCCACCTCAAGAATTCCATTTGGCAAAAGGCTCAGCACACGCTTACTCAGGCTGACTGGCTCTCGTTCAGGCAAATGAGAAATAAGTGCACTCAGGCTATCCGGAAGGCTAAAGCTAGCTACTTTAAGGAGCAGTTATGTCTCTGTGGGTCTAACCCCAAGAGGTTCTGGAAAACGGTTAAAGACCTGGAGAATAAACCCTCCTCCTCACAGCTGCCCATGTCCCTTAATGTTGATGATGTGGTTGTTACTGACAAGAGCACATGGCAGAGCTCTTTAATCACCACTTCATTAAGTCAGGATTCCTATTTGCTTGTCCAACATTTCCTCATCTCCCAGTCCTTCTAATGCGACTAGCCCAGATGCTCCTCCCACTTTTCCCTCTGCCCCGCTACAAAGTTTCTCCCTGCAGGCGGTCACGGAGTCCGAGGTGGACACCAATAAATGATGGTTAAGACCCTTTCTTCTTTAAGGTTGCAGCCTCTATCATCACCAAGCCTGTCTCTGACCTTTTTAACCTGTCTCTCCTCTCTGGGGAGGTTCCCGTCGCTTGGAAGACAGCCACGGTGTGTCCTTTATTTAAAGGGGGAGATCAAGCTGATCCTAACTGTTATAGGCCAATTTCTATTTTGCCCTGTTTATCAAAAGTGTTGGAAAAACGTGTCAATATTCAGCTGACTGGCATTCTTGATGTCTATAGTATTCTCTCTTGTACGCAATCTGGTATCCGCTCAGGTTATGGATGTGCAACCTTAAAGGTCCTAAATGATGTCACCATTGCCCTTGATTCTAAGCAATGTTGTGCTGCTATTGTTATTGACTTGGCCAAAGCTTTTGGGTAGACCATTCCATCCTTGTCGGCCGGCTAAGGAGTATTGGTGTCTCTGAGGTGTCTTTGTCCTGGTTTGCTAACTACCTCTCTCAAAGAGTGCAGTGTATAAAGTCAGAACATCTGCTATCTCAGCCACTGCCTGTCACCAAGGGAGTACCCCAAGGCTCGATCCTAGGCCCCACGCTCTTCTCAATTTACATCAACAATATAGCTCAGGCAGTAGGAAGCTCTTTCATCCATTTATATGCAGATGATACAGTCTTATACTCAGCTGGCCCCTACCCGGATTTTGTGTAGCTCAGCTGGTAGAGCACGGCGCTTGTAACGCCAAGGTAGTGGGTTCGATCTCCGGGACCACCCATACACAAAAAAAATAATGTATGCACGCATGACTGTAAGTCGCTTTGGATAAAAGCGTCTGCTAAATGGCATATTATAACAAAGCTTTCTTAGTGTCCAACAAGCTTTCTCTGCCCATAACCTTGTTTTGAACACCTCCAAAACAAAGGTAGGTGGTTTGGTAAGAATAATGCCCCTCTCCTCACCTGTGTGATTACTACCTCTGAGGGTTTAGAGCTTGAGGTAGTCACCTCATACAAGTACTTGGGAGTATGGCTGGACAGTACACTGTCCTTCTCTCAGCACATATCAAAGCTGCATGCTAAGGTTAAATCTAGACTTGGTTTCCTCTATCGTAATCGCTCCTCTTTCACCCCAGCTGCCAAACAAACCCTGATTCAGATGACCATGCTACCCATGCTAGATTACGGAGACATAATTTATAGATTGGCAGGTAAGGGTGCTCTCGAGCGGCTAGATGTTCTTTACCATTTGGCCATCAGATTTGCCATCAATGCTCCTTATAGGACACACCACTGCACTCTATACTCCTCTGTAAACTGGTCATCTCTGTATACTGACGAACCATCAAACAGGCAAAGAGTCAATACAGGACTAAGATTGAATCGTACTACACCGGCTCTGTATACATCTCAGGAATCTAGATGGCGCCGGAGAAGATGGCTGCCGTTTTTACAGCCCTCTAACCAATTGTACTATTATGTGTGTTTTTTTGCGTTATTTTTAATTTATTCTGTACATAATGTTTCTGCCATCGTCTCTTATAACCAAAAAGAGCTTCTGGATATCAGGACAGCGATTACTCACCTCGTATTGGATGAAGATTTTTTCTTCAACAAGTCGGACACAAAGGATATCCTACAGACACCCGACAATGCCAAAATCCCTGTCATTCGCAGGAGAAAGAGACGGAGATATCGTGGACGTAGATCAGGGTGCCTCGTAAGGATCCGACGGCGAGCGAGTAAACTGCCTCTTCCATCAATCCTATTAGCCAATCTTCAATCATTGGAAAATAAATTAGATGACCTACGATTACGCTTATCCTACAAACGGGACACTAAAAACTGTAATATCTTATGTTTCACCGAGTCGTGGCTGAACGACGACATGGACAACATACAGCTAGCGGGCTATACGCTACATCGGCAGGATAGAACGGCTGACTCCGGTAAGACAAGGGGTGGCGGTCTGTGTATATTTGTAAACAACAGCTGGTGCACAAAATCAAATACTAAGGAAGTCTCTAGGTTTTGCTCGCCTGAGGTAGAGTATCTTATGATAAGCTGTAGACTACACTATTTACCAAGAGATTTTTCATCTATATTTTTCATAGCTGTCTATTTACCACCACAAACCAATGCTGGCATTAAGATTGCACTCAATGAGCTGTATAAGGCCATAACTAAACAGGAAAACGCTCATCCAGAGGCAGTGCTCCTAGAGGCCGGAGACTTTAATGCAGGGAAACTTAAATCTGTTCTACCTCATTTCTACCAGCATGTTAAATGTGCAACCAGAGGAAAAAAAACTCTAGACCACCTTTACTCCACACACAGAGACGCATACAAAGCTCTCCCTCGCCCTCCATTTGGCAAATCTGACCATAACTCTATCCTCCTGATTCCTGCTTATAAGCTAAACTAAAGCAGGAAGCACCAGTGACTTGGTTAATAAAAAAGTGGTCAGATGACGCAGATGCTAAGCTACAGGACTGTTTTGCTAGCACAGACTGGAACATGTTCCGGGATTCTTCAGATAGCATTGAGGAGTACACCACATCAGTCACTGGCTTCATCAATAAGTGCATTGATGACGTCGTCCCCACAGTGACCTTACGTACATACCCCAACCAGAAGCCATGGATTAAAGGCAACATCCGCACTGAGCTAAAGGGTAGAGCTGCCGCTTTCAAGGAGCAGGACTCTAACCCGGACGCTTATAAGAAATCCCGCTATGCCCTCCGACGAACCATCAAACAGGCAAAGAGTCAATACAGGACTAAGACTGAATCGTACTACACCGGCTCTGACGCTCGTCGGATGTGGCAGGGCTTGAAAACTATTACAAAGGGAAGCACAGACGCGGGCTGCCCAGTGACACAAGCCTACCAGACGAGCTAAACCACTTCTATGCTCGCTTCGAGGCAAGCAACACTAAAGCATGCATGAGCGTACCAGCTGTTCCGGATTACTATGTGATCACGCTCTCCGTAGCCGATGTGAGTAACACTTTTAAGCAGGTCAACATTCACAAGGCCGCAGGGCCAGATGGATTACCAGGACGTGTACTCCGATCATGTGCTGACCAACTGGCAAGTGTCTTCACTGACATTTTCAACATGTCCCTGACTGAGTCTGTAATACCAACATGTTTCAAGCAGACCACCATAGTCCCATGCCCAAGGACACTAAGTTAACCTGTCTAAATGACTACCAACCCGTAGCACTGACGTCTGTAGCCATGAAGTTCTTTGAAAGGCTGGTCATGGCTCACATCAACACCATTATCCCAGAAACCCTAGACCCACTCCAATTTGCATATCGCCCCAACAGATCCACAGATGATGCAATCTCTATTGCACTCCACACTGTCTTTTCCCACCTGGACAAGTGGAACACCTACGTGAGAATGCTATTCATTGACTACAGCTCAGCGTTCAATACCATAGTGCCCTCAAAGCTCATCACTAAGCTAAGGATCCTGGGACTAAACACCTCCCTCTGCAACTGGATCCTGGACTTCCTGAAGGGCCGCCCCCAGGTGGTAAGGGTAGGTAACAATACATCTGCCACGCTGATCCTCAACACGGGGGCCCCTCAGGGGTGCGTGCTCAGTCCCCTCCTGTACTCCCTGTTCACCCATGACTGCATGAACAGGCACGACCCCAACGCCATCATTAAGTTTGCCGACGACACAACAGTGGTAGGCCTGATCACCGACAACAATGAGACAGCCTATAGGGAGGAGGTAAGAGACCTGGCTGTGTGGTGCCAGGATAACAACCTCTCCCTCAACGTGACCAAGACAAAGGAGATGATTGTGGACTACAGGAAAAAAAAGAGGACTGAGCACGCCCCCATTCTCATCGACGAGGCTGTAGTGGAACAGGTTGAGAGCTTCAAGTTCCTTGGTGTCCACATCACCAACTAACTATCATGGTCCAAACACACCAAGACAGTCGTGTAGAGGGCACGACAAAGCCTATTCCCCCTCAGGAGACTGAAAAGATTTGGTATGGGTCCTCAGATCCTCAAAAAGTTATACAGCTGCACCATCGAGAGCATCCTGACTGGTTACATCACTGCCTGGTATGGCAACTGCTCGGCCTCCGACCGCAAGGCACTACAGAGGGTAGTGGGTACGGCCCAGTACATTACTGGGGCCAAGCTTCCTGCCATCCAGGACCTCTATACCAGGCGGTGTCAGAGGAAGGCCCTCAAAATTGTCAAAGACTCCAGCCACCCTAGTCATAGACTGTTCTCTCTGCTACCACATGGCAAGCGGTACCGGAGCGCCAAGTCTAGGACCAAAAGGCTTCTCAACAGCTTCTACCCCCAAGCCATAAGACTCCTGAACAGCTAATCATGGCAACCCAGACTCTTTGCACTGCCCCCCCCCCCCCACCCCCACCCCATCTTTTTACGCTGCTGCTACTCTGTTAATTATTTATGCATAGTCACTTTAACTCTACCCACATGTACATATTACCTCAACTACCTCAACTAGTCGGTGCCCCCGCACATTGACTCTGCACTGGTACCCCCTGTATATAGCCTCCCTACTGTTATTTTATTTGACTTTTGCTCTTTTTTTCTCAACACTTTTTTGTTGTTGTTGTTTTATTTTACTTTTTTTATTAAGAAATAAATGCATTGTTCGTTAAGGGCTGTAAGTAAGCATTTCACGGTAATGTCTACACCTGTTGTATTTGGCGCATGTGGTTTGATTTGATACCTGTCGCAAGACCCACTGGTTGATGCTTATTTACAAAACCCTCTTAGGCCTCACTCCCCCCTATCTGAGATACCTACTGCAGCCCTCATCCTCCACATACAACACCCGTTCTGCCAGTCACATTCTGTTAAAGGTCCCCAAAGCACACACATCCTTGGGTCGCTCCTGTGACGACCCTCCCACTCTGTCTGCCGTATTCTCTCTCTTTGCTCTTGTTTCCTTATTAGGATGCCGGTGGGCGGAGTTGGGAGGGTCGTCAGTCACATTGGAAACACCTGGGCTTGGGTGTGTCCCAGGATAAATGGACCTCTTCCACATTCATTGGGGAGACTCTCTCCATGCAGACACCTTTATTGATTTTTGTTGTGGTATTTTTGTGGCTTTTTGGTTGTTTGCTTTGGCACCTTTCAACACCTTGCATTATTACATGAATGCATGCATAACACTCACTTACACTACTGATTACTGATTACACACACCATTGTTAATTGTACTTAGTTTACTTTAGTTAATAAATATATATTTTGGTATTCCTTGTCTCCACGTTGTCTCCCTTTTGTTACGAACTTTGAGCCGGTTCGTGACACTCTTCTTTCCAGTTCGCTGCAGCTAGCGACTGGAACGAGCTGCAAAAACACTCAAACTGGACAGTTTAATCTCCATCTCTTCATTCAAAGACTAAATTATGGATACTCTTACTGACAGTTGTGGCTGCTTCGCGTGATGTATTGTTGTCTCTACCTTCTTGCCCTTTGTGCTGCTGTCTGTGCCCAATAATGTTTGTACCATGTCTTGTGCTGCCATTTTGTGTTGCTACCATGTTGTTTTCATGTTGGGTTGCTACCTTGCTGTGTTGACGTGTGTTGCTGCCATGCTATGTTGTTGTCTTAGGTCTCTCTTTATGTAGTATTGTGTTGTCTCTCTTGAGTGGCGCAGTGGTCTAAGGCACTGCATGGCAGTGCTAGCTGTGCCACTAGAGATCCTGGTTCAAATCCAGGCTCTGTCGTATCTGGCCGCGACCGGGAGACCCATGGGGCGGTGCACAATTGGCCCAGGGTAGGGGAGGGAATGGCCAGCAGGGATGTAGCTCAGTTGGTAGAGCATGGTGTTTGCAACACCAGGGTTGTGAGTTCGATTCCCACGGGGGGCCAGTATGATAAAAATAAAATGTATGCACTCAGTAACTGTAAGTCGCTCTGGATAAGAGTGTCTGCTAAGTGACAAAAATGTGTGTTTGGTCCTATATATATTTATTTTTTTAATCCCAGCCCCCGTCCCCACAGGAGGTCTTTTGTAAATAATAATTTATTCTTAACTGACTTGCCTAGTTAAATAAAGGTTAAATAAAAACATTTTTAAGATAAGCATGCTGAAAGTCTGTTAATTTGTTTACTGGGAAATAGCATTGTATTTGGTCAAACACCATTTTTTCCCAACAGTTTGCTAAGAGCTGGCAGCAAGCTGATAGCTCTGCTGTTAGAACCAGTAAAGGCCGCTTTACCACTCTTGGGTAGCGGAATTACTTTGGCTTCCCTCCAGGTTGAGGACAAAGACTTTCCTCTAGGCTCAGATTAAAGATAGGACAGATAGGAGTGGCTATAGAGTCAGCTACCATCCCAGTAGCTTCCATCTAAGTTGTCAATGCCAGGAGGTTTGTCATTATTGATCGATAACAATTTTTCCACCTCTCTCACACTAACTTTACAAAATAATATTTTTTTTTACCATAATTTTATTTAAAGTACTCCAACGTTTTTTTTCCATCATTCTTTATATCATTGATCTTGGCTTCATAATACAGTTTCTTCTTCTTTTTGCTGAGTTTAGTCACATAATTTTATTTATTTACATTAAGTCAGCCAGTCAGATGTGCAGCCAGACTTATTAGCCACTCCTTTTGCCCCATCTCTTTCAACCGTACAGTTTTTCAATTCCTCATCAATCCATGGAGCCTTAACAGTTCTAACAGTCAGTTTCTTAACAGGTGCATGTTTATCAATAATTGGAAGAAGCAATTTCCTAAATTAATCAAGTGCAGCGTCTGGATGCTCCTTATTAATCACATCAGACCAACAAATATTGTTAACATCATCCACATAAGAGTCATAGCAAAATATTTTGTATGATCTCTTATACACAATTTTAGGCCCAGCTTTTGGAACTTTATTGTGATCACTGCATCCAATGGGTACGGATACAGCTTTAGAACAAAGTTCTACAGTATTAGTAAAAATGTGATCGATACATGTGGATGATCTTGTTCCTGTAGTGTTTGTAAACACCCTGGTAGGTTGATTAATAACCTGAACCAGAATACAGGCACTGGTTACAGTGAGAAGCTTCCTCTTGAGCGGACAGCTTGATGAAAACCAGTCAATATTCAGGTCCCCAAGAAAGTAGACCTCTCTGTTTACATCACATACACTATCAAGCATTTCACACATATCATTTAGATACTGACTGTTAGCACTTGGTGGCCTATAGCAACACCCCGAAAGAAAAGGCTTTAGATGTGCCAAGTGAACCTGCAACCACAACACTTCAATAACACTTGACATTGTATCTTGGCGCCGACGAAGATGGCGGCCTCGCGACTAGCTCTTAGGAAACTTTGCAGTATTTTGTTTTTTATGTATTATTTTTTACATTATTAGCTCAGAAAGTGTTTTGTATCATTACATACAGCCGGGAAAAACTATTGGATATCAGAGCGGCGGTAACTCACCAGCATTACGACCAGGAATATGACTTTTCCAAAGCAGATCCTTTGTTTGCTCTCCCCAGGGCAATTGAACTGATTCCAGCGGCTGACCCAAAACATCGCCGGCGGAGGAGAGGCACTCGGAGCGGCCTGCTGGTTCGACTTAGGAGGCGTGCACACCACCCACCGCTTCCAAGTATACTATTCGCTAATGTTCAGTCTTTGGATAACAAAGTCGACAAGCTCAGGACAAGGATTTATTTCCAGAGAGACATCAGGGCCTGTAACATACTTTGTTTCACAGAAACATAGCTCTCTGGGGATATTCTGTCGAAATCGGTCCAGCCAGATGGGTTCTCAGTTCATCCCGCAGCCAGAAATAAATATATCTCCGGGAAGCAGAAGGGCGGAGGTGTGTGTTTCATGATTAACGACTCATGGTGTAATTGTAGTAACATACAGGAGCTCAAGTCCTTTTGTTCACCCGAACTAGAATACCTCACAATCAAAAGCCGACCGTATTATCTCCCAAGATAATTTTATTCGGTTATAGTCATGGCTGTGTATATCCCCCCTCAAGCCGATACCACGACGTCCCTCAAAGAACATCACTGGACTTTATGCAAACTGGAAAACCTCATATCTCGAGGCTGCATTTTTATTGTAGCCGGGGATTTTAACAAAGCAAATTTTAGGACTAGACTGCCGAAGTTCTATCAACATATCGACTGTTGTACTCGGGCTGCTAAAATCGTCGACCATTGCTATTCGAACTTCCGGGATGGTTATAAGGCCCTCCCCCGCCCTCCTTTCGGCATATCTGACCACGACTCCATTTTGCTCCTCCCTTCCTATAGGCAGAAACTCAAACAGGAATTACCCGTGCTAAGAACTATTCAACGCTGGTCTGACCAATAGAATCCACGCTTCAAGATTGTTTTGATCACGCGGACTGGGATATGTTCCGGGTAGCTTGAGAAAATAATTTCGACGAATACACTGAAACGGTGACTGAGTTTATCAGGAAATGTATAGGTGATGTTGTGCCCACTGTGACTATTAAAACCTACCCTAACCAGAAACCGTGGATAGATGGCAGCATTCACGCAAAACTGAAAGCGTGAACCACCGCATTTAACCATGGCAAGGTGACTGGGAATATGGCACAATACAAACAGTGTAGCTACTCACTCCGCAAGGCAAAGGTAACTGAACTAAATGACTATCGTCCCATAGCACTCACCTCTGTCATCATGAAGTGCTTTGAGAGACTAGTCAAGGATCATATCAACTCTACCTTACCTGTCACCCTAGACCCACTTCAATTTGCTTACCGCCCCAATAGATCCACAGACGATGCAATCGCCATCACACTGAAGAAGAATGCGCAACAGATCCTCTTCAACCTCAGGAGGCTGAAGAAATTTGGCTTGGCACCTAAAACCCTCACAAACTTTTACAGATGCACAATTGAGAGCATCCTGTTGGGCTGTATCACCGCCTGGTACGGCAACTGCACCGCCCGCAACCGCAGGGCTCCCACCCTCCAGGACACCTACAGCACCCGATGTCACAGGAAGGCCAAAAAGATCATCAAGGACTTCAACCACCCGAGCCACTGCCTGTCCACCCAGCTATCATCCAGAAGGCGAGGTCAGTACAGGTGCATCAATGCTGGGAACGAGAGAATGAAAAACAGCTTCTATCTCAAGGCCATCAGACTGCTAAATAGCCATCACTAGCACATTAGAGGCTGCTGCTGCCTATTGAAATAACTGGCCACTTTAAGAAATGGAACACTAGTCACTTTAATAATGTTTACATATCTTACACTACTCATCTCATATGTATATACTGTATTCTATAATATTATACTGTATCTTAGTCCATGCCGCTCTGTTATTGCTTGTCCATATATGTATTTATTCTTAAATTCCATTCCTTACTTAGATTTGTGTGTATTGGGTATATGTTGTGAAATTATTATATATTACCAGAGGTGGGACAAAGTCATTGTTATGCAAGTCACAAGTAAGTCTCAAGTCTTTGCCCTCGAGTCCCGAGTCAAGTCGAGTCAAAGATGAGGCAAGTCCCAAGTCGAGTCAAAAGTCAAAGCCATCAAGTCTCAAGTCGAGTCCAAAGTCCTACATTTTAGTTTCGAGTCATTTCAAGTCCTCTTAGCAAGCCTTTGCAAGTCATTACAAGTCCTCGTAGCAAGTCTTCTCGAGTCATAAGGCGCAAGTCCAAGTCAAGTCACGAGTCATTGATGTTAAAGTCCAAGTCGAGTTGCAAGTCTTTGTACATTTTGTCGAGTCGAGTCTGAAGTCATCAAATTCATGACTCGAGTCTGACTCGAGTCCAAGTCACATGACTCGAGTCCACACCTCTGTATATTACTTGTTAGATATTACTGCACTGTCTGAGCTAGAAGCACAAGCATTTCGCTACACCCGCAATAACATCTGTTAAACACGTGTATGTGACAAATAACATTTGATTTGATTTGATTTGACATAAGATCTTCTCTAAGCATTACAGGGATATGGCTCTGAATATATACAGCAACACCTCCCCCATAAGCATTTTAATGAGGGAAATAAGTATTTGACCCCCTCTCAATCAGAATGATTTCTGGCTCCCAGGTGTCTTTTATACAGGTAACGAGCTGAGATTAGGAGCACACTCTTAAAGGGAGTGCTCCAAATCTCAGCTTGTTACCTGTATAAAAGACACCTGTCCACAGAAGCGATCAATCAATCAGATTCCAAACTCTCCACCATGGCCAAGACCAAAGAGCTCTCCAAAGATGTCAGGGACAAGATTGTAGACCTACACAAGGCTGGAATGGGCTACAAGACCATCGCCAAGCAGCTTGGTGAGAAGGTGACAACAGTTGGTGCGATTATTCGCAAATGGAAGAAACACAAAAGAACTGTCAATCTCCCTCGGCCTGGGGCTCCATTTAAGATCTCACCTCGTGGAGTTGCAATGATCATGAGAACGGTGAGGAATCAGCCCAGAACTACACGGGAGGATCTTGTCAATGATCTCAAGGCAGCTGGGACCATAGTCACCAAGAAAACAATTGGTAACACACTACGCCGTGAACGACTGAAATCCTGCAGCGCCCGCAAGGTCCCCCTGCTCAAGAAAGCACATATACAGGACCGTCTGAAGTTTGCCAATGAACATCTGAATGATTCAGAGGAGAACTGGGTGAAAGTGTTGTGGTCAGATGAGACCAAAATCGAGCTCTT
The DNA here is from genome assembly GCF_020615455.1 of Coregonus clupeaformis. Classification (NCBI taxonomy): domain Eukaryota; kingdom Metazoa; phylum Chordata; class Actinopteri; order Salmoniformes; family Salmonidae; genus Coregonus; species Coregonus clupeaformis. The sequence goes on along the minus strand of NC_059211.1, from coordinate 38,405,830 downwards.
TGGCATCAACAACTCGCCGTGTTTGGAGGAGGAGGAATGCTGTCTATGATCCCAAGAACACCATCCCCACCGTCAAACATGGAGGTGGAAACATTATGCTTTGGGGGTGTTTTTCTGCTAAGGGGACAGGACAACTTCACCGCATCAAAGGGACGATGGACGGGGCCATGTACCGTCAAATCTTGGGTGAGAACCTCCTTCCCTCAGCCAGGGCATTGAAAATGGGTCGTGGATGGGTATTCCAGCATGACAATGACCCAAAACACATGGCCAAGGCAACAAAGGAGTGGCTCAAGAAGAAGCACATTAAGGTCCTGGAGTGGCCTACCCAGTCTCCAGACCTTAATCCCATAGAAAATCTGTGGAGGGAGCTGAAGGTTCGAGTTGCCAAACGTCAGCCTCTAAACCTTAATGACTTGGAGAAGATCTGCAAAGAGGAGTGGGACAAAATCCCTCCTGAGATGTGTGCAAACCTGGTGGCCAACTTCAAGAAACGTCTGAAAACAAGTACTAAGTCATGTTTTGCAGAGGGGTCAAATACTTATTTCCCTCATTAAAATGCAAATCAATTCATAACATTTTTGAAATGCGTTTTTCTGGATTTTGTTGTTGTTATTCTGTCTCTCATTGTTCAAATAAACCTACCATTAAAATTATAGACTGATTATTTCTTTGTCAGTGGGCAAACGTACAAAATCAGCAGGGGATCAAATACTTTTTTCCCTCACTGTAGAGTTGAGTTTGGTTGACAACGCAACCAAATATCAAAATGTTAAGGATATCTAATGCTTGGATAGTTTCATCTGAGCTACTGGTTTAATCCTATTCTTGAATTTTTATTTTTGGTTTAGTTGGAGACGTGAATCCAACATATAATTTGTTAACTTGTCAACAAGTTAATAGGCTATTTACTGTATGGCAAAAGTGATATTGAACTTTATTTAAAGTGCATTTAAAGTTTGATTCCATTCAATTTAGTCCTGTTCTTTGATTTTTGGTTGTAGACAAACTGGATATTGAATTGTGTTTGATTGTTAATGTAACCAAATATCAACATTTGAAGGAGATATATTTTGTGCCACTGACTTAGTCTGGCTTTAATTCCCGCTTGTGTACAATTTAATAATTAATATGTTAGAATCACGTCTCCATCTCAACCAAGAATCAACGTTTTCAAAAATAAGTGCATTTATAGTTTAATTTGATTCTTTAACTTAGATTTCAATTATTCATTTGTAGACAAACTAGAATTAAAGCCAGACTAAGTCAGTGGCACAGATGGAACGATCCAAGCAGAAGATACATCTCCTTCAAATGTTGATATTTGGTTGCGTTGACTACCAAACACAATTCAATATCCAGTTTGTCTACAAATGGAATGGAATTACTTTGATAGCAACAGTGAATATATTTAGTTATTAAGAGATTTCTCAATAATCATTCTCACAATAGCACATTGGTAGTAGTCAGGGACAAATATCAAAGCTAATCAGGGCTGGGCTTGGTTAAAACCCTGGATGGGGGACCAAATGAATAGCTGTAGATAGATCAACTCTCCAGTAGGAGGTGCTGCACAGCCTATTGTTTTATTCTAATAGTGGACATAACATTGAAGAACTGACATTGTTTCAAAGGTACAAATTCAACATATTTTAAATAAGATTTGTCTATGTTGAAAATTGGTTAAAATTATGACATAAACCTGTGGATGAAATTCCACCCTCAAAACAACAATTTATGTTCATGACTTTTTTCAAATCAGATGTATTTTCCATGTAGATTCCACGTCACAATACGTTGACAAATTACGTTGAAACAACGTTGATTCAACCAGTTTGTGCCCAGTGGGATATGACTAAACTTTAGCTCAGTGAGACAGTTTTGTGGAGTTTAAGACTTCTACCCTGCATCCATGTTCAACAATGCCATGAATGGCAGGAAGCTTGGCCCCAGTGATGTTCTGGGCCGTACGCACTACCCTCTGTAGTCCCTTGCAGTCAGAGGCCAAACAGTTGCCTTACCAGGCAGTGATGCAACCAGTCAGGATGCTTTCGATGGTGCCGCTGTATAACTTTTTGAGGATCTGAGGACCCATGCCAAATCTTTTCAGTCTCCTGAGGGGGAATAGGCTTTGTCGTGCACTCTTCACGACTGTGTTGGTGTGTTTGGACCATGATAGTTTGTTGATGTGGACACCAAGGAACTTGAAGCTCTCAACCTGTTCCACTACAGCCCCGTCGATAAGAATGGGGGCGTGCTCAGTCCTCCTTTTCTTCCTGGTTGCATCACTGCCTGGTAAGGCAACTGCTCGGCCCCTGACCGCAAGGCACTACAGAGGGTAGTGCGTATGGCCCAGTACATCACTGGGGCCAAGCTTCCTGTCATCCAGGACCTCTATACCAGGCGGTGTCAGAGGAAGGCCCTAAAAATTGTCAAAGACTCCAGCCACCCTAGTCATAGACTGTTCTCTCTGCTACGGCACGGCAAGCGGTACCGGAGCGCCAAGTCTAGGTCCAAAAGGCTTCTTAACAGCTTCTACCCCCAAGCCATAAGACTCCTGAACAGCTAATCATGGCTACCCTGACTATTTGCATTGTTCCCCCACCCCACCCCCTCTTTTACGCTGCTGCTACTCTCTGTTTATTATCTATGCAGTCACTTTAACTCTACCCACATGTACATATTACCTCAATTACCTCGACCAACCTGTGCCCCCGCACATTGACTCTGCAACGGTACCACCTGTATATACAGTGGGGAGAACAAGTATTTGATTCACTGACGATTTTGCAGGTTTTCCTACTTACAAAGCATGTAGAGGTCTGTCATTTTTATCATAGGTACACTTCAACTGTGAGAGACGGAATCTAAAACAAAAATCCAGAAAATCACATTGTATGATTTTTAAGTAACTAATTTGCATTTTATTGCATGACATAAGTATTTGATACATCAGAAAAGCAGAACTTAATATTTGGTACAGAAACCTTTGTTTGCAATTACAGAGATCATACGTTTCCTGTAGGTCTTGACCAGGTTTGCACACACTGCAGCAGGGATTTTGGCCCACTCCTCCATACCTTCTCCAGATCCTTCAGGTTTCGGGGCTGTCGCTGGGCAATACGGACTTTCAGCTCCCTCCAAAGATTTTCTATTGGGTTCAGGTCTGGAGACTGGCTAGGCCACTCCAGGACCTTGAGATGCTTCTTACGGAGCCACTCCTTAGTTGCCCTGGCTGTGTGTTTTGGGTCGTTGTCATGCTGGAAGACCCAGCCACAACCCATCTTCAATGCTCTTACTGAGGGAAGGAGGTTGTTGGCCAAGATCTCGCGATACATGGCCCCATCCATCCTCCCCTCAATACGGTGCAGTCGTCCTGTCCCCTTTGCAGAAAAGCATTCCCAAATAATGATGTTTCCACCTCTATGCTTCACGGTTGGGATGGTGTTGTACTCATCCTTCTTCTTCCTCCAAACACGGCGAGTGGAGTTTAGACCAAAAAGCTCTATTTTTATCTCATCAGACCACTTGACCTTCTCCCATTCCTCCTCTGGATCATCCAGATGGTCATTGGCAAACTTCAGACGGGACATGCGCTGGCTTGAGCAGGAGTACCTTGCGTGCGCTGCAGGATTTTAATCCATGACGGCGTAGTGTGTTACTAATGGTTTTCTTTGAGACTGTGGTCCCAGCTCTCTTCAGGTCATTGACCAGGTCCTGCCGTGTAGTTCTGGGCTGATCCCTCACCTTCCTCATGATCATTGATGCCCCACGAGGTGAGATCTTGCATGGAGCCCCAGACCGAGGGTGATTGACCGTCATCTTGAACTTCTTCCATTTTCTAATAGTTGCGCCAACAGTTGTTGCCTTCTCACCAAGCTGCTTGCCTATTGTCCTGTAGCCCATCCCAGCCTTGTGCAGGTCTACAATTTTATTCCTGATGTCCTTACACTGCTCTCTGGTCTTGGCCATTGTGGAGAGGTTGGAGTCTGTTTGATTGAGTGTGTGGACAGGTGTCTTTTATACAGGTAACGAGTTCAAACAGGTGCAGTTAATACAGGTAATGAGTGGAGAACAGGAGGGCTTCTTAAAGAAAAACTAACAGGTCTGTGAGAGCCGGAATTCTTACTGGTTGGTAGGTGATCAAATACTTATGTCATGCAATAAAATGCAAATTAATTACTTAAAAATCATACAATGTGATTTTCTGGATTTTTTAGATTCCGTCTCTCACAGTTGAAGTGTACCTATGATAAAAATGACAGACCTCTACATGCTTTGTAAGTAGGAAAACCTGCAAAATCGGCAGTGTATCAAATACTTGTTCTCCCCACTGTAGCTTCCCTACTGTTATTTTATTTTACTGCTGCTCTTTAATTATTTTATTTATTTATTTTTTACTTATCTTTTTTTTACCTAACACTTATTTTTCTTAAAACTGCATTGTTGGTTAAGGGCTTGTAAGTAAGCATTTCACTGTAAGGTCTACACCTGTTGTATTCGGCGCATGTGGCAAATAACATTTGATTTGATTTGAAAACCCCAGCACATCACATCCCCTCTGTGTCTGTCCAGGTAAGCGTGTGTGGCTTGGGGAGGGTCTGGCCAGGATGGAGCTCTTCCTGTTCTTCGTCAGTTAGTTCCAGAAGTTCAGTTTCTCCACGTTGGAGGGGGTGGAACTGAGTCTAGAGGTAAACGTGGGAACTACGATTTCACCCCTCCCCTTCAAGATGGACTGTATGTCAAGGCTCGTTAGAACACTTAAGATCGACGCCAAGGCTTGTTAGAACCCCTTCCAGATCTACGTCAAGGTTTGTTTGGACACTTTCAAGATCAAAAAATATACAGTGTATCTGCTGCATTCTGCATTTAGTGTAAAATAGTGCCTTATGCATCTATAATCACAGTCGCTAGATCTTTATTATAATGTGCTGTATAAATGAATGTATGAATGTAACCTTCCTGCTGAAGTAAATATGTTTCCACCCCCCCACCCCCCCAAAAAAAAAAGTAATATTTGTACTCATGGATCTTGCATTTTGTTTTCATAAACACGCTTTCTAAACACCTGTGAATGTTTCATCAATGCCTTTATCAAGAAGAGCAGCCCTGGTTCATTCACAGACAGTAATTTATCCAAAAAGGGTTAGAACACCACAAAGAATGCTGAGTTGCATCCAAAGAACAACATACCTACTGTGAAGCATGGGGGTGGAAACAACATGCTTTGGGGCTGTTTTTCTGCAAAGGGACCAGGACGACTGATCCGTGTAAAGGAAAGAATGAATGGGGCCATGTATCGTGAGATTTTGAGTGAAAACCTCCTTCCATCAGCAAGGGCATTGAAGATGAAACGTGGCTGGGTCTTTCAGCATGACAATGATCCCAAACACACCGCCCGGGCAACGAAGGAGTGGCTTCGTAAGAAGCATTTCAAGGTCCTGGAGTGGCCTAGCCAGTCTCCAGATCTCAACCCCATAGAAAATCTTTGGAGGGAGTTGAAAGTCCGTGTTGCCCAGCGACAGCCCCAAAACATCACTGCTCTAGAGGAGATCTGCATGGAGGAATGGGCCAAAATACCAGCAACAGTGTGTGAAAACCTTGTGAAGACTTACAGAAAACGTTTGACCTGTGTCATTGCCAACAAAGGGTTTATAACAAAGTATTGAGAAACTTTTGTTATTGACCAAATACTTATTTTCCACCATAATTTGCAAATAAATTCATTAAAAATCCTAATGTGATTTTCTGGAAAAAATTCTCATTTTGTCTGTCATAGTTGACGTGTACCTATGATGAAAATTACAGGCCTCTCATCTTTTTAAGTGGGAGTACTTGCACAATTGGTGGCTGACTAAATACTTTTTTCCCCCACTGTATATACTGTTTTCTATACTATTCTACTCCATCTTAGTCCATGCCGCTCTTACATCGCTCGTCCATATATGTATATATTCTTAATTCATTCCTTACTTAGATTTGTGTGTATTGGATACATGTTGTGAAATTGTTAGATATTACTTGTTAGATATTACTGCACTGTCGGAGCTAGAAGCACAAGCATTTCGCTACATCCGCAATAACATCTGCTAAACACGTGTATATGACCAATAAAATTTGATTTGATACATCTACGTACAAAAGGTATATGTGGTACACCTCTACCACATTTACCTTTGGGCCAGAGCTGGTACTAGTATTGCAGGCTAATGATGGTGATACAAATGTTCAATGAAATGAGATTAGCCCGCACATTGACTTGGTACTGGTACCCCCTGTACATAGCCTCGTTATTTTATTGTTGCTCTTTTATTTTTTACTTTAGTTTATTTAGTAAATATTTGTCAACTTTTATTTTTCTTAAAACTGCATTGTTCGTTAAGGGCTTGTAAGTAAGCATTTCACAGTAAGGTCTACACCGGTTGTATTCGGCGCATGTGACAAATATAATTTGATTACACAAAGTGGGTAAAAGAGCATCAGTTTCTATTGAACATACTGTACATAGTGAAAGGAGTATGGAATGTAAACAGAGAGGAGTAGCTGCCAACTGCAATATAAGCAATCTCTGTTCTATATAGTTTAAATGTAGGCCTATAGCCTACTGTATCTGAGTGTCAATGTAATAGAAACAAAGTGTAGCTGGCGAGTTAGAAGTTAGGCAAGAAGGTTTGGTTTTTATTTTATTTTTTTCACCAAAAAACAAACATTTTGATCACAAGAAATGTGAGCAATGCCTACATGTGTTGTGTTATGGAGGGTCACTCTTTTTTGGTTTTGAATAGAGAGTAAAGAAAATAAAAAAAACATTAATATGCCACCCTCGTGGCCAACAAGAATGTGACCAGCTACTCTCACCCCATAACAAACAACACTTTGAAAATAGTTTATTCTTTACAGTACATGAAAACAAAAGGCTTTAAGACTTATTTTTCATAACTATTATTCACACTTATTTTCCCACTAACACAATCAACAAGTAGCCTACTATCCGAACAACGTTGATCAGATCTCATTTCCTAGTGCTGCTCTGATTTCTGTATACATGGCATTGTATGTGAATCAGTAGCTGTACTATCCACTGCAAAAGAAAAACAACAATCCAAAGAGCTGTGAAATCAGCTTTGTACACTGCTCTAGTCTAGAGACCACAGTTTTAGCTGAAGCGTGTGTATAAAATGTAAGCAGCAGCACATGACATACAGGAATTTCCCGAAACAGCAAATCCAACGTCTAGCTAATTGTTTGCCTTGAGCTAAAGTAAGCCTCACTATAAGGCTAGGATTCCAACCCAGTAGGGATCATAACATCAGTGGAAAGCTATTTTAAAAGAGATTCATGTTTCATTCAGATATCCCAGTGCACCTCAAGCCAAGACGCATCAAACTCAACCCCCAGATGCATTGTGGGTACAGAGGAAGGTCAATGTGCCCAAACAAATTTAAGACATTCAAAAGGTTGTCACAGCATTTTTGAATCATCAGAGAGGAAGAATATTTAATCTAGGAGCTGGTTCCACAAATGCAGATTAAATACATCCAGGACAAGGTGTAATTCTGCTTTAGTTCATCCACATTTCAATATTTCATAACCTAACTATAATTTAATCTGGGTCTGTGAAACTGGCCCATAAATACCAAGCTGGTGTTTGAACCCTGATAACAGTAGTGATGTGTAGATTATACTGTTGAAACCTTACTCATCTAGACACAAGACATTCAGACAATATAAAGGCGCAACAGTATTCCGTTAGAGCATGCAGTAAGTTCTAGTACAGATCACAATTGAGCGCATAGAAAATTTACACCATAAATAGTCCTGGATTTCTGATTTGATTAATTGATTCGTGGTTGCCGCACCAGAAATGTTTGTGTCAGTATGACATCACAGGATATTGACACAGGTCTGCAGTATAGACTTCCTACTTTTGTGTAAGAAACTAGTAATGGACGTTTGGTGGCCAGCACCAAATACACCTATTTCTCCTCAGTTATCTATGCTCCATTCATCCCTGGTGATTGTGACAACACAGAGGAGGAAGAAGAGGTCAAACTCGCTCTGTAGTCCAATGGTTGATAGGGTGTTAGTTACATCCTTTAACTGCATAGTGTGGTTGGTAACAGCATTCAAATAAGCCATTTAAGACCACATTTCTCTTATAAGCTCCAAATTGTAGTTTTTTGCGCATTCATAGACTGAAGAAATGTATATATATATATATATATCCCTGACTCAATATACAGCATGTCAGGAAGTCGAGATTAAGAATCAAGGTTAGTTCAATAGGCATTCCAGTCAGAGCTTGACGCTAGCTAGGCTAACACAGGTATATTGTAGGGCTCAGTCAGTGCTATGTGCTAGGCTAAGGCTAATAAAGCATGTGGGTAGGGTTGCCTACTCAGACCAAACTCATTCCAGGTGATTATAAGCAGCAGTGCTGTTGTATGGTACTGTGCGGTATATTACTGTACAGTGCATCAGTGAGGAAGAGGGAACACGGACTAGACCAAGTGCTCATGTTCACGTCAGTCAGTGCATGCTTGTCCCCTCCCCAGGGGCCGAGAGCTAGTGTGTTTAAGGTCACTTGAGTGTGCACTTGTGGAAGGGAGCGAGAGAAGAGCCATTTGTTTGTTTACTTCAGATGTGGGAGACCCCGGTCCTAGTAGGCCGCCGTGTCAGCAGGCTTTTGTTCCGGCCCAGCACTAACACACCTGATTGAACTAATCATGGTTTAACTTTAACAGCAGAAGCCTGTATACACGGTGGCCCACCTCAGCAGTCACCCATCCCAGGTCTAGTTAGCAGTGGTGGCAGGCACGCTGACAGAGAGGGTCCTGCGGGTGGCGTTGGTGACCTGGCGCTGCTGGGACAGGAAGGACTGACCGGGGGGCACCATGGAGGTGGAGCGACCCCCCAGACGGGCCTCGATCGCCAGCTTCTGGAAGCTCAGACTCTGGAGTGGAAGAGACACAACATGCATGTCTATTTAAGTTGGAACAAAAGATAAATATAACGTATGTACATTTTACATTCCTTAATTTATTTTCAAAGGAAATATGAGGTGTGTCTATTCTGATTTCATGTTCTAACCTTGTTGTACCATGCTGTTACAATCAGCTTCTCCTCATACTCTCTCAGCTTTGCCTGCTCACACTCCCTCTACACACAGAGACAGAGAGAGACTATCAATACCAGAGGTCGAGAGTGCATTGTGAGATAAGTACTATGGATCCCCCTGTGAATGAGTGCCTCCTGGCTGAGGGTTAAGGAGAGAGGCCAGGGGTTAAAGGTCAGCGTTACCTCCAGACTGAGGATCCTCTTGTCTCTGTCCGACAGCTGGTTCTTCAGAGCCTGGATCTCTGCTGTGGCTGGGTTCAGCTTGGGGTCCAACGCACGGATCACCTACAGCACCGAGACAGACAGAGACCGAGGGCTTCATCAGACGTCACTGGTGGGAGCAGCAGCAAATAGAGACACTACCTTTTTCTACACTTTTTGTCCAGCTGCTAGTTGGATAAGAGACGAAGGAATGACAACTCACATTGCGTGCCTTCTCCAGATACATCTTGTATCTCTCCTCCATTGCTCTCATGTCGTCATCCTTCTTCTTCAGAGAAGCCATCAGCTCATCCAGTCTCAGAGCTAAGGGACAGAGACAGACGACGCTCACTAGGGTTACTCTGAAAACTATACCGCCAATGTTGTGGTCATGTTATGGTTGTGTTAGTTGTACTCACAGGTCTGTGTGTTGTCTGGCTGCAGGTCCTCCAGCAGTTCTTTCTTCTTCATGATCTCATCCTGCGCCTCGTTCAGTTGCACCCTGTGTAATAAAACACCTTACTTTATACATCTCTCTCTTAGGAGTAACATGGAGGTCTCACAAAGCAGTATGGACCATACTTACATATGAGCATCCAGTTTCCTCTTCAGGTGAGACTGAAAATAAAGAGCAGTTGCAAGAGAGAACACAGCTACCGTTACCTTAGAGCTGCTACTGTACATATGAGAGACAGTATGTAGGGTTAACGTTTGACATAGCAGTATGTGTAAAGTCTATGCATGTACTGTATAGTGTGTAACTCACATCATCAGTCTTGGCCCCCTGGCCCTGTAGGCTTTTCTGTAGATCCTCTACCTGCTGTTGCAGCTCAGTGACTCTCTCCCGGTTTAACCTGGAAGTACATCACACACAGGAAGTAGATTACCGTCAACTAGGAAGTAAAACATCCAAGACCGCATAAGTGAAAAGGTGCCAGCTAGCGCCACCCACACACCACGCACCTGTTCTCAGTGTCCAGTTCAGAGCGTGTTCGGTGTGCCTCCTCTAGCAGTGTCTGTAGTTCAGAGATCTTCTCATTCTCTGATCCCTCCTGCTGCACACGCAACATCTTATTCTCATGCTGGAGCCGGATAAACTTCTCCCTGTACGGACAAGGACACAGTTAGTGCAGTCAGCGTCTCACACACCAACACAATTATTAAATTATTACCTGTACTCTATAGGTAGGATTTCAGCAGCAAGGTTATCATGGCTTGGACTGCCAGCTGGCATCCCTGCCATCCCTGTGGAGAGAGAGGAGATCAGTAACCATGTCTATTTGTAAGCCTCAGAGACACAGGCCATGTGGGAGAGCATCAAAACCATGATGTATCTGTGACTGATTGTGATCTACAAATACCATTAGTAGTTATTTATGATGCAAGGTGATTTGGAGATCAGTCTGTCTCAACTCGCCTTTAAAGTCAGCGGCAATGTCGAATACGCCCACACCGTTTATCAAAGAAACCTTTACTTTCCAATCATATTCAGCACCAAACAGTCAGTGTGATGGTCCAATGAGCTACCTGCTTGTCGGAGCTGGTCCTGTTGAGCCTGGTTACAGCGTAGCTCCTCATTGGTCTCCTTCAGAGAGTCTCGCTCGATGATGATCTTCTGATGACATCAACATCAGGAGACAGAGAGAGGAGATAAGCCAATAGTAGATTATTGTCCGAAAACATTCCTTAGTTCCTTCCCCTACTGTGTTTGCATATCAGAGGGACCAGGTAGGTTGCAGTAGAAAGTGTTGGGATCCAGTCAGTACCTCTTTCTCCTTCATCACGGCGTCGTATTTCTCCTCAAACTTCTTCATCTCGTAGGCCAGGTTGTCTGCCCGCCGAGACTCCTCTGACAACTTCCGGTGCAGCTCCTGGACCTGGCAGGAAACAGGAAATAGCTTTAGTAAGCCCCCTGATTGGCTGTTTGTCTCCTCAGAGACAACTTGGTAGGTGAGGGCAAAAGCTTCAGAGTTCCACCATGTAGCTTTCCTCAACCCAGTGCTGTCAGACCTATAGTGCAAAAGGGAGGGGAATGTTCCTGTCTCCAGTATATTCTCAGATATGTCTCACCTGTCTCTTGTATGTCTCTAGCTGTGCGCGGGCAGCATTAGCCTTGCGTAGCTCCTCCTCCAGACTGACAGTGTTGTGCATGTAGGTCATGTTCTTCTCCTCCAGCAGTTTGACTTGTCTCCTCAGATCTCCCAGGTCCTCCAGTTTACGCCTGTATGTCTCCACTGACGCCTCCAGCTTCACAGCACGGTCTGAACAGCTCCTACACACAAAAAACACACAAACGAGAGAATTGCATTTAATTCAATTTATAAAGAGAAATAAATAAAACGGGCACCGTGAAGGACCAAAACACAAACATTCTCACTGGTCTACCCTTGCTTCTAACTAACCACTTCCTGTCTCCCACTCCCATTTATACACCAGTATTCAATCAACTCAATTGATGAGAGGGGCTTCTGATTAGCTTGTTAGCCAATGCAAACAGCACAGATTACAGATAGGATTAAAAGAGATATGATGGAGTCATTCCAGGTTGTCTTTTTGCCGGTGTGATGCACATCTATGCAGCACAACTGCAATAAAGACGACCTGGAATGCCACCAAACACACACCTGAGGATGTCGAGTTCGTCTTTAAGTGCTCGTGACTCCTCGGCCAGGCTGGTAAGTTCGTCGTTACGATGCTGAACCTCGATCAGCTGCTTCTCCAACTCTTCACAGTGGATCCGGTAGTCATCCTTAGCTGCCTCCAGCCTAGACACAGACAGAGGGAGATATCTGTAAGCGCTGTGCTGAATGACTAAGCATCGTCCCAGTGCAATGTGTTTTCATTGACACACACACACACCTGAAGTTCTCCTCCTGTAGTGTCTCTAGCTGTATCTGTAGCTGGCTGTGTTTCCGTCCAGAGGGCGTGCTTGGATCATCAAACGAGTCCAGCTGATTGGCTCGGTCCGTCAGCACGTCGTTCTCAGCCAATAGGCTGTTCCGCTCCTCCTGAAGGACAGTCACCTGACCAGGGTCAAACCAGGGTCAGAGGTGGGCTGTGTCTCAATCCCAAAATGAGTAACGCGAACATAACTATCAAATCCATCGTTTTTTACAGTCCATCCAATACGGTGGTACCACACAAATGTTCACATATGCCTACAGAATGAGGAGAAAGGGAGCTAGAGGAGTCTGAGATGAAGTGATAAGCATCAATTCATCTCCAGTGGGAAAGACCCCATTATCACCAACTGTTCAACAAACATAGCATCATTATTAGAGCCTGGAAGTACAGTACAGCGAAGCCACTCTGCACCGTCAGCAAACATCATCATGGTAATTAATAGGTTGAAAGGCTGGTTAGTTCACCTTCCTCACACTATGTTCATTAGTTATGGTTTATGCCAGAAACAATACCTGGGAATAGAGTGTGTGTGTGTGCATATATAGTTGAAGTCTGAAGTTTACATACACTTTAGCCAAATACATTTAAACTCTGTTTTTCACAATTCCTGACATTTAATCCTAGTAAAAAAATACCCTGTTTTAGGTCAGTTAGGATCACCACTTTATTTTAAGAATGTGAAATGTCAGAATAATAGTTGAATGATTTATTTCAGCATTTATTTCTTTCATCACATTCCCAGTGGTTCAGAAGTTTACATACACTCAATTAGTATTTGGTAGCATTGCCTTTAAATTGTTTAACTTGGGTCAAACGTTTCAGGTAGCCTTCCACAAGCTTCCCACAATAAGTTGGGTGAATTTTGGCCCATTCCTCCTGACAGAGCTGGTGTAACTGAGTCAGGTTTGTAGGCCTCCTTGCTCGCACACGCTTTTTCAGTTCTGCCCACAAATGTTCTATAGGATTGAGGTCAGTGCTTTCTGATAGCCACTCCAATACCTTGACTTTGTTGTCCTTAAGCCATTTTGCCACAACTTTGGAAGTATGCTTGGGGTCATTGTCCATTTGGAAGACCCATTTGCGACCAAGCTTTAACTTCCTGACTGATGTCTTGAGATGTTGCTTCAATATATCCACATAATTTTCCTTCCTCATGATGCCATCTATTTTGTGAAGTGCACCAGTCCCTCCTGCAGCAAAGCACCCCTAAAGCATGATACTGCCATCCCCGTGCTTCACGGTTGGGATGGTGTCCTTTGGCTTGCAAGCGTCCCCCCTTTTCCTCCAAACATAACGATGGTCATTCTATTTTTGTATCATCAGACCAGAGGACATTTCTCAAAAAGGTTCGATCTTTGTCCCCATCTGCAGTTGCAAACCGTAGTCTGGCTTTTTTATGGCGGTTTTGGAGCAGTGGCTTCTTCCTTGCTGAGCGGCCTTTCAGGTTATGTCAATATAGAACTTGTTTTACTGTGGATATAGATACTTTTGTACCCGTTTCCTCCAGCATCTTCACAAGGTCCTTTGCTGTTGTTCTGGGATTGATTTGCACTTTTCGCACCAAAGTACGTTAATCTCTAGGTAACAGAACGCGTCTCCTTCCTGAGCGGTATGACGGCTGCGTGGTCCCATGATGTTTATACTTGCGTACTATTGTTTGTACAGATGAATGTGGTACCTTCAGGCATTTGGAAATTGCTCCCAAGGATGAACCAGACTTGTGGAGGTCTACAGTTTTTTTTCTGAGGTCTTGGCTGATTTCTTTTGATTTTCCCATGATGTCAAGCAAAGAGGCACTGAATTTGAAGGTAGGCCTTGAAATACATCCACAGGTACACCTCCAATTGACTCAAATGATGTCAATTAGCCTATCAGAAGCTTCTAAAGCCATGACATCATTTTCTGGAATTTTCCAAGCTGTTTAAAGGCAGAGTCAACTTAGTGTATGTAAACTTCTGACCCACTGGAATTGTGATACAGTGAATAAGTGAAATAATCTGTCTGTAAACAATTGTTGGAAAAATGACATGTGTCATGCACAAAGCAGATGTCCTAACTGACTTGCCAAACTATAGTTTGTTAACAAGAAATTTGTGGAGTGGTTGAAAAACGAGTTTTAATGACTACAACCTAAGTGTATGTAAACTTCCGACTTCAACTGTATATGTGTGTGTGTATATGTATGTGTGTGTATATATTAAAAACAACAAAATTATTTTCAGCGTCTTCGCTCCACCTGTTCCCAAAAACTACAAATGAACACAGTGTAGTTTATGTCAGTGATATGCAGGGGTGAAAGTAGATGTAATTTCTTCCTGGTACGGGACCTCCTGTGTGCACACGCTTGTTTATGCACCCCAACATTTTTATGGGACTAATCATCTTTTTTTATTTATTTTTTTGTGGGGGGGGGGGTTAGATCAGCTTTAATATTGCAGATTGTGGGTTTTATCAATGTTATAATTTGCATAATTTCCAATCACTCATATCTTTTAAAAAATATATATATTTTTCCCATTATTTTCCCTCTAACCCTACCTCCCCTCCCCTAATTGGAGTAAACTAATGGACAACAATACTTAGGCTTCTACTTCCAGCTTACGCATACTATATACATTTTACAGACCCAGTACATTTTACATTAGTGCTCTCTATTTATTTATCCCACCCTTCAGCTACCATCAACCCTTCCCATCTATCTCTAAAAACCATCCAGTCTTGACTTCCACTTGCCAGATATTTTTCAACTGTGCTCTGATGTTTCACAAAAGTTCTGAACCTTTCTATTCTCAGTTTCCACAGATTATAAATCAAAGATTAACACCTTCACTAAAAGTACTATTATAGTATTGATCGACTGACCATGGCTTTAAGTCACCCGGCAGTGCTATTTGCAAAGATAGCTTTAAGTAAATCTGATTTTTCAGCCATTCCTGAACCTGAGACCAAAAACTAGCTACACATGTGCAGTACCAAAACAAATGATCTAATGATTCTGTCTCATCGGAGCAAAATCTGCAGAGCTGGGATGGTTGTATCCACCATTATTATAACATTCTATTGATTGCAAGAATTTTGTATAATAATTTTAATTGAAAAACTAAGTTTTGAATCCAGCGTCATTTTGTGTATCAGTTCATAAACCCTGTGCCATGGAATCGGCACAATCTCTTCCCAACTATTTTGCAACCTGTAAGGCATAGCTGTTTATTTTGGAACGGGTATACTTTTTTTATTTATAAATTTTTCTTTAACCATTTTTTCTTTTTACATCAAGTTATTATTTAAATTCATACAATACATTTATAGATATATATTTTTCAACCCCCCCCCTCCCGGCAATCTGATAGCATGAGATAAAAACAAATACATTAATATTACATAGTAAATCTGCTGAACAATACATCATATTGTCTCAGATAGTGACAAATTAATGGATGTAAAGGCCCGTTGGTTAAGAGTTAAAAAATGTCCACTGCTGCTTTTTTCCATGTGTCCAGAGTGGACACCTTGGCCCTGTTGATTCTGGCCATGGAGAGCTCCATAAGTACAATATCCTTAAAATGTGAGCAGACATTTTTGCAATGGTAACTGATGAGGTGGAATCCACCTTTGTACAATCATTTTCTTAGCAGCTGTGGTTCCTGCCAACCACACTCTCCGTTGGCGTTCTGACAAGTGCAAATCAGAGTCATCACAAAGCAACATCACTATTGGATCTAATGGCAGTATTTTATCTATAAGTACAGAGATGACATTCAACCACCCCTGGACATTTCCACAGCACATGCTGAAAAGTACCAAGGTCCCCTGTGGTGCAGAACTCGCATAATGGCGACGGACTAACACCCATGTGATGTATTTTTTGAGGTGTTAGATAGGTTCAATGGCACATTTTTAAATTAATTAATTGATGATTGGGGTTTCTAAATGATCCAAATATATTTTTCCATACTGTCTCCCAATTGATTTGTCTGTCAGCAAGTGTAAAATAATTTTCCCATACAGTGGATAGAGTTAATGGTTTTTGTGCTACTAGAATTAATTGACTATAGATATTAGAAACAACTCCTTTTGAGGGACGTCTGTCCGTTAGAAGTTTGACCAATGGGTGTATTGCTAGTTCTGCTCCCCAGAGGACCCCATAGGCTCGCATGGATAGGTGGAGTTGAAGGTAAAGACAAAATGATGAACCTGGGACATTAAAACACTGGCGGATTTCCTGGAAATTGAGGAGTCCATTCAATTGAATATGTCTTTGAAAGTATAAATACCCTTCTTAGACCAAGAATCGGATAAATGGTTTCTTACACGCTAAGAATTCTTTACTACGCCATATTGGAAAGTATGAATGCCATTTCAGATTAGATCTCATATGCTTCTCTGTAGCTTTCCACACATTTACTGAGTATGCTATAATGGGTCCAAACACTAATGCACATTTTTTAGGAGTCAATCCAGAAAATAATACATCTTGTAATCTAAATTGGTGAAACTATTGACTCTTCTATAGCACGCCAAGGAACAGAAGCCTCTGGGTTTAACCAGGTCTGGGTTTAACCAGGTCTGGGTTTAACCAGGTCTGGGTTTAACCAGGTCTGGGTTTAACCAGGTCTCCAGGAAATTCATTTGGAATGATAGGTGTCGCATATTTAATCTGTGGTCTCTTTCTCCCCCAAATGAACTTCTTTATGACAGAGTCAAGTTTAGACCAATAGTCTATAGGAGGCAGTGGTAACATGGAACTCATCATATTGATACGAGGGAGGACATTCATTTTAATAATTGATAATTGAGATTCCAGCAAGCAAAAAATTTATATGTATTTTTGGATCTTTTGAAAGGTTTCTAAGTAGTTCTTCCTGCAAGTAGTGTGAATAGAGGGGGATATGGTAATGCCTAAGTAGGTGATTTGTTTCTTCACTGGGATCATGGGTGGTAGTTACATAGCTGAGGTGGTAGTTGCATACTTCCCATAGCCGAGTTAAGAGGTAGTAGAGCTGATTTAGACCAGTTGATCTTGTAACCAGACCATGAGCTGAATGCTGTGAAAATAGACATTATTGGCTGGAGGGATTTCTGAGCGTTTGCGATGTAGAGCAGTATGTCATCTGCATACAGAGAAATTGCTTGTTCAGTTTGTTTGATTTTGATATGTGAGGAAGCCGAATTTTGACGTATGCTTTGTGCCAGCGGTTCAAGAGAAAGAGCAAATAGCATAGGGGAGGCGGGACAACCTTGTTTACATCCTTGTTGTATGGTAGAACAAGCCATAAATATTCCCACTCTAAGCGGTCAAAGGCTTTCTCTGCATCTACTGATAACACAGCACACAGGGTATCCAGATTGGAAGCCTCAGCAACCACATGTAACATTTAACATTTTAACCAGCTTTGGTCTTTAATGCAGGGCCGACAAACAAGTTCTTTACCTTCTCCCCCTTCCACCTCCAATTTTGCCGTAATGCTGCAATCAGACATTTCTATATACAGTATCTCACAAAAGTGAGTACACCCCTCACATTTTTGTAAATATTTGAGTATATCTTTTCATGTGACAACACTGAAGAAATGACACTTTGCTACAATGTAGAGTAGTGAATGTACAGCTTGTATAACAGTGTAAATTTGCTGTCCCCTCAAAATAACTCAACACACAGCCATTAATGTCTAAACCGCTGGCAACAAAAGTGAGTACACCCTTAAGTGAAAATGTCCAAATTGGGCCCAATTAGAAAAGATATACTCAAATATTTACAAAAATGTGAGGGGTGTACTCACTTTTGTGAGATACTGTATTTGTTAGCTGCATGTGTGACATAACTCCACCAGTCCTATTTATGATATCATTAACAAAGATTATACTGTTTTGAAAAAAAAATCAAAACATACGTTTTTTAAATTAATTAGTATATTTGAGTTTAACCATAATATTTGTTCTGTCTTTTCTGGTGGATTAAACTGAAATTGCAACCAGCTTTCTATGGCTTGTTTTAAAATAGTGATATTTTGGAGAGGATTTCATTTTCAAATAACCAAAAGTGAGAGAGGTTGTAATCTGAATAAATGGAAAAAGGAAATGTTTTAACACTGGGTGAGCCATTCTTACTAACCTGCTAGAGAACCAGTTCGGATTTAAAGTATAACTTTTATATGATTGAAGCATTAGTGAGAGGGTCAATGCTTTAATATTTAATAATTTTAGCTCTCCGAATTCATATTCATTATATACAGTGCATTCGGAAAGTATTCCCTTTTTCCACATTCTTGAGAACCTTCCAGAAGGGCAACCATCTCTGCAGCACTCCACCAATCAGGCCTTTATGGTAAAGTGGCCAGATGGAAGCCACTCCTCAGTAACAAAAAGGCACATGACAGCCTGCTTGGAGTTTGCCAAAAGGCATCTAAAGGACTCTGACCATGAGAAACAAGATTCTCTGGTCTGATGAAACCAAGATTGAACTCTTTGGCCTGAATGCCAAGTGTCACGTCTGGAGGAAACCTGGCACCATCCCTACGGTGAAGCATGGTGGTGGCAGCATCACGCTGTGGGGATGTTTTTCAGCAGCAGGGACTGGGAGACATACCCAAGAAGACTCGAGGCTGTAATCGCTGCCAAAGGTGCTTCAACAAAGTACTGAGTAAAGGGTCTGAATAATTATGTAAATGTGATATTTCCATTTTTTATTTGTAATACATTTGCAAAAATTTCAAAAAAAAATGTTTTACCTTCGTTATTATGGGGTGTGTAGATTGATGAGGGGAAAAAAATATTTTTATCCATTTTAGAATAAGGCTGTAAAGTAACAAAATGTGGAAAAAGTCAAGGGGTCTGAATACTTTCCGAATGCACTGTAAATATGCCAGTTTAATTGTGTCTGGCCTGCCATTTTTTGCTCATAATATTAAAAACAAGTCGTCCGGTATAGGCAGGGCCATCAGTAAATAGGTAAACAATATGACTAAATAATTAATCAAGGCGATTTTTCCACAAATAGACAAGTATTTATACATCTACCTTTCCATGGTAGCAAGATCTTATCTATTTGTGCTAACTTTCTATTCAAATGTATTGTATTGACATTATTTATTTCGGGATATGAATATCGAGTATGTCCACTTCACCCATTTATTTCGGGATATGAATACCGAGTATGTCCACTTCACCGTCAGACCATTTTATTGGTAAACTACACGGTAATGTAAAAGTTTAACTTTTTTGAAGTGATCCAATACATAATATAGTACACAATTTCTCTAACCTCTCTGGATTATCTAGATCCTCTGAGGCTGTACAGGGATCCATATTGCAGATTTAAAAGGAAACGAGTCATCAGCGTACAATGACACCTTTGTTTTTAAGCCCTGGATTTCTAGCCCCTTGATATTACTGTTGGATCTGGTTTTAATAGCTAACATTTCTATGGCCATAATTAATAGATATGCAGATAGTGGACAACCTTGTTTTACTCCTCTTGACAGTTTAATACTTTCTGAGAAGTCGCAATTATTTACTATTTTACACCTGGGGTTACTACAGTACACATAACTTTAACCCTTTAGTCCATACATTTATATATACATTCTAGTCGTACTTTATCAAAGGCCTTTTCAAAATCAGCTATGAATACCAGGCCTGGTTTCTAGATTTTTCAGTGTTCTATTGTTTCCAATACTTGTCTTACATTATCTCCAATGTATCGTCCATGTAAAAAACCTGTCTGATGAATAATATCTGACAATACCTTTTTAATTCTAAGCGCTATACATTTTGCTAAAATTTTGGCATCACTACACTGAAGTGTAAGGGGCCTCCAGTTTTTTAGGTGGACTGGATCTTTATATTTGTCACCTAATCATAGAATTACATATAGAATCCCTATTAAGTCAATAGGATCTCTGTGGGCCTAGTCAAAGATTTGTCATTTAACTTTTAAAATGTATTACCTTTTATTGTTGCATAAACACAACCAGTCATGACACTTTCATCCGATTGTCAAACAATCACTTCAAAAGGGCTCCTTTACTAGGCTACCCAGACACGTTCATCCACTCCCAACATATTTCCAGCCTTAAAACAGTGGTGAATGGAAAGAGACATCTTTTACACAAAACACCAAAAAGTGTAATGACATTTGGCGATTGTCATTAAGCCAGGATTTATGCATCCACTGTCCGCGCATCGGCCACTAATCTCTGCCTGCAAAATGTCTGTGCTCTCGTCGAACCACATCGCATTTTGGAGCATAGGCTATACCACCCGTTTTTAAGTCCATTCGCTAATTTATCATGCCTCTGACATGCGGTAATGATAAATAATGGTGTAATAGCCGAGAGTTTTGTTGACATTTTGTTTTAATTATTGTGATAGGTTAATGTTTTACTGGTACGGCGTACACAAACTATTTATTTTGCCGAGATGCCGTACCGCCTTACTTTCACACCTGGTGATACGTGTTAGTGACAGAGAGCAAGAGAGGGTACAGATGTTTTAGACAGCCTCAGCAACCAGCCATTAGATGTGTTTAGTCCACCTCGACGACGAGCAGCCATGCAGCCATGTGAACTTACCTTTGTGTGTCCGTGAAGAGAGAAACTGGTGATCTACTGTAACAACTCAATCTGTAGACACGAGACGATAGACCCATTCAACAGCATCAGTACCTTTACATAGATTTGACTATTATGAACTTGACCTAATCAGTAACCAGCAGCAGGGTTCTGTCCTGTCCTGTGTTTTCCCCAGCCAGGCATAGCAGGATACGGCAGAGTGAGCAGGCAGGGGGAGAGCAGAGTGGCCCAGTCTGTAAAACCACAGCCCTTCAGCTCCACCAGCCACAGACAATGGCATCATAGCACATAAAACAGACCCAGTATATAATAGGGCTGGGAATTGCCAGGGACCTCACGATACAATATTATCCCAATACTTAGGTGCCAATACGATATGTACTGTGATTCTTACGATTCTATATGTATTGAGATTCGATACTGCAATTCTATTGCGATTTGATGTTCCAAACATATTGCCCACTGCTGCAGAGAAAATGAGAAAACAAGTTTTGATCATGAAAACATGTTGACTCGCTATTTAAAAAGAAGATGGAGAACAAGCTATAGGATAAAAGAATACCTGAGTATTGCCGCAGGTACAGCTGACTAGCGCTAGCTAATGCTACCTACAATAGCAATAACAAATCGATACTTGGAGTCAAATATCGATATGATATCGTCCAAAAATAATATAATTATATGTAACTATCAATTCCCCCCCCCCCCCATCACTAGTTTATACTCTACCAGGGTTGTGTGTGACAGCTAAATCTCATGGATGGTAAGTGTAATATCCACTCCAGTAACCTTGATCGAACTCATTTAGTCTAGACTGTGTGCAGCGAGCTTAGTCAATGCTTCGGTTTGGGGGCCTGTAGAAAGTGGGTTTGTGCATGTGTGTACCTGTACGTCGAGCTCCTGACAGCGCTGGGCTAGTTCCTCCTTCTCTGCCATCAGATCCGCCAGGTCCTCAAGAGCCTTCTTCAACTGGTAAACACACACACACACTTAACAATAGCTAGCTTCTCTACAGCCAGCCTACTTCAGCAAGCACGGGGAGAGACTAGCAATATCACAGTACTAACTAGTCTAAGACAAGCGGTCAACTACGGAGACACACAATCAACAACAACTATAATACAGACAACAGCATTCTATTAGATCCCTATAACACAGTGCATCACCTCTCACCTCTTGTTCCAGGTCCTCCAGTGTCAACTAGAGGGACATGCACAGTCAGCAACAACTATATATATATATATATATATAATATATATATATATATATATATATATATATATATATATATATATATATATATATATATATATATATATATATATATATATATATATATATAGACTATTAGAGGCCTAACACAGTGGATCTCCTCCTCTCACCTGTGATTCTACGTCCCCCGGTGGCTCTGCTCCAAACTGGGCCATGTTCTCTTTACTCATCAGCTGACAGAGAGAGAGACATGGTACATGTTTGCTTAGAGACAACTTCGTTCCTACTCATTCTCACACACACAACAGGTGGTCTAACATGACTTTCTCTCTAAAGCCAAAGAGAAGTCATGGATGTACTTTAACAACATCACAGTATTGGTAACTGGCTTTTTAACACATATAGGCAATTCTAAGATCCTACCGTACGTCACACTATTTAAAATCAATCCGAGAGAATGGCCCTGGTCAGGCCAAGCCTCACCTCCTGAATGGCTGTCATCACCACATGCTGTACGGACTCCTCCAGAGTCATGATGACCTGGATGTACTCTGGAGGGGGAGAGAGAGAGAGGATGGAAGAAGATGAAGAGAGAGAAAGTGAGGTGGGGGGGGAATTACACACACACAGTTTCTGTTTTGGGTGCCAGTCTGTTACAGATTTAGCTGACTCCTTTGTCATTGTCTTGGCAAGGCAACAATATAGTGTTGTTGAACCATTCTAGTTCAGCCTCTGGGACTGCACCGTGTGTGTGTGTGGGCGCTACCTTGTTTTCGTTCACATTTGACAGCACAGCCCAGTATGAGCTGCAGCAGTCGTCCCAGTTCTACAGGGTCGGACTGTTCTGCCACCTTCACCAGGTCTGGCAAGGGAAACTCCTGGATCTGCTGGCTCAGGGCCTAGTGACACAGACAGAGAATATAACAGTTATAACCAGACATAAAGGGTTATAACCTGGACCAGGTCTGGCAGGAGGAAGTCAGATCTGCTGGCTCAGGACCAAGTGACGCAAGTGAATAGAACATCTATTGTGAGGCTGCCATGGTATTAACCATTCATAACCAAACTGTGGAAGTATTGAGATCTGCTGGGCTACAACCTAGTGCCATAGAAAGAATAGAACAGTTATAACCAGACATAACTCAACATGTTTCTTTCTACCTACCTCATTGTAGTAATCCACCATCATCTGAAGGATCTTCTTCAGGTTGTTCATCTGGAGAAAGAAGTTACAAAGTCTTCACTCTAGATAAACAAAGTGTACACCTCAAAGAAATTCTGAGTGAGTCTTTTCTGGTGTGATAATTGATAGCATTGAAAGGCTAATGGTTGGCTAAAATACTAACAGGGCCAGCAGAGAGCAGTCACTCTGGTTTTTAGGTCAGTAAGGGAAGAAAGGAAGGATAGCAAGGGAATTAGGAATGGAAGTACAGAGAGAAAGAGGGAGGATGAGAGAAAAGGGATGGGCAGAAAGAGGTAAGTATGGAGTTCAGTACTTTGAGCCTCCAGTTATCCCCAACATCTTCTTTAATGCGACCGAGCCAACTTTTACTGAACCACGCTGGATCTCTGCAAAGCACAACACACATGCATAAGCATTGGACAGAAAACGTCTGCTAAACAACCATATTCAAATCAGAAAATATCAAACCCAAAAATCTGACACATATTCAGCCAGGGGAAGACAGTATAAATTAATAATGTATTTTAGTGATGGGAAGTTTGGCTCTTTTTACTGACTGATCTTTTCAACTCGTTCAGTCAAAAGAACAAATCTTTCGACTCATTTTGTTCATTTGAGTCAGTAATGCCCAGAGCACGCAGGACCCCCTACCAGCGAACGATGAAGTGAAAACTTGAAATAGTCATGATTCTACAAGCCACTTATTCACGTCGTTCACCATAAGGGGCTTATTGGAGCTGTCATTTGTGACTGAAACTTGTAAAATCATGCTTTAAACAATGTACATTTGTTGATTGCTAGGCATACAAATATGATCATTTCTTGGTACATTTGAAACAAGTTGTGGCCACAATCGGACTAGATTGTGAACGACTCTTAGCGGAATGCATTGCTTGACTGCCGTGAGGGTGTTAAGCTAAATATCGTTCTCGAGTTTGAGTTTGTTGAGCAGAGGCTGTGTATGTTTTGGTTCTACAAAGCTGCGTCCATCATAACATTCAATAATCAATTAATTGTATTAATTCTTGCACCATGCGATCAATTATCAGTTCTAAACAATCAGTTCTGGGCCCCGTGTAGCTCAGTTGGTAGAGCATGGCGCTTGCAACGCCAGGGTTGTTGGTTCGATTCCCACGGGGGGCCAGTATGAAAAAAAGAAAATGTATGCACTCACTAACTGTAAGTCGCTCTGAATAAGCGCGTCTGCTAAATGACTAAAAATGTAAACATGTCTATTTCTTCTCTTTGATGCCTGCAGCATGATCTCATTTGCCTGCGTGCATATGACAGACAGTAGTTGGTCAGAGCACGTCTCCGGAGTCACCGGAGGGGCGCGTATTAATGTGTGTGTGTCATGTGTCAGAGAAAACACATTGCACTGGGAAGACATTTAGATTAATTCAGCGTGTGTTTGTGCGTTACTCACATCTGATGCAAGGCCTGAGACATGGCAGCTCCAGTGGTCAGCTCCGCTACAGTTGTACATGGTGACCCAGTGTTAAAGGTCTGGAGCTGAGACAGGGTGGATTCAAACAAAGAGAATGACAGATTAGAGTACAGACGGGAGACACTGGGAAATAAATGAGACAGAGTCAGTTGGAGGCACTGAAATCCATCTCCACATGCATTGATCATACAGAAAACCCTGTCATGAACCATCAAAAACAAGATTTAATGGGCGTGCACATGTAACGGAGTAGCCCTACCTAACACACAAGCCCAATTGTCGTCCTCAAACCATGAGGATTTCCTCTTGGTTTAATGGTTAAAACGTTGGGTTGCCATATGAGGTCAGAAAGAAAGGTGTGTGTATGTGTATGGTCACTGTGAGAGCGACAGCCCCAGAGAGACATCAGTACTCTAGTCTAGGCCCTACTCTGCTATGATGGACTTGTGAATAAGTAATCCTACAGGACTGTGTCTCCATGGTGTCTGGTGAGAACTCACTACAAAACTGCCACACCAAGTACTGCAATCAGGACTTTTTACCTCCAATACAATATACATACTGCCTTCCCAGTCCTGTGCCCTCAACTTATACTTTAGCATCCACTAGTAAACTGTAGTGCTCCCCACAACTCAATGGCTGCATTTACACATGCAGCCCATTCTGATTCTGAGTAGTGGAAAAATATCAGAATTGGGCTGCCTGTGTAAACACAGTCAACGTGGTTATTCATTCAATGACATTGTGTGTCCTGTACTGGTTATACTCTCTGACATTGTGTGTCCTGTACTGGTTATATCCTCGCAGCGTTCAGGAAGATCATGCATCTTAATAGTGTCTTTGTTGTCCCCTCTCTTTCTTTTACACTCATTTTCAGTCACAGAAGATTTGAAAACAATGGTGGGTGGATGCCCAACAGGAAGGAGCTTTCATTTGGCTCGATCTCTCATGTCACTGCAGATAAAGGGGAGGATAGCCCAAAACGAGAGGAAGCCACTTCGGTCTATTGGGATGCAGCCCTAGTCCTATTCTGTCCTGTATTGACTGGAGGAGGGAATGCTCCACTACAGGAGAGAGACATGTTGTAACACTTGGCACACAATCTAATCTCACCTAGTAGGCTACCTGACTTCAAGTCAAATTGACATTATCTCAAATGTTACTCAATTATTACAAGCCATGTAAGGAATAAGGTTGCATAATAAAACTGTAGCCTACAGGTGCTACAATTCACATTTGGCGTTTAGGATCAACCCAAATGAAAGGTACATTATTACTGAGTTGCCACTGGCTAGTGGCCTATAATCGAAGGAGCAACATTCCACAAATATCTAGCAGTTAATGAGATTAGCTCCCTAAATCGGATGAGGATCAACTGAATTCAGGGATATTGTTGTCTTTCTTTGTGTGTCGAAGAACTAAAGACAAAACTGGAAACAAGGCAACGCTCATTTTGTGCATTGTAGATTTTGAGATAAAATATCCAATCTGCGCATAGCAGACTAAACTCAACGATTTATGATGGAGTTGAACTACTACTAGTGTGGGAGGACTTGAGCTCCAACCTCGCATAAAATTAAATAAAAAAAAACACAACTACTGATTTCAGCCCCCAAAGAATAGACCGCAATTAAACAGAACAATGTCGTGTGTAATTACGGGCTATTCTTTGGGTACTGAAATCAGTAGCCTAGTTTTTGATAAATACGTCGACGGTCCAGTCCGCCCACACTAGTCGCCGCTCAACTCCATCATAAATCGTTGAGTTTAATCGGCTAATCTGCGTATATACTCTATACAGGCTATTCTTATAGCCTAGCTGACGTAGTATATCGACAATGGTTTATCAATACATTAACATTAGGCTACTGTAGGCCTAAATTATTATAAATAGGAGAGAACAGGTGGATTTCCAAATCGTGTCCCATTTCCTGATTGCTTTTGTCCTGACACTAATTTACCTGCCACAGGTAAACGATACAGTCATCGATCAACACAGTAAACATTCATGCAATCAGACGCTTTAAAGCGCTCTCGGAATGAACAGAGGACATCACAGACATCACTCACCCATATAACAAGGCTCTCACACAACACAGCTTTGTCTGTCTCCATTTCTCCCGGTCAGGTTTGGCCAGATATGTCCGATGCACCTGCCATCAACAACAACACGGTTCCCCTTCCCTCTGCATTTGACCTCACCTGCGGTGGTTGCATCTCTAGCGCTAACTGCGTAATATGGATATGTTTCCTGGTCACTGCGCTGTAAAAGCACCGTGAGTTTCTACGTGAATAACTGCCTCGCGCTTTGACGTTTTCTGTTGAGACGGATGGGGATTGAAGCGATAAAGAGCGCAAGAACCCAAGAACGAGGAATGAAACACCAATGGTGTCTTCTGACTGGAACAGACAGACCAATCAGGTTGAATATCTGACTGACTGACAGGTCTATGTGGAGCCAATCACAGAGCGGAATCAAGAATTTGCTGAACGCCTCAATTATCTGAGCTGGATTCCATTCTAAAACCTTGCTGCCTTTTCTCGGTATTTTCACGACTTCTCTTCACCGATATTGAACAGTGATAGTTAGGCTACTTGGTCGATATTAAAATCATATGGGTAATATAGAGCCTTTACCATATAGCTTACCTATCCAATCAAGTAAGATTCACTAGGGAAGTCAGAAAGTAAAGCAAGAAGGAACCCAGTATGTGTGTGGGATACTGTGTGTATATGTTAGTGACTGGTTAGTGACATCTGAATGGCAAATCTAAAGTGAACAGGTAAGCCAATGATTTACATTTAGAATGATTCTCATGAAGAGCACTGTGAAAGTGTCACACTTGAATCTCTGTTTTACCATAACCTCTCATACATTGCATTTCCTGTACAATAAACCTGAGGTCAGGTGTAGACAAATTCAAAGGAATGGCTAGTTGAACTACCCTGGAGTAGTTTGAGTCAGCTACCCACAATCCTATTCTTCATGTTAATGGTTAATGAATCTCACTTGTGTGTGTGTGTGTGTGTGTGTGTGTGTTCTTATGTGAGGAATTAACTTTTTATTACAGTCTAATTTGACACAGTTAAGATTAGGAGGGAAACTCTGGTTTCATGACAAGAAAATCAGGGTCTATTTCCTTTACCATACCTGGTGGCACAGACCCCATGAGTCAAAATGTGGACCCACTGAAGTGTTTTCCTCAAGCACTTGACCCCCAAAATAATCTTCATGGTAGATAGGTAAAGGCTTTGAACTCATACTCAGTTAATACACTTTATCTGACTCAACAGATCACTGCCTGTTTGTTTATCAGCTGCTGACACCTATAGGACCGGGTTCCCAGACCCAGTCTACTCCTGGACTAAAAAGTGATTTCATTTGAGGTTCTCTATTGAGCATGCTTAGTCTTTTGTAATGTCATATGTTTATTTGACTTGGACTCGATGGCCAGCCACGATGCCTTAGTAAGGAATGTGGGACAAACTGCGTGTGTGTGTGTGTGTTAGTGACATGACACTGGATTTAAGCCACCTCCAGTGGCCCATCTAGCTAGAATAGAACCTCTCTCCCTCTCTCACTTTCTCTCTCTCCTTCTCTCTTTCTCTCTCCCTGTGTCAGAGGGAGAACAAAGTCACTCTTAGCCTGTTAGCTCAGCTTTCACCCCCTGACCCCTGACCCCTGCCACATCGATCGACTCCTGCTATTTTTAGACATTCTGAGGCATTTTGATCCTGTCCTTGAGATCGAGAAGTGTAGGGTGAACGTTTGTGTAAATGTTTGCTGGCATATTTTTGCAGAATTCAAGGACACAGTCTGAAGCGCTGTAACAGACAAAACAGTTCAACATTATACGTGAATATTTTCACGTTGCAAACATACGCTTGCTGATAACAGTTCCTTATTACTCATTAGCTTGGCAGACTGTGGGAATTCAGTTGTAATCTTGACCTTGGGCAGTGCTAATCTGTATCTACGGTATCTTTACCAGTACGAATGTGACAGACCTACGTATTAAGACTATTATGATGACATTTGTACCAATCCTAGTGAATTTAGAGGGTTTGATATTCCTTTCAACTGGGGTGCTCCTCAAAGAGATGGAAAGAGGTCTCAACTTTGTATCTGTGCCATTATGGCATCTGTGAAAGCATGGGCAGCGCCATTGAGGCATTCTTAATTTTAAAGTAGTCAATTTTCTTCTTCCCTTGTGTTTTAAAAAAGTGTAAAGCAATTGGTGATTTACCAGGACTTGCAGTGCAGGAGTCTTGAACCAACTCTTCTGTGTTATTCATTTATTGTGGCCACTAGATGGCGCTGATATTGCTTAAAGCCAGATACAAACCATACAACCCAATTTGAAGAAGATGACAATGCTCTGATCATTGGCTGATTGCTTCAACCCATAGGAATACCCACCCAGTTGACTACTTTAAAATGGTGGAAGCCCTTAATGGCAATGTCCATGCTAAAACAGCTTATTTCAAAGTAAAGATCTCTATACATCTCTATGAGTCCAATACAAATGGATTGATAGACAACAATAAGGTTTTTCACAACTCTATTTCACCACAGAGCTGGTATTTTATGGTAAAGTATGTGGGCCGGGGCTTTAAACTCTGTAAACTTACAGTAAATCATTGCCAAGTTGGCACTAACCTATTAAGACTGAAAAGGAGGGGCCAAACAGGATAGCTTTGAACTTGTGTGGGTGGTCGCATGATCAAAATAGAATTTGGAGATGGGAATGGCCACGGAAACGCTGCCTGGTTTTTGTTTAGAGCCCTTTTTGATTTCATGTTATAATAACATTTACCAATCACATCTATCACATATTAGAGAATCTGCTTTTATGTTATGTCATCCTAGTACATTGACATTCACTGCAATCAATAACGTGCACTGGTGGTCTCTAGGTCTCTTCCAGGCAGGCAGCCGTGTTAATGATTAACTGACCAGTCAGATTTATTGTGTACAGTGATGCAGTCAGGAAGCATTTCCTTCTCTAGCCTCTCCGGGAAACACACACTCTACAGAGACACACTCTCATGAGTGTCTAGGAGACACTCACTGTCTGTTTACAGCTACCAGACCTACACTTCTAGCTGCCAGATGAATCAGACCATGCACACCTCACACAGCTCTCATCCCAGGTAAGTCTTCTTCTCTCTGGATATAAACAGGGGGTCTGTACCCTCTCCTCTACACACCATCCACTCACACACTACAGAGGCTGCTAGTATAGGTGTGGTTGGGTGTCTGGTAAATAGACTGTAAAGGTCTGGTAGCTTGGGGTGGTGTGTATCTGGAATCCAGATGGTTTTCACAGTTAACTAGTTTGGGTACTTGGTATAGGGGGAACATGATGGGGTATCTAGTATCTGGTTACTAGCTTTTTACCAACTAACAAAACTTGCACTGGGCAAATAGCCACAAGATCCCAGTTTGGTTGCAAAATATGTGTATTGTCCTCTATAGACAATGTATAGATGTTGGACAAACTATCTACTGACTTCATTCAGTGTCAACTGCAACTTCCAACAAGCAACAAGTTGTACAGCTATGGTGGCTGATAGTTTGTTAAATGAATTGTTGCACGCCAGAATTTGGCTGCACCGAGTAAATCCATTTAAAGTGGGGCCAGTCTGAGCCTTAACACAATATAATTCATGTCCCCCCCTCCTCCTCTCCCCAATCTCCTCTCCCACCCCCACCTCCTCCAGATGTGACCCTCTCCCTGAGGTCACAGTGGGTCAGGGTCACCTAGGATCATCCTCAGAACACACACAGGACCGAACATCCCTCAAACATGTGACCTACAGCAAGGTGAGGTCACACACAAACACACACGCACACACACACACACTGGGTCAATTACGGATGACCCCTAACATCTAAGAATGCTAGGGGGCAGGGTTCTAAGCCCTCATGTGACAACCACTACAATCACACTGCAGTGTCAATCGATGCATGCCACAATGTCAATCATTTTTGACATTAGAAAACATTGATTTTAGTATAGCAAAGTTTTGCTGCATGTCTTTTGTATTTATAAATGACTGTCTGTAACGAATCAGGAGAAATAGTGGCCATACTTTCCATAGTGCTAAAATTATTGCAGCTACAAAGACCAGTGTAATTACATTGTACTTTTTGTTACATTCATAACAGAACATGGTTCTTTTGGACAGAGAAGTTTAGATGCTCTACCCATATGATTCCTGGTTATGTCGGAGTAATGTCACTGTCTTCGTTTGTTATTGTTGTTAGTTGTTTTATTGTGATTAATGTTATTAACTGATAATAACTCTTACTCTTACAAATAACAATTACTGTTATTAATAATGCTTAGAAGAGAGGCAGTCTGGAGGGAAGGAGGGGATGGTAGGGCTCCCTCCAGCTGGCAAGCTAACTTAGACCTTGATCATTTCAGAGCTGATATTTCCTTATGATGAGGTCCACTGAGGTCCATTTATAGGACCTTGGCCTCATCTCTTCCCTGGTGCATGTTTCTGTTATTTCACTGCTATTCCAGAGGTGTGTATCTCATGTTCCTGAAGGCCACAGTGTCTGCCAGTTTTAGACATGGGACTGCCTTTCTCTTTAGTGATCAATTAAGTGCAGAGGAGAAACAGAAACTGGTGTTATACTTACCTATCTAACTGTACCAATGTATTCCTCTCTCTCCCAAGAACTCCTCTCAGATCTGTCCATCCGCGGGCCACAGAGACTGGCTCTGCCCTGTGTGTCTACAAACTGCCAGCTTCCCCGTACAGACCAACTGTGGCCATCTCTTCTGTGGTAAGACAGCACCATGACTACCATCACCACCACCTGCACATGATCGGATTTATCTAAGGGTTAAGAGAGACTTGTACAGAGATAAAGAGCTATTTAGAGCCCAGAAGGTAGCATATTAACATTTACATTACATATGAAAGTGCCATACAACACACTGACTACAGCAGCAGGTCAGGGGGAATCTATTTAACTCTATTGTCTGTCCATCTATCTGGCCAACGAAGCATCCGTTTTTCTATCGGTATAACATGATGAGAGCCCCAAGACCTGTCTAGCCTGGGTGGGGTGGGGGGGGTTTAGTATTTCACAACCATTGCTATAGTGGCTCCCACCTGACGGAGATCACACACACTCAGGCTTTGCTCATTCACACACATCTCTCTCATTTAGCCAGAGTCACGTAGGGTCACTATGGAAACCATGGAAAAGAGGAAGGACGTTTTTAGCATGCGTGTGCAAACTCCCTCCAGGCCATCCATGGTCTAAAAGGGTCCTAGGGTATGGTGATCCTATGGCATTGTTATGACAACCTGGCTGCCAGTCTGGTCGTTGTCTTGCTATCGTACCTGGGTCGAACACAAATGTACAATTTAAATACTTAGTTTGTCAGGCTCAATAGAACCAATGAAATAGTCCCAAAAGTGCAAAATACAAGCTTGCTAAATCAAGAGTACCTGGGATTTCACACCTTTTAAATACCTTTTCGATCCAGTTCTGTTTGCTATCCCTGAGTAGGCAAAACTGTCTGTTTTGACCATAACCTCATTACAGAAGTGGGACAACAGTCAAAGACAGCTACAGTGCCTTCAGAAAGTATTCACACCCCTTGACTTTTTCCACATTTTGTTGTGTTACAGCCTGAATGTAAAATTGATTACATTGACATTCTGTGTCACTGGCCTACACACAATATCCCATAATGTCAAAGTGGAAGTATGTTTTAAGAAATGTTTACAAATTAATAAAAAATGAAAAGCTGAAATATCTTGAGTAAATAAGTATTTAACCCCTTTGTTATGGCAAGCCTAAATACGTTCAGAAGTAAAAATGTGCTTAACAATTCACATAATAAGTTGCATGGACTCACTCTGTGTGCAAGAACAGTGTTTAACAAGATTTTTAATAACTACTGTGATGTCACGAGAGGCTACACAGCTTTCAGCGGGATTGCTCAAGTAGTGCAAGGAGACCAGGTTCAACCAAAACAAGGATTTTATTAAAGGTCTTGGGAAACTAACGAAAGTATAACACAATTCTGTTCTCTGGTGGCTCTTTAAGGGTTAACAGTTCAGGGATGTCTCTTCCACATCCAAAATCATAACTCTCCCTCGCTCAAATAACTTTTCCCCAGTCTTACTGTATTCCACGTTGCAGCTAGTGGCCAACCCAGCAAAACGTCCTTCCAAATGTCCCACACGTATTTCCACAGGTGCATATATCCAAAGGTGAGTATTTCCCAAAGGTAAGTATCTCCAAATCCTTATATTCCTCATGGAAGTGGACCGGGCAGCACTCTTGTCCTCCAGAGAGCCCCGCTTGGAGACCGTGTCTCTTCCCTTCAACAAACCTTCAGCTCATCAGCTCCTGATTGGTTTCAGCTGCGTGGGAAGATTGGCCATGAGGGTTGGAGTTCCCGACCATACCAGCAGATGGAGCCATAGCTGTCTGGGTTTGCAGCCATCTCAGGGGGATGTAACGTCCCTCCAGGACACAGCCTCTCGTGACATCACACATCCCCCTCCTCGGGACCGACGTCCTCGTCGGGGTAAAGGCAGCGAAGAAGGCATCACGCCGGGAGAGGGCGTCCGCATTGCCGTGGTGCTTGCCAGCCCTGTGGACAACAGAAAAGTTAAACGGTTGCAAGCTCAAAAACCATCTGGTTACTCTACTGTTTGATTCCTTGTTCTTGGCCATCCACTGCAGAGGGGCGTGATCAGATACCACCATGAAACGTCGGCCCAGGAGATAGAACCGAAGGGACTCCAGGGCCCAGACTACAGCCAGACATTCTTTCTCCACCGTTGAATAGTTCTTCTCTCTTGGAAGTAACTTTCTGCTTAGGTAGAGAATGGGATGTTCTTCACCGTCATGTGCCTGGGTGAGGACAGCACCCAGACCCACCTCCGAAGCATCCGCTTGGACAATGAATTCCTTCTTGAAGTCTGGTGCCACCAGGATCGGACTGGAGCAGAGTGCTCGCTTCAGGTTGAGGAAAGCCGCCTCCGCCGCAGGGTTCCACTTCACCATTCGTGAGTGGCGTTTGGTCGTCAGCTCCGTCAACGGTGCAGCTATGGTAGCAAAATCTGCAATAAAGCGTCTATAGTATCCAGCGAGGCCCAAAATGACCTTACTTGCTTCTTGTTGATGGGCTGCGGCCAGTCCTGTATGGCCCGCAGTTTGGCTTCCTGTGGTTTGACCAACCCCCGCCCAATGGTGTACCCCAGGTAGTTTGTCTCACTGAAGGCCACCTTGCACTTCTTCGGGTTTGCCGTGAGCCCTGCTTCCCTGAGCGAATCCAGCACCGCTTGTACCCGGGTAGGTGGCTGGCCCAATCCTGACTTTGTATAACAACATCATCCAAATAAGCCGCTGCGTGCCTCTTGTGGGCGCAAGGACTCGATCCATCAGGCGCGTTGGAACGTGGCAGGTGCCCGTGGAGACCAAACGGAAGTCGGGTATACTGGTAGAGCCCCTCCCGGGGGTGGCAAAGGCTGTCTTCTCCTTAGACGCCGGGGTCAAGGGCACCTGCCAGTAGCCTTTGTGAGATCAAGAGTGGTTAGGAAACGAGCATGCCCCAAGGAGTCTATTAAATCATCGACACGAGGCATTGGGTATGCATCAAATTCAGACACTTCATTCAACTTTCGATAGTCATTACAAAATCGTACTGAACCGTCTGGCTTGGGAACTAGTACGATGGGACTTGCCCAGGCACTGTGGGACTCTTCGATTACTCCCAACTCCCGCATCTTCCTTACCTCCTTCTGTATAACCACTTTACGAGCCTCTGGCACGCGGTACGGGCGCTGGTTTACCGTTCGGCCAGGCATGGTGCGGATCTCATGTTGGACCACCTCTGTGTGACCGGGAAGGGAGGAGAAGACATCCTGGTTCTGCTCCACGAGTTCCAGGGCCATCTGTCGTTGATGTGGGGACAGATTTGGACCCAGCTGAACCTCTTCTCGCGCCGGTTCCTGGGTCTCTGTGGGGGTAGAGAGCTGAACAGCGCCTCTCTGGCGTGCCACTTCTTTAAAAGGTTAACATGATAAATCTGCTCAGTTTTCCTTTTATCTGGTTGCCTCACCTTGTAGTTTACTTCTCCCATGCGTTCAATGACCTCATATGGTCCTTGCCAGGTTGCCAGGAATTTGCACTCAACGGTTGGCACCAGGACCAGCACTCTGTCCCCCGGCTTAAACTCCCTGGGTTGAGCAGATCTGTTGTAGGAGGCTTGCTGTTGCCGCTGACTGGCCTCCAGGTGTTCCCGCATCATGGGATAGATGGCCTTCATTCTCTCCCTCATAGCCCCTACATGGTCGATCAGTGTCCGCTGTTGCCATGGCTGCTCCTCCCAGGCCTCCTTGGCGATGTCGAGCAGTCCTCTGGGTCTGTAGGAAAGCAAGAGCTCAAAGGGTGAAAAACCAGTAGAAGACTGAGGTACCTCTCTCACCGCAAATAATATGTATGGTAACAGCTGATCCCAGTTGCGCCCATCTTCCCCTACCGCTTTCCGCAGCATGGATTTTAGTGTTTTGTTAAAACGTTCGACTAGGCCATCTGTCTGGGGGTGGTAGACCGAGGTTCTCAGCTGTTTGATTTTCAGTAAAGCACAGAGTTCTTTCATCACCCTGGACATGAATGGAGTCCCTTGGTCCGTCAATATCTCTTTTGGGATTCCCAGACTAGTTGAGAGACGGAACAGCTCCTTGGCGATTTGTCTGGATGTAGCCTTCCTCAGCGGAATGGCCTCCGGGTACCGGGACGCATAGTCCAGAATGACCAGAATGTATTGATGTCCCCTGGCACTTTTTCGGTAAGGGCCCGACTATGTCTAATCCAATCCTCTCAAAGGAGTTTCGATAATGGGCAAGGGAATGAGCGGGTTTCTATATGTGGGCTTTGGCGCAACCTGCTGACACTCAGGGCAACTACGGCAGTAGTTCTCTATCTCTTTGTGTACTCCTGGCCAAAAGAAACGTTGCATGATTCTTTCCTTAGTCTTCTCTACCCCCAAGTGGGCCCCTAGCGGGTGTGTGTGGGCTAGGTTGAGTACTGTGGCCCGATAGGGCTGTGGCACGAGGAGCTGTTCATGCACTTCCTCATTTTTCTTGACTATCTGATATACTAACCCCGGTTTACTGCGAAATGGGGGTAAGTAGGGGTTGTCTTATCACCTAACACTACACCTTCTAATACCTGCACATTTCTTAAGGCATTTGCAAGAGTAGGATCTTGTAATTGAGCCGTACCATACTGGCCTGTGAGAGGGGAAGCTCTTGGGTGCCTGGGACGTCTTCTTCACTGGAGAACGGAGCACTTTCCTGGGCTGCGTTCTCTTCTCCCGTATCCGGACCAGTCTCGGTGTCGGTCTGGGCACCTGCCATCCCTATCAGAGCCCGGGCGGGAGTGAGTAACTCGGAGGATTGCACCGGAGCCTTCCCAGGATGAGTCTTGCCTCTCCGTTTCCGAGGTACTCGGGTTATCCTCTCCTGAGACTCTCTCCAGAGTGGGTAAAAGGCTGGGCAGTCTCGTCCAATTAGGACAGGGACGGGGAGGGAATCAACCACCCCGCCGTCGTGTGTATGGTTCCCCGTGTGCTGGTCATTGTAAGTTCAGTAATGGGGTATTCTCTGGTGTCCCCATGGACACAGGAAACTGGGAGGACTTTCCCGGGGGTCAGACACGTTGGGCCCACCAAATCCTTACGCACCAGGGTGGCCCGGCTACCAGAATCCAGTAAGGCCTCCACATCATGGTGATTCACAGTTACCGGGCAGGTGGGGGTCGATCTGGGCCGCCATCTACGACTCCCAAGAGCGAGGCAAAACGGTGTGTGGGTGCTGAGCTGGAGGACTCCGCAGTGGGCATAGGTTCATCGGCTGGTTTCCCACACTGCCAGGAGATATGTCCCATCTCCCCACACCGGTAACACTGTCGAGTTTCCCCCCTCCTGGTGTACTCTTCTTGGACCCGCCTGGTTTCTGGCTCCCCCTGGAGCCGGGATAAGTCCTGACGTGGCTGGGTTCGAGACCTTGGGGTCCTTTGGACGGGTTCTTCCCATTTGTGGTGGGGCCGCACTCCTGGGGTCTTTTTCGGGAAGCATTCAGCATCTCCGCTGTGGCCTGGTACTTTTCCACAGCTTCCACGGTCAGATCAGCCGTGGTCAAGGCCTGTTGACTGATGAACCGTTTTGCCTCATAAGGCAGGCGCGTAGAGTAACGATCCACCACAACGGCCTCCACCACCGCCGCTGCTGTATTCCTCTGCGGATCCAGCCATTTCCTTGCGATTCGGACAAGTTCATGCATCTGCGCCCGAGGAGGTTGGTCTGGTTGGAAGGTCCAGCTGTGAAAGCGCTGGGCCATACCAAACTTTGTGAGTCCATATCTGCTGAGGATCTCAGACTTCAGGGCATCATAGTCAGTAACCTGGTCAGGGCCCAGGTCCCGGACAGCATTCAGCGATTCCCCGGTTAGAAAGGGGGGCTAACAGACCAACCCACTGTTGCTTGGGCCAGGCTTCCCTAGTGGCCGTGGCCTCAAATGCATGCAGGTATGCCTCAATGTCATCGGTAGCTCCCATCTTAGATATAAAGTCACTTGCCTTTATTGGGCGGGTATTTTGGACCACCCTCTGTCTCTGCAACTGCAATTCCTCTGCCTTCAGAAGGTTGGCTTTCTTTTGCTCCTCCAAGAGAGCCACGGTTGCTTGCATCTGGGCTTGCTGGCCAGCAACAAGGGCTTTCAATATGTCCTCCATTTCAGTCGGCGGGGAGCCTACGGCCAACTTGGAAAACTGGGTGATCAAACCTTCGGTATCCTCCTCTGACATGCACTATTAACGCTTGGCGTGCCTGTATTCTCCACCATCTGTGATGTCACGAGAGGCTACACAGCTTTCAGCGGGATTGCTCAAGTAGTGCAAGGAGACCAGGTTCAACCAAAACAAGGATTTTATTAAAGGTCTTGGGAAACTAACGAAAGTATAACACAATTCTGTTCTCTGGTGGCTCTTTAAGGGTTAACAGTTCAGGGATGTCTCTTCCACATCCAAAATCATAACTCTCCCTCGCTCAAATAACTTTTCCCCAGTCTTACTGTATTCCACGTTGCAGCTAGTGGCCAACCCAGCAAAACGTCCTTCCAAATGTCCCACACGTATTTCCACAGGTGCATATATCCAAAGGTGAGTATTTCCCAAAGGTAAGTATCTCCAAATCCTTATATTCCTCATGGAAGTGGACGGGCAGCACTCTTGTCCTCCAGAGAGCCCCGCTTGGAGACCGTGTCTCTTCCCTTCAACAAACCTTCAGCTCATCAGCTCCTGATTGGTTTCAGCTGCGTGGGAAGATTGGCCATAGAGGGTTGGAGTTCCCGACCATACCAGCAGATGGAGCCATAGCTGTCTGGGTTTGCAGCCATCTCAGGGGGATGTAACGTCCCTCCAGGACACAGCCTCTCGTGACATCACACTACCTAATCTCTGTAACCTGTATCTCAGTCGAGCAGTGAATTTCAAACACAGATTCAACCACAAAGACCAGGGAGGTTTTCCAATGCCTCACAAAGAAGGGCACATATTGGTAGATGGGTAAAAAAGCAGACATTGAATATTATTTTGAGCATGGTGAAGTTATTAATTACACTTTGGATGGTGTATCAATACATCCAGTCACTACAAAGATACAGGTGTCCTTCCTAACTCAGTTGACGGAGAGGAAGGAAACCGCTCAGGGATTTCACCATGAGGCCAATGTTGATTTCAAAACAGCTATAGAGTTTAATGGCTGTGATTGGAGAAAACTGAGGATGGATCAACATTGTAGTTACTGCACAATACTAACCTAAATGACAGAGTGAAAAGAAGGAAGCCTGTACAGAATAAAAATATTCCAAAACATGCATCCTGTTTGCAATAAGGCACTAAAGTAAAACTGCAAAAATTGTGGCAAAGAAATTAACTTTATGTCCTGAATACAAAGTGTTATGTTTGGGGCAAATCCAACAATCTTGTATGCAACAAGGCACTAAAGTAATACTGTAAAAAAAAACACAGCAAAGGAATACAATTTTTGGCCTAAATGCAAAGTCTTATGTTTGGGGCAAATCCAACACTGAGCAACTGCCTCATGTTATGGGTATGCTTGTCATTGGTAAGAACTAGGGAGTTTTTTAGGATAAAAATAAATGGAATAGAGCTAAGCACAGGCAAAACCTGCTTCAGTCTGCTTTCCAAGAGACACTGGGAGACAAATTCACCTTTCAGCAGGACAATAACCGAAAACATAAGGCCAAATATACACTGGAGTTGCTTACCAAGTTTACATTGAATGTTCCTAAGTGGCCTAATTACAGTTTTGACTTCAATCGCCTTGAAAATCTATGGCAAGACTTGAAAATGGCTGTCTAACAACGATTAACAACCAACTTGACAGAGCTTGGATAATTTTTTTAATAATAATGTGCAAATACTGTACAATCCAGGTGTGCAAAGCTCTTAGAGACTTACCCAGAAAGACTCAGCACTGTAATCGCTGCCAAAAGTGATTCTAACATGTATTGACTCAGAGGTGTGAATACTTATGTAAATGAGATTTCTGTATTTGATTTTCAATTGATTTGCTAAAATGTATAACAACATAACTTTGTCATTGTGGGATATTGTGCGTAGATGGGTAAAAAAAAATATATATATACATTTTGAATTCAGGCTGTAACACAACAAAATGTGGAATACAGTGCCTTGCAAAAGTATTCATCCCCCTTGGCGTTTTTTCCTATTTTGTTGCATTATAACCTGTAATTTAAATTGATTTTTATTTGGATTTCATGTAATGGATATACACAAAATAGTCCAAATTGGTGAAGTGAAATGAAAAAAATAACTTGTTTCAAAAAATTCTAAAAAATAAATAACGGAAAAGTGGTGCGTGGACATGTATTCACCCCCTTTGCTATGAAGTCCCTAAATAAGGTCTGGTGCAACCAATTACCTTCAGATGTCACATAATTAGTTAAATAAAGTCCACCTATGTGCAATCTAAGTGTCACATGATCTGTCACATGATCTCAGTATATATACACCTGTTCTGAAAGGCCCCAGAGTCTGCAACACCACTAAGCAAGGGGCACCATGAAGACCAAGGAGCTCTCCAAACAAGTCAAGGACAAAGTTGTGGAGAAGTACAGATCAGGGTTGGGTTATAAAAAAATATCTGAAACTTTGAACATCCCACGGAGCACCATTAAATCCATTATTAAAAAATTGAAAGAATATGGCACCACAACAAACCTGCCAAGAGAGGGCTGCCCACCAAAACTCACAGACCAGGCAAGGAGGGCATTAATCAGAGAGGCAACAAAGAGACCAAAGATAACCCTGAAGGAGCTGCAAAGCTCCACAGCGGAGATTGGAGTATGTCCATAGGACCACTTTAAGCCGTACACTCCACAGAGCTGGGCTTTATGGAAGAGTGGCCAGAAAAAAAGCCATTGCTTAAAGAAAATAATAAGCAAACACGTTTGGTGTTCGCCAAAAGGCATGTGGGAGATTCCCCAAACATATGGAAGAAGGTACTCTGGTCATATGAGACTAAAATTGAGCTTTTTGGCCATCAAGGAAAATGCTATGTCTGGCGCAAACCCAACACCTCTCATCACACCGAGAACACCATCCCCACAGTGAAGCATGGTGGTGGCAGCATCATGCTGTGGGGATGATTTTCATCGGCAGGGACTGGGAAACTGGTCAGAATTGAAGGAATGATGGATGGCGCTAAATACAGGGAAATTCTTGAGGGAAACCTGTTTCAGTCTTCCAGAGATTTGAGACTGGGATGGCGGTTCACCTTCCAGCTGGACAATGACCCTAAGCATACTGCTAAAGCAACACTCGAGTGGTTTAAGGTGAAACATTTAAATGTCTTGGAATGGCCTAGTCAAAGCCCAGACCTCAATCCAATTGAGAATCTGTGGTATGACTTAAAGATTGCTGGACACCAGCAGAACCAATCCAACTTGAAGGAGCTGGAGCAGTTTTTCCTTGAAGAATGGGCAAAAATCCCAGTGGCTAGATGTGCCAAGCTTATAGAGACATACCCCAAGAGACTTGCAGCTGTGATTGCTGCAAAAGGTGGCTCTACAAAGTATTGACTTTGGGGGGGTGAATAGTTATGCACGCTCAAGTTTTCTGTTTTTTTGTCTTATTTCTTGTTTGTTTCACCCCCAAAAATATTTTGCATCTTCAAAGTGGTAGGCATGTTGTGTAAATCAAATGATACAAACCCCCAAAAAATCCATTTTAATTCCAGGTTGTAAGGCAACAAAATAGGAAAAATGCCAAGGGGGGTGAATACTTTCGCAAGCCACTGTAAGTCAAGGGGTATGAATACTTTCTGAATGCACTGTATATCAGTGGTGGGTTAAGATAGTGGTTGATAATGATAGTAGCAACGGCCAATCTCCTCTCCCTCTCCTTCACCTAACCTTGACCATTGTCTGTGTCATCATCACGTGATGCAATAACTACTCCACCCTACCTGCCACACTTAACCCTGCCTTCCCCTCAGAGAGAGAGAGCGATCCACCCTACCTGCCACACTTAACCCTGCCTTCCCCTCAGAGAGAGAGAGCGATCCACCCTACCTGCCACACTTAACCCTGCCTTCCCCTCAGAGAGAGAGAGCGAGTAAGAGAGAGAGTGGGAGAGAGAGGAGCTGTACTTTACACTTAAACACCATCCAAGTGTGTGTTAATTCAAGGTCATATCACTACTACAACAGCTTCTAATGCTGCCGTCAGCATTTTGCTCATACCCGCATTTCGCCTCACGCACAATAATATAAACACACTACACTAGCAATATGACAGTGTTTTCTTAATGGTGAATCGTTGTTTTGGGGGTAAAAATATTAATGAAAATAGAAGTGATTGAGTACTTATTTATATTACCTTGTTTCTCTG
Source organism: Coregonus clupeaformis (assembly GCF_020615455.1). Taxonomy (NCBI): domain Eukaryota; kingdom Metazoa; phylum Chordata; class Actinopteri; order Salmoniformes; family Salmonidae; genus Coregonus; species Coregonus clupeaformis. The sequence continues at coordinate 38,364,213 of NC_059211.1, read as the reverse complement.
TCTGCAGCTCCCTGTCTGATCTCTTACTGGAGACATGGGTCCTGGCTGGATGCCATAAGCTGCCCTCTGTGTAGACAAAAGGTAAGCAAGATACACCCAACTGTAGAAACAGCCATTATTACCATGATGTTACACTTGTTATCTGACAAGAAATGGAGCAAAATTATTTAAAGGGATAGTTCACCCAAATTACAAAATGGCACATTGGTTTCCTTACCCTGAAGCAGTCTATGTACAAGTTATGACAGCAATCCATGCTTTGGTTTAGTTTCCCTGGCATTTTTCACGCATTATGTTCAAATCATCTATAAGTGACTTTTGTGAGCTTCACAATCAAATTTAGATACTTTTGGATGATTTGGACATGATGTGCAAAAAATGCTAATATTGGTCCCATGACTTGAATGGGATTTGTGCCACAAATGTTAAAACGTTAGCATTTGGAAACAGTGCCAGGGAACTAAACCAAAGCATGGATTGCTGTCAAACCTTGTCAATAGACAGCTTACTGGGTAAGGAAACCAACATGCAATTTTGTAATTTGGGTGAACTATCCCTTTAAGTTGAATAAAAGTGATGAATAATGGTTCAGAATTGATTGAATGTAACTGGAATGGATTCTCTCTCTCTCTTAGGTCAGGGTCATGTATCGTCTGTTCAGTGAGGGTTGGTCAGACAGAAAAGAGAGGGAGGTTCTGGGAGAAATCACAGACTACAACAAACGCTACTCAGGAGCCCCTCGAAAGGTCAGTACCACACACAAAACCTTCTTATAACCTTTATTAACATGCTACAACCCCACTACAACCTAGTCACATACAAAACCTTTTCATTACCTTTATCAAACCATGCTACAACCACACTACAACCTAGTCACATACAAAACCGTTTCATTACCTTTATCAAACCATGCTACAACCCCACTACAACCTAGTAACACACAAAACCTTTAAAAATATATATATATATGCACTCACTATTTGTAAGTCGCTCTGGATAGGAGCGTCTGCTAATTGACTAAAAATGTCAAATGTAAAATAACCTTTATTAAAACATGCTACAACCACACTACAATCTAGTTCTACTAAGGGGTTCTACTAAACAAACATATGGAATTATTTTAAGATTGGACATACCATGGATCATTTAGCTATTTAGAATTTTAGGACCCCTTACGTTATAAAATAAATAAATACAAAAATGATTTGATAAAATATTGAATTTGGCCTTTACTACTATAGCCCACAGAAACACATTGAATAACACATTCATAAATGGCAAAAAATGGTTTTGAAGTGTCTGTCATATATCTAGGAAATATACAGTACCAGTCAAAGGTTTGGACACACCTACTCATTCAAGGATATTTCTTTATTTTGACTATTTTCTACATTGTAGAATAATAGTGAAGACATAAAAACTATGAAATAGCACATATGAAATCAAATAGTAACCAAAAAAGTGTTAAACAAATCAAAATATATTTTATATTTGAGATTCTTCAAAGTAGCCACCCCTTGCCTTGATGACAGCTTTGCACACTCTTGGGATTCTCTCAATCAGCTTCGCAGGGAATGCTTTTCCAACAGTCTTGAAGGAGTTCCCACATATGCTGAGCACTTGTTGGCTGCTTTTCCTTCACTCTGCGGTCCAACTCATCCCAAACCATCTCAATTGGGTTGAGCTCGGGTGATTGTGGAGGCCAGGTCATTTGATGCAGCACTCCATCACTTTCGTCCTTAGTCAAATAGCCCTTACACAGCCTGGAGGTGTGTTGGGTCATTGTCCTGTTGAAAAACAAATGATAGTCCCACTAAGCGCAAACCAGATGGGATGGCGTATCGCTGCAGAATGCTGTGGTAGCCATGCTGGTTGTGTGCCTTGAATTTTAAATATATCACAGACAGTGTCACCAGCAAAGCACCCCCACATCATCACACCTCCTCCTCCATGCTCCACGGTGGGAACCACACATGCAGAAATCATCCGTTCACCTACTCTGCGTCTCACAAAGACACGGCAGTTGGAACCAAAAATCTCACATTTGGACTCATCAGACCAAAGAACAGATTTCCACTTGTCTAATAAACATTGCTCATGTTTCTTGGCCCAAGCAAGTCTATTCCTCTTATTAGTGTCCTTTAGTAGTGGCTTCTTTGCAGCAATGATGTTGAGATGTGTCTGTTACTTGAAATCTGTGAAGCATTTATTTGGGCTGCAGTTTCTGAGGCTGGTAACTCTAATGAACTTATCCTCTGCAGCAGAGGTAACTTCGGGTCTTCCTTTCCTATGGCGGTCCTCATGAGAGCCAGTTTCATCATAGCGCTTGATGGTTTTTGCGACTGCACTTGAAAAAACTTTCTAAGTTCTTGAAATGTTCCGTATTGACTGACCTTCATGTCTTTAAGTAGTGGTGGACTGTCGTTTCTCTTTGCTTATTTGAGCTGTTCTTGCCATAATATGGACTTGGTCTTTTACCAAATAGGGCTATCTTCTGTATACCCCCCCTACCTTGTCACAACACAACTGATTGGCTCAAACGCATTAAGAAGGAAATAAATTCCAGAAATTAACAAGGCACACCTGTTAATTGAAATGCATTCCAGGTGACTACCTCATGAAGCTGGTTGAGAGAATGCCAAGAGTGTGCAAAGCTGTAATTAAGGCAAAGGGTAGCTACTTTGAAGAATCTCAAATATAAAATATATTTGAATTTGGTTAACACTTTTTTAGTTACTACATGAGTCCATATGTGCTATTTCATAGTTTTGTGTCTTCACTATTATTCTACGATGTAGGAAATAGTAAAAATAAAGAATAACCCTTGAATGAGTAGCTGTGTCCAAACTTTTTACTGGGACCATATACAGTTGAAGTCGGAAGTTTGCATACACCTTGGCCAAATACGTTTAAACTCAGTTTTTCACAATTCCTGACATTTAATCATAGTAAAACCTCCCTGTCTTAGGTCAGTTAGGATCGCCACTTTATTTTAAGAATGTGAAATGTCAGAATAATAGTAGAGAGAATGATTTATTTCAGCTTTTATTTATTTCATCACATTCCCAGTGGGTCAGAAGTTTACATACACTCAATTAGTATAGGGTAGCATTGCCTTTAAATTGTTTAACTTGGGTCAAACGTTTCAGGTAGCCTTCCACAAGCTTCCCACAATAAGTTGGGGGAAATTTGGCCCATTCCTCCTGACAGAGCTGGTGTAACGGAGTCAGGTTTGTAGGCCTCCTTGCTCACACACGCTTTTTCAGTTCTGCCCACACATTTTCTATAGGATTGAGGTCAGGGCTTTGTGATGGCCACTCCAATACCTTGACTTTGTTGTCCTTAAGCCATTTTGCCACAACTTTGGAAGTATGCTTGGGGTCATTGTCCATTTGGAAGACCCATTTGCGACCAAGCTTTAACTTCCTGACTGATGTCTTGAGATGTTGCTTCAATATATCCACATAATTTTCCTTCCTCATGTTGCCATCTATTTTGTGAAGTGCACCAGTCCCTCCTGCAGCAAAGCGCTGCCACCACCGTGCTTCACGGTTGGGATGGTGTTCTTCTGCTTGCAAGCAACCCCCTTTTTCCTCCAAACATAACGATGGTCATTATGGCCAAACAGTTCTTTTTTTGTTTCATCAGACCAGAGGACATTTCTCCAAAAAGTACGATCTTTGTCCCCATGTGCAGTTGCAAACCGTAGTCTGGCTTTTTTATGGCAGTTTTGGAGCAGTGGCTTCTTCCTTGCTGAGCGGCCTTTCAGGTTATGTTGATATAGGACTCGTTTTACTGTGGATATAGATACTTTTGTACCTGTTTCCTCCAGCATCTTCACAAGGTCCTTTGCTGTTGTTCTGGGATCGATTTGCACTTTTCGCACCAAAGTATGTTAATCTCTAGGAGACAGAACGCTCCTTCCTGAGCGGTATGACGGTTGCGTGGTGCCATAGTGTTTATACTTGCGTACTATTGTTTGTACAGATGAACGTGGTACCTTCAGGCGTTTGGAAATTGCTCCCAAGGATGAACCAGACTTGTGGAGGTCTACAATTTCTTTTCTGAGGTCTTGGCTGATTTCTTTTGATTTTCCCATGATGTCAAGCAAAGATGCACTGAGTTTGAAGGTAGGCCTTGAAATACATCCACAGGTACACCTCCAATTGACTCAAATTATGTCAATTAGCCTATGAGAAGCTTCTAAAGCCATGACATCATTTTCTGGAATTTTCCAAGCTGTTTAAAGGCACAGTCAACTTAGTGTATGTAAACTTCTGACCCACTGGAATTGTGATAGTGAATTATAAGTGAAATAATCTGTCTGTAAACAATTGTTGGAAAAATTACTTGTCATGCACAAAGTAGATGTCCTAACCGACTTACCAAAACTATAGTTTGTTAACAAGAATTTTGTGGAATGGTTGAAAAACAAGTTTTAATGACTCCACCTACAGTGGGGGAAAAAAGTATTTAGTCAGCCACCAATTGTGCAAGTTCTCCCACTTAAAAAGATGAGAGAGACCTGTAATTTTCATCATAGGTACACGTCAACTATGACAAACAAACGGATAATTTTTTTTCCAGAAAATCACATTGTAGGATTTTTTATGAATTGATTTGCAAATTATGGTGGAAAATAAGTATTTGGTCACCTACAAACAAGCAAGATTTCTGGCTCTCACAGACCTGTAACTTCTTCTTTAAGAGGCTCCTCTGTCCTCCACTCGTTACCTGTATTAATGGCACCTGTTTGAACTTGTTATCAGTATAAAAGACACCTGTCCACAACCTCAAACAGTCACACTCCAAACTCCACTATGGCCAAGACCAAAGAGCTGTCAAAGGACACCAGAAACAAAATTGTAGACCTGCACCAGGCTGGGAAGACTGAGTCTGCAATAGGTAAGCAGCTTGGTTTGAAGAAATCAACTGTGGGAGCAATTATTAGGAAAGGGAAGACATACAAGACCACTGATAATCTCCCTCGATCTGGCGCTCCACACAAGATCTCACCCCGTGGGGTCAAAATGATCACAAGAACGGTGAGCAAAAATCCCAGAACCACACGGGGGACCTAGCGAATGACCTGCAGAGAGCTGGGACCAAAGTAACAAAGCCTACCATCAGTAACACACTACGCCGCAAGGGACTCAAATCCTGCAGTGCCAGACGTGTCCCCCTGCTTAAGCCAGTACATGTCCAGGCCCGTCTGAAGTTTGCTAGAGTGCATTTGGATGATCCAGAAGAGGATTGGGAGAATGTCATATGGTCAGATGAAACCAAAATATAACTTTTTGGTAAAAACTCAACTCGTCGTGTTTGGAGGACAAAGAATGCTGAGTTGCATCCAAAGAACACCATACCTACTGTGAAGCATGGGGCTGGAAACATCATGCTTTGGGGGCTGTTTTTCTGCAAAGGGACCAGGACGACTGATCCGTGTAAAGGAAAGAATGAATGGGGCCATGTATCGTGAGATTTTGAGTGAAAACCTCCTTCCATCAGCAAGGGCATTGAAGATGAAACGTGGCTGGGTCTTTCAGCATGACAATGATCCCAAACACACCGCCCGGGCAACGAAGGAGTGGCTTCGTAAGAAGCATTTCAAGGTCCTGGAGTGGCCTAGCCAGTCTCCAGATCTCAACCCCATAGAAAATCTTTGGAGGGAGTTGAAAGCCCCAAAACATCACTGCTCTAGAGGAGATCTGCATGGGGGAATGGGCCAAAATACCAGCAACAGTGTACAGAAAACGTTTGACCTGTGTCATTGCCAACAAAGGGTATATAACAAAGTATTGAGAAACTTTTGTTATTGACCGAATACTTATTTTCCACCATAATTTGCAAATTAATTCATTAAAAATCCTACAATGTGATTTTCTTTTTCTCATTTTGTCTGTCATAGTTGACGTGTACCTATGATGAAAATTACAGGCCTCTCTCATCTTTTTAAGTGGGAGAACTTGCACAATTGGTGGCTGACTAAATACTTTTTTTCCCCACTGTAAGTGTATGTAAACTTCTGACTTCAACTGTATATATTTTTTGGGACACATATTTAACCCCTTATTTGTGTTGGCACAAAACTACCTCTTTACTTCAATTCATTTGTATGGGTTACCTTCAGATGAGACCCGTGGGGAGAGAAGACCATCAAGTTCGTGTTCGTGAGAGTCTCCCCTTTCCACATAGTGGTCATATTATTTTGTTGACCGATTTACGGGATGTCTCATGGTCTGACAAACACCGCTGCAGCTCGGCCACCTTCCACTGCAGATGTGGTGGATGAGACGAAGCCCATGCAAAACCCCCAGATATCTCTAGCTTAAATTGACAGATTTTGCTGGGGATTTTTTTATTATGTTACTTAGATTGACGCACGGGTAGTTGAACTACATGTAGTTCACTACTCCCCAACACAAATATTATTAATCTACAATGTATGTTCTTAACCATGGGCAACATGGGCCTGGGATATTGGTATCTACAGTTCTCCACCAATTATCACATTTTCAACTCAATACTTCTTGTATTCCTCAAAAATGATGCTTTGAACATGAATGCACTGAATGCACTCTGCCTATGGCAAAATGTGTAGAATTGTAGGAAATGAGCTTGAAGACATCCATTTCTTCTCTCCAATAACAACAGAAGGGCCTTTCAAATGTTCTTTCACTGGGCCCAGGACTTGGTTCGTCCAGTCATGCACTGCAGATGTCGTAGTAAAACTCCTTGTATGCTATTTTTAAATCACTGATGAATTTGCTATCAAAGGAATCCCAGCCCCAAAACGTTTGGAAACCCCTGCTCTATTGAACAAGAGCCAGATCTCTCTGTCCCACCTGAAGCCAGGCGAGGTGACCGTGACACCCTCTACTCACACCTGTGTCCCTGTTTGTCTTCTGTCCCTTAGGTGACAGACTACCTGTGTGACACGCCCCTGTTCCTGCAGCTGCTAGTCCGTCGCCTGGTCACCATGGGGGGCCTAGTGTGTCTCTTCTTCCTCCGGGTGGCGCTTTGCTGTCTGGGGACTGTGGTGTCCTTCTCCACGCCCCCCCTGGATGCTCCACCCTCCCTGTCTGGCCTCCTGGGGGTCCTGGATGACCTGGTGGTGGTCTTCCTGCTGCTCATCTGTGTTATCAACATCAACCAGCAGATGGCACCAGATAGTGGGAACTCATCAGAGCACACAGGGGGTAGGCCTGTTCAGTAACTCTCTGTAGAGCGAGCAGCAGAAATGATGGCCAGCAGTGATTTAGCCTTCATTTCAACAGGAGATCTCTTGAGGTAAAGAACCTATTTTTTGAGAGCGAGACCTAGCAAGAAGTAAGCAGAGTGTCTGCTGGTTTTCATCCAGGGGTTAACAGGGGAGTATTCACTAGGAACCAAATGGAGAGGGATCTAACTGAATTTGTCTAATAGAAACTCTCGTTTTTGTTGCAAAACAGTTTGGACTAATGATTACACCCCAGGTTTTGGACTCATTGTAGCACTAGCAGAGACGTGTTCAGGTTTTCAGCAAATTACAGCCCAACAGTGGTAAGTCTAACCAGAGGCCCAGTTTATGCATTGCTGAATACAAGTGAGTCTCAAGTGTCATACAACTAGCCTTCTTTCCTTCATGACCACTGATCTTGTGAAAGCAACATGGTGGAACCTACACAACTAGTTTCTCCTCCTCCAGTGGCATGTTTTATGGATTTTTTTATTTTTTTTTTTAAATGTAGCATTTCAATGTTTTTTTGTGTAGTTTTTCTTTCTACTCCTACAGTACCTGTAGCTAGGGTTGCAAAATTCCGGTAAGTTTCAATAAATTCCCAGGTTTTCCCTAAATCTCGGTTGGAAGATTCCCAGAATCAGGAGGGAATAAGCAGGAAATCCAGAATCCTCCAACCAGGATTTGTAGGGAAAAAAAACAGGGAATTTATTGAACGTTCCTGCAATTTTGCAACCCTACCTGTAGCCTTTATTTTGGTGACCGTGTTATCATCGTTATCAATGGCCTTCAGTGGTTCAATGAAGCCTGGGGTCTGTTCAGGGGGGTGCAGCTTAAATGTAGACCTATTATATTGCACCCTGCTCAATGCAACCCTGCTGTTTCTCAGTGATGTCAGTACTATAAAATGAAACTGTAAATACTTGATATTAATATTGTGAATACTTGTAAAATCCTATAAATGATGTATTTATTGTTCTGAAAGTTTGTTCTTCGTCCTTATTGAACAGGGAGTCAATGCTGAGACCAATGACTATTGAGCCCTGTTTAGCAGAACAATACACATCAAAATACAATATAGACATTCAACTACACATTAAAATATACATTATCCTTGTATCAGTTATTCCATCTCCACTTTGAAATATATTTAATTAGTTCTCAGTTTGATAGAAAATAACAGTTCTTAAACCATTTGTCAATTTGTCAGTAAATTACAAAATCTCCCACTATAATTGAACAGTACCAGTGATAAACAGAGGACCAATCAAACTGTGTTAGTAGTACCGTGACCTTTGTAATGTTAAAGACAGCTCAAGTGATTGATCAGATACTTTTGACCACGGTGCAGTGATTGGTGGGGTCTGTTTCAGCATTGATTCTCTGGAATGTAAAACATTTTATGCAAATACTTTTCAGGTTCAGAAAATACTATTTTAAGTCACAATGACTGATTTCAGCGTTCAGTTAAAACAGAACAGTGAATAACGTGTAATGATGTGGGGTAGTAATAGGAATGTTTGACCATTTCAGCAGTGCAACTGACATTCAAGCCCAATTCTGATTTCCACAGTTGGACTACAGTGTGAAAGAGCTGTGTTGTCTAGCTAGCTCCCTCACTGTTGATGACTACACCAGGCAGCAGCGTTAGTAAACATGCGTAGCCAGGGAGAGGTGGTGCTGAGGGAGCTCCGGAGCTCCCTTGGGGCCCATGGCCACTGCCAGCCCAAGGTACAGCGCTCCGGGTGGGGCATCATGGCCAGGTGGCGCCCATCCCTGGAGCTCAGCCCCGCCAGGCCCTGGGGAGAGCCGTTAGGGTTCTGGGGGTACACTTCAGTGGGTGCGCCCGTGTCATCTAGGTAACGGAGGGGGGCGAGGCTGGAGGAGATGATACGCTGCTGAACCTGGGGGGAACGGAACTGAACCAGACCTGGAGAGAGGGAGAAGATGGAGAGGGAGGATAAGGACACCGTTTACAGATAACCTTGTTTCAGTTGGATGACCCTTGGTGTTCGTGCATCATTGCCAACATTTATCATGTCGAAAATTGCAATAGTTGTCTATGACGCTAGATAGGCTGAAGATTATTTAAAGATTATTGTACCTTCCCCGTGAGCCACCCAGACGCCCAGGGCAGAGCCCTCCATGCCCCGGAGCCAGACTGAAGGAGAGGCCTTGATCCCCACACTGACGAACCTCGACTCAAACCTGCCGGACTGGTTATGGGTCAGGACCACCTCAGACTCTGTAGAGACAAACACACAGCAAGAGGGTGAGTGGGACTGTCATGTCTAAGGGAACAGTACTCAAAATAGAGTCTTCAAATTAATCTTTGTCTTGCTGAATCACTCTCTGGGAAGAAACTGTAGTAAGTAGACACCAAAGCCAAACGGTTAGCCTACCACCTCCTCCCTCCTCCCCCTCTCCGACCCATCCCAGCAGGGCTAGGAGCTGACAGCCGTTGCAAACACCCAGACTCAGCGTGTCGTCACGACGGCGGAATTGCTCAAACTCCGCCCTGGCCCGGGGGTTATAGGTCACCGTGGCAGCCCAGCCTATCAGGAGACAGACACACACAGGGTTAAAGCGAATATGAGTGTGTATGTGTACATGTTGTATGCGTGTGCCTTTGTGCTTACCTTTAGCTGAGCCCAGGACGTCTGCATAGCTGAATCCTCCTACAAACACCAGAGCCTTGAAGATCTCTAGAGTTAAAGAGCCTGAACACAGGTCCTGCATGGTCACATCCCATACCTAGATATAGACACAGAGAGAGAGGTGTCACAAACAAATTAGGTGTATGTATGTGTATGTGTGTATGTGTGCGCGGTACCTCAAAGCCAGCCATGTAGAGAGAGACGGCCATCTCTCTGTCTCCGTTGCTGCCCTCCTCTCTGACCACAGCCACGCGAGGCTGGCCTGCACCCAGACCGTTCATGCTGGGTTTCTCCATGGGGTCAAAGGTGAGTTTGAAGTAGGGCTGTGTGCGTGAGGCTAGCCCCTCCTCTTCCTGCTGTACACACAGCTGATTGGCCTGCAGGCGCTCAAGCTGGAAACTGGTGCCCTCCCACAACGCCCGGAGGCTGGGCAGACGCTCGCTCAGCACTTCCTGTCCGTCCACATGAACTCTGACCTGAGACAGGAAGAGGAAGGACAATGTCAACAACAACAAAATTAAACAACATCCCCCAAAAAACATTGATATCAATGCATTACTTATCTGAGTTTGAGTCAAGTGCTCAATTCTATATTATAAACTGGGTGGTTCGAGCCCTGAATACTGATAGCCGTGGTATTTCAGACCATATACCATGGGTATGACAAAACATTTATTTGTACTGCTCTAATTAGGTTGGTAACCAGTTTATAATAGCATTAAGGCACCTTGGGGGTTTGTGGTACAGTATATTGCCAATATACCACAGCTAAGGGCTGTATCCAGGCACTTAAGAACAGCCCTTAGCCATGGTATATTGGCCATATACCACACCCCCCGGGCCTTACTGCTTAAGTATCTAACTTAGGATTCTGCACGATATGATCATCCAAGACAAACAATAGTGATATAAATAGTGTGTCTGTCTCACCATGGACTCTGGTCCGAAGCCTTGGGTGGTGCCGATGCGGTGACACTGTAGTCCAGCGTGTGTGTACCTCTGACACACACTCTCCACGTCCCTCTTACACACCTCCACTACCAAGCCCAACTCCTCACTGAATAACACCTCCAGGACTATAGGAAGTGAGGGGGAGGGGACATAGAGAGAGGGAGAGATGGTAAGTGAGAGAGCTCTGTGTTGTATGTATTGCATATAGAGAATATTGATGCCTTCCTTGCCCCTTAGGGGTTTAAATAAAGTAATGGAATTCTCTGTCATACTGACCTCCAGCACCCAGAGAGGGCAGGTCCACGTCTATCCCACGATTCCCTGCGAACGCCATCTCAAGCAGACAGGAAATGAGCCCTCCGTCACTGATGTCATGTCCTGCACTCAGCAGGCGGTCTGCAACACACATAACACACTTCTACAATACACTCCGACAGTACACTGGTATGATACAATACTGACTATAATACACTGGTATGATACACTCAGCAGACAGTACGGTTACAGTATATTAGACATACTGATATAAAGTGTGACTGACCGTGTAGAAGGATCTGTGTGGTATTGAAGCAGGCAGTCAGTAGCTCCGGGCGGTCGAGGTCAGGTGAGTGGTCACCTAACTGACCGTAACACTGGGCCAGAGCTGACCCTCCCAGTCTGTAGTGACCTGGACTCACGGGAACCCACAGCAACACACCTGGAGAGGAGGAATGTTAGAGAGGTGTGTGTGTGGAAATCAACTCAGGAAAAGGTTTAAATGTTGAGCTGTGTCAGTATTGTGATGTGCTGTGTGAATGTGTCTGTTCAAGAGTGTGTGTGTGTATGCGTGAGTAGCGTACCTTGTCCGTCAGGGTTCTCCAGGTCAGGGGTAACAGTAGCCGTGATGTCAGGACACACAGCATACACAGAGATGACCAGAGCACCTAGAGAGAAGACAGATTTATACACAACACACACATACTGTACTAAAAAACACACTGCCTGTCCCAAACACACACACAGACCCCTAAACACACACACAATGTACCTGGTGCTTTGACAGTCTCTGTACCAACTCTAGCAGCCATGCTCAGTGAGTCCTTCCCTCCATCGATGGCCACACCCAGCTGACCCATGACATCACACATGGCCTGACACGCCTCCCAGAGACATGCCCCTTCACCAGGGAGCTTTGCCGCCCACATCCAGTTACCACTGCACTTTACATCCTGAGAACACACACACACACACACACACAGTCAGCACTTAGCACAGAGAGACTGGTGCTGATTTTTGCTAAAAGTTAGTTTTCTGTCTTTCTGAAGGGCTTTGACTGTGGTCAATGTCATTGCACCCTTATAATTATCTCTTGCTGTGATCATTGCATGCCTATAATTTTCTGTTCCTGTCAGGGCTGTGATTCTAACCGTGCCCCTGTTATATTCGATTACCTTCAGGGCTGTGACTTCAGCAAACACCAGATTGGTCAGCGCTTCCCCCACGGCCATGCGAGCTCCCGCCCCCGGGGAAACGAGACCTTTGATTGGTTGTTCCCCGATGGCGGTTGCCGCCCCCTTCAGGCCGAATGGCGATAGAGCAACGACAGCGACATCAGCCAATGGGGTGTGGAGAGGACCAACGCACTGTTGCTGGGCAACCAGACCTGTAACAGACCGGTCCACCTGAGAAAGGGAGGGGAGAGAGGGAGGGAGACACAGAGGAGGGAGGGATGGAGACACAGAAGAGGGAGGGATGGAGACAGAAGATAAGAGAGAGGGATGGAGACACAGAAGAGAGGGATGGAGACAGAAGATAAGAGAGAGGGATGGAGACAGAAGATAAGAGAGAGGGATGGAGACAGAAGATAAGAGAGAGGGATGGAGACAGAAGATAAGAGAGAGGGATGGAGACAGAAGATAAGAGAGAGGGATGGAGACAGAAGATAAGAGAGAGGGATGGAGACACAGAAGAGAGGGATGGAGACACAGAAGAGGGAGGGATGGAGACAGAAGATAAGAGAGAGGGATGGAGACAGAAGATAAGAGAGAGGGATGGAGACAGAAGATAAGAGAGGGATGGAGACAGAAGATAAGAGAGAGGGATGGAGACAGAAGATAAGAGAGAGGGATGGAGACAGAAGATAAGAGAGAGGGATGGAGACAGAAGATAAGAGAGAGGGATGGAGACAGAAGATAAGAGAGAGGGATGGAGACAGAAGATAAGAGAGAGGGATGGAAACAAGATAAGAGAGAGGGATGGAGACACAGAAGAGAGGGATGGAGACAGAAGATAAGAGAGATGGAGACAGAATATAAGAGAGAGGGATAGAGTCACAGAAGAGAGAGGGATGGAGACAGAAGATAAGAGAGAGGGATGGAGACACAGAAGAGAGCGAGAGAGAGATTAAGAGAGAGAGAGAGATTAAGGGAGACAGAGGATACAAAATGAGCTCAGAGCTTCTCTCTCTACCAAAACATTTTATTTACCGCACTATAAGGCGCACCGGAGTATAAGCCGCAGCAGCTAAATTGAATGATATTGAATGGAATGATGTGTACATATATAAGCCGCACTGGACTATAAGTCGCAGGTGTTTTAATGTTTAATTACCATATGTAAGGGTTCGTGCACAGAGGGGATTGTCGGGAAAGAGACAAACTGTCTCGCTCTCGTAATGTCTGTCTGTCTGTCTCTCATTCTGTCTCTCGTACCACTCTCGGTTACACTTTTACGCGCTACCTGTCTCACTCTTTTCGGGCCTCCAGCTTTTCCTGCTGGAGCCCGCCGCTTAAAGGTGGGGGGCGCAGACCGGTCATAGAGCCCATAGAGTTAAAGTTGGTGGACTGTAACCTGTAAAATCCATAGATTTAGGAGGTCTTCTAGTGGCCGTTAGCTGTAAAAATCCATAGATTAGCCGCACCGTTATATAAGCCGCAGGGTCGAAAAATTGGAAAAAAGGCGCGGCTTATAGTCCGAAAATTACGGTACTAAACCTAACGGCCTTAATTTAATTTTTTTAATGTTTTTAACGTGAGGATCAAATACTACTGAGAGTGAAATCCCTAAAACACACACACCTTGTTAGTAAGGTAGCGTTTGGAGGCGACGGCGGGCAGGCGTAGGACTCTGTCTAGGGCATCTCTTACACCCAGCCCAGTGGGAAGAGACAGAGGCTTGAGGTCAGGGGTCATCCTCTCCATGACAAAGTCCTTCTGGGGCATCTTCCCCAGCACCCAGTCCAGATGGAGGTCTACAGGACAGCGCACTCTGTCTGTCTTGTCCTCTCCTGCACCAACACCCACATCATTCACTAGCACTATCTACACATGGAGAGAGACCATTATTAAGATCACTCATACCCCATTTGAAAGTTGTGTGGTAAAATGAAAAATAATGTGATTCAGTTGTGAGCAGAAATTCTCCCCTTTCCTCCCTCCCTCTCTTTACCTTTCCATCTCCGGTGATGTTTCCTACAAAGTCAACAGGGCACTTCTCCCTCTGACACACCCTCTCCAGGAAGGAGTGATCTGATTGGCGGATGAGCATGGCGTTGCTCTCCTGGTACTCCGCCCCCCACAGCTCCAACACACTGAGGGTGGGGTCTCCTCTCTTAAACCTGCTGCAATAGATCACAGCTCCCGCCGGCTCACACAGCTCCTTCAACACGTTACCTACAACACAACTACATTAATCCAACACCCAGCACACAACTACACACCCAACACACAACTACAAAATCTAACACACAAATAATCACAACTCAGACTTCCGTTCCTCAGCTTTGTCACACACACACTCTCCTTACCATTGCCCCCCGCCCCCTGGTCATGTATACTACAGATAGGGTTTCCTCCCGCTCTCTCCAGACAGGCCCTGAGAGCCCGGTTCATCTTCTGTTCCATCTCAGCATCTCCTCTCTGCACCGCCCCCAGGTCTCTGGCACTGGAGTTATCACCCTGCACTTGGATAGAGGAGGCAGCCCCCCCCCCCACTCCGATCCTGTAAACCGGACCCCCGATCTTCACCACCTCCATTCCTGACAAACACAACAGCTCAAGTAACAGTTGTGTTTACAGACTGGCAGTAATTCTATGATGTTTAAAATAATCATATAATGTCAATAAATGACCTAGTCGATTTCCACGCGTTGACCAATCAGCTCTAACCAAAGATCTCACCTTTCTCCGCCTGCTCCTTCTTCACATGTGCGTCTTCGATGGAGCCCAGGCCACCGCTGAACATGATTGGTTTGATCCACTCTCTCCTCTCCCCACTGGCCAGTCGCATGCCGAAGGACCGAGCAAAGCCTGGATGGAGACAGAGAGCAAGTTTACCTACTGTGGTTTCAACCAACAACAAAAAAATTCTCTCTCATGTTGGTTAAGTCTGAAATGGGACCCTATTCCCTAGACGTTGCACCACTTTTGATCAGGGTGTATGAAATGGCACTCTATTCCCTATATAGCGCACTACTATTGAAGTACTTCAGCAGCACTATATTTGTATTTATTATGGATCCCCATTAGCTGCTGCCAAGGCAGCAGCTACTCTTCCTGGGGTCCAGCAAAATTAAGGCAGTTCATATAATTTTAAACATTACACTACATTCACAGATTTCACAACACACTGTGTGCCCTTAGGCCCCTACTCCACATATCTACAGTACAAAACCTATGTGTACGTGTGTGTATAGCGCATATGTTACCGTGTGTGTGTATGCATGTGTCTATGTTTGTGTTGCTTCACAGTCCCCGCTCTTCCATAGGGTGTTTTTTTAATCTGTTGTTTTAATCTAATTTTACTACTTGCATCAGTTACTTGATGTGGAATAGAGTTCCATGTAGTCATGGCTCTATGTAGTACTGTGCGCCTCCCATAGCCTTTTCTGGACTTGGGGACTGTGAAGAGACCTCTGGTGGCATGTCTTGTGGGGTATGCATGTGTGTCCGAGCTGTGCGCCAGTAGTTCAAACAGACAGCTCGATGCATTCAACATGTCAATACCTCTAATAAATACAAGTAGTGATGAAGTCAATCTCTCCTCCACTTTAAACCAGGAGAGATTGACATGCATATTATTAATATTAGCTCTCTGTGTACATCCAAGGGCCAGCCGTGCTGCCCTGTTCTGAGCCAAATGCAATTTTCCTAAGTCCTTTTTTGTGGCACCTGACCACACGACTGAACAGTAGTCCAGGTGTGACAAAACTAGGGCCTGTAGGACCTGCCTTGTTGATAGTGCTGTTAAGAAGGTAGAGTAGCGCTTTATTATGGACATACTTCTCCCCATCTTAATTACTGTTGTGTCAATATGTTTTGACCATGACAGTTTACAATCCAGAGTTACTACAAGCAGTTTAGACACCTCAACTTGCTCAATTTCCACATTATTTATTACAAGATCTAGTTGAGGTTTAGGGTTTAGTGAATGATTTGTCCCAAATACAATGCTTTTAGTTTTAGAAATATGTAGGACTAACTTATTCCTTGCCACTTACTCTGAAACTAACTGCATCTCTTTGTTAAGTGTTGCAGTCATTTCAGTCGCTGTAGTAGCTGACATGTATAGTGTTGAGTCATCCACATACATAGACACTCTGGCTTTACTCAAAGCCAGTGGCATGTCATTAGTAAATATTGAAAAAAGTAATGGGCCTAGACAGCTGCCCTGGGGAATTCCTGATTCTACCTGGATTATGTTGGAGAGGCTTCCATTAAAGAACACTCTCTGTGTTCTGTTAGACAGGTAACTCTGTATCCACAATATACAGTGGCTTGCGAAAGTATTCACCCCCCTTGGCATTTTTCCTATTTTGTTGCCTTACAACCTGGAATTCAAATGGATTTTTGGGGGGTTTGTATCATTTGATTTACACAACATTCCTACCACTTTGAAGATGCAAAACATTTTTTTCTTGTGAAACAAACAAGAAATAAGACAAAAAAACAGAAAACTTGAGCGTGCATAACTATTCACCCCCCCAAAGTCAATACTTTGTAGAGCCACCTTTTGCAGCAATTACAGCTGCAAGTCTCTTGGGGTATGTCTCTATAAGCTTGGCACATCTAGCCACTGGGATTTTTGCCCATTCTTCAAGGCAAAACTGCTCCTGCTCCTTCAAGTTGGATGGGTTCCGCTGGTGTACAGCAATCTTTAAGTCATACCACAGATTCTCAATTGGATTGAGGTCTGGGCTTTGACTAGGCCATTCCAAGACATCTATATCCACAGTAAAACAAGTCCTATATCGACATAACCTGAAAGGCCGCTCAGCAAGGAAGAAGCCACTGCTCCAAAACCGCCATAAAAAAGCCAGACTACGGTTTGCAACTGCACATGGGGACAAAGATCGTACTTTTTGGAGAAATGTCCTCTGGTCTGATGAAACAAAAATATAACTGTTTGGCCATAATGACCATCATTATGTTTGGAGGAAAAAGGTGGATGCTTGCAAGCCGAAGAACACCATCCCAACCGTGAAGCACGGGGATGGCAGCATCATGCTGTGGGGGTGCTTTGCTGCAGGAGGGACTGGTGCACTTCACAAAATAGATGGCATCATGAGGAAGGAAAGTTATGTGGATATATTGAAGCAACATCTCAGGCGGCAGGTAGCTTAGTGGTTAAGAGCGTTGTGCCAGTATAAGAAAGGTCGCTGGTTCTAATCCCTGAGCCGACGAGGTGAAAAATCTGTCTGTGCCCTTGAGCAAGGCACTTAACCCTAATTGCTCCTGTAAGTCGCTCGTGATAAGAGCGTCTGCTAAATGACTAAAATGTAAATGTAAGACATCAGTCAGGAAGTTAAAGCTTGGTCGCTAATAGGCCTCCAAATGGACAATGACCCCAAGCATACTTTCAAAGTTGTGGCAAAATGGCTTGAGGACAACAAAGTCAAGGTATTGGAGTGGCCATCACAAAGCCCTGACCTCAATCCTATAGAACATTTGTGGGCAGAACTGAAAAAGCGTGTGCGAGCAAGGAGGCCTACAAAACCTGACTCAGTTACACCAGCTCTGTCAGGAGTAATGGGCCAAAATTCACCCAACTTATTGTGGGAAGCTTGTGGAAGGCTACCCGAAACGTTTGACCCAAGTTAAACAATTTAAAGGCAATGCTACCAAATACTAATTGAGTGTATGTAAACTTCTGACCCACTGGGAATGTGATGAAAATAATCAAAGTTGAAATAAATCATTCTCTACTATTATTCTGACATTTGACATTTCACAAAATAGGAAAAACGCCAAGGGGGCTGAACACTTTTGCAAGGCACTGTAGCAGGGGGAGTAAAGCCATAACACATACGTTTTTCCAGCAGCAGACTATGATCGATAATGTCAAAAGCCGCACTGAAATCTAAAAACAGCCCCCACAATCTTTTTACCATCAATTTCTCTCAGCCAATCATCAGTCATTTGTGTAAGTGCTGTGCTTGTTGAATGTCCTTCTCTATAAGCCTGCTGAAAGTTTGTTGTCGATATTGTGATCACTACATCCAATGGATTTGGATACTGCTTTCAAACAAATCTCTGCAGCATTAGTAAAGATATGATCAATACATGTTGATGATTTCATTCCTGTACTGTTTGTAACTACCCTGATAACCTGAACTAGGTTGCAGGCACCGGTTACATTATTTTTTTTGGAAATATCTTTTTTATCATTTTTCTATCTTATTTTTATTTATTTATGTATTTATTTTTGTCATTTAGCAGACGCTCTTATCCAGAGCGACTTACAGGAGCAATTAGGGTTAAGTGCCTTGCTCAAGGGCACATCAACAGATTTTTCACCTAGTCGGCTCGGGGATTAGAACCAGCGACCTTTCGGTTACTGGCACAACGCTCTTACCCACTAAGCTACCTGCCGCCAGTTTGAAGCGTTCTCTTGAGTGGGCAGCCTGATGAAAGCCAGTCAATATTTAAATCACCCAGAAAGTATACCTCTTGTATTGATATCACATACATTATCAAGCATTTCACACATGTTATCCAGATACTGACTGTTAGCACTTGGTGGTCTATAGCAGCTTCCCACCAGAATGGGCATTAGGTGAGGCAGATGAACCTGTAGCCATATTACTTCAACAGTATTTAACATGAGATCCTGAATATAAACAGCAACACCTCCACCATTGACATTTCTATATTTTCTGTAAATGTTATAACATTGTATTGCTACCACTGTATCATCAAAGGAATTATCTAAGTGAGTTTCAGAGATAGTCAGAATATGAATGTAATCTGTTACTAGCAAATTACTGATTTCATGAACCTTGTTTCTTAAGCTACATATGTTAACGTGGGCTATTTTGAGCACTTTTCTTCTAGGGTGCAATTTCAGATGCTGCTGTTGTTTCCAGTGATCGTGTCTGTACCTGCCAGGACTGGCTCTCCAAACTTGTTGCCGTAGTCCGACGCTCCGTCACTGGCTCCGATGACCACCTGCAGGGGAGAGGCGAAGCTGGGGGGGTACTCCCACCCCTCCCCCTTACACTCCCATGGCAGGCTGTAACCTGGGGAGGGTGGAGAAGGATGGGGGGGAGAGAGGAGAAGGATGGGGGGAGAGAGGAGAAGGGGTGGAGGGAGAGAGGAGAAGGGTGGGGGAAAGAGGAGAAGGATGGGAGAGAGGAGACGGGTGGGGGGAAAGAGGAGAAGGATGGGAGAGAGGAGACGGGTGGGGGGAGAGAGGAAACGGGTGGGGGGAGAGAGAGGAAAAGGGTGGGGGGAGAGAGGAGAAGGGTGGGGGGAGAGAGGAGAAGGGTGGGGGGAGAGAGGAGAAGGGTGGGGGAGAGAGGAGAAGGGTGGGGGGAGAGAGGAGAAGGGTGGGGGGAGAGAGGAGAAGGGTGGGGGGAGAGAGGAGAAGGGTGGAGGGAGAGAGGAGAGAAGAGATGGATGGGGGGAGAGAGGAGATGGATGGGGGGAGAGAGGAGATGGATGGGGGAGAAGATGAGATGGGGGGAGAGATGAGAAGGATGGGGGGAGAAGATGAGATGGACAATTGGTCATAATTTACTCATGCAAGGTTTCCTGCCATTTCCATGATCCTCACGACAGACAGAGGCAGGTACAGATAGACATCTCTCCAGACACTTACCAGGTATGTGGAGGTTGCCAAAGCAGTATCCGGCGGTGCCAGCAACAACGTGCCCGCCCTGCCCAGCACTCTGCACATCTCTGATACGCCCTCCTGTCCCTGTGGTTGCACCACTGAACGGAGCGACACCTGGGGTTAAATAAAGAAGGGGGAAGGCAGGGAGAGAGGAGATTTCAAAAAGGTGTGTAAATATATGTATGAAAGATCTCTTTAACATGCTCCTGACCTGTGTGAGTGTGTGCGTATGTTCTCACCAGTGGGGAAGTTGTGTGTCTCAGCAGTGAAGATGACGTGTCTTTCAGAGCGTCTCAACTCGTAGGAACTGGCCTGGCAAGGGTCTCTGGGGTACATACACTCCACCTCCATCCCCTTTATACCACTACACACACACACACACGCTATGAAATGTCACACCATCATTGTGTGACATTTTGTAAAAGAGTCCTTCCTTACACCATCTCTCCTACCTGCTGTTGTCACAGAACTGGATGACGTTGTTCTGGTTGCTATGACGCTGGGTGTCCATGATGAGGCTGAACAGAGTCTCCTTCTGCTCCTGTCCGTCAATCACCATACGCCCCCGGAAGAACCAATGACGACTGTGCTCACTGAGGGAGGGGCGGCACAGAGACAGGAAATGAAAAAACGGCAACTACTACATACCAAATACTTTCTCTTAGGCTGAAGGAAGAATAAAGAGTACACCACCAACAAAACACACCTACCTGTTGGACTGGGCGAGGTCGAAACACTCCACACTGGTGGGGTTCCTCTTCACTCTCTGGAACAACGATGTGTAGTAGTCCAGATCCCACGAGTCAAAGGCCAGACCTACACACACGCACACTTGAATATGTTATTTGGATCAACAATGAAACATGACAGATGAAACAGGGAGCTCACTTCCTCAAGGCCACAATTCAAAAAATAAGACTAGTGATCAAGGGAAAGCTGTTCATGTGGGTGAGTTTGTTATTCAGCCTTCAACTCCACAGGCCTCTCAGAAAGTGTGAGGGATTGAATTTACTACACACACATTGATATTGCAAACGGTTAAATCACTGCTCACACAGCATGCTTTAATCTAATTACACAAACACACAAAGTGTGCCTTAGTGTAATTACAGACACACGTGAGCTAATCAATGACACTGTCACAGTCCTGTGACTTCAACCATCTATGTCATTAGATTACACATCATGTGACAAAGTAGGCATACTCCCATAAGGAGATGGACTGGAGAATGAGAGAGGGGGAGGGAAAAGGAAATGTTAGAGAGGACAACAAGAGATAGCTGACATCAGAAAAAGAGTGAGAAAATAAAGAAAACTGTAGACAGGAAGGAACAGATAGAAGACCTGATGAGATATCTAACGTTAACATGTGCGTGTGTGTACTCACCCAGCTCGTCGTTAGCGGTCTCCAGGGCAGCTCGTCCTTTCCCCAGGATGTCTACCTCAAACACTTCCTGTGGTTTGGTTGCCACAGTGAAGGAGGAGATGGGATGTGTGTACACACACTCAGTCATACTGTCATACAGACTGCTGACCAGTCTCTCCACCTCTCCACCCAGCACTGTCTCACTCTGTCCATCCTTGGGCTGGAGGGAGGAGAGAGAAAGGGACAGGAGAGTTAGAATTGACCCAGGAGTTGTCCCCTTGTGCGATATGGCAGCCTGAGAAATTGCACCTAAATTGTGTGTGTCTGTGTATTTGTGTACTTGTATCAGCAGTCTTCTGGACAGCTCTACTCTGGTGACGCTGGTCAGTCCAGCACTCTGACAGATGGACACAGCGTTAGTGGACCATGCAGTTGAAAAGTTCAACCTAGAGGGGGCAGCACAAACAAAGAACATTAGACCACAACACATCAACAGTGGGGCGCAAGGGTTGATTTGAACATTTCACTATACTCTAGGCCCGCGGGTGTGTGTGTGTACCTAGGTCCGATCTCCACCAGTGTTCCTCCCTCTCCCTCTGTCAGGTATGGTTTGTCAGACAGCTGTTCTGTCTGCAAAGCGGGGCGGAACAGCCACAGCAGCACCTCCCTCTGCTCTGCACTCAGAGACTCTGCACCTAGGGGAGGAAAGGGAGAGAGATGAGGGAGGACGGGAGAGAGAGAATTAGAGAGTCTAATATTTGCTAAAGACACTTTTTTTTGTTTACCTTCATTTCAAATTTATTTTTTTAATACGCATCAACCAGTGGGTCTTCCGTCGGGTATACAGAGACGGACAGTTTACAGAGGAGTATAGAGTGCAGTGATGTGTCCTATAAGGAGCATTGGTGGCAAATCTGAAGGCCGAATGGTAAAGAACATCTATAAATTACATCTCTAATCTAGCATGGGTAGGATGGTCATCTGAATCAGAGTTAGTTTGGCAGCTGGGGTGAAAGAGGAGCGATTACGATAGAGGAAACCAAGTCCAGATTTAACCTTAGCCTGCAGCTTGGATATGTGCTGAGAGAAGGACATTGTACTATCTAGCCATACTTGTATGAGGTGACTACATCAAGCTCTAAAACCTCAGATGTAGTAATCACACCAGTGGGGAGAGAGGCATTCTTCTTACCAAACCACATGACCTTTGTTTTGGAGGTGTTCAGAACAAGGTTAAGGGCAGAGAAAGCTTGTTGAACACCAAGAAAGCTTTGTTGTAGAGCGTTTAACACAAAATCCGGGGAGGGGCCAGCTGAGTAGAAGACTATATAATCTGCATATTAATGAATGAGAGCGCTTTATACTGCCTGAGCTATGTTGTTGATGTAAATTGAGAAGGGCCTAGGATCGAGCCTTGGGGTACTCCCTTGGTGACAGGCAGTGGCTGAGATAGCAGATGTTCTAACTTTATACACTGCACTCTGGTCAATAAAAATAGCAACACAACATTGCTTAGAATCAAGGGCAATGGTGACATAATTTAGGATCTTTAAGGTTGCAGTGACATCCATAACCTGAGCGGAAACCAGATTGCAAACCAGAGAGAATACTAGACATTAAAAAAGCCAGTCAGTTGATTATAGACAAATGTTATAGACAATATAGACAAAACACCTTTAATAAACAGGGCAAGATAGAAATTGGCCCATAACAGTTAGGATCAGCTTGATCTCCCCCTTTAAATAAAGGACGCACAGTGGCTGCCTTCCAAGCAATGGGAACCTCACCAGAGAGGAGAGACAGGTTAAAAAGGTGAGAGATAGGCTCAGCGATGATAGGGGCTGCAACCTTAAAGAAGAAAGGATCTAAACCATCTGACCCAGATGGTTTTTTGGTGTCAAGTTTAAGGAGCTCCTTTAGCACCTCGGACTCCGTGACCGCCTGCAGGGAGAAACTTTGTAGCGGGGCAGGGGAAAAAGAGGGAGGAGCATCAGGGATAGTCGCATTAAAGGACTGGGAGATGAGGAAATGTTGGACAAGCAAGGAGGCATGGCTGAGTCAAATGAAGTGGTGATTAAAGAGCTCAGCCATGTGCTCTTTGTCAGTAACAACCACATCATCAACATTAAGGAACATGGGCAGCTGTGAGGAGGAGGGAATATTCTCCAGTTCATTCACCATTGTCCAGAACTTCTTGGGGTTAGACCCACAGAGAGAACTGCTCCTTAAAGTAACTAACTTTGGCCTTCCAGATAGCGACAGCCAGTCAGCCTAAGTATTTGTGTGTATCTTTCACTCATATACATTATACACACATGCACAAACACACTCACCTGTCAGCTCAACATTGTAGCAGAGCTCACTGGTGATTGACAGCTGGGGTTGAAGCTGAGCAGCGGTCTGTAAGACCCGCCCCCTCTCAGCCTCCTTACTGTAGAACCTCACTACTGCCATAACTAGAGAAGATGAGGGAAAAAAACAACTGCATTTCAAAACCCAATGGTGACATAGCACATACATCACTATGCACATAGTAGAGGTCACGTGACAGAAGAGTAATTGAACATTAACCATCTTTAGATTAAACACAATCAATAGATAATCTATAAGGACTGACTCCAGACCTGTCCCTGTGTTGACCTTTCACTTGATCATGCCCTGGACAGAGGTAAACTCAGTAGCCAGAACAGTGTGCTTTATTTTTGTGACACTAGTGTCTGTCAGCTAAACACAGGACATTTTACAAAGATGCATATTGGTGCGAGATCAAATACGTGTCTGTAAGTGTAGCCTTACTGTTGGTTTATTGGTGCGGGTTGCTACACACTGCACTTTGGGTTCTAACGGTGTCTCAATGCTCTGACCACAATAATGACCCTCAAAGGAATGTTTACTGTAGCATTTGAGGTCCACTGATACTGTCACGTATGAATATAGTGCTAGTCTGAGACAAGGCAGCCTAGCTGTTCAGCTAAATTTGCAGTTTCTTTGCATTGCATAACCTGCCCCAACTGTAACTAAGTTATAAAAAGTTAGACAAAAATACAGGGTAGAAAGAGGAGTTCACTTTAGCTCGCTAAATTGATATGGTTCATGATGCCGATTCCCATTCCACTCACCTCTCTATACATGGCATTCGGAAAGTAATCATACTGGGTCAACTTTATTATTTGCGTGTTGCATCACAAGGCATGCAGCTCGGGCTCGATCAGGGGTATTTCGTTAACTGATAACCAGTGTCCTCCATATGAAAAGAATGCTTTGTTAGCTATGATGAGTTCGCCATCACAACAAAGCGTCTGATGTCGGCTAGCAATTTAGCCAGAGATATTGGAAGTAATTGGGTTAGCTAACTAGGTAACAAAATCAAACAAGCAAGAATGAAATCAAACTCGGATTTGATTGTTGTAGCAACAAAGTAGCTAGCAAGATAAAGAATCACGTAAAGTGATTTCTATTTCTAAAGTTTTCTACTTCCTGCAACAATATAACATAAAATCGTGCACTGGACATAACATCGGCATCAAATCTAAACTTTAATAGGTAACGTTACTTACAAAGCTGCTAGCTACAGTAACGCTAGCTAGCGATAATTCATCAGTTAGCTGGATATTTCAATACGAATAGTTAACTAGCTAGTAGTTCGCTACAACAACGAGTAAAATATGAGCCAAAGTTTTGTGGAAAACATTCTTAGCAAAAGGCTGCTTACCTTCTAAGTCCAAATGTAGATATTCTTCTGAATGTCTGACAGGCAGAGACCACAGATTGTAGAGAACCACACGTGTGAGGACTCACAAAACCCGCCATCACACGCGGACAATGATAACACGGCGCATGCGTGCTTCTGCTGTAAACCTTTAGTATGATCCTGGTTGTACATTTTCTTGAAAACTTTTGTATTCTCTTCTTCTCTTTGGGAAATTAGGAAGATGCAGATGAAAATGATTAATGAATACAGCTTGGTGCCATATTCCTGTTACAGATGTTTTTCCTCACATTTAGCGTTCCTTTCTGCATTTTTTCATTTTCATTACAGGCAACACAGACCTAAAATACTGGCCAGTAGGAAGTGCATGAAGGTGTGAAATGGAAACTTTTACACACAGAGTCAATGTCAAAGGACTTGCCATCTCAGATATATTTAATAAATTAAAACAAGGTACAAAAAAGAAACCATGTACATTTCATCCCAGCTCCAACCCTCCTTCTCTCCCCCTCCTCTCTCTGTCAGTGATGAACATTCTCAGACAGTTCCCTTGACCATAGGATGACGTCAACCGTAGATACTGATCCAAAGTCAGTCTTGCATCTTCAGCCCATAATGGTTAAGTTGAGGATCCACTGAGGGTAAGATGATCCTAGATCTGTGTCTAATGGCCAACTTCTACCCAAAGCATTTTCTCAAACAGTGTCACACTCCCACAGTATTTCATAATCTCCCAACCCCCCACCCTGTACCCCAAAAACACACACATGCTACATGTCTGCAGGCACCTAGTGACACAAAGAGGGATTGGACAGAGGTGATGTCATAAGGAAGCAGGAATTACACATGGGAGCCAGCTGCTCCAATCGTTTCATCCGTCCTAAAATTGCCCCTTATTCTTATAAAGTCATTTCAGACGCAGTCTCAGTTCCATTCACGGAGAAGAGTTCCATTCCATCTGGCTCCCAGTGCAAATATACTTCCTGAATAATCTTTATGATTATCACTGACTACCCCCCCCCCAGGCACCCGGTTGGGTGATAGGACTCAGGTTGCTTGTTGACAAGCACCGGTTAAGAGCAGTACGGTGTGTAGTTTGTTCTACAGCTTTATAGATCATACGAATGAGTTCATCTAGTCATTGGTTAGGACTGGTAAGTCAATCCATGAAATATGGAGGTTAGTAGACTGTTGTAACGTTAGTTGTGTGTGGTGAGCGGAGAACACTTAAGTGGAGTACTCAGGACATGTACTGTATGTAGGGGAGGACTAAGAGAGTGTCAAATGGAAGGATGGGGTCCGTGTTTAAAGGGGGAGGGGGGATCTGTGTGTTTGGTAGGAGAAAGTGATGAAGGTCCGATATAAGTGCACTCAGCAAGTGGGGAGGCAGACATTTGTTCACACTCACGCACACTGCATCAACACTGCACACACGCGCCCACACACACAAGGAAGTGTTCAGTGACTTATTAAGCACAACATGATTAGAGTTGCACGATTACAGTCCACAGCTAGGACAACACACCCCCATCTATACCTTTCCCTCCCCTCACAACACTCATCTATCCTACCTCTATCATTCTCTCCCTCACCTTTTCTCCCTCCTCTCATTGATCGATCATCGGACATTCTAGATTCATGAGGAAACTACAGTTTTGTGTGTGTAGCACTGGACAGGGGCAGGAGAGCAGACAGTATAATCTTCTGCTTTAGTCTAGTTAGTCAGTGGTTCAACCTTCAATCAGCACATAATTCCCCATAAAGGCAAATATCATAAATCAAAGAAGACTAGTTCACATGACATTCCACAATAATTTTGGCAAACGTAAGAGCATAGGGGTGCGTGAGTCGGTGTTGCATGATATACGGTATGCTGTAAATATACGTGTCTGTCGACAGAATCCTGTCCCATCATTGGTCCCTCTCTCTTCCTGTTTAGCAGCAGCAGGACTGGCACCCCCTTTGTTTCGTTATATAGATGTGTGTATATATATATATATATATATATATTTAGTTTTCTTTCCAAAGATACAAAGGCAAACTAGCTAGCTACGTACGGCAGGTACAGTACCACTATCGTCTCAGATGCTAAACAACCAGGAAACAGCAGGGAAACAGCCTCTGAGCCACGGAAGATCCCAATGGAACGACAGAGCGAGAGAAAAGAGAGAAAGAAGGTGAACAGAGGGCATGCTGGGCGTTGAAGTCACAGAAGGAAAGAAAGAGAGAAAGAGAGAGGGGGAAAGAAGGAGAGCAGCCTTCGTCAGACCGCTGAGTGGTGTGACAGAGCACCATTCGTCCGATGGCTGGCCTGTATGGGGAGCTGTTTTCTGTTCTAGGGGGGAGGGTCTAGTTTCAATCGTCCAATGGAAACTCCAGTGTTGAGGGGTTTGTGGGTACTGTAGTACCGTGGCGTCCAGCCTGGGGAAGAGGTTGTGGCAAGGTCAGGGTCAGTATTCAGCGGCATACTCGGTCCCGTGAAGCCCTCTGCAGACTAGTGTAAACTCCTTCACTATGTCCTTCACCCTCCGCTTATTCACTCGCTCTCTAGAGGGAGAGCGGGAGGAGAGAGAGTCAGACAGAGAGACAGAAAAGCTAACAACAGCATTGCTTAGGTGAGGAGAGTGAGCAAGTACGTGTGTGTGTGTGTGTGTGTGTGTGTGTGTGTGTGTGTGTGTGTACCTGAGTATCTGTTGGGTGAAGGTGTCCTTCTGTTCTGTGGTGACCCTAGTGGACGGGAAGCCTGGTGCCTGCAGTGCCTCTTTCAGCCACACGGTGAGAAGAGGGAAACAGTGCTTATTGAGACTGAACAGCACCTCAGCAAACTGGTCCATCAGACTACGAGATGAACCTCCACCGATTGCCTGGAGAGAGAGACGGAAAGACCAGTCAGTAAGGTGATGTTTCAGTATACAGTAGGACAGCTAAAAGACATTAGCGACGATGTATGTAGGTTTACCTCTAGTACGGCCTGCAGCAGTAGTTTTCCATCCTCCTGCACCACTCTGGCCACTGGGGGCACATCTGAGCAGCGGGGCAACAACTCAGTCTACGGCACACACACAGGGACAATCAGAGAGAACCACAAAACTAAGATCACATCTCATCAACAAGATCTACCTTGGTTAACCAAAAACATACACTCCCCTCCGTATGTATTTGGACAGTGAAGCTAAAACTTTGGCTCGATACTCCAACATTTTGGAGTGTTTCAAATGAGGCGACATTACAGAATATCACCTTTTATTTGAGGGTATTTTCATGCATATCTGTTTTAACGTTTAAAAATGAAGGTTCTTTATGTTTCTAGTCCCCCCATTTGAAGGTGTCATAAGTGTTTGGACATATTCACTTATTGTTTATTAAAGTAGTCAAAAGTTCAGTATTTGGTCCCATATTCCTAGCACGTAATGACTACATCAAGCTTTTGACTACAAACTTGATGGATGCATTTTCAGTTTAATGTACATAAAGTGCTTTCATTTCTAAACGGAAAACAGATATGAAAATACCCTCAAATACAAGGTGACATTCTTTACTAAAAAACATTTGATCTCAAATCCAAAATGCTGGAGTATAGAGCCAAATTAAAACATTTTAGCTTTACTGTGTGTGTGTGTGTACACTCACAAAGAACAAGCAGGTAGACTTGACTGTTGGAGCCTCTGGGAATTTGAGTGACAGCACTCCTACAGGAGAGAGAGAGGGGGGGTAGGGCATTAAAGAAACTATTCTATTTAAACTATTTAAAGGGCGACTGCACTTCTTGATTTGGCCTCGTTTGGAAGATTGCTCACTAAGAAATGCTAGAGGCCATGACTGAAGACAAACAAGAGTTGTCTTGGGGGTGTGGTTTGATCTGGGTGTGTTATTTTCACATATCCTACCCTGGCAGGTACTGTTGTTTGTCCCTCCTGAGTCAGCATGGCAACAACATATACTCTTCCTCAAAATAGTCACTTCTATCAATAGTCAGAATTAATCTAAGATAAATCAAGAAATCTGTAATTCATGTAGAAGTTTTTGCCGAGCAGGTCTTAGTCGCGCAATTTTACATCTAGCTAAGGTGTTTGGTGCAGTATTTCTCAAGTATTTTTTTTTTTACATGAAAAACTTTCTCAGGACTGATTTCTGAGAACGATAACATGTCTACAACTTCATCTGCAAGCTGTCAAACTATAGTACATAAAACACAAGCTACACACTGTTTATCAGTACCCCAAATCACCTGCAAGCTAAGTTCCAACTCTGTGTTTATCACGGGTGAGTGGCAACGTGTATACTTCAGTGCCGTTGTTTTTTACAACTTTCTCACTATGTATTACCAGAGTGTGTCTGTCTGGCAGTGTTTCATAGGGAATCATGTTACAAAGCAGGTCGCGGGGGACAAGATGCTCGCAAATGGGTTTTGGAATTGCAGTTAGGATACAAATGCGCTCTGTCCCCATTCTCATTTTGCCCCAAAAAGTGGCAGACTTGAGTGATTAACACTATTAAACATCAGCAAGTGGCCACTCAATAAAGGGCTTAAGGTTATTTCAACATAACATTGGCAATTTATTTTCTTATGTAAACAAGTCTGAGGCGCTGCGTAATGGGCAGGTCTGTCTCACTGTCTTGTCTGGAGGTTCTGGGTGCTATGATTGGATAGAGTGTGCTTAGCAGATAGAGCTTAATCAGCACAGCTGCTTCTCTCGTGTTAGTGAGCACTGGGCAAGTGGGCATGATCGTAAACCCTCCAGTAAGTCGTGACAAACTCACTTACAAAATTCTGTTTTGGACGAGACTGACCTCATGTCCAAATTTATCCTATTTACACTTTGTAGTCAATTATGACACTATAATGAATGTTTCTGACTCACATCCATGCCACATAGAACCAACTCTGGATTGAAATGGCCTAAGGGGCAGTTGACCTTTAAACACTTTCTAACAGTTTTACTCTTCAGATGTTTCCAGCACAATCTCTGGGGATCTCTGAGGCACAATGAATGACGAGGTGTGTATGTGTGTGTGTGTTAAGAGGGACGCGGCAACACACACAATGATCAGTGTGTGTTGGGAGCAAAGAAACATACACTTACCACAATGGAACACAGCTTTCACGTCAAGACTCTCAGACAAGAAGAGATCTGGCTTCCGTTTGAGGGCCTACAGTAGGAGGCAGACAGAAGCATGACACAGGGCAGGAGTCTGTTCCCCTACTCCAGGGGTACACCATCTCTCTGCCCCCCTACCTCCCACCCCAGAATATACTGCCCCTCCCCCCACTCTTCTAGCCTCGTAGACAGAACTGTGTCTGCTTTAGACAACTCGTTTGTCATTGCCATGTTCAACTGTTTACCCACAAGGTCAGGAACAACTTCTAGCCCTAGTTGAACAGCAAGAGGCAAATTCTGATTCTCCCCCTTCTCCCTGAAGTGTGATCTCGTTCACTCCCCCTCTGGGATTTAACAGCATTGGATTGGTGTAGACAAAGTGTTTCTTACACCAATCCAATGCTTTTAAATCCTTGAGGGGAGTGAATGTGAGTTGGGCTAAAGGAGTTGTCTAGAGCAGGTAAACAGATGAAGCTACCAGGCTAGACTACTCCACTCTCCCTATGACAAACTGCCACTCATACAGTAAGTACACAACTCTGCTCCAATGCAAACTCAGCAAACAAACTGGAGAAAAACAAACATAGAAAATTATTCAAAACTTAAATCAAACTAAAAGGCAGTGATGGTTCTGTAGCTTTTGTATCAATTTCATTCTGATACACTATTTTTTCTCCCTTTTTTGGCCTGGTTGGATTGAATATGCAACATAAGTAAGTAAGTAAGGTACATGTACGGATAAATACAACTGATACTGTAATGAACTCATTCAGGATGGAGGAGGAGAGAGGGACAGAGGGAAGAGGAGAGGAGGAGATCAGATCTATCCAAAGATTAAAGGAAGAAGAATGTAGAAGGAAGACAAAAAGAAAAAAAACAGAGGGCAACCAATTCGCCTGAATTGATTAATTAATGGCATATTAATTAATTTGGGCTTTGATTGGCTCTGGGCTGGAATGACATTAGAAAAGCGGCGTGGCTCTGGGATTCTAACCAGTGAGTTCACAGGGAACTACTTCCCAGGGTCGTGTTCAGTAGGACAACTGAACATGAAAATGTTTCTTATTGGACAAGTTCAGGTAGTCCCTCCTCCTTTCAAAAAATTCTCATTTTTTATGCCTACTGGACACGACCTTGGTGAACTCTGACCCTAACTCCCTCATCATCAGACAAAAGGTTAGAGCTGATTAGAGCCCTGAGTATTGAAGAAGACAGTCTGTCCTTCAATAGCGCCACCTACTGTCTATTCTCTGCCCTGCCATTATGATGGGTCGCCCTATGACCCTTTTTAACAAAGAACAGAAAGAGAGAGAGGAGAGAGAGAGCTAGAGATAAAAAGACAGAGAGAGAGAGGAGAGAGAGAGCTAGAGATAAAAAGACAGAGAGAGAGAGAGAGAGAAACCCAAAGTGAATGAAATAAGAAACCAAAAACACACCTGAGCTTGGAGTTGCATAAATGAATCAACAATATCAGGATGATCCCTGGGTCCTAAAATATAATAAAGATGAAACTTAACAAATCATAAAGAATAAAGAGTAGAATAATAATATACAAACAGCAACTCAACCGATTCAACAGTCATGTGGAAAGAAAAGAGAACAGAAAAGATCTCATTGAAATAATTGTCACACGTGAGTAAAACACAAACAAAGGGGAGAGGGAGGGAGGGGCGTGTGAAGCTTTGGAAGAGTCTCAGAAAAACAGTGAGCGGTTGAACGAACAAAAAACAGGCAGAGAAAGAGAAGACATGGGTTCCATTTGGAGATCAAAAAGAAAGAAGGAACAAGAGAAGGAACAAACCTAAAAATAACAAAAGTGGGTTTGGAGTGGGGAACCCAGGAGGCACCTCTGTTACTGTGACGCTTCAGATAAAAAGGGGCGTCCAGTCCCAAATCAAACCCTAGCCTCTACCCCCTTCCCCTGGACTAGCCCCTATGCCCTAGGCATCTCCCCTAGACTCTACACCCTAGGGGGTTGCTTATAGCGCCACCTTGTCATACGATAGGCGAGATTATATTTTTCTGTGTGGCTTACAACCATCCATGTGCCAAGGGGGTAGGGGCTGGGGGTCAATTTGGGATTGGGTCAATAGCACCCCTGACCCCTGACCCCTACCCCCCCCACCCCCCAAAAGGTGAACACTTGGGAGGCAACCCTTCCCTTCGCTGTTCCCAGACTCCAAAAAAGACCCCATCCCCCACCCCCATACAAGCCCCCACCTTACAGGCTTATTCAGTCGGTGCAACCCAAATAGAAATGCAATGTATAGAGCCCACACAATTCCCTGTTCTGTAAAACTGAGAGGGCTGTCTGTTCTACACAATACATTTCTACATGAACGTTGTTCTGCAACAACATTCTGTAATGTTTTGTAACGTTGCACCATACTGTATAAGATACAGGCCACAGTGTAACATTTAAGGTCACCTGCTCAGAAAGAGTTAAAGAAAGGGAGGAGAGGAGGAGAGGCAGCCATTATCAATCAAACACAGTCAAAGCAGAAGAGGGGGAATGAGAGGAGAACTAAAAAGGGAGAAGAGAGAGGGCTAGACAGTATTCAGAAACAACCACTGGATATTATCAGTGTGAAAAACAAAAACTTCCTTCTAATGCCTTTTCTTATCTAATTCTCCATAGCAGCACAGGAGGACAGAGGATGCATCTCAATAGTCTAATGTGACTTCCTCTCCTCATCGCCTCCCCTTCATCTGTACTCATCTAAAAACACAGGGCAGGTTAAAGCAATATGGTGCAACAGGTGCTTTCAACTGTCCAGCTCCAAGTAGAGGAGACGAGGACTTTAGACTATTGAGATGCAGCCATTGTATTTCCTCTGCTGCTATGCAGGTATTAGATGACACACACGCAAAAAGCATTTCTCATGGAAGCCATGTTCATTCTCCATGGTCCTTGTTCTCCTGCTCTCAGGTGAAAGCAGGAGTGTGTGTAGGTTTGCCTGTCAATCAAATTCACCCAAAAGAAAAACAGACAAATATCACCCCCCTCCCCTGCAGGACCCCCTACCTTGCTGGAAGATGGAGAGTGTTACAGAGGTAACCAGCTCAAATAGAGCCTTGATTGGAGGGAAGTGGTCCGTCTCACTGGCAAATATATGGACCATCTGTCAAACACAACCACAGACGGTTTCACACTGGTCAAGGTGTTTCTGTGAGAGTGAGTGTGTGTGTGCCTCTGATGCGTGTGAGTGTGTATCGTGTATGCGTGAGTGTGTTCAAGTGTGTGTGCGTGTTTAAGTGTATGTGTGTGTACCTGTCGTGTGAGGTCCAGTGCTGAGGCTTGTGGTATGGTACTGTACATCTGTCCTAGCATCTCACTGAGCTGAGACACCATGGGGGCAAAGTCATGGAGCAGAGTCTTCACCGACTTCTCAAAGATAGCACACACCGCCTGGGAGGAGGGAGAGAGAGAGGGGGAGGGCACGGTGAAAGGAGGGGGAGAGTGTAATAACTGTTTATTTTCAGCTGGTTCAGGTTGGATTCTTTTAAGCTTCATATATTAAAACATCACTATTGGTCTGTTCAGTGTGTGCTTGTGTCTCACCTCCACCACCTGAGAGTCGTTGAGCCACTTGCTGAGGACCGTCTGAATGAGAGCAAAGACCTGCTGTAGGACCACCACCACCTAGAACACACACAGGTTAGTTTGAGTAACTTAGACAATGCTAAACATTCCCACATTAAAAACGCTAAACACTCCAACTGAGCTTGTGTGTGGCTGGGTGTTGATGATGGTGATGATGATGGTGTCTCTCACCGGGTTAGGTCCTGGTGGTGGTGGGGCTGTTTTGACGGGTGGCGCGGTGCCCTCTCCTGATTCGTCATCCTGCTTGCTGATGTCCAGCGTAGTGAAGAGATTGGATAACAAACCCAGGATGTGGATTATCGCTAGTTTATTGGACGGGTTGGGCTGGAGAGAGATGAGGGAGGGAGAGAGAAGAGAAAATAAGTCATTACCTTTAGGGAGCCATGTCTTAACGTATTAACGTGTGTTACAAAAAGAAAGATAGTGAAAGAACATGAAAGAGAGGGATGACGTGAAAAGGACAGAACTTCTTCTGAAGAAGTGAAAGAGAGAAGAGATGATTTTGGGTGAGTCAGTCAGTTGATAGCTTCATCTTTCTGCAGATTTCACACGCTCTCCAGGGTGACAACACTAATTAAAGCTTTGCTAGTACCCATTTAATCACCGCTCTGTATCCATGACAACGGAACTGTGGCGTACAAGGGAGGTGTAATGCAGCTGGGCTGACTCCCTTCACTTAATGAGCAATGTGTCATGTTGCTACTGAACACACACACACACACACTGATGCAATACACAATTCAGAGTTGAGATAGGTGTGTGCAACTTGGACTTATGCCTAAATCGTTCATTGACGTCAATGGGCGAAAATTTGAGTGAAGTGCACAGATCTTAAATCAGAATACCACCCTAAATGCATAAAAACAGACAATGGTTGTACTGTAGCTTATAATATAGTGGAGGTGCAGTTTCACCTCTTGCCTCAAGGTGCCAGTGTTTGTCAGGCTGCACAGACAACCTGATTCCTAGTCTGACTTCATGGCTATAAATCACACAACCAGACAGGTAGAAAGGGAGAGAAAGAGACAGGCAGGCAGCGAGAGGAGAGGCAGAGGGGAGAGAGTGAGTGAGAAAGTGTATGCGAGTGAGAGAAAGAAAGGAAACTCTTCATTTGAACTGACATCTCTTTTCACCCAGACACTCAGGTCTCTGCTGACTCCAGAACAATAGATCAGGGGAGAGAAACGAATTCAACACTGATAATGTCAAATCCTTATTTTTAGTTAATGTCAGCTCCTTATTTTGAGAAAATGTCAAATCCTTATTTTTAGCTCCTATATGAAGGCCCGGATTCATTAGACCTGACATTTAATAAAGTAAGAATCTGGTGTGTGTGTGCTGTGTCAGAGTGAGTGTGTATTATGTCCCTGTGATTCAGTAGCCCATGGTGTAGTGATCAAGCCAATCTGGTCCCACAGAGAAATGTTCAACTACAGTGGAGCATCACAGATATACAACGCCTGTTCATATGGACACAGTCCAACAGGGAGAGAGAGAGAGAGAGAGCGTGTGTGTGGTGTGTGTGCAATACATATATATGTGTGAGTGTGTGGTGCATCCATGCAGACACAAGGTCTGTTCATATGGCCCCAGTCCAACAGAGAGAGGAAAGTATGCCACTTTAACACTGTTACCACAGTGTGTGTGTGTGTGTGTGTGTGTGTTTGTGTGTGTACCGTCTCATCAGCTAGTTTCTCAAGTTGTTGTATGTAGGGTGTGATGAGGGAGTGCAGGTTCCTCAGTATCTCCTCCACAGGCAGAGCAGACAGCAGGAAGCCCAAGGCCTGCATCAGCCACATACACTGACTGGTCTGAAGTGGGAGAGAGGAAGGGAGGAGGAGAGGTAGAGGAGGAAGAGAGAGAGGAGGAAGAGAGAACATTATACATTTCTAGGCCATTGAAAGATAATGTGACTCTTTGTGTAAGTGCTCTTTGCTAGCTGCCATCCATCAGTCTTGTCATCAGCTTTAACCTTGCTCTTTGTTTTCATGACTGAATGAGCTGACTCATTCTATGGTCTGGTGTACACTCTCTGTGCTTTATTTAAATGTATTGAATACGCTCATTGTTGCATGTATCAAATGCACAGATAATAAAGTTATTTGAATTTTGACTCTGTCCCAGACTTTCACTATACATGTTTCGAGTGGGTTCAGTGAGTTGGCACATTGGGGTTATGGCTTGAATTATTTCCAGAAAGGACTAGAACTGACCTTGTGAATCTGCTTGATCAGCACCTCCTGCGAAGAAAATAGGGTAGTAGAAGTATCAGTAGAATTATATTACATTGACTCAAATGTAATAAAACATTTTTTTACATAAAATATGATATACAGTATACACACACCTGTGATACAGCCACTATATTGGTAGCGTAGGGTGGCAGGTCGTATTTGCATTCTCTGCAGATCTTCTTGAGTGTGGAGACAGAGGAGACGGAGAGGTCTGGGTTTCCCAAGGCCTGGAGTACCAGAGGTAGAACACTACTCAACATCACTGGGTGGTCCGCCAACCACTCTGCTAGAGCTCCTACAGGGAGGGAGGAGAAAAATAGAGTGGATGAAAAGACAGTAACACTGTACCCTACAGGAGACAAACAAAGGAGACTGATGCTTTTCCTGTTAATTTTTTTTCTCTTTGTTATTACCTGGATGAACAAAACACACAAAAAAAAGACAGCTATGACCGTATCAATACCTATAGTGAACATGACGGTGTCTGCCAGTTGGACGTTGTTGATGTTGATTCTGGGGATGAGTCCGATCAGGCCTGGGATGACATCAGAGTAGTTGACATCTATTGTCTCCGCTATCGACTGGAACCCATATAGCAACGCTTCTGTATGCTGGAAGAGACAAACGGCTTCAGACAGTGTGTGGGTGTTCAGTGTGTGTGTGTGTGTGTGTGTGTGTGTGTGTGTGTGTGTGTGTGTGTGTGAGATATGTACCTGCCATGACGAGGCTTGTTCTGTGTTGGTCAGTATTCGTCCTAGTTTCTCATACAGGTTACTGAGCAGCTCAGCTCCTAGCATCTCATACACATACATCAGAGTGTCTGAGATATCCACCCTGGAACACACGTGTTAAGTCTTAGAAGATAGAAGTTTAACGCATATCACCAACAGAAGGCAAGGTTTTGTTATGGAGGGGGAACAATCAATACTATGGAGGGAAAGTGGTGTGCCACAAGGTTCAGTTTTGGGTCTGCTGCTTTTTTCTATTGAGTTAATATGTACAAATCTTGTGTTTACACCTGAAATCAAGTGAAATAGAAGGCACCATTTAACTGTGCAGGGACTAACAGCAGGGCATGATTTTATACTGTGCTGTTAAGTAATGTGCTTCTGAGCATCTGATGATCTGTTACTCAGACAAACGTTGTCATCCATCAGACATTTGTGCCCTCTCAGCTGCCACTTCACTTACAGGCTGTTACAATCACAGACACGCTCATCTGCTGACCAATAGACCTGTCAGCAAATCACATTTCTCTCTCACACACACATCCCCATCCACACTCTTGTACCTGTAGATCCTGAACTGTTCCTTCTCATCTGAGGACCATGATGCATACTCCTGGTCGGAGGGGAACTGGGCTTTATGCAGCAGAACATCCACCAGTTGGAAATACACTGGTCTATACACCTGCAGATACACCGCCTGTCTCTCGGAGTCAAACGACATGATGTCGTCCTGGAGAGAGAGAGTGTGTGCTGTTAAGTGGTGGTATTCTGAACAGGGTAGTTGGGGTTGGGGTGTAATGTTAGTGCCCGGGGTTAAAGTGTAGAGGTCTGGGTTACAGTATAGGGGTTAGGGTGCATACCTGTAGTGTGTACCAGAAGGTGAGTGTGAGGGAGCTGGTAGTCTCGTTGACTGGGTAGTGTCCTGGTATCCCAGTACAGAACATGATCATGTTGACCAAAGCCAGAAAGCCCTGCCAGTGCTCTACCTGCTCCAAAAGAGCCCTGAGGGAGAGAGAGCGAGAGAAACGGACAGAGCCAGGTAAACTAGGTCAGTAGTTAAGGAGAGTGAGGTGGGACAGGCAGGGCTGTTTCTCTTGATAGAGTGAGGTGAGGTGGGACAGGCAGGGCTGTTTCTCTTGATAGAGTGAGGTGAGGTGGGACAGGCAGGGCTGTTTCTCTAGATAGAGTGAGGTGAGGTGGGACAGGCAGGGCTGTTTCTCTAGATAGAGTGAGGTGAGGTGGGACAGGCAGGGCTGTTTCTCTTGATAGAGTGAGGTGAGGTGGGACAGGCAGGGCTGTTTCTCTAGATAAAGTGACATGTGAAAGGTTAAGACTGGAGATATTGACATATACAGTGAGACATGAGGCCTTGGGAGACACTGCAGAATAACACAATAACAAACAGCTTGTTTACCAGGGTGGGCCTGCACTTGAAACTGAACACATCATCTTATCCGATTATTTATTGATTGGTTTGTGAGAATTAATCCAGAAGCATCAATTATGTCACCAAGGAGTGTGAGAAGGGGAAGTGAAAGGAATGATTGGTTGATGATTTAGAGGGGACAGCGCACACTCACACACAGCTGTATTTTAGTGTACTCGTGAGGACCTTTTGGGGACCAACAAACACACCTGGAGTGGTTCTCGCCCAGTGCGACAGCGATGCGACAGATTCCGTGTGATGTCTCCATGTCTCCGTTCTGGACGGCATCTCTCAGCTGCTCCTGCAGGGACAAGACCTGGGGCACCAGCTTCAGCAGCGTGTTCACATACCTACACATAGAGAGAGAGACAGAAAGATATACAGAGAGAGGGGGAAAAAGAGAGTGATACAGAGACAGAGAGGGAGAGCGACAAGTGAGTTAGTTCACATACTGTACCAGGGGAAAAACTGGAGGCGTGTGACTGTCTTGTTTACTTCAAACTAAATATTTTCCCAAACCATTCTTTCTCTGATCCTGTGAAGACACGCTGCACACATCCCCCCCTCTTCCCCCCATCCCATCCCCGCCACACAAACATCTTTACTTTTCACCAGCTCCATCTCTCGGTTGCTTTGTTTAATTTCTCTAGGTTTCAATTACTCTGGTCTGTTCTTTCTGTTCTCAGCCCTTTCTAATATATCTATTGTCTTTCTTTCTCTCTGGACGCACAGACACACACAGTACCAGTCAAAAGTTTGGACACACCTACCCATTCAAGGGTTTTTCTTTACTTGTACTATTTTCTACATTGTAGAATAATAGTGAAGACATCAAAACTATGAAATAACACATATGGAATCATGTCGTAACCAAAAAAGTGTTAAACAAATCAAAATATATTTTATATTTGAGATACTTCAAAGTAGCCACCCTTTGCCTTGATGACAGCTTTGCACACTATTGGTATCCTCTCAACCAGCTTCATGAGGTATTCACCTGGAATGAATTTCAATTAACAGGTGTGCCTTGTTTAAAGTTAATTTCTGGAATTTCTTTCCTTCTTAATGCGTTTGAGTCAATCAGTTGTGTTGTGACAAGGTAGGGGTGGTATACAGAAGATAGCCCTATTGGGTAAAAGACCAAGTCCATATTATGAAAAGAACAGCTCAAATAAGCAAAGAGAAACGACAGTCCATTATTATTTTAAGACATGAAGGTCAGTCAATCCGTAAAATGTCAAGAACTTTGAACGTTTCTTCAAGTGCAGTCGCAAAAACCATCAAGCACTATGATGAAACTGGCTGTCATGAGGACCACCACAGGAAAGGAAGACCCAGAGTTACCTCTGCTGCAGAGGATAAGTTCATTAGAGTTACCAGCCACAGAAATTGCAGCCCAAATAAATGCTTCACAGAGTTCAAGTAACAGACACATCAAAATCAACTGTTCAGAGGAGACTGCGTGAATCAGGCCTTCTTGGTTGAATTGCTGCAAAGAAACCACTACTAAAGGACACTAATAAGAAGAAGAGACTTGCTTGAGCCAAGAAACACTAGCAATGGACATTAGACCGGTGTAAATCTGTCCTTTGGTCTGATGAGTCCAAATTTGAGATTTTTGGTTCCAACCGCCGTCTCTTTGTGAGACGCAGAGTAGGTGAACGGATGATCTCCGCATGTGTGGTTCCCACCGTGAAGCATGGAGGAGGTGGTGTGATGGTGCTTTGCTGGTGACACTGTCTGTGATTTATTTAGAATTCAAGGCACACTTAACCAGCATGGCTACCACAGCATTCTGCAGCGATACGCCATCCCATCTGGTTTGCACTTAGTGGGATATTGATGAGTGTCCCCTTATTGACATTATCATGAAGGCTGCTATACCACCTGCATGAAAACAAGCCACACACACACACACACACACAGTGTTCATCTACCGTAAAGCACCTGTTCCAATTCTCCTCTTTCCCCCGACCTTCAAAATACACTCTCTCTACCTCTCTGTCTCACACACTCACGCTTTAGACACATGTGCTTTCACAATGTAACCCCTTCCCCCCAGCTAAGAGTGCATGACCTGCATCTCCAAGTCAGCCCATTAAAAATGAATACAGAGTGCAGACTGCTTTGTGCCTGTGTGAAATCTGCTCATAGAGATGACTAAATCTCCCAGGGTGGGCTGTTATTTAATGCATTAGTGTGCATTTCTGTATATTTCTGTGTTATTCAGAGGGCACTGTACACACTGCATGCGTGTTATTCAGAGGGCATTGGGGTGTGAGTATGTGCGTCTCTTTCTCTGTTGTATGAAACCTGACATCCTATAGATTCCACTGAGACACAGACTGTCTGCCGCAGACACACAGACCTCCGCTTCCCGCTCTCTCTCTCCCTCTCGCTTTCCCCCCTACCATTTCTTTCTCCTCCCCATAAAACTCTGTGTAATGAATTTGACAGGCTCCTCCCTCTCTTTTCACCTCCATCTTTCTCCTCTCTTCCTCCCCTTCTCCTTCTCTCTGTTTAACCACATTACAGTCAAGTCATTTGGGAGAATGCTATTGGTCCAACTGCATCCTGTTGCCAGGCAACTCATTTCCCCATCTCAGAGCGTCACCGTAATTAAAGGGAGGAGAGAGGCGGAGGAGGGGAGATAGGGAGAGGAGGGCAGAAGGCAGAGCGAGAGAGACGGGGCGGAGAGGAGGAAAATGGGGGAAAGAGAGACGGGGAGAGAGATGGGAAGATTTTAAGTGAAGGAAAGGGAGGAAGGAAGGAGGGGCTAATGGTCTGGGGATAGATAGTGATAGCCCTTCTGCCCTGACTCGTGTGGCCAAACACATACACACATGCGCAGGCACACGCAAACACACACCAAGTCCTTTTCAAATCCAATTGAGTGTTTTCGGACTGGGTGATATGGCCTGAAAATCTTATCTCGATTTTTCCAAACTTTCACAATGTATATCTCAATTTGTTTTTTTATGTTTTCTCGTAATACGCTTTGCTGTACAATTAAAGGTAAAATACACTGCATTTCAACCAGTTAGCAATAATCTAATGAATTCAGGGATTGTGAAATTATACCTAGGCTAAATATAAGACCTCCACAACCACAACCATAACCCACTAACAATTTTTTTCAATAATCACTGATCTGGCTTTCATGAAAATGCCCTTTTTGTTACAAATGTAACCAGAACCATGTATAATGCACATTCACTGATGAATATAAAATACTTTTTATTTTAAGTTTAGCCAACTTGGATCTATTTGCTAGTTCACAGTTTAATTGTTATGAACAAACCCTTCTGTTCGTCTCCAACTGTTTGAACAGCACGCTAACCTGTCCACTTTGTTAAGATCTACCGTATTTCTCAGAATGGAGCAAAGGAGACGAGACCAAAAAGACAACATGAGAACATAAACGCTCATAAAAACGAAAACTATATTTAAAAAAACCTTGATTCTTGCAATACATACATTTGAATTAATCAAATTAATTCGATATATCGCCCAGCACTAATATGAGGGCCATATTCATACCTCCACTAGTAATATTGGCCTTATTTTAGAGCAATAAAAACAACCCACATGTTGAGGAGGAGACTAGCTATTAGAGCAGTACTGTGTGTCTTGTGTGTGTACTGTGTGTGTCAGAACAGGCCTATCAGCAGTGTGATCACACCTCCAACCTGCTGCCCCTAGGTGGATGTTGCACCTCTCCCTACCTCGCTCATCTTTCTCTCCCTATTTCTTTCCATCCATCCCTCCCTCCCTCGCTCTCTTTGTTTTGGGGAGGGGGTACTGGGTGCCTGCCATCGGAGCCAATCGGAGCGCAATGACATCGCCCCCCAGCTCTGTAACCATGGTAATGCCAGCCAACCGAGAAATGCCTCCCCCCTCTTCTCCCCTCCTAGCAGTCAGCTCTCCCTGTATTCCCTCCATCTCGCTCTCCCTCAACTCTCCTTTGCCTGTATTTCTCTCTCTACATCCCCATTTCCCCTCTACAGTAGCTCTTTCTCTCATATGCCCTTCCCATGCCCACTGTGCTCTTGGCTGCCATCTTTCCCTCCCTCCTGCTCTCCCTCCCTCCCTCCCTCCTTCGTGATGCTCTTCCTATCTCTGCTCTGTCTCAGTCTTCCATGTCTGAATCTGTTGCTCTCTTGGCTCTCTTCAAACAATACCCCCCACCTCCTCCCTAAAGCAGACACTGACTGCGTGTCACCTTGTGTGTTTGTCTAAAGTAATTGGATTGACTCACACTCACACCCTCCCCTGGCCCCGTACACACCTCTGGGAGTCGGGTTGTGATATGGCATTGACGATAGCCTCCACGGCGGTATCAAACAGCTCAGGGTCTGGTAGAGCAGTGAAACAGTCCTCCACCAGTCCTTCACTCTCACTGAGA
The DNA here is from genome assembly GCF_020615455.1 of Coregonus clupeaformis. Lineage (NCBI taxonomy): Eukaryota > Metazoa > Chordata > Actinopteri > Salmoniformes > Salmonidae > Coregonus > Coregonus clupeaformis. The sequence continues at coordinate 38,321,725 of NC_059211.1, read as the reverse complement.
GGGACGTCCAGCAGCACCCAGGAGGACAGACAGCGCAGGACACGAGCCTTCACTGCCCCGGGACTGTCCCCTCGACGAAGCAGCTGCTGGAGGAGTGGACACACTGACCCCCACTCACGACCCAACGCACCTCGCACCTACAGACAGAGAGTGGTGAGTAGTAGGTGGATGTGTGTGTGTCTGTCTATTGTGCCCATTGGCACCCCTCAGTCTCTAGCGCCTCTCACCTGTCCCTTGCGGTACTGCGGCAGGCGGCTGGTCTGGAACTCTTCAGGCAGGACGGTCAGTAGCTCCAGCAGGGCCAGACACCTGGCCCGGCCGTCCACCCCCCCTCCCTCCTCCTGGAACACACGCACCATCTCTGGCACGGCGCCCGGCCACGCCTCTGGCATGGTGTTCAGGGCCAGGGAGGCCAGCGCCACACACAGACGCGTCAGCACCTTGGAAACAGGATCACAACGACGTACTGTCATCATTGCATTTATTATACTTTATGGTTTTTAAGGCATTTAGCTACCACCAGTTATATGTATTTTCAATGATCTAATACAGAGATGGGCAACTGGCGTCCGTGGACCAATTAAAAAAAGAACTATGGTATGGATGTGGGTACGCAGACCCACATGAGTTGTGTTTTTTTGTGGCCCCAACCCCCATCAAAGTTGCCCATCCCTGATCTAATAAATTATTCCATCCATCTACTCATCCTCCCATCCATCCCTCCATCCATCTACCCACCATCTTGGACCCGGAGGAGAAGCAGGCGATCTGAGAGAAGAGTTGAGTCTTCAGGGTCTCATACTGGTCAGAGGGGATGTCAGACCAGTAGCGGGATATCTTAGTATGGAGGGCACTAGCCCCAAAGTACTGGATCTCAGGAACCTAGGGAGAGAGAGGGGGTTAGGTGTGTGTGTGTGTCAGGGTTTCCGTTAGCCGGCTTTTGGCCCCCCTAAAAACTGAAATGCCATTGAATAAAATTGCCGTCGGCCAATTGGTCTGGGAGAATTTTAAAAATCCCATTGCGAAAATGCATTTTAGCCCATTAATTGATTGAAATACCAGTCGACGTAGCGAATTATTTTATAAAGACTTCCATATGCCATTGAAACCAGTAGCCAGTTTTTCTCATGTTCTACTGCTTTTCAAATCAACTTTCTTTCATTGACCAGTAGCCAAATGCACAATCCTAGTCATATTAGCAACCCATGTTAGTTGTTACATCTTTAGATCTCCACTCATTCTAAATTTCGATTGTATATTTTAATCTCTGTCTCATGAAACCGCTCGCATCTGCAATGTGCTTTTGACAACGGTGTTTTCCCGCTAATTGAATTATGGAACGAACATTTGAGTGTAGCCTACTGCCTTGTACGCATTGCTGCTATTATAATGTGAAGAAATAATAGTTTATCAACATTTTAAGCTAAACGTTCTGATCCGTTTCATGAGCCTCATTTCTCATTGTAAACATTTCTACTACGGAGGATAGTAGATTGACATAGGCTAGTGATGTTGCGGTTCGTTACTTGTCTTGTTGGCTGAGGAAAAGTAAATGTGGACAGTTATTCTAACAACTGCGCATCGGAATTCGGTAAGAAGGACGCACACCGTTGCATCCTCGAGTTGCAACGTGGGTGGACGCCCTAATCAGGTTACACACCCAATGCATTTAGGTCCAGTAAATTTCTTAAATGTCCGTTAATAAAAATTCTGCCGGTCAAATGTCCGGCGCAACATTTTCCTAACGGAAATCCTGGTGTGCGTGTGTGTGTCGGTATATCATACCTTGTCAGGGCTGAGCAGGGCCCAGCAGAACTGCCAGGCCTGAGGGGAGACCTGAGCCTGCATCAGCCACTTCTGGGCCAGGTTCTTATTCTCTATGTTAGGGTCATAATACAACTGGTGGAGCGCCTGGGGGGGGGGAGACAGAGAGAGAGAGAGAAAGATCGAGAGCGAGCAAGAGAGAGGGGGATGGGGGAGGTATAGAGAGGGAGGGAGAAAGTCAGTATAATTGCAATAGCTAGACTCAGCAGGTTGTATGGAGACTCTAGTATGACTGACTGACTGCTGTTATAGAACACCATCAATACAGAGAGTATCAAGAGGTGTCTCCAGTTACATACTGTATCTGGTGTGTAACACTACTTAGCACCCTGACCAAAAGCTAGTGTGGGTTGACATCACTGTCTAATAAAGAGAAGCACCTGAAAGGATAAATGTCTGTGCAGCGTCCCTTTGTTTCCTTTGAAATAATCCCTCAGCGTTGATACACGCAGTATGGAGAGGTCTCGGGTTGTGTGTGTCATACAGATCACAGCCTGACTCATATTCCAGTCCTCCGCTGTTCCACGCTGAAACACTGCTCTATCTGCATCTCTCACACACACTCAGCTGCTCCAATAGTGAATCTGCCCAGCTCAAGCAAACCCTCTTTCCTGAGGAGCAGTGTCTTTACTGAAATCTCTCATTGCTCTCATTCCTCTTCATCTCTCTCCGTCACTCTGTGCTGCCCAGTCTTTCTTTCTTTCTTTCCTCCCTCCCTTCTTCTCTTTCTCATCCCTTCTAAACAAGGCTGTGATTTTCCAGAGTTCAAAGCGAAGGCAGATCATTACCACCGTCCACCGTGTGATCTAAGGAGACTTTTCATCCCAGACACACACTCCAGAGTGTGTGTGTGTGTGTCGTACATAAAAGCCAGGGGTGTGAGACCCATCTCACTACAGCTAGCCAGATGCATCCAACTAGCAGCTCTAATGTTGCTTCAACTGTTTCATTAGCCACCAGATCTGTCGGTCTGTCTGTCTGTCAGTTGATAGCAGCTGCAGTCAGGGATCTGATCATCCACTCCTGATGCAGAGAGACAGAGAGGGAGCGAGACGGGAGGCTGCAGGTGAAGAGCACCACTGTCTGTCTGCAGCAGATTCTCCATATGGTCACACACACACACACTTGCTACACACACAAATATGCCACAGATGGAGGCGCTTTGGCACTGAAAGAATTAGCTACTATACTAGTACTCTCCCAGTGTGTGTGTGTGTGTCAGAGATGGAGTGGTAGAGAGTAAACATTAAAAGCAGAGTGTATAATGAGCCACGAGGTACTCTCAGACAGCACACAGAGACAGCTAGATACACTCCATGACCAAAAGTATTTGGAGACCTGCTCGTCGAACATCTCATTCCAAAATCATGGGCTTTAATATGGAGTTGGTCCCCCCTTTGCTGCTATAACAGCCCCCACTCTTCTGGGAAGGCTTTCCACTAGATGTTGGAACATTGCTTCCATTCAGCCACAAGAGCATTAGTGAGGTCGGGCACTGATGTTGGGCGATTAGGCCTGGCTCGCAGTCGGCGTTCCAATTCATCCCAAAGGTGATCGATGGGGTTGAGGTCAGGGCTCTGTGCAGGCCAGTCAAGTTCTTCCACACCGATCTCGACAAACCATTTCTGTATGAACCTCGCTTTGTGCATGGGGGCATTGTCATGCTGAAACAGGAAAGGGCCTTTCCCAAACTGTTGCCACAAAGATGGAAGCACAGAATAGTCTAGAACGTCATTGTATGCTGTAGCATTAAGATTTCCCTTAACTGGAACTAAGGGGCCTAGCCCGAACCATGAAAAACAGCCCCAGACCATTATTCCTCCTCCACCAAAGTTTACAGTTGACATTATGCATTGGGGCAGGTAGTGTTCTCCTGGCATCCGCCAAACCCAGATTCGGACTGCCAGATGGTGAATCGTGAACAAGTTTCCACTGCTCCAGAGTCCAAAGGCGGCAAGCTTTACACCACTCCAGCCGACGCTTGGCATTGCGCATAGTGATCTTAGGCTTGTGTGCGGCTGCTCAGCCATGGAAACCCATTTCATGACGCTCCCGACGAACAGTTATTGTGCTGACGTTGCTTCCAGAGGCAGTTTGGAATTCAGTAGTGAGTGTTGCAACTGAGGAGACGATTTTTACGCGCTACGCGCTTCAGCACTCGGCGGTCCCGTTCTGTGAGCTTGTGTGGCCTACCACTTCGCGGCTGAGTCGTTGTTGCTCCCAGATGTTTCCACTTCACAATAACAGCACTTACAGTTGACCGGGGCAGCTCTAGCAGGGCAGAAATTTGACGAACTGACTTGTTGGAAAGGTGGCATCCTATGACGTTGCCACGTTGAAAGTCACTGAGCTCTTCAGTAAGGCCATTCTACTGCCAATGTTTGTCTATGGAGATTGCATGGCTGTGTGCTCGACTTTATACACGTCAGCAAGAGGTGTGGCTGAAATAGCCGAATCCACTAATTTGACGGAGTGTCCACATACTTTTGTATATATAGTGTATGATGGTAATAGCATCCTATAGCCTCGTGCCACATTACAATTACATTTATTTTATTTTATCTTTATTTAACCAGGTAAGCCAGTTGAGAACAAGTTCTCATTTACAACTGCGACCTGGCCAAGATAAAGCAAAGCAGTGTGATAAAAACAACACAGAGTTACATATGGGGTAAAACAAAACATAACGTCAGAAATACAACAGAAAATATATATACAGTGTGTGCAAATGTAGCAAATTATGGAGGTAAGGCAATAAATAGATGTGCAAGAGATGATGTGCAAATAGAGATACTGGGGAGCAAATTAGCAAAATAAATAACAATATGGGGATGAGGTAGTTGGGTGGGCTAATTTCAGATGGGCTGTGTACAGGTGCAGTGATCGGTAAGGCTCTGACAACTGATGCTTCAAGTTAGTGAAGGAGATAAGAGTCTCCAGCTTCAGAGATTTTTGCAATTCGTTCCAGTCATTGGCAGCAGAGAACTGGAAGGAATGGCGGCCAAATTAGGTGTTGGCTTTGGGGATGACCAGTGAGATATACCTGTTGGAGCGCATACTACGGGTGGGTGTTGCTATGGTGACCAATGAGCTAAGATAAGGAGGGGATTTGCCTAGCAGTGATTTATAGATGGCCTGGAGCCAGTGGGTTTGGCGACGAATATATAGTGAGGACCAGCCAACAAGAGCGTACAGGTCACAGTGGTGGGTAGTATATAGGGCTTTGGTGACAAAACGGACGGCACTGTGATAGACTACATCCAATTTGCTGAGTAGAGTGTTGGAGGCTATTTTGTAAATGACATCGCCAAAGTCAAGGATCGGTAGGATAGTCAGTTTTACGAGGGCATGTTTGGCAGCATGAGTGAAGGAGGCTTTGTTGCAGCAAGAGCGACATCATTAATATACACGGAGAAAAGAGTCGGCCCAAGAATTGAACCCTGTGGCACCCCCATAGAGACTGCCATAGGCCCAGACAGGCCCTCCGATTTGACACATTGAACTCTATCTGAGAAGTAGTTGGTGAACCAGGCGAGGCAGTCATTTGAGAAACCAAGGCTATTTAGTCTGCCAATAAGAATGCGGTGGTTGACAGAGTCGAAAGCCTTGGCCAGGTCGATGAAGACGGCTGCACAGTACTGTCTATTATCGATCGCGGTTATAATATCGTTTAGGACCTTGAGCGTGGCTGAGGTGCACCCATGACCAGCTCGGAAACCGGATTGCATAGCGGAGAAGGTACGTGGGATTCGAAATGGTCGGTGATCTGTTAACTTGGCTTTCAAAAACTTTCGAAAGGCAGGGCAGGATGGATATAGGTCTGTAACAGTTTGGATCTAGAGTGTCACCCCCTTTGAAGAGGGGGATAACCGCGGCAGCTTTCCAATCTCTGGGGATCTCAGATGTTACGAAAGAGGTTGAACAGGCTAGTAATAGGGGTTGCGACAATATCGGCGGCTAGTTTTAGAAAGAAAGGGTCCAGATTGTCTAGCCCAGATGATTTGTAGGGGTCCAGATTTTGCAGCTCTTTCAGAACATCAGCTGTCTGAATTTGTGTGAAGGAGAAGCGGGGGGGGGCATGGGCAAGTTGCAGCGGAGGGTGCAGAGCTGGTGGCCGGGGTAGTGGTAGCCAGGTGGAAAGCATGGCCAGCCGTAGCAAAATGCTAGTTGAAATTCTCGATTATTGTAGATTTATCGGTGGTGATAGTGTATCCTAGCCTCAGTGCAGTGGGCAGCTGGGAGGAGGTGCTCTTATTCTCTGTGGACTTTACAGTGTCCTAAAACTTTTTGGAGTTAGTGCTACAGGATGCAAATTTCTGTTTGAAAAAGCTAGCCTTTGCTTTCTTAACTGCTTGTGTATATTGGTTCCTAACTTCCCTTAAAAAAAAGTTGCATATCGCGGGGGCTATTCGATGCTAATGCAGTATGCCACAGGATGTTTTTGTGCTGGTCAAGGGCAGTCAAGTCTGAGGAGAACCAGGGGCTATATCTGTTCTTAGTTCTGTATTTTTTGAATGGGGCATGTTTATTTAAGATTGAGAGGAAATTACTTTTAAAGAACAACCAGGCATCCTCTACTGACAGAATGAGATCGATATCCATCCAGGATACCTGGGCCAGGTCAATTAGGAAGGCCTGCTCGCTAAAGTGTTTTAGGGAGCGTTTGACAGTGATGAGGGGTGGTCGTTTGACCGCGGACCCGTTACGGACGCAGGCAATAAGGCAGTGATCGCTGAGATCCTGGTTGAAGACAGCGGAGGTGTATTTAGAGGTAACTTGTTCACGATTCAGGGCATTATGTACAGACAAGGATATGGAAGGATATGAGTACAGTGGAGGTAAACCTAAGCGTTGGGTAACAATGAAAGAGATAGCATCAATGGAGGCACCGATTGAGCCGGTCTCGGCGTGTATGGGGGGTGGAACAAAGGAACTATTTGAGGCAGTTTAAGAGGGACTTGGGGTTCTACAGTGAAATTATATAATAAGAACTAACTGGAACAGCAATGGGAGAGAGGCATAAAGCAATCACAGGTGTTATTAGAGAGAGCTAAGACAACAACTGGTAATGGCGATAAAGTTTGGGCTGAGGCTAAACAGATAAACAGGACAGGATACCGTGTAAAGGAACAGTCCAGCAGGCATCAGCTGTTCAGCTGAGTGATCATAAGGTCCAGTGAACAGCAATATTTGAGTCCGAGAGCAGTTCGAATTGGTGCTACAGCACAGCGAGCAGGAAGCACGGCTGTTGTTTGCGTGTGCTAGTGGGCCGGGGCTAGCAGATGGATATTCGTGGTCGTCGCAACGGGAAGCCTGTTGAAACCACAGACGATTACGTCGGCAGACCAGTCGTGATGGATCGGCGGGACTCCGTGTCGACTCTAGGAGGTCCTGTCCGGTTGACAGAGAGGTAGATAGCCGGGAGATGTGCCTGACTCAAGGCTAGCTCAAGGCTGATTAGCCAACAACAACGTTCATTTGGTTGCAGCTAGCTAGTTGCGATTATCCAGTGTTAAAGGTCCAGAGATTCATTGATTCCGGCAGAAAATCAGATAGGTTCTGGGTCGATAACGCGCTGTGCAGACAGTGCAGACTGGCCGATAATAGTCCAGGCTAGAGCTGCTGGTAGGTAGTGCAGGCCACAGACAACAAGGCTAACTGGTGCTTGCTTCGGGAGCAGTGGTGATTAGCCTACATCAACATCCATTCGACATCCATTCGGTTGCGGCTAGCTAGTTGCGATCCGGTGTTAAGGTCCAATGATTCAGTTGTTCCGGCAGAAAATCTGATGTTCTGGGTGAAAACCGCTAACGGTGGCTAGTAGCAAGTAGCTAGTTAGCTGGCTGGCTAGTTTCAACTGGAGATTCTAGATAAAGGTGAGTAAATAATAGAATCCGTTCCACATTGAGTGAGGCGGGTTGCAGGAAAGTATATTTAGTAGAAGGATGAAAAGTGTGATAGGGAAATATATACGTAAAAAAAACAAAAAAAAAACAGGCTATTTACACGACCGCACTGCTACGCCATCTTGGAATGTACGCTTGTGTGCGGCTGCATGTGTATAAGTATTACATGTATTACATGTGTATAAGAGGGCTATCAAAATGCATAGGAAATATAATCTGTATCTAGAAATATATCATTTATTCAATATTATAAACTGGGTGGTTCGAGCCCTGAATGCTGATTGGCTGAAAGCCGTGGTATATACCCCAGGTATAAAAAATAAAGAGAGTAGCACACTCATATATATATATATATATATAAACTCCCAGTAATTTATTGGGTAAAACACCAACGTTTCGGCATCACTGTGCCTTCTTCACTCTCTTTATTTTTATAGCTTATAGTTTATTCGCCGTTAGTCAGCACCGCTACACTAAATCATTTTCTCTGGGTGTGCACCAGCTCATGCTTTTTATTAGAATATACCACAGGTATGACAAAAAAGTAATTTTTACTGTTCTATCACGTTGGTAACCAGTTTATAATAGCAATAAGGCACCTCGGGGGTTTGTGGTATATGGCCAATATACCACCGCTAAGGGCTGTATCCAGGCACTCCGTGTTGCGTCGTGCGTAAGAACAGCCCTTAGCCGTGGTATAATGGCCATATACCACACCCCTCGTGCCTTATTGCTTAAATATAGGCTAGCCTACCTGTATGTATAGGGCCTAGCAGTTGGCACTGCTGCAGTTCAGAGACAGCACCTGCTATTTAAAATACCTGCTATATTAAAATAAACATGAATCTGTCTCGATCAACACTTTACATGCAGGTCGTCTGTTGACCTCTGTTTAACTGTTCTGTCCTAGTAGCCTACCTTCCATCATGTACTCCCTCTAGGGGAATAGTGTGCAGGTGCAACCAGCCACATAGTAAATCTGCTCCTAACTATGGTACAGTGAGGGTGCTGCAGACTAATGTATACATAGTGGAGGTTCAGTAAACTGAGACCTGAAGACTCATTGTAGCTCCTAGATCTAGCGACTAGGCTTTAGCTCTGCGGGCTAACATGGTCGAGTCACACAGCAGTCCGGGTTTTGATATCCAGTAAAGTTACTGTAATGTACTGTCCGTGTCCTGTTGTACCATTCCTGGGGGGCAGACAGACAGAGCCGTGCTAAGACTCTTCTTGAAGGACTGGATATTGATCCACGTCTGACTGGATAAATCAATCATCATTATTGATTAGATCTATGTCATCTTATATAATCATCATAACTGTTCTTATTTATATTAATGATGTGAAATGGAGATCAAATAACGTGCAGAAGGAGGAGTGGAACTGATGAATGAATGAAGCTGGGACGATGTGTGTTCGTGTGTGTTCGTGTGTGTGTGTGTGTGTGTGTGTGTGTGTGTAGGGGTGTGGGCGGATGTTGACTGGGTCTGATGTCTGCGCAGTGATAAAAAAATAAAAAATACTCCCATGTTGCCAATGACGACGGCATCCCAGCCAGAAAAAGATGAAGACACAATTACTGAAGCTTCATACTCGCTTCAGCATCAATAAGACAACCTATCATCACACATGCCCCCACAACCATTTAATGATCATTATGTGGTTGCCATTGAGAATACTGATATTCAACCCCTGAACAGGTAAGATGATATGAGATATGGTACCTGCTCCTGGCTCTAAAATAAAATAAACAATCATCGATAACGGAAAGAGGGGGGACTGTGACGTCATGCTCAATCTGTCAACTGGAAGTGATCTACCTCTCTCATATCAGCCATGCACTAAAATAGCACAACACATCTCTCTCTCCTCTACACATCACAATGACTCTCGGTTTAGTGTCACATTCCACCACCCTCGCTCTGTATTCTCTGTCTGTGTATCTCGGTAGTCGGTACCTTTCTCTCCTACCCTTGCTCTTTCTACCCTCTGTGTGTGTTTGTGTGTGTGTGTGTGTCTCAGTCCCTCTCGGTCTTCATTGTTCACAGAAAGGGACCGGATAGGCGTTACCTTTATGGTGCTGGCACCAGTTCCACCCAGGCAGACATCCCAATGGGATGAGATGGCCTAGGCTACCTCTAGGTTGGGTAACAGATGCAATAACACACTAACTGGATTATCTTTGGAGAGGATATATTTCCAGCCAGCCTGGGCACAGTACCCATTATTATCACACACACAGATTGTGCTGGGCACATAAACACACACACACAGCTGGGACAAAGGCTATTGTACTGGTGGAACCAAGACAGGGCCAGGAACCTACTTCTCCATAACGCACACGCACGCACACACACACACAAGAGAGAGAGTTTACTTCTGTATCAATTTGCTCTCCTCTTCTTATCCACTTATGGGAAACACAATTTAGCTTTCAATTGATTTGCTGTTGGAGACTGAAGAGATGTTCGCGTGTGCATTGAACTTAGCTGTTATTAGAGTTACCTACTGGGGGACTAGGTCTACACAGTGTACAAAACATTAGGAACACCTGCTTTTTCCATGACAGACTGACCAGGTGAAGCTTTGATCCCTTATTGATGTCACTTGTTAAATCCACTTCAAATCAGTGTAGATGAAGGGGAGGAGACAGGTTAAAGAAGGATTTTAAAGCCTTGAGACAATTGAGACATGGATTGTGTACGTGTGCCATACAGAGGGTGAATGGGCAAGACAAAATATTGAATTGCTTTGAACATGGTATGGTAGTAGGTGCCAGGCACAATGGTGTGTCAAGAACTGCAACGCTGCTGAGTTTTGCACGCTCAACAGTTTCTCGTGTGTATCAAGAATGGTCCACCACCCAAAGGACATCTAGCCAACTTGACACAACTGCCGGAAGCATTGGAGTCAACATGGGCCAGCATCCCTGTGGAATGCTTTTGACACCTTGTAGAGTCCATGCCCAGACGAGTTGAGGCTGTTCTGAGTGCAAAAGGGGGTGCAACTCAATATTAGGAAGGTATTCCTAATGTTATGTACACTCAATGTACATCTCAACAGTCTACAACAGGGCTCTCCAACCCTGTTCCTGGAGAGCTACCATCCTGTAGGTTTTCAATCCAACCCCAGTTGTAACTAACCTGATTCAGCTTATCAACCAGCTAATTACTAGAATCAGGCGCGCTAGATTAGGGTTAGGGCGAAAACTTACAGGAAGGTAGCTCACCAGGAACAGGGTTGGAGAGCACTGGTCTACAGTGTCTTGCTCTCCTTCAACTCCTCGTCCATCTCTCTCCCATCTGCATCGATCTGAAAACAACAGCACATATGGTGGACACCTTCCGGCCAACGACTGCTTTCACCGGCCTAGTTTTCCCTATTCACAGCAGTAGGAGAGGAGACAAGGAGATTAAGGAGAGGAGACAAGGAGAGGGAGGAGGGAAGACAAGGAGAGGAAGCTACACACAATTGAGACACACTCTAGCTATAAATTGTGTGAATCAGAAAAGAGCCAATGAGAAGGAGCCACCTGTATCTATTGAGATGCAGCCACAGCTTTCTCTATCTTTACTATTTCTCCCTCTCCCCCTGCACTTCAATTTCCTCTCCCTCTCCTGTTCTCCATATCTCTGTCCCTCTAGCCTTCTCTTAATCATGACTGTCGCATATCGCCTCCTCCACCTCCCTTTTTCCCCCCTCTCTCGTACTCCCTTCCACTGTCTCTCTAATCAAGACGGTGGAATCACCCCTCCCACATCCCACACTCCCTCCTTTCTTTACTGTCAATGTCACAGACATTACCCCCACCCCACCCCTCTCTCTCCCAACCTCCATCCAACTCGCTCCTCCATCTCATCCACACTTTTTTTCTCTGTTTCACCCGTCCCCCTCTCCGCCAACCCCCTCTCCTCTCCTCTGACCCTGGTCACCGGCCACCCAGCAACAGGGAGATTCATCACAGAAACCTAGCAGCCACAGCATGCCAACACACACACCTTAGATGATGGAGAGTTGGCTGGTGGGTATAATGACCTCCAGTACCAGAATTCTCTCTCTCTCTCCCCCTCGCTCCCTCCCAGCTGGCTAATCATTAGCTGAGAGCTCCAGTGCACAGTAGTATGGGGATACAATTAGCCAGACCTGATCAAAGACTAATGGACTGTAATGCACACAAACATTTTATCTTTCTCAGAGTTTAGACCAGACAGACAGAGGGTCACAGACAGGACGAATGGACAGAGGGACACAGACAGAGGGACACAGACAGAGGGACACAGACAGAGGGACACAGACAGAGGGACACAGACAGGATGGATGGACAGACAGACAAAGACAGAAATGCAGACAAAGACAAACAGGCGGACAGGAAGACAGGTGGCATAATATTGTAAGAAGATCACGGTAGCAGGACTGTCTGCAGAAGAACTGAGAGAAAACAAATCACACAAAGATAAGAACAGAGAACGATGGAGAAGGGGAGATAAGAGAAAGAAAATGAGATGCCTAGACAAAGACAAGTAATGAGAGCAAGCTATACACAGGGAGCGAGAGGGAGAAATGGATCCTTCCATCTTATTGACCACCAGCATGTTGCACAATCTCCTCTGTCCTCCTAAGCACACCGACTACCACTAGGCTCCAGAACACACACACACACACACACACACACACATCAAAACTTGCCTTGAGGTTTGTGTTCTGCTGCATATTAAAAGTGAATTTGTGTGCGTATGGTATCTGTTTAAATCATGCCTATCAAGCCCGGGCATTCCCTGTGGCGGAATATATGGAACACACACACATCAGCCGCTGTGGATTCATTAAACAACTTTAGATGTTCTAGATACTGATTATAAATCCTACCACTTGCCAGCCAGGCAGTCAGTCTGTGACAGATGAAGAGGAATAGATGCAGTGTGTGTATGAGATGTTAGGAAGATTACATTTGGACAGAAGGCGTAAGACTCTACATAGGCTACTAGAAATTACATCATCAGATAAATAATCTCAAGTGGGCAGACACATGCCATAGAAATAAAGGCACTTAAAACCCTAGTATAAAGAGTGCCTTGCCTCTTCGGTTACATTCTAGACCTTGACTTAACCAAAGAGCACTTAGTTCTACTTTTGTTTTGATATTCTGCACTGTACCCACAATGCACTCCACTCTACCCTTTTCTTCTAGCCTACATTTAGTCACAACAACCTTCACCAGAGTGGGTTGGATGATATAGTGCATCACACAGACCGGGAGAGAGACTAGCCCACCAGTCATAGCTATTGATTCAGGGGCAGTGGTGTAAAGTACTTAAGTAAAAATACTTTAAAGTACTACTTAAGTCGTTTTTTGGGGTATCTGTACTTTACTATTTATATTTGACAACTTTTACTTTTACTTTACTACATTCCTAAAGAAAATAATGTAGTTTTTACTCCATACATTTTACCTGACACCCAAAAGTAGTTGTTACATTTTGAATACTTAGCAGGACAGTTAAATTGTCCAATTCACGCACTTATCAATAAAACACATGGTCACCCCTACTGCCTCTGATCTGGGGGACTCACTACACACAAATGCATCTTTTGTAAATTATGTCTGAGTGTTGGAGTGAGCCCCTGGCTATATGTAAATTTCAAAAACAAGAAAATGGTGCTGTCTACTTTGCTTAATATAAGGAATTTGAAATGATTTATACTTTTACTTTTTCTACTTAAGTATATTTTAGCAATTACATTTACTTTTGCTACTTAAGTATATTCAGAACCAAATACTTTTAGACTTTTACTCAAATAGTATTTTACTGGGTGACTTTTACTTGAGTAACTTTCTATTAAGGTATCTATACTTTTACTCAAGTATGACAATTGGGTACTTTTTCCACCACTGGTCAGGAGAATACACAGGCAATGGGACAGAATAAAGACTTGCTATTGTTACCGTTTCAGCTGCAAAGACTAGCTGGTCTCATTCAGTGCAGGGACAAAAAAACAACTTGTTTGTTGCACCACGGTTAGCTGATAAACTCATGTCATGATACTGTATATGTTGTAACTATACCCCCCCACCATTATAACTACCCCATAGAAAATACATTACAGAGACCCACGTAGGCTACACACATCTGATATTGTGATTATTATTGTGATTCTACATGTTTGATTGGTGAATTTGTCCATAGACTAAGATTCTTACCTTCTCCACGTTTTCCACTGTGAAGTCGAGGGCGTCTGGCGTGGTTGTTATTCTCCCCGATGTCTCCATGTTAACCCAACCGGCCTGTCTGTCAATAAAAGGCGGAGCCGCTTCTTTAGCTAGCTAACTGTCTGGCTAGCTTGTTAGCTAGCTACAGAACGCGGCACTAGTCAATTGTCTGTAACCACGATTTGAATGACTGGCTCTTCTGTACTAGCTAAATAATTTTAGCTTCCGTAGCTAAACCCTGTTAGCTGACCGGCCTCTGTGGGCCCCGATTCTTCTGTCTGTCTGTCTGGGGTCACAAGTTAGCTAGCAAAGCATCTTGTTACCCTCTTGAAAATGTGTCTGTAAAGACAATCTAGTAAGATAGTTAAACCTACCGTTTTAATTATCATCCAAACATTCGTTGGCATTAGAAATGTGTGTTACTTGTTACTGGCTAAATATCCAGTATATTGTCACTGTCTTTGCTACGACGGTCGAAATGATGCAGATGCTGCCAGCTCCCAGCTACCGACTTCAGCCTCTGCAACGTCATTGCCCCCACATCCAATGAGAAGCGATTATGCCACTTGTCTTTCCTTCAACCACCGCCCTGCTTTCAAAGCAGGGATAATTTTATAAAGACAAATTATGAGGCATTAAAATTGTATGAAAATCTTTAATGATACATGTTCTACGTATGTTCCAGTCTTGAATTTTAAAGTCTATAGTAGTGATATACATTTGAATAGCCCTACGCAGAGCCATATATTTGACTCTTATGGTATTCAAAATCATGGATGTTTTGCACTTATTTCCTAACAATACATAGGCTAGATAGACTACCTTAATGTTGATGAAAAGGTGACAGCAATTCACTCTTATCTGACGTTGCTTGCGTGTGGCAAGCCGAGAGGGGTAAGTGATGGGTTTCTCAGTCTATGGAGTCTCGTCGCTTTGTAGATTGGTTTACAGTGCAACAGTGCCTCTTTGTGGGTGTTTGAAAACATTGCATACATTTTTATTACAGTAAAACGCCCTGTTATGTCATAGCCAGTTGTGTCAGTTGATGACAGGACAGTAGCCTTCAACTTCCTTGGTGGGAAATGCAATTTAGTTGATCCATTTAATATTTGTTCGATATGATTTTTCAATATGACTATATTTGTTGTCAGTGAAAGATACACAATGGCTTTTCAACAGACACACAAAATAAATAAAAATATTTCCAGAGAGCCAACAAGTGTAAATGTTCCTAAATGAATAAAACAAAGTTTACTATATTGGGCTTATTTCCTTAGAATATTATGTAGAACAGACATGCCTCTGTGCCATTGTTCTCCTCTGCGTCATATGAGGGGTGCATCCTTTATTGAGAAAATAATGTCCCCTATTTCTGTCACAGACTGTATGATAAATCTGCTGTATGAGTTATAATTTCAGGGCGTCTCTGTGCCCCTCCCTGCCTCTCCTTCCTCCCCTCTCTCCATCACGCCCCTTCTATTGGCACTTTTGTCGCTGGTGGTGATGGTTCGGCGATGACACTCATTTTTCTGAGCAAAGGCTAATAGGAAAATCAGTCTATTTGGCTTGTATCTCTTTACGTTGTGTGTTCGTCAGACTGCCGAGGTACAGTAGCTTGAACTAGTGAGTCAGCAGGGAAGCAGACCCACCAAGAACTGCGTTAAACACGTGGCACTTTGTATTCGTTTAGGAGAATACTTTTTATTCGCGCACTTCGGAGACTCGTCAAGCAAGCTAGCTCACTCCTGCTCTCCAAAGGGCCGCCGCGCTAACAGTTATTTATAGTTGAGAGGGCCACAGAGAACTAACCACAACAGACCTCTGCGAAGAGGAAGAGACGGCATCCGACTTTTAATAGTTACTGTTAGATCATAGGAGAGAGCGATGGAAACCAAAATACTCGTCGCTCTGTGCGTTCTGATCCTCAGCTTGGGTTCGAATGTAGAAGGTAAGAAGCTCTGTGATTCGCACTTCTGTGTTTTCTTTCGCAGTTTGAGAGGTTGTTAGAATAAATACACACATAATACATTGTAGTCCTGGCTCTCAGATCCATAAAAAAAAAAAACTTACATCATCGTGCGCATGATGGATAAATTGTGGCCTGTTTGAATAAGCAAAAAGCCCATGTGATTTATTTGCTGTATGTCGAAGTCATTGTGTATGTAGGTTTATAATACAGTTATGCCGCTAGCAATTATTTCAGTCAATGTATTTTTCCTCTTCTCTCTATCTCCCCTTCCCGTCCTCCCTCCACCTTTACATTTTCATCATGTCATTCTTTGCTTGCTCTCTCTCTCTCTCACACACTCTCTCTCTCTCAAACCCATGCTGATCCTATATTTTTTCTCTGTTCTCTGTTAAATTTGATGGTCTGCTCTGTCTCTCACATTATTAGTGAACATTTCACAGGCATAGTAAAAACGTAGGAGTGTGTGAGAGATGCAGACAGTCTATGCCTAGGTTATGACACTGCTAATAAGTGGTAGGCCCACCATGATCATTTTAACTCTCTGAATCAGTTAGTGAGCCATACCAGTCACTAAAAGGCTGTCTTGTTAGTCTGCTGCAATGAACAAAGATTTTATTCACAAACAGTTAAGCATATATTTTTTTATTTTTTTTAACCTTTATTTAACTATACAGTAGTTCACACACACAATTTGCTGTTTTTAGATATTTCTACTGATCCGTTTTTAACGGTCAGAATAATGACTGGCTGTTTAGCTGTGATCAGTCTAGGGTCGCTATCTCTCTCTCTCTCTCACACACACAGACACAGACTCACACACACACACACAAACACACACACACACACACACACACACACACACACACACACACACACACACACAGAGGGTAATCTTCTGAGGACAAACATGGGGGGTTGTAGGGTTGGACCCTGGTTCCATGGCGAGGGTGTTATATCTTTGTGCACATTATAGATAATGTAACAGTTGTTCTCTCTATGGTGCAGATGAAGGAAAGGAGGGAAGGATGCTGCCTTAGACCAGTGTTCCTCAACCCTTTCCTACAAGGGGGGCCCACAGCGTTGCACATTTCTGTTCCAGCCCAGCAGTAACACACCTGATTCAACTAATCAAGGGCAAACAGGTGTTAGTGCTGGGCTGGAACTAAAATGTGCAACCACGGCCCCTGGGGGTACCCCAGGACACTTGTCTAGTGTCTTGAGATGCACCCAATTATATTTGTTTCATCAAACCACAGAGGGAGGATGCAGGCAGGCTGGGTGTGTTCGTAAGGTTCTTACAGACGCCCTGTGTGTCTGCCACGGCTCCTACCAAAAAATTGCACATTCAGGTCCAAATCAGTGCCTGACCACAACTTGAACTGAGGTCTTGGGTTGCAAGGCAAGCACTCTATCCTATTGTATCAAGTATTGCTACAATTTTCTGTGTCCAATATACATACACTCTCTCTCTCTCTCTCTGTGTGTGTGTGTGTGTGTAGCAGGAGGGACTGAGTAGGCTTTGGAACAATCACAGTTATTTATAGTTCAGAACAAACATTTATGTCCCTGCCACACTCTTAGCTGTGTTCTGGCCAGCTCCCTTTGTCTCTCCCTTTTTGCTCCCTCTCCTAGACAGCAATGAAGCCAGCCCAAAACTAAAGTCGCATATCGCTTATCTAATACATAGACAGCACAGGCCTTAGTGTTTTATAAAAGTACAGAGCACTTATTACTGCAGTATTAGCTCCTCCTCCTCCTCCTCCTCCTCCTCCTCCTCCTCCATATTTCTACCAGATCTCAGCTCCTCACTCACACTCCATTTCTCTTACAACTCTGTCTTTCACCTCTCCCTCCCATCTCTCTCTCCCTTTCTCACCCTTCCATCCTTCTTTTTGCCATCTCACATTCCCTCTCTCTGTCTGCTTTCTCACCCCTCTCTCTGTCTCTCTCTTTCTGACTCTCTCAATTCTACTTAGCAGAGTGTATAGTCTTCAGTGGCTAAGTAAGAACAGGGAAACACAGGTTGACATTTGAAAATGTTTTATTAATTGCAGCACGATGCTGTCACAAGCTCTTCAAGCTGGAATGAAAATTAACTTGGAAATAGCATAGAGTCACAGGATGGCATTTGCTGCTCGTAAATGAGTGTCGAAACTCAGTCAGTTGAATGTCAAAGCCTGCAGTTGGCTGTATATGCTGTCAACAGGTTTGCCACACTGTCACTAAAGTGACATCCAGTCATCTTCTAGTCTATAGTCATGTAGTCAACTGACATTTTTCTTCCAAGCTTGGTTAGATTAAATTGTAGGAGAGGAGAGAAGAGGAGGTGACGAGGGTTGAAGGAGAGGAGAAATAGAGAAGAGGCTACACAGACGCCAAACCAGGTCAAAAATGGAGACCTGAATAAGGAGCTCTGAAAAGGCCACTGTTGCACACAACGTTTCCTTTGCTATATTCCATGTGAACTCTGACATTTACATTTTTATTCTGAGGATATACAGATGTGTTTTTCATTTTTATTTAATTTTTATACAGGAGGATTGTGAGTTTGTAAATAAGTGGCCTATTTCAGTTAGCAGCATTGTCATATTCTTGTTATTCTGATTGGCCCTAGATTTGTATAGCCTAAATATGGGTCTAGAAAACAGCTACAGTATAGCTCACACAGATACACACCCAGTGCTGAAAGGAAAACTGGCCAGCTGCTAGCAGAGAAATGGTTGGCTGTTCTTTCAGACGTAAGGGTCAAGTTCTTTCCCCAGGTACATGCTGTATCGCCCTGAGTGTGTGTGTGTGTGCATGTGTGTGACCCTGTAACACGTGAAGAGGGGAAAGTGTTTCTCCATGGCAAACAGTGGTTCCCTTTATAACTCCCCCAGCCCCCTCCATACACAACACACATACACACACCCTCCCCCCAATGCTTGACCTGAGCAGCCCTAACAGAGCTGAGGCAGAGGAACAGGGCCAGTATTGTACAGCCACTCACTTTTCACACACTGGTATGTGTACACGCGTGTGTGTACATGGTCTTATATAGCTATGTCAAATGTTTGTGTGGACGTGCATGGGCTTTCTTGCCATCAGCATGTTGTGTGCGCGTCACTGTGTGTTTGTTTGTGTGTGTTGAGCTGTGTGAGTGATGGCGAGAGGAATAAGAGGCTCCATGACACTGTGTCACTGGCTTGTAATGGCATTACACTGGTATTCTGGACTTTATCAGATAGAGGGGGGAGAGGAGAGGAGAGGAGTATGAGAGAGCGAGGTGGAGGGAGTGTGAGAGAAGGAGGTGAGAAGGAAAGAGGGTAAGGAGGAGAGGAATAGATAGATGGAAATGAGGACGAGGGAAAGACAGACAGAGGAGAAGAGAGACAGACAGATAGCATGTGACCTTTCTGGCTGCAATAAAACTTGGTTGAACTGCTTATACAGCATGACAACAGGCATGACACAAAGCTAAAAATGTCCCATTTACATCAGCACGATTCTGCAGTTCTTTTGGTACTAATGCTCCCTAATGGTTCAACACTAACGTGTGTTTACAGACCTGGGGTTGTTCATCTGGTGGGTCACCATGCAAAAAACAACTACAATGTTTTTGGTACCAATGCTGACAGTGACAAAACCTACCTGATTACTATGGTGAGACTGTTTAGACTAGAGATTGTTTAGGCAGGGCAAGAGAGATTGAACACAAACAAGAGAGATTCCTGAATCTAAATATCTAACCTGATGCTCATTGAGTGTTACTGGTTGGCTATTGTATGGGTTCCAAATGTCAGCTCACTTTGGATCAAGCTTTCCTTAATTGCATAGGAATTGTGTTGTTTAACTGCAAATGTCAGCGCAACAGACAGTTACTGATAGTGTGCGCGCAGGTAGCTTAGTGGGTAAGAGCGTTGTGCCAGTAACTGAAAGGTCGCTGGTTCTAATCCCCGAGCCGACTAGGTGAAAAATATGCCGATGTGCCCTTAAGCAAGGCACTTAACCCTAATTGCTCCTGTAAGTCGCTCTGGATAAGAGCGTCTGCTAAATGTATAGTGGTGTTTGAATATGCATATTTTTCGTGATGGCAGTCCTTTAAAATGTAAAAGGAATCTGATTCTCAGCAGGTCCCCTATGTCTCCTCTTTAGCAGACATAGACCAGAGTTGAATAATACATGTTACATCTGTATTCTGCCTTACCATCTATTCCAGTAGACCATCTATCCTCTCTGTCTACACTTCTTTAAAAATAGAGCAGCCTCCCCTTCTCAGGAGGAGTTGGAAGAAATGATCCTAACTGGTCCTGAGGGGGATCTAATAGATCTGCCATTCTTCTGGAAAACAAGGACTATCTGACGAAAGAAATGCATCATTCACAGATCGGCTTATTTCAGAGATCATTAATTTAATATTTGATGTCTTTCCTTACGTCTTTCCTTACTGTGCACTGCTTCAGCAACACACTCCTATTAACTAAAAGTCTAAATGTCACCCTGATTGTCTCTCTTCTCCAGGCCAGGACCCTGGTGATCCCTCCTCTCCCTCAGACGGGCCACTGGCCCTGGGTATGTCCGCGGCTACTCAGGCCCCCCTCCCTGGAGGTTCTCCCTCTCCTCCAGGCTCTCTGTCCCTCCCCAGCACAGACTCCCCAAAGCCAGCCAGCGACCTCACTGATAGAGGGCTCTCCAACAACAACAACAGCAGCAGTAGCAGCAGCAACGACACAGAAGTCGTAGTGAAAGAGGTCCAAGGTAAATGTACTGTAGAACATAAAAAATTGAATGAATGGAATTGTATTGGTTCGGAGGACTACTTTATTATTGAATAAAATATAATTTCAAATTGTACATTTATTTAAACATATAATTTGTTTAAGATAAATCATTCAGCTTGTTCTCAGTCTATTTAGAGCCATGCCACCTTAGTTCAGGGGTTAGTGGTCAGGGGTATTTTTTAGAAGCCACAGCATAGTCAGAC
Organism: Coregonus clupeaformis; assembly: GCF_020615455.1. NCBI lineage: Eukaryota > Metazoa > Chordata > Actinopteri > Salmoniformes > Salmonidae > Coregonus > Coregonus clupeaformis. The sequence continues at coordinate 38,300,855 of NC_059211.1, read as the reverse complement.
ACAGCACAAGCAGAGTGGAGAGCTGTGACTGGGCTGAGGTGATGACAAACACACACACACACACACACACACACACACACACACACACACACACACACACACACACACACACACTAGAAAACAGAACATGGTCCTTAAAAGGAGGATACTGTTGGGTTTACTAACTAGAGCACAAAGAGAGACATGAGATAGACAGAAGATGGAGAAATTAAGCAAAAAAACTAGATCATGAGAGAATTCACGGCAAGAAACAGTGTTGTTAGGCATACAGAAAGAGGGCAGAGTGTAGAACTGGAGGGGGGTGGAGAAGGAGGAGAGATGCACGGTGATTAAATTCAGTGTGATTTCGCACAGAGAGGTGAGAAAGTTTGGAGCCTGACACACACACACACACTGGCTCATTGCAAACATCCACCTGCACCTCACTCACTCTGTATCTGTATCTCTCTGGGAGGTTTTACAGGTGTATATTATCTCATCACTACACTGCTGCTTCTCTCTCCTCTGTGTCCTCTGGCTGGGAGTTAGAAGAAACACTGCTAATTGGAGTGTGTGTGTGCGTTCAACTGTGTTTTTTCTTGTTGAATGTTTTTTCTGCAGATATTGACTGTGGCTTTTCGCCTATCAATGGCTTTTATAATTGATAAAAAGATTTGTAAACATTAATGTATCCTTCTTTCCTTGTATTGAATTTCACTTAAAAACCTTTATTCCTCTCTCTTCTAGCCACCAGTGTGGGGGTCCCTGAAACCCCTCCCATCCCTGAGAAGACCCCTGGCCCAGGGAACCTCACTGAAGAAACCGTACAGCCCTCTGTTGCTCCCTCTGACAACCAAACTGCCCCTACCCACACACCCATTACCACAGTCCTCGTTCACAAACCTTCCACCACCCCCCCACACACACCTGTCCACTCCACCACTCCACCACTCCATGCCCCTCATCCCTCCACACAACACCCCAAAACCCACTCACCCATCACCACCACCGTTTCCCCACCCCCTATTAGGCCTGAGACCCATCCAACTAACACCGCCGCTGACCCCCAGCCCAGCTCAACCCCCAGCCCTAACCCAGAGACCTCTAACCCTACCCAGCCTAAACAGACAGTCAGTCCCGTTCCCACCACCACCACTACCACCACTTCTCCCCCAGCTGTACCTATGTCTGAGCCCCAGACCTCCAGCACCACTCCTCTCCCGGCTTCCACCCCAGCCAGCAGCCCTCCATCCCAGGCTAAAACACACGCCGACATCCCCTCTCAGCTCAATGTGGTGGATGGTGAGTAGATGGATTCGTTGTGTATGCGTGTGTGTGTGTTATGTTGCTATGAGAGTGTTTTGTTATTTGTTATCAAAGAGCAGCAACCACAGTATTATATACTATGGTCTCTCTGGTGTATAAAGGGTGGAGACATCCAACCCCGGTCTAATAAAACCATACACACACTCAAAACCTAAACGGTCCAGTCGTCAGTCCCATGACTGGCTCTGTCTCTTGCCAGACAGAGAGCTGATTGTGGGGTGGTGGTGCTGATAGTACCCTTAGCTGTTTAGGAGGGAGTGTGTGTGTATGTGGGGGGTGGGGGGTGGGGGGACAGACTTGTGCAGGGAAACAAAGAACAGCATAGCTTTTGTTGGGATGCCAGTTCAGTGCTGGGTGTGTCAGTTTAGTCCTATGCCCAGAAAGCCCCGGGCTTGCTCGCTCTCTCTGTCACTATCCTACAATCAAGTCTGTCTTATTCTCTTTGTAAGACATCCTGTTAAAAGCTTGTGTTTATATTTTATAATATATTTCATATTTTAATATATTATGTTATATATCACAGGAGGTTGCTGAGGGAGAACGGCTCATAATAATGGCTGGAACGGAGCAAATGGAATGGCATCAAACACCTGGAAACTATGAGTTTGATGTTTTTGATACCATTCCACTAATTCCACTCCAGCCATTACCACAAGCCTGTCCTTCCCAATTAAGGTGCCGCCAACCTCCTGGGTTATATATGTATATATAGTATAATATGTTCCCCTCACCCGAGCAGGGGAGCCAGTGTTCCATAGTGGTGCTCCAGCCCTGGACCCTCTCCTAGCTGGACTAGTGTCAGCCTTCATCGTCACTGCAGCCATCATCACCCTGCTCCTCTTCATCAAACTGCGACGACGGGATCAGCGGCCTGAGTTCCGCAGGCTCCAGGACCTGCCTATGGTGAGACAGTGAAACACAAGTGGTTAGGTGAAGAGACAGTGTCACGCTTAACATTAATGAGACCTGAAGACTTGCGTAAGCGTCAGTCTTGTTTTGTGAGCTATTACACTAAGTAGGCATTGTTAGCATTAGCATTTACTTCACTCACCACCTGTCATCTGGACCAGCGCTCACCATTTACTTGTGTTCCTGTTGACATCCTGCTTGCATCCTGTTGTGTTTTCCCCTGTTTAGGATGATATGATGGAGGATACTCCCCTGTCCATGTACAGCTACTGATGGAGATGGAGAGGACACAGTCTGACCTGATGGAACAGCTAGACCCCCACAGACCTTCTCCTTCTGAACTGGGGCTGCGTCTCTATAGTCCAACCTGGCCTTCTCTCCTTGTCCCCTGTCCTCATATCCTTTCGTTTATCCGCACTGACATGAGACATGGACTGGTGAAAGCCAGTCGCTGGTAGGCACCCTCCATATTGCTTTTATCGAGCCTGTGTTTTCAAATCAGTGCAGATGGAGGAGATGAGGAGAGTGAGGCGCCATTTTAGACCATTGAGATGCACCCCTGGCGTTCCCTCACCACCTTTGTGTCTCTGTGAGCAACAGGGGGTTTCTGAGTGTGAACAGCTCTTTTCCTGGTCTATGTGGATCTGAGTTCCATCAGCAGTGTTCCCACTTCTACATTCTACCTTCTACATTCTAGGGTGCACCCTGTCAGCTGTGTTTTATTTGAGTGTTCGGTAACAAGGGATCCTCTCTTTCATCACTAGTTAGAGCCTGGTAGGCTACTTGTGCCTGGCTATATAGTGTTGTACAGTACAGTTGCACTTTACGTTACAGAGGACATGTATGTGTGTGTGTCTGTGTGTGCGTGTCTGTGCATGGTTGAGCGAGCATGCTCGCGTGTATGTGGGGACGGGAGGGGTGGTGTGGTTTGGGGTATTTAAGTTGTGTTTCCATGGAAACTAGTTCCTCTCTAAAGATCCTGCTTGTTATTCTCCTGTTTCTCTATTGGGAGTCTCTGGTGGTTTTTAGCTCATTGGGCTAACACAGCCTTGTGGCGTCCAGACAACCTGGGTTCAAACCCGGTCAGTCACACTTGTAAGGGGGGAGGTTGTCTCTCTGAGTATCTTTAGTACATTTATCTTTATATAGAGCCTTAATGGACTCTTCATCCCCACTAGAGCTATATACAGAGTACAATACAGAGGAAACAATCCTCCATGGTGGCTCAATACATTCCATGCTTGTTAGAATTCTACATGTCAAAGCACTTGTTCTGAACTCTAAGGCTGGTTTGTCTGTTACTGTAGTTCTCACAGCCTCACAGCCAGGCCCAGACCTATGTTCTAACATGTCTTAGTCAGGAAGAGCCTTGGGCAGATTCAGCAGCAGAGATGTCAGTGGTGACATGTCTGTTTCCAACTGAATTTGGCCAGTTGTCTTTCAATACAATTCATTCATTGTTTTAATCATGTAACTACATGACATGAGGGTAACTTGTTGCCCAAGTCAGTCAGTGCTAGCCGCTACCATTAGCATGCAGTCCATTAACTGCCTCAAGGGAAGGGAACTCTGATAAACTACTCCATGAACACAGACATTGTATAGCACGAGGTCAGAGAGAGAAACTCTTAAATGTACGGCTTTTATGAGTATAATGCTCCATTGATTTGAGGTGAATGCAGTCTGTGTGTATGTCTCTGTGTTAGTCTGTGTGTGTTAAACGCACAGGAGAAAATAACACCCCCCCCCCTCCTTCCCTACCCCAATCTCTATTGGGGTGACTTGAGTTGGAGCCATAGGCCTGTATTGGAGACAGTATTGATGATTATTGTTCACACACAGGGATAGAAATTGGCCATTGTCTAGCAGAGTAGGCAGCATCCTGTTATGCACCTGGCACAGCCAGGGGGGTATGTCACAAAGCAGGATCAAAGAGTTAGCCAGCTAAATTTCATAATATTCTTAAATAACTTTACATTCCGACTTCATAAAGATAAGTAGACTTGAAAGGGACATGGTATAATTGACTCCATATTAAAGTTTCCATTTTTAAACAAATTAGAAAAGCAATAGTTACGTCTATTTCTGAATGTTTGTCAAAGTTAGCTGATTTAGGACTAGATTAAATCCAGACTGCTGAAGATCTGCGTTATAGCGCTATTGAAATGTAAAGGTAATTTCCAATTGAGCAGACATATGCTGTGTTTACCGTGAATGCAGTCTCCGTGAATGCGGAAACATTGCCTTTAAATTTCCATTGTGCTATAGTGCGGATCTTCCACGGTCCGGATTTAATCTAGGCCTTAGTGTTCCTGCTTGGGCTACCAGATTAGTTTGTTGCAGACTCCTCTGACGTTTGTTGTCATGCCAGTTATCTGCATTAACAGTACTTAAGTCAGAGTTGAAACAGAGTGGTTCTATTAGACTCCATGTGGAGTGGAATGGTAGTTAATTTGCACCCATGTATTAGTAGTTCCTTATATGAAGTGCCAAAAAGTTAACTGGTTGTATTATAAGGTTGCTATGTTTTACTGTTTGACGTAGATTCTGGAGTGATGTTGATGTTTTTTCATTAAAGATATGAAACCATCCTCGTTTCTGTCTCACATTACAGATCTCGGTTGTTGGGCTGCGGTGGCTGACGCACACACACACACACACACACACACACACACACACACACTAACAAGAGTAACTACAACAAATGAACTATTTTATTACAGCTCTTTATCCAGAATTTTATTGCAGAAGCCCAAACAAACCACATTTGTTTTACAGGCCGTACAGTGAGTCAATGTAACATTTAAACAAGCAGCGGTCTAGTACTTGGCTGTGTGATAGAACTGTAAGAGAAAGGCCTGATTCATCCACATTAAAACTGGTCATCACTATGGCTAAAGCCCCTCCCTGTCACACCCCTTCCCCATTGCCCCCTGCTTCACCCCCCTCTTCTCCTCCCACTCTCTCTCCCCAGCCCGTCTGTGGTCCCTCGCTCCATGGGCCTATCCCCTTCGTGGGGGGTATCTGGCTAGACAATCTCTAACTGCTGAAATATTAAACAGACTGACTCATGTTAGACAGCAGGACTTGTCTGTGTTTCAAAGGCGAGAGGGAAGAGTGGCCTGGGCTGCATCTCAATACTTCACAGTAAATAGATAAAAATACAGTACCAAATAAAAGAGATAGCACCTCACTGATTTGCATCAGCCTTAGATAGTAAAAGTAAACATTAGTCCACCATATTTATTAATTAGTATTAGTATAGTATTATATATCATCAGTGAAATCAAAGCTTTCCCCAGATGTAATTCATTAAGGCAATCGCAGAATGCTGCCACACTGTTGAGTTAAATACTACTGGTGTGTAATGCAAAACCCTATTGTACACTTTTCCCCAAAAAAACACTGACAAGACAACATAGACAGCACATACGAGTTTATAAAATAAGGTTCTTTCTTTTTCTCAAGCTGAGTTGAGCCTTTTCATCATCCTCTTTAGTCAGGGTTTGAGGTTTGTGCCCAAAACATTCTTTATCAGTCTCCACATGTGGAGACATTTAAAACTTCTCAAAGAAAGAACTCCTAGCATTCTAGAACACTATGGCATGAAGGAGCCTCTCAAAGGTCATTGAGGCTGAGGTCGGGGGGGCTGTCTGATCCCAACTCCAGGTTCCCATCATCATCATCAAGATCATCATCGTCCAGACCACTTCCTGGTCCTCTGAGGTAATTTCCTGCAGAATGGGAGCTCTGGCGTACCCGAGGTACTGCTAGACGAGGAGCTGAAAGAGAGACCAGTCAACGTGTGTGTGTGTGTGCATACTAGTCCCAAGGGCTTTAGCAGTAGGCTAGTGTTACCGTAAGAGAGATTGGGATCAGACCTCAAAATGTTTCCCAGAGCAATCGAGACGCATGCAGCCAGGATAATTAGATTAGATGATGCCACACACACACACACACTACCATCCTACAGGAAGTGTTTAGGATCCCATCCAAAAACACACACACACACACACGTTTCTCAAACTGCTGACCAGCGGACATCGATGGAGAGGAAATGAGGGATTCTCTGTCCACTCCTTAGGCAAGCAGAGCTACAGTCAGTCACATAACACACATTCAATGGAGGTCACTGGTGTGTGTCTTACATGAGCCCACATCCAACTCCAATATCTGAGTGTGCGCACACAAATCTAATAAAACATATTTCAAACTCATAATAACAACTATAAAATATATTTCTTCCTTTGTGCTAGATCTATCTACACAAATCAGGCAGGCACGCATGCACACACAGACAGACGCTGTTAAACCAGCCTCCTGTTCCTTGGTGAGTCAGACATGTTGTGATGAGTCCCTAAAACAGTTAGATCTACAGCCCAAATGTACATGTGTGGTGTGTATGGGTATGGGAGAGGGTTACAACACTTTCTGTTCCTCTGAAACAAATTGTACCCATATGGGACTCACTCTGCTCCTCACAGAGAGGAGCAACGTGTGTGTGTGTGTACCTGTTTCTCTATCGTCCAGCCAGGACAGGTCATCAGAGCTGACCTCAGCCAGACTGGGGGTGGGACTAAAGTCATCAGAGTCTGAGGCTGGCTCCTCCTTTTGACCCCTGACCTCTTTGCGGCGGGAGAAGGCAGCTAATGCTGGAACTGGAGGGGGGAGAAGGTTATAGACAAACGGGGTTAAACTACTCAGGTGAGTATATATGTGTGTGTGTGTGTTGTGTGTGTCTCTTACCTGCTGTGCGTAGTGTAACAGTAGGTGTGTGTTGTCTCTCCCGGAGAATCAGACTCCTGATCTCATCCTTCAGCTCTGATACAGTTACCCTGCAGGACACAGTGATAGCATTACACACACGCGCACACGCACGCACACACACACACACACACACACACACACACACACACACACGCACGCACGCACGCACGCACGCACGCACACACGCACACGCACGCACGCACGCACGGACACCTGATCTGGCGAACCTCCTGCTCTGTGTGTGTGTGTTGAGAGACAGTCTTGGCCAGGTCAAAGCTGTGGTTTCTGTAGCTGTCTGTCAGTTCCTCTACTGTCTGGGGAAAGGCAAAGTTTAGAGTTCGCGAGACAGAGAGAAAACAAGTCACTCAAATTACCTTCTTTAATTATTCAATCATTCATTCAATTCCTTCATTCATTAATACCTTGCAGCTGCGTTCATACTGCCTCCTCGTCTCTCTGGCCTCCGACTGCTGAAGAAACACGTCCTCCTCCTGCCTCCCTGTCATACACACACACACACACACACACACACACACACACACACACACACACACACACGTAAGATGAAAGAAAAGGAGTAGGAGTAAGCGAGACTGTGCTTGCCCTGTCTACAGCTCTGAGTCTGAGACATGTGTAGTCCTGCAGAAAAACCTGAGAACAGACTGTGTATGTGAGACTCACTGAGCTGGGTTTTGAGTGTGTCCACCTCTCTCCTCAAATGATCCAACTCCTCCCTTCGCAGCTTAGAGCTGAAACTATAAAGGACAACGATCAGCTTTCACCAAACTGGTATGGTTCCATACTAGGGGCTAATGGTTGATTTGCATTTGGGCTTCGCATGAAATAAAGAGCACCTGAAACTCACAGGTGAGTAAAACCCAGCCCCCTCACCTTTCCTCCAGGTTGCCTTGCGATGTGGCTCTGGTGATGTGCCCTCTCAGAGTGCTGAGCTCACGGCCCACCTCTCTCCTCCACTGCTCCATCCTTCTCTCCACTCCCGGACTCGTCATCCCTGACCCTCTCCTCTCTCCATCCCTTTCTTGTTCCCGCTCTCTCTCCCTCTCCTTCGCCTGCTCTCGCAGCCTGCGAACCTCGTCTGTGAGAGACAGACATCTACAATACTCGATCAACAAATCAATCACTCAACCAATCAAGATTGGTATATTCCTGTGAGCAGTAAATGTTAGTGTTGTGTGATAATGACAGGTGTATGTACCTTGTAGTGCCTGTATGTGGCGCTGCTGAGAGTGTCTCTCTCTGTCCATATCATGAAGACCTTGGGTCAGAGACTCTATGGCCTGTCAACCATTAGAACAAAAAGATGAGGAGGAAGAAGAAGAAATTAACTAAAATGTAGGGCTATTTATGCACCTTTTATGTAATAGAAATTCGAGTTATATATGAACACACGTATGCGCGCACACAACACACACGGACCTGCCTCTGGATCTGCAGTTGTGATTGCACGGCTGCCAGGTCTGCCCACTGCACCGCGGAGGAGGGAGGGGGGAGGAGAGAGGTGGAGGGCTCGGGGAGAGGGGGGAGACGAGGGAGCTCCAAATTTGACACACTAGCCACCTCCCTCACTGGATAGAGATCTACTGAGCGAGAGAGAGAGAGAGAGAGAGAGAGAGAGAGAGAGAGAGAGAGAGAGATAGGGAGAATAAGAAGGAGCAGAAAAAAAGGGGGAATCGCCAACAGACAAAGTGTGTCACAGTCAGCCATCTTACAGACAACAGAGATCTCCCCTCACCTTCTCTTCCTTTTGGATATTTCCCTGGCGTGGTCAGTCTCTCCTGGGGAAACATGAACACCGTCAACACACACAGTGGGAAAGTACATAGAAACCTTGAAGTTCATAAATACCCTATCATATACTGTAAAACTAGTATCTAGCCAACTGCTAAGAATGAGCAGCCATCTCTTCTGATGAAGCCCTTGGTAATGCACTGCCACGTATGTATAATTATGTCATAGTGCCATCTACTGGCTACTCACCCTCATCTTGGCAACGCTGCCATCAGCTGCTGAGAGGATGGAGCTCAGCTGGTTGTCCCAGTTCATCTCAGTCAGGGCTGCTCTACTCAAACAATAGGACAAGGGTGCCAAGACTGATGTCTGAGTATTTATGGCACAAAAGTTAGTGCACTTGCCTTCTACCTGCAGGGTCTCTTGTCCATGCTCTGCTCAAACTGTCCCTCTAAATCCCTACACAATCCAGTATTCATTAATGTGTTCCTCTGCCCAAATCTCCACTGTCAACTTTTTCTTATTAATCTCAACAAGTTTCAAGTTTTATTGTAGTACAGTGAAATGTCTTTATTGCTCTTTCCCAACAATGAAGTACAGTGGTACTATAAAATATATATATATAAATATATATATATATATATAGTACGCACATGAGATTGGCCATTGCATTGGCCAGTATTTTATAACTAACGTGTGATGCTGTAACTCTAGTCGGGTTGGTTGGTTGGTGGCTGATTATAAAGTGGCTAACACAGATCAATGACACTTCATTGACAGATGAGGTTACACAGCTAACAGTAGCTAGCTAAGTACAGTTGCAGGTGGCTTTTGTTTTTGGCTTGTTGTTGTTACCGTTGCGTTCGAATTTTACTAACTAGCTAACATTCACCCTAGTGATTTGTTTATAAATTGAACACGATGGCGGGCGTTCGCATTACTGTTGATTTGCCTGGCACCAAGTACCCAAAATCACAAATCAAGCAGTGCATGAACAGAAAGCTGGCTAAAGGTCAATATTTCAGCGATGGATGAAACAATTCAAAGGTTGGTTAACATTACAGAACATCTCCTCGTCATTTGTACATATGCATTATTAAACATTGAGCTGAAATGTAAATGATTAGCTAGCTACTTACGGACTGTCCTGTTCCACTTTTAAATCCTGGACGACGTGATTGCGTAGGATACGTTGCCCTAATGGGTCCTGTGTATTGTAGTTAATAGATACAATTCTTTCGACAAGGAAGTGAGAGAGTCACGTGATAGAGAACACTATTTCCCACAATCCAACACATTCTAAAATTCAGTGATGGCGCTGCTCACGGTCAATGTGGAAGATGTGAGAGGAGCTTTGAGTAATCATCTGTCAAAGTTGGGATTTGAAGTTTATCCGCTGAAGGTAACGTTAGGCCGCTGTTCCATCTGAACTGTTTGTTAAAAGGGTTTGAGTCGAAAACTTTAAACGTGGCCTTTTTGCAACAGTGTCAGACTGTCAGTGAAGGTGTCGTCAATTGCTAAACTAGGCAAGTTGACAAGCTCCAATTCAAAGTACATACAAGCTTTCTCAGCCATGCCTTGTGTTGGGATTTGTTTTCTAATAATTGGATTGAAGTGATGAATAGCTTAGAAGGAATGCATTAATGAGGAGCATAGGTTTGTACTATACTGATATAAATTGTTTCACATAACAGGCTGTGATTCATGTGTGGAACGTTAGGGGAAGGACAGATAAGACTTGTATTTCTTACAGATACGAACACTGCCTCTTTGTTGTCTGTGAACCGTTGTCTGTGAACCGTCCTTGGATGTAGGAACGTACAGTCTTTTGGGTGCTGACTCTACAGGTTGTTATGATAAACTTATGCCTGGGAATGGTGGAGCGCCAAGGGGTGGGACTAACCCGTGCACCAACGGATTGGCTGAGTAAGTCTAAACCACGCTCAGTCTCTACTCTGATTGGCCAGCAGGGAGCGGGAACTATCTCTGTCAGAGTATTTGAAGAAGAACTTAGAACAATGGATCAGTTCTCTGAGTGCCCTGCGTGGTATTTCAGCGGACCCGTATATACGAACCTTCATACTTATCATACATACATTTTGCATATAATAAATTAAGCTTGGATTGAAGATCTCTTGATTCTTATTCCAATACCAGATTTGAATTACGCAATTTCTAACAATTGTTAATATAAAAATGATCAAAGCTGACCATACTGTACTGTAGTCTGCCAACAGGTTTGGAACTTATGGCACAGGTGACACTATATCTGTCCAATAACGATAGGGTTGCTGAAACGTGTCCCTTCCTGGCTGTTCCCCCTCAATCGCTACAAAAGTAACCCACCTTTTTATTCTGTGTTGTGCATGTGTTCCCAGATTGGCTGGTACAATGCTGTCCTGTCCCCCCCTCTCCACCTGTCCTACCCTGATGACACCCTGGGAGCAGTGGTGCTCAGCACACCATCCATGTTTGAACAGGCCTTCCTACCCTTCATGGAGAGCAGCGGCTGGAAGGGGGTGTCTACAGACCCCATAGACCAGTGTATGAAATACTGCATCAACAACACAGTCTCTGAGGTACTGTGTGTGTGTGTGTGTGTGTGTGTGTGTGTGTGTGTGTGTATGTGTATGTGCTTGACCAGTGCATCACTCACTGCATCAACAGCTGGGGTGTATTCATTACACCGATTCTGTTGCAAAACATTTAGACTGTTGAAAGACTTTTTGCAACAGAAACCGTTTACTCCAAACGGAAACCGTTTTGCAACAAAAACAAGAGTTCAGGTAGGTTCCGTTTACTCTGTTTGCTTCCGTTTGGTTCTTATTAAACTGATTTTGTTACAAAACTAAATTAATACACACATCCCTGGGCCACACTTCACATAATTCTCTCTCTCCCCCTCCCCTCTCTCTCCCCCCTCCTGTAGTGTTTTCCAGGTGTGAAGGTAGATGTGAGTTATGACTATGAGATGCTGCCCAGCAGGAAGCCCAAGTTCCTGGCCCAGAGCGCCGCCCATGTGGCTGGAGCAGTGTACTACTACCAACGCTCCGATGTACCTGACCACCCCTGGGGGGACAAGGTGAGTGACAGGACCAAAGGGGTTTTTCAATAATTAATGTCCTAATAAATGGATAAATAGGGTGCTGTGTGTTCTTTGGTTCATAGATGGACTGTCATTTGTATTACTTATAAAACTGTTACTACAACCCCTTTGTCTTCCTCTCCCCCCTCCCTACCACTTGTCACCTCTACAGAAGATGTTTGGTGTGTGTATACACCCGCGGCTGGGGGGTTGGTTTGCTATCAGAGCTCTGTTAGTGTTTGTTGGGTCTGAGGTGGGTTCTGAGCTGCAGCAGACAGCTCCTCCAGACTGTGTTCCTACCAGGGAGGATAGGATACAGCTACTGGAGGACTTCAACCTCCGATGGCAGGTAGGACTCACACTATATATTATAGTAATAACTATTGATCAATAATATGGTTGGCAGATAGCCCTGCTACAATATACTGGATTAATAAGTATAGATCAACAATATGGATAGCATGGCAGGTAGGTCTGCAACTATATACTGTTGCAGTATCTATATCAATAATGGGTGCAAATGATGCATATATTAATACATATAGTTATGTATGATGAATTTAAACAGGATAAACACAAAGTTTATATCTTCTCTAATCTGTGTTGACAGGACTGGAGTTACAGAGATATCGTCCCCCCAGTCCAAACCTACTCCCAGAAACAGAGAGAATACTTCTCCACCCCCCCAGCCCAGCGCCAAGACCTGCTCACAGACTGGGGCTATCTGACAGGGGGAGAAGAGGACAGCTCACAGGAGAACTGACACAGATGATAACCGTGAGAGGAGACGCTACAGTTAGACTTTGCTGGGTCTGAGGTAACTGACTCTAAGGGAACTTCTGGTACGGTTTGAGGCCATTTTGGACATGCAATCCCTACATGCTCATTGGTACTGTGGTGTTTCTGTATTCACAGACAGTGTTCCACTGTGAGAGCTACTGTACTTTATCTGCCTTTGCCTATTGGCCTATGAAGCTGCTGTAATGTTTAGAGTTAGATGGTAGAGTGAAGAGAGATGTCTTTCATGGAAAAGCAACAATAGTACGTTTAAATGTGGTAAAGGAATTAATAAATGCACAAACATTTGAGCATTGTGCCAGTAACCGAAAGGTCGCTGGTTCTAATCCCCGAGCCGACTAAGTGAAAAATCTGTCGATGTGCCCTTGAGCAAGGCACTTAACCCTAATCGCTCCTGTAAGTCGCCCTGGATACGTGTCTGCTAAATGACTAAAAATGTAAATGAACAGTTGTACTGAGTTAGTGAGTTAGTGCCCTCTGGAGGAGACATTAAGTAGTTCGACCTGAGCTTTTGCACAAAAGAGACTGTACCGCTGTCCTTTATCATCAAACTGTTATTTTTATTAAAAATAAAGCATTGTTGGAACTACACACATGCATCAATCGGATGAATAATGCTGGAATGCTCATATTCTGCTGTAGCTTTTAGTCAGTTGCTCATGACTAAAAAATGACTAAAATGATGTTGATGCAAAAGTCTTTCTTCTTCTGAGGAGTAGTAGGGTTATGATGATAATGAAGACTATGAACTAACCCAGCCCAGTAGAGTTATCCCGTAGTCCACTGATTCCAGGAACAGTCCCACTAGAGCAATGTCTCCAAACGCGCCTCTTCGCAACATCTGGGACGTCACACACACGTGACAAAGTTGTGATCGAGATGTAGTTGTCCCTGATTGCACTGACTTTGCTCACAGCTGCTTGTTTGAAGAAGTGTACTTACTGTGATCAAGATGTGGTTGTCCCACTGGCTATCCTAAGTTGAATGCACCAATTTGGAAGTCGCTCTGGATAAGTTGACTTAAATGCTAAATGACTTAAATGTAAATGTAATGTTAAAGTGTGTGTGTGTTGTCTTACCTCCTGTGGTGTATCCGTGTGCAAACACAACCCTACTGAATAGCCACACCATCCCCAGAGTACTGGCCAGATGCTGCGACACATACACACAATGGTTAGCACCGTTTCAGACCCTAAATATGAATACTAATCATCACGCTAGCATAGTTTACTGAACCACCCCTGCTATACCAACTATGCTATTTGTGTGTTGTTGAATGTAGTTGTACTCACAGGATGCTGCAGGCCTCCTAGAGTCAGATAGAAAAAGAATGTAGGGATACAGTAACATTTACAATATACTCCCGTTGTTATACACCTTCTTCTCTGGCCAGCACAGCTGTATTCTAGTCGTTATAGCCAGTATAATACAGTGTTGTGATTCTATGACATGGTACATGTGTGATCTGATGAGGTACATGTTGAGGTTTATGTACATGTGATTTGTTAAATGGTAGGCTTACAAATGTGTTCTGGTGAGCTCTCTGAATGCAGTTGAAGATGTGTCCAGCCTCTGGGTCATCACTGTACACCATGGGCCATGGAGGAGAGACAGGGATGATTACTACTGACTCCTGTCTCTCACACACACACACTCAATCAGTCCCATAAAATCAGTCTCTCACGTACACACGCTCACCTGTACATTCTATTTGATGTGAGCCTTAACCACCTTGTGTGAGAGGTGAGACATGAGGAAGAATGTAGCTGCTCCCGTTAGCACCACATAGCTATTAGACAGTATCACTGCCATGATCTATCAGAGAGAGAGAGAGAGAGAGAGAGAGAGAGAGAGAGAGAGAGAGAGAGAGAGAGAGAGAGAGAGAGAGAGAGAGAGAGAGAGAGAGAGAGAGAGAGAGAGAGAGAGAGAGAGAGAGAGAGAGAGAGAGAGAGAGAGAGAGAGAGAGAGAGAGAGAGAGAGAGAGAGAGAGAGAGAGAGAGAGAGAGAGAGAGAGAGAGAGAGAGAGAGAGAGAGAGAGAGAGAGAGAGAGAGAGAGAGAGAGAGAGAGAGAGAGAGAGAGAGAGAGAGAGAGAGAGAGAGAGAGAGAGAGAGAGAGAGAGAGAGAGAGAGAGAGAGAGAGAGAGAGAGAGAGAGAGAGAGAGAGAGAGAGAGAGAGAGAGAGAGAGAGAGAGAGAGAGAGAGAGACTACATGTTAGCACCAGTCCAAAGTTTGTTAGAGGGAATAACAGGAAGATTAATAGTTAGGTTGATAGAGGGTAATGAGAGATAAAGAACATACTGTAAGGATACGAACTTCAGGCAAAGTGAAAGTAAAGCGTGTCTATTGGTTTTGTCTGATCTATACCCCTTTTATTATAACATACTGCGTGAGTACCATCAGATGAGAGAACCACTCTTATCTCTTCCCTGCCTCTCTCTACTACAGTCACAAAGAGCTTTCAAATCACGCAAACAAAAACACTAGCTGCCACAGGATCACTGACTCACGGGAAACTAGCATGTGTTTGGTTAGTTTGCATTACGTTCTAAACAATATTACAGCTCAGGCTTTGTAAGTACGTTGCAATGTAATCTTATAAGCCTACCTGTTGCACACTTCCATATAGTTTCTGTAGTGCAGCCTTTCTCACTCATTCTCTCTCTCGTGGCTAAGCTCTCTAGTTAGGCTGCCTACAGCAGGGCAATATGTAATTAATGTAGAGCAGGGTTGAACTGAACTCTACACTACCCAGCATACCAAAATTGGTTCTGTGAAAGTTCCCAGAACATTTATTAGGTTGCGGCAAATGTTCTCATAACACAAAAACTCCAGTTGTGCTGATGATTATAAAATGTTTATATAATATTCGCTTGATGTTGAAAGAACGTTCCCAGAACGTTGCTCTCACATTTTGTTGCCGCAGTATGTTCTAAAAACATTATTTGTACATTGTGTTATTACATTAACTGGAAACCTAATGAGAACGTTTCGGCACTGTTGTTCCAGATGTTGTGCACAACATTTTAGTGAATGTTGGGAGAAAATTTCATTTAAAAAAAAAAGAATGTTTTTGGGATGTTATCATCCTAATGTTAGATAAAACGCTAACTAGAACTTAATGGGAATCTTAGCTAATGTCCTGGGAATGTTCCTGGTTTGCTGGGTACATTCTGTCATCCACTGTACTTTCCATGGCAGCCATCTCAGTTTTAAAGAGCCTTATCACCATCATTTACAGTACTGTGTGCCCAATCTCTGTGGGGTAAAAGGCGTGTGCACGCACACACACACTCACACACCTGCAGTCATGCTGATACTAGTCATCAGAGGTGATTATTAATGGGTACACAGTCTAGTGTTTGCTCTGCCATAAATACAACACTGATAGGCCTGCTGAGGTGGGTCTGGGTACGAGACAAATTCAACATACAGCACAGTAGACTTAATCATGAATAAATATATTTCAATGAGTGGAGACTCCTCATAGGAGGAAGGGGACGACCATCCTCAGTGAATTTCATAAAAATAAAAATAGTGAAACATGAAAAAAGTTATCGTTTTTATATAGATACAACAAACCAAATAAATTCACGTCACCAAATAATTGATTAAAACACACTGTTTTGCAATGAAGGTCAAGAGTAGCCTCAGCAGCCCACTGTAGGATAGCACCATGGTGTAGCCGGAGGACAGCTAGCTTCCATCCTCCTCTAGGTACATTGACTTCAATACAAAACCTAGGAGGCTCATGGTTATAACCCCCTTCCATAGACTTACACAGTAATTATGACAACTTCCGGAGGACTTCCTCCAACATATCAGAGCTCTTGCAGCATAAACTGACATGTTGTCCACCCAATCAAAAGATCAGAGAATGAATCTAGTACTGAAAGCATAAGCTACAGCTAGCTAGCACTGCAGTGCATGAAATGTGATGAGTAGTTGACTCAGAGAGAGAAAGACAATAGTTGAACAGTTTTGAACAAATTAATCTCTTCCAAAATTAAGGACAAGCGAGAGAGATAGAGAGCTATATTTGGTTGTATTTTTTTAAACTTTCACTTAGCTAACGAATGCAGCTAGCTAGTTTAGCCTACTCAAACACCCAGCTCAAACATAGCATCAATGGATGTTATGTTGGCTAGCTGGCTATGGCTATCCAATACTGGAACTCTTCCAAGTCAAGGTAAGCTTTTGGTTTTATTAATTTATTGCCATCGGGGCATGCCGGTGTAACTGCTAAACTGCTGTCTGACTGTACACTGTAGAGGGTTTATTAACGCCTTAGTTCTAGTAGCTATGTTGACTTTGACATGACAACAATGTAGGCTGTGTGTAGAGGTTAGCGGTCATGATATGAAGGTTTGGCTTGGATATTTTTTTTTGCCTTCACTTGTGCACTGAAGTCCACAAGTGAAGGGAAAAGGTGAGAGGAGGAGAGTGCGTAGATAGTTGCGAGAAGGAATTATACAGTATATACAATGAGCAAAGTAATCATGCTGTTTTTATGTGGCTGCTATGAAAGTGAACTATGTTTGCGTGTGATCAGGGGTGTACAGTCGTGGTCAAAAGTTTTGAGAATGACACAAGTATTTGTCTTTACAAAGTTTAGATATTTTTGTCAGATGTTACTATGGTATACTGAAGTATAATTTCAAGCATTCCATAAGTGTCAAAGGCTTTTATTGACAATTACAATTGCTGGAAAAGGCATCATGCTGGAAAAGGCATTGTTTGTCACCAAACTGTTCTTGGATGGTTGGGAGAAGTTGCTCTCGGAGGATGTGTTGGTACCATTCTTTATTCATGGCTGTGTTCTTAGGCAAAATTGTGAGTGAGCCCACTCCCTTGGCTGAGAAGCAACCCCACACATGAATGGTCTCAGGATGCTTTACTGTTGGCATGACCCAGGACTGATGGTAGCGCTCACCTTGTCTTCTCCGGGCAAGCTTTTTTCCGGATGCCCCAAACAATCGGAAAGGGGATTCATCAGAGAAAATGACTTTACCCCAGTCCTCAGCAGTCTAATCCCTGTACCTTTTGCAGAATATCAGTCTGTCCCTGATGTTTTTCCTGGAGAGAAGTGGCTTCTTTGCTGCCCTTCTTGACACCAGGCCATCCTCCAAAAGTATTCGCCTCACTGTGCGTTCAGATGCACTCACACCTGCCTTCTGCCATTCCTGACCAAGCTCTGCACTGGTGGTGCCCCGATCCCGCAGCTGAATCAACTTTAGGAGACGGTCCTGGCGCTTGCTGGACTTTCTTGGGCGCCCTGAAGCCTTCTTCACAACAATTGAACCTCTCTCCTTGAAGTTCTTGATGATCCGATAAATGGTTGATTTAGGTGTAATCTTACTAGCAGCAATATCCTTGCCTGTGAAGCCCTTTTTGTGCAAAGCAATGATGACGGCACGTGTTTCCTTGCAGGTAACCATGGTTAACAGAGGAAGAACAATTATTTCAAGCACCACCCTCCTTTTAAAGCTTCCAGTCTGTTATTCTAACTCAATCAGCATGACAGAGGGATCTCCAGCCTTGTCCTCGTCAACACTCTCACCTGTGTTAACGAGAGAATCACTGACATGATGTCAGCTGGTCCTTTTGTGGCAGGGCTGAAATGCAGTGGAAATGTTTTTTTGGGATTAAGTTCATTTTCATGGCAAAGAGGGACTTTGCAATTAATTGCAATTCATCTGATCACTCTTCATAACATTCTGGAGTATATGCAAATTGGCATCATAAAAACTGAGGCAGAAGACTTTGTGAAAATGAATATTTGTGTCATTCTCCAAACTTTTGACCACGACTGTATTCATTCCGCCGATTCTGTTGAAAAATGTTTCTTAAACTGAACAAAACGGGATAAACATACCTGAATTTGTCCAATAGAAACTCTCGTTTGCAACTGTTGGACTAATGATTGCACCCTAGATCAGCTAGATGCAGGCAAGAGTGTGCAATGTGGTGTTGAATGTGTCACTATCTGTCACCTTGATTACTGAAAATTCTCTCGACCTGTGCACCTACGTTGTAAACTTTCATTCATAGGCTAGGTTGTAGCAACCTCGTGATGGGTACAGGGAACATTTGAGTATCATGTAGTGGCCTAAACCTATCGATGTTACATTGAGCTGGGTGAATGGAATATGAATGACAGTCATCCAATACGCTGTAATAGAAAAAAGGCCATGCTCATTAAAAAATATCATCCTCCCTCATCTTAAATGGCACTGACCGCCACTGATTTCCATGAATGAAATAAATGTGAGATGACATTCAATAAGTCATTTTAGACCAATACAAATTATTCCCCCTCAAATCACCATTTGATCTCATCCATTGAGTTTCAAATGCCCATATAATAAAAATCTAAAACATGAAAGAAAGCAACAATTTACATGAATTGTAAATTAATAAAATATGAAGTGGCCAAATCCATTTCTGAGTAATACATTTTTTTTTTTACCAAGAGATTATACATTTGGTATTGGTTTAATTTGGAAAATAATTAGTTTTCAATAACCAAAGGTATGTTTTAATGTTTCTTTTGGGAGATATTTATTTATTGATAAGATTTTCAGAATTGTTTTATTTTGTCACACACAATATATGCTTCAAGTCCTTGGCATGAAGACCGCTTGATTTTGGAATGTATTCTAGAACAACTTGTCAATGAGCGCCATAGAATTTAGTCCTGGGTAACTGCATACCCTGTGTGTCTGAAGTGGGCGTGTCGACAAGTGGGAGGATCAACAGAAGTGGGTGTATGGAACGCGAATCAGCTAATTGGGCAGATTTGTTGCCACTCAAGACCGTTTTGCGTGGCTGATTGGGCTGCACGACAAGTCGATTGCTGACAACTGTAGTATTTGAGCTAAGCCTAACCTTAACCCTTTTTCTAACCTTAACCTCCTTCTCCTAACCTGCCACGTTAATTAACCTAACCTGCTACTTTAATTATCCTAACCTGCTATGTTAGTTCTCTTAATCTGCTATGTAAACATTAAGCTGACCCGCGGTGCACATGGCTATAGCCGATCTAACCAATGGAGCGCTGATGTTACACCCATCCAGTGGAGGCTGCTGAGGGGAGAACGGCTCATAATAATGTCCGGAACGGAGCAAATGGAATGGCATCAAACACCTGGAAACCATGTGTTTGATGTATTTGATACCATTCCACTGATTCTGCTCCATTCATTACCACGAGCCCGTTAAGGTGGCACCAACCTCCTGTGCACCCATCGCTGTCGATCCACCCACTTTTTTTGCAACGCCCATTTTCAGACATACTCTAAGTATGCAGTTATGCATACTTGATAGAATTAGGAATTTAATAGGATCTCTATAATGAGCGCCATCTAGTGGTGATGTCACAATGTCACTGTACATTATTGCGTCAAATGATGATTTAAAAAGGAATGTCTCCTTTGAGTTCCAAATACATTTTGCATTCAGACTGCTATTTTCACCGCTCATGTTTCTTGAATTGCTTGATTGTATAGTTCATTATTTCAGCTTTCTAGCAGTTTTCAGCCCAGTTTTGCAGTTTTCAGCAGGGGTGGAAAGAGTACTGAAATATTAGTACTATTATTTTAATGAAATTTTACTCAAGTAGAAGTGAAATTATTGGTGTAAAAAAAACTACAAGTAAAAGTACGAAGTACAAAGTAGCTCATTTAAAAAGTACTCCCAATAAAAGTAAATGAGTTATATAAACTATATAAAAAAATAAAACGATTGATCTTGGTAATTAGCTAATTTCGCTAATGTTACCTGAACATTGTTACACATGATACTTTCCATGCATTAAATTGAAAAAGGAAGAGAAATGAATGTACAGTAAACTAAGTTAATTTATTTTATGAGTTGCAACAAGGCACATCTGTATGTAAAAAAACAAAGGATTTGTCTGTCAAAAATATACTATTAACATTTTTAAATCCATTCTACATTCAAAGGAATTAAAATGTATTTATAAATAAAAGAATCTATACAAAATAAAGTGCATAAACAAAGTTGCCAGACTTCAATATGCTATTTACCACTCTGTTACTTGTTACTTGTCCATGGGACCGGCTGACATTCACTCAATCACACTCTTTCCCTAACTCACTCCCACTTTCCCTCAAACTCCCTCTTTTCACTCACTCTTCCAGTGGTGGAAAGAGTACTGAAATATTCTAGTCAAGTAGAAGTACTGTTACTTTAATGACATTTTACTTAAGTTTAGTAAAATGACAAGTACTTGGAAAAGCTACACAATTACAGTAACGAGAGTAGTTGTAATTAGTTGCTTTACACCTCAGTTAAGTTTTCAGTAGAGAAAGCTTTTCTAGCTGTTTTACTGGTCTCCTGGTGATACATTGGTGCAAATATGGACTCTACATCCATCCAACGGTCTTCTTGGGTAGAGTGTTAACTTGATGAGCAGGTAAGTTTGTCATTATAGAGTAGCTCTTGTGCATAAGCATTTATTTTGGTATACTCATATTTGTCCCTTACCTTAAATACAGTACCGTCCAGGCTGTCATTGTAAATAAAAACTTGTTCTCAATTGACCTGCCTGGTAAAATAAAGGCACCAAAAAAAAAGTACACCACTACTGCCATCCAGACTGTTTATTTACCTGTTATTACACCTTTAATTGACAGGAACACTATGAACTACTGTCTTCTTCCTCTCTTCCATCTGAAGGTAACCACGGAGGGCCAGCAGCTCCTGACCAACAAGGTCAAGCCATTGGTTCCTTCCTATGAGCCTCTTGAGTCTGCAGCTCTGAGGAGTGTCGATGCAGCAGGTATGTTCTCGGAGAAACAGGCCCAACCTGAGATCAGGTCAGAGGAGATGCTCCAGGTGGAGCCCCTCAGCCAAACCCAGTTGGAGATTCCACAGGATTTCAGAGGTCATGGAGAGCCTGGTGGACAAGGTGGCGGATGGAGAAGACCTGGAGAAGAAGGCTGAGGTCCTTGTTGCAAACCCGATCCCCTCTCCCCCCTCATCCACAGCAGTGGAAGTCATACAGGTCCCAGAGAGCCTGGTGGACAAGTTATGACTGGGTCCTCTATTTGTGGCTTTTTGTTGTTTAATATGACTATATACCTGTCCAGGGCTGGCTCCAGGCATAAGCGACATAAGTGGTTGCTTAGTGCCCCAGGCCGCAAAATGTGTAGAACTGCAGAAAACTTGCTTTAAAACTGCAACATTTTCTCTAGGAAATTCACTTTAAAACGTAAATTTCTCTCAGCCGTCAAGAGGGGCGCAACTAAAATGTTTTGCCCGCAAGATGAGGGGTGGGATGCCCAAAAGGCTAGAGACAGCCCTGCCTGTACATTTAATCATATGTATTGCATAGACAGTGCCTGATGTTTATGCTGCAAATGAAGAAGGGAGGCTTATTAGCCTAAATATGGTGAACATTTGTCCTCTAGCTGCAAGATTTGTCATTAGTGGTGAACTATTGGGTGACTTTGTGGTGAAGTTTATGATTACACTTCACCCAATGAACAGACACCGCACTAAGCAGCTCAACTAACAGGCTCTGCTCTTACTGAGCATTGATATGGCTTCAGTAGCCTTTAACACATTAAGGAAGATCACAGGTATTTCACTGGATGAAAAGATGTGTGCCCCCATCTGCAACATGAGGCCGACAGGTTTGAGCATGCAGAGTGCCATGGTCCATACATTTGGCACAACGATTAAGATTTTTTTACAAAACTGGTGGCGATGAAGAATCCAGTTGTCATCTCCACCATCCCCCACCTCATCTGTGAGGGAATCCTGACAGTATACAAGGGCATTAGCAACACCTGTCTGCTTCAAGTCCTCAGCCCACTACGTCCAATAGCCAAGAGCTCTGAAAAGGCTACGGAGAAAAAGCTCTATGCTGTAGCCCTGCCAGAGGACCTGAAGAAGATCATCTACCATCACTATGCTTCCAGAGTCAGAAAACTGCCGCTGTTCCAGAAAGCTTTCCCACTTACATTTACATTACATTTTAGTCATTTAGCAGAAACTCTTATCCAGAGCGACTTACAGTTAGTGAGTGCATACATTTTCAGTATTAAAAGGTTGTCAATTGCACCCTGCAGTCTTTTCCACTCACCAGCTCTGTTCACAGGAACCCAAACCCCTCTGGATGGAGGAGGAAAAGAGGAAAAAGGAGAAGAAAAGGTGCTGTGGCTGGTTGTGCAGACTGTTTGGCCATAAGAAGAAAACAGGAAACGACTACTGGCCAAAAGAGATGCGCAGGCGCATAATTGTGTCTGTTATAGTCTAGGATGTTTCTAAAATGTTATAGTCTAGGATGACATTCAGACAAACCGAACTTATTGACACACACACATTTACAACATAGCCTACACCTCAGACCACAAACACAAGACATGTAAACTTTCTAATAACATGACTTCTTTCAATTGAATAAATGTAATTATAGCCCCTAGGCTACCACAGACTATGTTTTGACAATTTCTCTGTTGACCTGCATTTTACTTATTGTAAACTTTTAAATATTTGTTAAAGTCTGCACTGACGCATTCAGAAAATGTACCTGGACATGTCTGCACAGAACAGGAATAAAAACCTAATAGATGGTCCTCCTTTGTCTTTGTTAAATTATGTATCCTGAAATGTTTAAATATATATGTGGTTTTTGATTAGTTTATACAATAATTATGCCATTATTGTAGGGTTACAGACACTGCACCAAATATCATAGTTTCAGATTACACCTCTGAAGACTAGCCACTTCCATGCCAGTCGGAAGAATGTAGGTGTTTAATCTCTGAACACTCAAAAGCTGGTTTCTCCACGGACTGTTGGTTAAGGAGAACCATGTGGTGCCAACAACAATCAATCAATCAATCAATTTTATTTTATATAGCCCTTCTTACATCAGCTAATATCTCGAAGTGCTGTACAGAAACCCAGCCTAAAACCCCAAACAGCTAGTAATGCAGGTGTAGAAGCACGGTGGCTAGGAAAAACTCCCTAGAAAGGCGAAAGCCTAGGAAGAAACCTAGAGAGGAACCAGGCTATGAGGGGTGGCCAGTCCTCTTCTGGCTGTGCCGGGTGGAGATTATAACAGAACCATGCCAAGATGTTCAAAAATGTTCATAAGTGACAAGCATGGTCAAATAATAATCAGGAATAAATCTCAGTTGGCTTTTCATAGCCGATCATTAAGAGTTGAAAACAGCAGGTCTGGGACAGGTAGGGGTTCCATAACCGCAGGCAGAACAGTTGAAACTGGAATAGCAGCAAGGCCAGGCGGACTGGGGACAGCAAGGAGTCACCACGGCCGGTAGTCCCGACGTATGGTCCTAGGGCTCAGGTCTCTCAGTTGGCTTTTCATAGCCGATCATTAAAGAGTTGAAAACAGCAGGTCTGGGACAGGTAGGGGTTTCGTAGCCGCAGGCAGAACAGTTGAAACTGGAATAGCAGCAAGGCCAGGCGGACTGGGGACAGCAAGGTGTCATCATGCCCGGTAGTCCTGACGTATGGTCCTAGGGCTCAGGTTCTCAGAGAGAAAGAGAGAACGAGAGAATTAGAGAGAGCATACTTAAATTCACACAGGACACTGGATAAGACAGGAGAAGTACTCCAGGTATAACCAACTAACCCCAGCCCCCCGACACATAAACTACTGCAGCATAAATACTGGAGGCTGAGACAGGAGCGGTCCGGAGACACTGTGGCCCCATCCGAAGAAACCCCGGACAGGGCCAAACAGGAAGGATATCCCCACCCACTCCGCCAAAGCACAGCCCCCGCACCACTAGAGGGATATCCCCAACCACCAACTTACAATCCTGAGACAAGGCCGAGTATAGCCCACAGAGGTCTCCACCACAGCACAAACCAAGGGGGGGCGCCAACCCAGACAGGAAGATCACGTCAGTAACTCAACCCACTCAAGTGACGCACCCCTCCCAGGGACGGCATGAAAGAGCACCAGCAAGCCAGTGACTCAGCCCCTGCAACAGGGTTAGAGGCAGAGAACCCCAGTGGAGAGGGGAACCGGCCCGGCAGAGACAGCAAGGGCTGTTCGTTGCTCCAGCCTTTCCGTTCACCTTCACACTCCTGGGCCAGACTACACTCAATCATATGACCTACTGAAGAGATAAGTCTTCAGTAAAGACTTAAAGGTTGAGACCGAGTCTGCGTCTCTCACATGGGTAGGCAGACTGTTCCATAAAAATGGAGATCTATAGGAGAAAGCCCTGCCTCCCGCTGTTTGCTTAGAAATTCTAGGGACAATTAGGAGGCCTGCGTCTTGTGACCGTAGCGTACGTATTGGTATGTACGGCAGGACCAACTCGGAAAGATAGATAGGAGCAAGCCCATGTAACGCTTTATAGGTTAACAGTAAAACCTTGAAATCAGCCCTTGCCTTAACAGGAAGCCAGTGTAGGGAAGCTAGCACTGGAGTAATATGATCAAATTTCTTGTATCATCATTTCATATCTAAAAACAACACTCGGTGGAGACTAGAGATCCTGACTGTCCAGACATTACATTCTTTTCAGCAGAGTTATTTTTATTGACTGGCCAGAGCCTGTGAAATAAATAAAAAAATCTGTAGGCTACACCCCATTAAGCACAGACCAACACCGATGTGTTTTTTTGGTACTTCCCCGGACGAGACGTCTTTTTTTTGGGTTCAGATTTTGGACCAGCCTTGATTTGGCCCAAACATGGACGTCAATGTTTGGTTCAGATTTGGTACGGTCTGGACCGGCCTTGATTTTGTCCAAAAATAGACGTCTATGTTTGGCCCAAATCAAGGCTGGTCCAGACTGGACCAAATCTGAACCAGTTTAAGACCATGTTTAGCCATTGTTCTCTCTCTTTTAACTGGTCTTAGCAAGAGGTGGTCACGGTTGTTTTATACGGGTATCCTTGATTTATTTGGCGTGGGCTACGGCCAAACAGTAGCCTGTGTTGAGTTTGGTTAATAAACCGGGAATTCGTAAACTCAAACCTCTGTCTGGACAATTGCTCATTTATGATCTAGCCAGGTCGTTAAAATATCATAATTTTTTTGAGTTAGCTACTTTATTGCTGGGCTTTTCAGTCCCATGTTTATTTTCAATATCATTATATTAGAAACTATTATTCGAAAGTTCTTTGTTAGTGTGATGTTTTTAACGTTCATGTAGCCTATGTAGGATTTCACCGCCATCATTTAATCTGTTCAACAACACAGATCCAGGTCAAACTCACACAGGTTGCAACAAATGCCTACAGACATTTCCATGAAAATGGGATGAAAAAGTACTGTACTGTAACTTCAGATTGAAGTTAACAAAATACAAGGGAGTATGTGGATACAGTCAAAGACCAAGACAGAGATAAGAAAAATTGTGACTGGAGCTCTTCCAGTTTATTTTTTAACAATTATAGGAAGCCCTGCCGTGAGGCCAGGCAAAAAGAAATTGGTTGATACTCATATTGTTCCTCTCCACGGAAATCTTTAGTAAAAGGCGAAAGATTTATGCGATTTGAAAAGAAACCAGAGCGTACTATTCACTGGGGTATGCCGTTCCTAAACAGTTTTCGGCCTTACTATTCACAGTCGTGGTTCAATGGAAAAACAAACCAAATCTCAATACTGCCGATACAACACACACAGAGATATTACAGTCCACCGATGCAAATAAAGAGATACGTTTTATAAGTGTCAATGCTTTGTAACTTCATTCATTCTTCACACAAACGAAATGCACGCTGGGCATTATACAGATAACTTCCTGGTTTGTTCCATTAATTCATAAAAAAGGTATAATCTGCAACGCCAGTGTAATTTCAGCAAAAAGGAGAACAATTTTGGCCTAACAGTTTAGGTACCATCAAACGTCTACTATCAAAATTGGAAGCAATTTGCCGACAGGACGAAATACTACAACACTTCTACATCGAGCATGCGCCGTTGAGACCCGCAAGCAACTTGTTCACAAGCCAGGAGTGAGAAGCAGGGAGAAGGTGCGGGAAAAAATATATTCAAATCGGCAACATGTAACTGGTGGGCTTTACAATTGCGTGTAACCACTGTCTGCAACAATGTATCAACTTAGAAGTCCAAAAGTAACTCCATGAAGAAAACGTTTTGTTGTAAAATAGTCTAGCAACATGTCTAAACAGTTGTTTGACTTATGGATTACTCTACTACCCTGAAAAACACACAGCAAAGTATTGAATATCGCCTAATTCGCCCACTAGCCCAATAGGCTACCCAAATCACCTAAACATAAACACACAATTATGTTCTAAGGCAATACCTATTGCTGAATGGCTTCTTATTCGGGCCAATTAGCCTAGGCCTTGTGATGATGTGCCTGCCTGTGATCTATTTTCTTCCGTTTCTACTTACAAACAAATTGTTAGCTACAAACATTGTTTTCTATCTATAATAATATTGTGATATACTATATTCTTCATGAGTGGAACACTGTGTTGGTTACATTAACAGCTTTGATTTATTTTATAAAGTGCACTTCTGCTGTGTGTCCCTTAGATGGCATCATCCCGTTCACAATAACCTGCCATTCTACAGTCGCTGTTACTGTTACTGTATTTTACTCCACACACTCTAGAGTAACTCTTTACCCATAACAGTTTTCCTCCTCTCTCTCTCTCTCTCTCCCTCTCCCATCTCTCTCCCACTCCCCCTCTAGCTATCCCTCTCCCTCTCCCAACTCTCTCACCTACCCCCCCCCTCTCTCTCTCTCTCTCTCTCTCTCCTGAATCAGCAGTTCCCAGCTCCATGCGGCAGCCTGCAGAGAAACAGAGTACTGAACTTAATTATACTCCCACATTCACAACCAGCCCCTTGCCTTTCTTTATCACTTTCTCCCTCCCTCTCTCTCTCCATTTCCCTCTCTCTGTCCCACAACCAGCCCCATTCATTTCTTTGTCTCGCTCCCTCCCTCCCTCCCTCTCACCCAAAACCCCTTCCTCCATAGCCGTTTTCTTGTCCTCTCCATCTCTTACTCCTTTCCAGCTGCGACACACGCATGCACACACACCAGACAGACTGACAGACAGGCATACAGGCAGACTGTCTGTCATCCAGGTGTTTATTGGTTATCTATCAGCAGGTAGCCTCCATACATCCTCTAACATAGTTTAATCTCATCTGAACACTGGTCAATACACAATCTGGAGCATGCCATGCACACACACACACACACACACACACACACGCACACATACCAGGTTGAGACAATGCACTGTGTTGAGTTAAGGTTTTCCGTGCGGCTGCCCCTGTCTAGTCTGACAGTGAATTATTAAACACGTCTTTGCAGCTTACGCATTTACACAGCACACCTTGGTCCGGTGACACAACAAATGCCAACGTGTGTGTGTACATGTGTGCATGCGTCTGTGTGTGTGTTTGCTCTCACTGCATGTGATATCAGTTAGTTTTCACCTTTATAACCTTTTTTAAATCTGTATTGCTGGAGTACACTATGTTAGAGACACCATAGCGGAGAGGAGAGAGTGTGAAGGTGCACTTGTGTCTGTGTCTGTGTCTGTGTCTGTGTCTGTGTCTGTGTCTGTCTGTCTGTCTGTCTGTCTGTCTGTCTGTCTGTGTATGTGTGTGTGTGCGTACATGTGTGTGTGTGTACTGGACTCTCCTCCCAGGGTTACCCAGTGGAATTCTTCAGTGAATCTGAGAAGGATAGTTGGTTTGGATTGGCATTGGGTTCGGTGTGTATTTCTTATTTTCTCTCCTGGTGAACTTGTGAGTGTGTGTGTAATGTGGACCTGAATGGAAAACTTAGCAAGACTGATAGTTGCTGTGTGTGCCTTTATCGTGCTTGTATGTTTGTCTCTGAAGCTGGAGACTCTTATCTCCCTCAATAACTTTAAGCATCAGTTGTCAGAGCACCTTACCGATCACTGCACCTGTACACAGCCCATCCGAAATTAGCCCACCCAACTACCTCATCCCTATATTGTTATTTATTTTTCTCTTTTGCACCCCAGTATCTCTATTTGCACATAATCTCTTGCACATCTAGCATTCCAGTGTTAATACTATTGTAATTATTCTGCACTATAGCCTATTTATTGCCTTACCTCCATAACTTGCTACATTTGCACACACTGTATATATATTTTCTGTTGTATTTCTGACTTTATGTTTTTTACCCCATATGTAACTCTGTGTTGTTTTTATTGCACTACTTTGCTTTATCTTGGCCAGGTCGCAGTTGTAAATGAGAACCTGTTCTCAACTGGCTTACCTGGTTAAATAAAGGTGAAAAAAATTAAAAAAAATAAAAGTGTGTGTTCGTGTGTGTGTGTGTGTGTGTGTGAAACAGATCCTCATGTCCTCTGACTGACACAGCCAGTCTGCCTCTCACCAGGCCACCACCAGCCCTGCTGACAGACAGACAACACGCTGACAGACAACACACTAAATGCTAACAGGACATGGCAGACACACACCACAGACGGGGAACCGAAGAGAGAGCGTGACTCACTGATCCTTGGTCAGTGACCTTAAGACAGAGACTGACCCGCGGAGACACAGACAGGCTCTGAAACTGACCTCAGAGCCGGAGGTGACAGGCATGATATCACACAGCAAAGACACAACCCTATGTCAGAGAGAGGAGGAGGCAGAGGAAGAAGTGGAGGAAGATGAAGAAAAAGAGGAGGAAGAGTTTGATAGTTGTCTCCACCCTCCCTCCACACTACCATGCGGTCACACGTTCTGCTGGCCCTGCCTGCTGCACCCTAGCCTGGCTACGTCAGGACGGACACACTGCCCTCTCTGCCGACAACCAGTCTAGGACACACACAGTCATGGCAGGAACATACACATACAACACCCATACAAACACACACCTGCACTCACACACACCACAGAGACCTCTTGATGCCTCCCACACACACACCAGACAGACCCCAGCCACAAACAACAGAGGAATGTGTTTAGCCATTACCCAGCGTTGCTGTTCCCCTCCTATCCTGTAAGTGTCAGTGTAGAATCAGAGGGCTTGCTAGAGGGGCGCTGTGCTCTGTGTTGCCAGCCTCTACCAAATTAGTGATCATATCCTCTAGACTGTAGGCACTTCCTGTGTCCGCATTGTCTCGCCCTGCTATTGGCTGTGGCTTCTCCAGTGGGCCGGGTCCATTTTATCTATTGTCCCCAGTGCCAGTGACAGACTCATCTCCCCTTCCACCTCTCCTCAGGCCCTAACCCCCTCTAGGGGAGAGAGTTCCAGCCAGGGCAAAGGTTGTGGTTGTGGGGGTAGGACACCCTGTATGCTACTGTAAAGCCTCCATTCAATCAAAGCCTCGGGCTGGAGTAGGGAGGGAGGCCAAGTGAGAGGGCATGATGTTGGGTCTGAGTCAGACAGTGAGTGGCCTTTCTGTCAGGGGGATTTCACTGCTCTGCTCAGGGCAGATCTCTCACTTTCTACAGCATGACCGACCCTCATGTCTGACCTTTCATATGAGACATATGAGACTGTGACTCCACACACATACAAATGCACTTAGCACACACACCTACACACATAGAAGATATACACGCATACTCAGTGGTGGAAAAATACTTGAGTGAAAGTATAGATACCTTAATAGAAAATTACTCAAGTAAAAGTGAAAGTCACCCAGTAAAATAGTACTTGAGTAAAAGTCTAAAAGTATTTTATTTTAAATGTCCATAAGTATCAAAAGTACATGTAATTGCTAAAATATACTTAAGTATCAAAAGTAGAAGTAAAAGTATTAATCATTTCAAATTCCTTATATTAAGCAAAGCAGACGGCACCATGCCAGGGGCACATTCCAACACTGACATTATTTACAAAAGATGAATTTGTGTTTAGTGAGTCCGCCAGATCAGAGGCAGTAGGGATGGCCACGTGTTATCTTGATAAGTGCGTGAATATCACAATTTTCCTGTCCTGCTAAGCATTCAAAATGTAATGAGTACTTTGGGTTGTCAGGGAAAATGTATGAAGTAAAAAGTACAATATTTTCTTTAGGAATGTAGTGAAGTAAAAGTAAAAGTTGTCAAGAATATAAATAGTAAAGTAAAGTACAGATACCCCCCAAAACTACTTAAGTAGTACTTGAAAGTATTTTTACTCAAGTACTCTACACCACTGCGCATATGTAACAGTGTTGCTTCCGTCCCTCTCCTCGCCCCTACCTGGGCTTGAACCAGGGACCCTCTGCCCACAGTCACCCTCGAAGCACCGTTACCCATCGCTCCACAAAAGCCGCGGCCCTTTCAGGGCAAGGGAAACATCTACTTCAAGGTCTCAGAGTGAGTGACGTCATCGATTGATACGCTACTAGTGCGCACCGCTAACTAGCTAGCCATTTCACACCGGTTACACATACTCCCTCACACACCTGGAGCCTTACGTTATGCTTTATATATGTCATTACTCATCTGGTTATCCATAAATAGAAAGAGAAAATGTCTTCAGGCACTCATCTGATCTCCGGGCTGGTTCATCTGTTTGTTTACAACCTCGGTTTGACCTCGGATCATACGAAACAACAGTGGTGCCTGCCTGCCTCCCCGTGTGTGTGTGTTTGTGGGGGCTGGGCTGGTGTTATGGGAGCACATTAACTCCACCAAACTGAACAGAAACAGGGAGCACTAGATTAACATGCTCTGATGACACCGTGGAACACACACACACCGCTCATCTGGGCTAGGGTACTGGTCTACACATGTCTATACTGATGAAGTCTGTGTCTTCCCAGAACTGCCACCTGTCCTTTACACAGATGGAGGATTTAGCCAGCCAGCAGAACATTTGTGAAATGTTTCACATCAAACTACATTTATTGGGGACCAAACCGGAAAGGTTATCTGAATTACAGTAAAATGAACAATGTTATGATCATGTGCTTAATAGCTTCCCTAGGTACTCTTAAGTGGCCTGTGCATTGCTCTTCAGCTCTGGATCATATAAACCGTTTGCATGCTGTTGGCTGAATGATGGACAATAGATAAGATAAACAGTCCATCTGTTTGGTTTGTATGCATTATACTTTCTCTGATCACAGACAATGTGCAATCTTGTAGCCTTGCGTGTTTCTTATATTGCTGTGATTATGTATAGTGTGTAGAGGTTTAGTGCAATGTTTAATGTATAGTAGTGTATAGTCTAGAGACGTATATTGCAGTGTTTTATGTTTAGTATAGTAATCCGTGTGAGTGATAGACGCAGTTCCAATTACATTAGAATGATGGAGATGAATACACGCTCACAAAGACGACAGAGTTATAGCCTCAAAGAGAGAGAACAGGAGGGAAAGAGGGAGGGAGATAGAGAGAGAGACAGAAAAGTAGAGAAGAGAGATAATTACTCAGAGAGAGAGTTATAACCAAACAAAGAGCGAAAAATAGATTAATTTCTAACTTTGAAGAGATTGAGCGAAAGGCAGAGATAGAGAAAGAGCAGGAGAGAGAGAAAGGAAAGAGAGGGTGAGTTATGACTCTCTGCACCTCCAGTGATGCCAGCAGAGTGGACCCCTTCAGGCCTAGGGCCAGAGCCAGCATCGTCCCTGTGACAGAAGGCACTGCCCTCACCTCCATTAAATAGTAAAGACGTCTCACTGCCCAACTCACCCGACACCCCGACAAACACACACACACCCCGACACACACACACACATACCCAGAGACACACATACACCCAGACACAAACACACAC
This sequence comes from Coregonus clupeaformis, assembly GCF_020615455.1. Lineage (NCBI taxonomy): Eukaryota > Metazoa > Chordata > Actinopteri > Salmoniformes > Salmonidae > Coregonus > Coregonus clupeaformis. Next base: position 38,268,541 of record NC_059211.1, on the reverse strand, counting down.
AGGCACCAGTCTGTCGGGATCAGCCAGGAAGGAAAGTTATACTAATGATTCTGAGCACTTCGTTTTACTGGCAGTTAGCAGAGAACATGATACAGCAGGACCGTTACAACATGACACAGCTAACATAATACTGAGTTAGCCCACTGAGCTAAACTCTAGTCTGGAAGCAAGTCTTTACGTATCAGGCAAGATTACTCATCACGCAATATAGGTTACCGAACCACCTACAATCACCTAGATGCACAATATACACACAACAACTATTTTACAGTTTGGAAAATCCATGTACTAATCTACATGATAATAATAGTATCCTAGCTGGAATATTTTAGCGAGCCCACTCAATTTGTACAGCGCAAAACCATGCACTGTAAGACTGCCTACAGGGATAGGAGGGAGGGAGGGAGGGAGGGAGGGAGGGAGGGGGAGGGAGTTGGAGGGAGGGAGAGAGCGAGAGAGAGAGAGAGAGAGAGAGAGAGAGAGAGAGGGAGGGAGGGAGGGAGGGAGGGAGGGAGGGAGGGAGGGAGGGAGGGAGGGTGGGTGGTTGGGAGGGAGGGAGGGAGGGAGGGAGGGAGGGAGGGAGGGAGGGAGGGAGGGAGGGAGGGAGGGAGGGAGGGAGAAAGAGCGAGAGGAAGGGAGGAAGGGAGGGAGGGAGGGAGGGAGAGAGAGAGAGAGAGAGAGAGAGAAAGGGGGAGAGAGAGGGAGGGAGAGAGAGAGAGAGAGAGAGAGAGAGAGAGAGAGAGAGAGAGAGAGAGAGAGAGAGAGAGAGAGAGAGAGAGGGAGGGAGGGAGAGAGAGAGAGAGAGAGAGAGGGGGAGAGAGCGAGAGAGGGAGGGAGAAAGGAAGAGAGAGAGAGAGAGAGAGAGAGAGAGAGAGAGAGGGAGGGAGGGAGGGAGGGAGGGAGGGAGGGAGGGAGAAAGAGGGTTGTCGGCCTGTAGTGGGTGGATTAGACGATGGAAAGGGAAACGAGGCCTAGCATTACTGTTACTGTACCTTTATAGGAGTTACACAATCACATGAATCACTGGTATACTGTAAGTGTTTATATTTAAGGGGTTAGGGTTGTGACTAATGTACAGGCCTATTCCACTGCAGTCTTTTAGATACTGTTATGTGTGCGTGTGTGACAGTAACTGTATATGCCCTTGCTGTTGACACTGTCCATCAGCAATAAAGCACCATCACAATAATAATATCTCTACCATGCCAGAGGGTGGTGTCCTATTACTGCTGGATCCTAGATGTGTGTGTGTGTGCTGCCAGGTCGCTCAGGATCCTCTGCAAAATATGACGTCCGTCCAGGTAAGCAGGACATCGGGAGATGACTTCAAAACCAGCGCTAGGGCCAACGGTGAATGCATTTACCATCAAGTAGGCTTGGGTTTGACGGGGGTGGTGGGTGGGTGTAAGCCAGGAGCTCTGAGGGTCGCGTGTTCAATCCCAGTGCTAGGCACTCTTTTTTTCTATCCCAAACCTTAACCCTTAACTTAACCATTCAAAATTAATCCCTAAACTTAAACGTGGAGTTGTTTTTGTTTGAACCTTATCCCAAATTTGATGTTTATGGACAAACGTCGGATTCTGCAGTGAGACTGTGAGAGCTTGTTGCAGCGTGTGTGTGTGTGTGTACGTGTATGTGTGTGTGTGTGTGTGTGTGTGTGTGTGTGTGTGTGTGTGTGTGTGTGTGTGCGTGCGGCGTGCGTAAATGCGTGTGTGAGTATGTGCGCACAAGTGTGTGTATGCATTTATGTGTGTCCAGGGAGCAGGTCAGTAAATAGTAGGAGAAATAAGAGCAGTGCTGATCATGTTTTCTATTTCCCTGGGTTGTTACCTTGCTGCTGACCTCCATCTGAGAGTGGCTCATGAATTCAGTGCAACAGACAGTCTGTTTGTGTCAAACTGGTAATGAGGTCATATTGTTTGAATTCTGGAGCAATAATTTATCTTCAAAACATAACAAACAAGGTCATTATCCATAATCAGTTATACATGCACGCACACACTCACACCCGCATACACACTCTCTCCCTATCTCTCTCTCTCTCTCTCTCTCTCTCTCTCTCTCTCTCTCTCTCTCTCTCTCTCTCTCTCTCTCTCTCTCTCTCTCTCTCTCTCTCTCTAGAGTAAAGTAGTCATTAACATGCTTGTTAAATGAACTCCTGGCTCCACAGTACAGAGCAGCAGCTGTATCAGCAGTAACTGGACTAATAAGGAGAGATGCATAAAGTTACATAACATGAACCTGAATAAACATATATGTCCCATACTGCTACTACAGGCTCAATACTGCTTGGCTCCATAAATAATAGGAAAATAAGAGTTCCCGGCAAATGCATTTGGGTATCACATTCGGCTTGCTAGAAGACTGATCACCTCTCATACTGTCTCAGACGACCTTGATCCCTGACCTCTGAACCCTAACCTGAAGTCTGACCCTAGGTTTACAACAGTCAATGTCACAACCAGCATATCGTGGTCTACTGGTGAGTTAGAAAGGGTCATTGGTTCTGTTGAGGTCTAAGTACTGTCAATACTGGACTGTCTGACCATTAATGTTAGAGTGGGTTGGTGCTGATTGCTGTTGCGAACAAGAACCTCTAATAGCCTACTGCTTTAGTACCAGCACCTCTTATGAAATACAATTGAATGTCAGTGTGACACCTTTTTCCAGTTCTGATGGCCGGTATGGAACCTGGGACATCTGAGTATAGTAGCCGACTACAGAATGCTAAACGCTAAATGAGTGTGTATGCTGCAGAGTAGAGTGATGTCAATACTGCTGAGTCTACACTGAAGCAGCTATGACTCAGGATCAGACACACACACACAAACACACACACACACACACACACACAGACACAGACACACACACACACACACTAACAAGAATAGTAAACGAACAACAATTTGACCAACTGGGGACATTTTGTTAGTCCCCTCGAGGTCAAATGCTATTTCTAAGGGGTTTAGGGTTAAGTTTAGAATTAGTGTTAGGGTTAGAATTACGTTAGGGTTAGGAGCTAGGGTTAGGTTTAGGGTTAGGGTTAAGGTTAGGTTTAGGGTTAGGGGTTAGGGAAAATAGGATTTTGAATGGGGATGAATTGTGTGTCACCACAAGGTTAGTTGTACAAGACTGTGTGTGTGTGTGGTACAGCGTGGCATAAAAATACTTGTTTCTATGTGTGTCAAATCCATTATACACTGCATGCCCATGGTCATTTATTATACAGTATCAGCAAGGCCTACGTTATTCATAGACAAAGGTACGGACAGACCCACATGCCACCCCAGTGAAATTTCTGAATAGCTGGAGCAGCGTGTGAGGGTCGCTGATAACACACACACACACACTCTGATAAGCCTTGCTAAATCGTTACGCAGCCCAGAGGTTGGATTATTGGGTTTAACCGGTAGATGTTTTTATTCTGGTGCGACACTCTCTCTATCTCTAACGCATACACGCACATACATACTCGCAAACACACACACACACACACACACACACACACGCACACACGCACACATGCACACACACACACACACGCACACACGCACACACGCACACACAAACACACACACACACACACACACACACACACGCACACACACACACACGCACACACGCACACACGCACACACACGCACACACACACACACACACACACACACGCACACACACACGCACACACGCACACACGCACACACGCACACACAAACACGCACACACGCGCACACGCACACACGCACACACGCACACACGCACACACACACACACACACACACACACACACACACACACACACACACACACACACACGCACACACACACACACACACACACACGCACACACGCACACACGCACACACAAACACACACACACACACACACACACACAGAAAGGTACTTCCTGTCCTTGTATCGTCTGTGTGGAACAATCTGTAACTGGACTCCCTTGTCCCTCTCATGTCCGCCAGATCGCCTGTCGTCTGGACACACACACACAAACACACACACACAAACACACACACACACACACCCTGTCATCTGCAGCATATGGAGGCAGAAATAGGCAACACCTGCAGTGGTGTGTATTCATGGATGCCATGGAAATCCAGGCTTCCCCAAATATTTGACCAATACATTTAAAAAAAATTATATAACAGTTTATCTTTCTTCTATCTGTGTTTTCTGAATTTTCAATTCGCTGAATCTATCTCACCAGAGAAATATTCAGAGCGAAGGAAACAGCGTCACTCTCTCTTGGTATGTGTAGCCCATGTATCTGATGCTGTCAGGACAAAAAGAATATGACATGTTGCTGCCGTAGCATTTCATTGATTGATGCCAGCAAGCAATTGGCCTCCCTTGATAAAAAAAATATATAAAATAATTAGCCAATCAGCGTTGAGCTGAGCTCAACTGTGGGTAGTCCTGGCGCAACAAAACCACCCCCCAAGGGATGCCAGTTTGGATTTGGCTTCACACCAATCAAATCACATCAAAAGCAAAATGTCATTGTCAGATAAACGTGTCTGTTTCTGGTCAGCTTGTGTTGTTATCCTGCAGTAACTAGCTAGCTAAATTGGCCCTTTCCTAAGCCATGGACGAACAGTGGGGAGAACAAGTATTTGATACACTGACGATTTTGCAGGTTTTCCTACTTACAAAGCATGTAGAGGTCTGTAATTTTTTATCATAGGTACACTTCAACTGTGAGAGAAGGAATCTAAAACAAAAATCCAGAAAATCACATTGTATGATTTTTAAGTAATTCATTTGCATTTTATTGCATGACATAAGTATTTGATACATCAGAAAAGCAGAACTTAATATTTGGTACAGAAACCTTTGTTTGCAATTACAGAGATCATACGTTTCCTGTAGGTCTTGACCAGGTTTGCACACACTGCAGCAGGGATTTTGGCCCACTCCTCCATACAGACCTTCTCCAGATCCTTCAGGTTTAGGGGCTGTCGCTGGGCAATACGGACTTTCAGCTCCCTCCAAAGATTTTCTATTGGGTTCAGGTCTGGAGACTGGCTAGGCCACTCCAGGACCTTGAGATGCTTCTTACGGAGCCACTTCTTTGTTGCCCTGGCTGGGTGTTTCGGGTCGTTGTCATGCTAGAAGACCCAGCCACGACCCATCTTCAATGCTCTTACTGAGGGAAGGAGGTTGTTGGCCAAGATCTCACGATACATGGCCCCATCCATCCTCCCCTCAATACGGTGCAGTCGTCCTGTCCCCTTTGCAGAAAAGCATCCACAAATAATGATGTTTCCACCTCCATGCTTCACGGTTGGGATGGTGTTCTTGGGGTTGTACTCATTCTTCTTCTTCCTCCAAACACGGCGAGTGGAGTTTAGGACCAAAAAGCTATATTTTTGTCTCATCAGACCACATGACCTTCTCCCATTCCTCCTCTGGATCATCCAGATGGTCATTGGCAAACTTCAGACAGGCCTGGACATGCACTGGCTTGAGCAGAGGGACCTTGTGTGCGCTGCAGGATTTTAATCCATGACGGCGTAGTGTGTTACTAATGGTTTTCTTTGAGACTGTGGTCCCAGCTCTCTTCAGGTCATTGACCAGGTCCTGCCGTGTAGTTCTGGGCTGATCCCTCACCTTCCTCATGATCATTGATGCCCCACGAGGTGAGATCTTGCATGGAGCGAGGGTGATTGACCGTCATCTTGAACTTCTTCGATTTTCTAATAATTGCGCCAACAGTTGTTGCCTTCTCACCAAGCTGCTTGCCTATTGTCCTGTAGCCCATCCCAGCCTTGTGCAGGTCTACAATTGTATCCCTGATGTCCTTACACAGCTCTCTGGTCTTGGCCATTGTGGAGAGGTTGGAGTCTGTTTGATTGAGTGTGTGGACAGGTGTCTTTTATACAGTAAACGAGTTCAAACAGGTGCAGTTAATACAGGTAATGAGTGGAGAACAGGAGGGCTTCTTAAATAAAAACTAACAGGTCTGTGAGAGCCGGAATTCTTACTGGTTGGTAGGTGATCAAATACTTATGTCATGCAATAAAATGCAAATTAATTACTTCAAAATCATACAATGTGATGTTCTGGATTTTTGTTTTAGATTCCATCTCTCACAGTTGAAGTGTACCTATGATAAAAATGAAAAGACCTCTACATTCTTTGTTAGTAGGAAAACCTGCAAAATCGGCAGTGTATCAAATACTTGTTCTCCCCACTGTAGATGGGGATTTGGACTTGTGGTTTTGACTTAATTCTCTGTACAGGCCAATGATTATAACAGCGATTCTGATCTAATCATAAATTCATACAGTACCAGTCGAAAGTTTGAAAACACCTCATGAAGCTGGTTGAGAGAATGCCAAGAGCGTGCAAAGCTGTCATCAAGGTAAAAGTGTCTTCTTTGAAGAATCTCTAATATAAAATATATTTTGATTTGTTTAACACTTTTTTGGTTACTACATGATTCCATATGTGTTATTTCATAGTTTTGATGTATTCACTATTATTCTACAATGTAGAAAATAGTACAAATAAAGAAAAACCCTGGAATGAGTAGGTGTGTCCAAACTTTTGACTGGTACTGTATATTGTGCTACGGGCCTGAGAATATTGAAGTTCAATATGTAGCCTAGATGTAGCCTTGTAGGCTCACGTTAACTAGCTAGCACACACACACACACACACACACACACACACACACACAGAAATCAGTACCATGGACAGCCACATGTTATTTAGCAACATTGATTTAACTAAATAGTTTTTGGTATCTTTAAGTTTGTTTTCACTTTAATGGTGTTTAAATGTTTAAGCTGAAATGGCGCTGAAATAGCGGAGGCAGTGCTCCTACTTTCTTTATGCTGACTTGCAGTAACTCTCTGTGGTTCTAAATCAGTAGTTGTTTAGTAAACGGTTGAAAACGTTAACTTGCTTGACCATGCTGTAGGTCATGTAACAGTTTGTTACATGCAATATGCTTTGAGGACTTCACCTGACAGTTCTCCAGTTTTTTGATGAAACAAGTGTTTGTGTGGTTGAATTTATTCCTCCACTGTGTGAATGTTGTCTTTTTGTTGTCTTGGCCTTATTGTATATCACGGTGGTATATGAACTAGTGGGTTATAGAGCTCGCCATATTGTCGTCATAAAACCTGGAAATTAGTTACCTCTGGTTCGTTCACCAATCACTATGGGGAAAATGAATGGGGAAAGAATAGGTTTTAGTATAAACACAGAAAAGAGGTTAACACAGGCTTAGGAGATCTTGTACCTTTTGTTCTATGAGATAATAGCAGTTAGTTAACATGACATTTATGAATTATGAAGCCTTTATGTGCTTTCTGTGCTTTTTTTAAATTACATAAATGCTTGACAATTCACAAAAAGTGACATTAGCTGATGAAGATTATATTATAGAACAAAACGTATAAGATCTCCTAAACCTGTGTTTACCACAGATTTTATTTTCGGTCTTTATCCAAAAAACCCATAGGCTTCGTCCAACGAACCATGGCGAAGTTACTGCCTACAAAAATACGCCATTACTATTTCTCTCTATAGAGCAAACAACGCAATTATCACAACATAGGTTGTAATATGTTTTTTTCCTGGTTTGTCTCCCTAAGTGATTTTAATCATGCGCCGCTACAGAACACCTGGTTACGTCACTACGGGTCACAAGTTGTGTGTGGCAGCGAATCACACACACAGTCTGACTAAGAGACTGCTGACACACACACACGCAGACACTGCAGCCCCCCCCCCCCCCTCCCCCCTCCCCTCCCCTCCCCTCCCCTCCTATTACTTTTATATACCCAGCTGCAGAAAGAGAGAGAGAGAGAGCAGAGCAGAGCAGAGCAGCGCAGCGAACACACACATACATGCAGCCAGACCAGCCGAGCAGGCAAATGAGGGATGGACGCACTTCCACTCGCGCTCCGGAATAAGCCAGTGACATCGCAGAACATACGGTAATAATTAAACTATTACAATTCCATTAAAAACAGGCAGTATTACACACAACTCTCTTTAATAGGAAGCGGAGGAATCACATCCTGGAATTTCACCATCCAGTGGTTTGGAAACTATAAACGAACAATGCATTCTGCAGCCGACAACTAACTTAAAATGAAGATACCTAGGCAATAAAAGAAAAGAGTGACTGAGACTCTCTTTTATCTAATCTTTCTCTTCTCTCTCTTTTCTCCTTTCAGGAGAACCTGATAAGCCTTAACGATTCTCACTCACCACGCGACCAGCGCGTCTGTCAGTAGGGTCACCTTCGTAATTAACACGGGCGTCTTGTGGACGTGCGTGGCGTGCGTTTGAGTGAGCGAGATACCGATATCCATTTGGAGCGAGAGAGAAAGAAAGAGAGAGAGAGAGTCTGGATATAAGCAAGATCCAACCCTCCAGACAGCAGCAGAAGCCGCAACCGGAGCCTGTCCTCCAGAGTAGCCATCTAGCCTCACCCCCAGTCCCGCAGCCCCATGCAGGATGCCCGGGGGGGAGCGCTGGTCCTGGGGTGTCCTCCTGGTCCTGCTCAGCCTGAGTTCATGACGCCCTGGGCGGCTTCATCATGCGTCTCCTACCCGCTCCAAGCGCCCAATCTCTCCGGCTACTCTTTCTCTTTCTCTTCGTGATGGGGGTGGCCCCTTCCCCAGCTCTTACTGCAGGCTGCCCGGACAGGTGTGTGTGTGACGACCAGCTGGTGGTCCAGTGCGCTGGGCAGGAGCTCACCCTCTTCCCCAACGACCTCCCTTTAGCCACCCGTCAACTCATCATCTCCAACAACCGCATCGGAGAACTTCCAGCATTGCAACTCAACTACCTGTCTGATCTAGTTTACCTGGACGTCAGCAACAACACCCTGACGGAGATCTCCGAGTCCACCTTCGGGAATCTCCGGAAGCTGGCCTACCTTGACCTGTCCTTCAATACACTGACCCAGATTGAGGACCGGACGTTTGGACCGTTGTCTAGCCTTGTGATGCTACGGCTAACAGACAACCCGGGGCTAAGTGAGATCCACCCGGACGCGTTCTCAGAGAACATGGCTCTGCAAGTGCTGGATGTGAGCAGGAACAACCTGACGACGCTGAACATCAGCTCTCTGATCGCCCTGCCCTCTCTGCGCTCCATGGGGCTCAGTGGGAACCCCTGGAGGTGTGACTGCGAGACTGAGGACCTCTGCCTCTGGGTCCAGATAGAAGGATTCAAGTTCCAAGGTGAGAATGGGGATGGAGGGGTCAGGGGGGTTGTGTGTGTGTATGTGTGTGTGTGTGTGTGTGTGTGTGTGTGTGTGTGTGCGCGTGTGTGCGTGTGTGTGTGTGTGTGTGTGTGTGTGTGAGCGTGTGTGCGTCTGTGAACCACTGTACAGAAAGCAGGATTCAAGTTTGGGGATTTAAGTTGTTCTCTTTGTTTATAGAATATGGGTGACCTGTGCCAGTGTCTTGCTCATGTGCTCCTATAAATCTCACTTTATTAGCCTACTGTCTTTAATTCAGCAGCAATACATGTCCAGCTTGACAGATGTTCAGAGAAAGTGCAGTCCTAATACTCAGGTGGTGTACATGGATAGTTATTAGGCCTATAGCTTAGACTGTTGGCCAGCACCATGTGTTTTGTTGCTGTACCATTCTAGAGAGTAAACAGGCAGTTGTCCTCTGCTGGGATGGAGAGCCAGCGACGCTCCAAGGTCTTATCACTGCTTATCTTCACATCAACTAATTGAGCTAATTTGATGGTGGGCGCTCAGTCAATAGTCCCTGACTGATGGTGGGCGCTCAGTCAATAGTCCCTGACTGACAGCCCACTTGGGGACACCAGCACTGTTTTCACAACACACACACACACACACACACACACACACACACACACACACACACACACACACACACACACACACACACACACACACACACACACACACACACACACAGTCACAGCTAGAGCCTGAGCCAGGGTGAATAACATCACTCTCTCTCTCTCTCTCTCTCTCTCTCTCTCCTCGCTCTCTCTCTCTCTCTCTCTCTCTCTCCCTCCCCCTCTCTCTCTCTCTCTCTCTCTCTCTCTCTCTCTCTCTCTCTCTCTCTCTCTCTCTCTCTCTCTCTCTCCTCCCCCTCTCTCTCTCTCTCCTCCCCCCCTCTCTCTCTCTCGCTCTCTCCCCCCCTCGCTCTCTCTCTCTCCCTACTTCTCTTTCCTCTCTCCCTCCCTCTCTCTCTCTCGCTCCCTCTTTTCTATCTATCTATCTCTCTCTCTCTCTCTCTTTCTCTCTCTCTCTCTCTTTCTCTCTCTCTCTCTCTCTCTCTCTCTCTCTCTCTCTCCCTCTCTCCCTCTCTCCCTCCCCCCTCTCTCGCACTCGCTCTCCCCCCCTCTCTCTCTCGCTCTCTCTCTCTCCCTCCCTCTCTCTCCTCTCTCCCTCCTTCTCTCTCCTCTCTCCCTCTCTTCCCCACTCCCTCCCTCTCTCCTTAACCTCCACCTGTCCTTCACATCACAATAACTCGCCCAAAAATGTGCAGATATGCAGACGTTTTCATTCTCAATGTCTATAGAATTTTCACACTATCTATGCCAAGAGCAGGACCGAGAGGAGGCCTACAACGACATCATCACTTCTGCTGTCAGTTAGCCTACTCTCAGAATAGGAGCCTACTGATTTAGGTCTACTAAAGAGAATAGAACATGTATAATAGTCCTACTCACTGGAGGATAGTAGTCTAATTACTGGCACACAGATCAGTGGAGCATCCCCCCATGCATGCTCTACTATGTGAGAATACCATAGTAGCCTTCATGAAGAGCGTTGAGCATATTGGTACAGGTGCTAGTGTGCTTGTCGGGGTTCCAGGTTCATTCCTGGCTGTACATCTGAGAGGCCAGGGTAGAGATACTGACTATGTCCACTGTCAGCATCAGCACACCTCTCTATCTGTATCTGTGCTATTGGTCCTCTCCTCCACATCTCTCTCATCACTCCTCCTCTCTCATTGTTCTTCTTTGAACCCTCACCCTCCATGCAGCTGCATCAGGTCCTGGTTACTTGGAGTCACTGGTACTTTGAACTAGACCAGACACCATGGCAGAGAAAGAAGGGATGAGATATTGTTTTTATGTACAGTAACGTTGAGATGAAGCATCTCTCCCTTCTCCTCTCTCTCCCGTAGTATGGGATTACATGGATGTCTATTGATATGGCAGCCATATCCATGTACACTAACCAGAGTGACAGTCGGAGGAGAGGGAATGGGGTCAGGAGAAGAGGGAGAGACCGAGGGTGTGTGTGTTTGATAGGGGTCGGTGTACATGACTGTGTGTCTTCGTTGTTTAAGATGTCTCATGTTATGACTGCAGGGCTGAGAGTGTAATGTAAAGAGATTCCTGGTGTCTTTAGCTTGTCATGTGAGTGTGTGTGTGTGTGTGTGTGTGCGTGCATTCGTGCGCACGTGTGTGTTCCACCTGGGCTCCCCATCTTCTAACATGATTAATCAGAGCCCATTCAGAATGTGTCCCTTCCCCTCTTCTCCTCCCTCCTTCCCTCCTCCCCCCTCGTTCCCTCCTCCCCTCCCCTTCTCTCACTACTGTATGCTATGAAAGGGACTCATCACGCTAGCATAGCAGATGTGAAGTAGCTAGCCCATTGTGCAGTGACGTCACCTTCCCTGAGACCTGAAGCCTCGGCCAACCAAGACCATGGTTAGTGCGCTGCTTGGGGAGTATGTTGTGTTGTTGTGAATGGGGGACAGGCAAAAAATTAATCATAAGAAACAAGGTTTTTAAGTGTCTGTCCTAAATCTAGGAGATATAAAACAACTCAGGAAATATATATTTATATTTAACCCCTTTTTTGGGGCACAAAACTACCTTCATACTTCCATTTGTTTTTTTAAACAGGTACCGGTTACCTTCAGACGAGTCTCGTGACACTTGTGGGGGTCGTAGAGCAAAACGGAGAACACCATCATGTTCCATATAGTGGTCATAATAGTTTTAGGTCAAACCGTTCAGACATTTTCGGGAGAAGACCGATTTTCGGGGATGTCTCATGGTCTTACAAACTGCTCTAGCTCTGTCACCTTTCACCGCAGATGCGGAAGTGCGACACTGGCGGATGCAGTGGATTGCAAAAAAACAGATATCTCTAGCTTAAACTGACAGAATTTAATCAGGATTTTAAAAAATGTAACTTAGATTGATGCACCAGTGTGTCAATCGACTCTAGGGGGTTGGTTGCTGTGTGTGTTGACTATGGCATTATTGTGTGTCTTCTCTAACATTCTAAAAGCAGGGCAGAGTCGAAGGGTAGCTGTGTAACGCAAGTGTATAAGACAGAGGCATGGGTGTGTGTATGTGTAGGTGTGTGAGAGAGACAACGAGCGAATGACAAAGACATAGGGAGACAGAGAGAAAGAGACAGGGAGAGAAAGAGAGAGAGAATGAGATGAACAATGAGATAAACAATGAGACAGAAAATGATAGACAGATATGGATAAAGACAGATGAGAGTGAAAATGAGACGGAAAAAGTGATGAAGACAGATTGAGAGAATAAACAAGGGAGGGAGAGAGAGAGAGCTGTTGCTATCTGACCTTCACTTTCTCCTCATCCTTCAACGGAGGAAGGAGGGTTTACCGTGAAAGGATGGCGGGAGGGATGAGGCATTGAAATTATGGTGATCTGATTAATACCATAGCGGAGAGGAGAGAGTGTGAAGGTGCGCTTGTGTGGGTGTGTGTGTGTCTTTGTGTCTCTGTGTGTGTGTGTGTGTGTGTGTGTGCGTGCGTGCGTGCGTGCGCTAAGGAATTATTCAGCCTAGTCGATGTGATGAAGAAAGGTCAACTATTCTTAGTCAACCTCTCTCTCTCTCTCTCAGCCAGATATAGCAGTCTTTCTTCATACATCTAAAGAGAGATGCAGATTTTTTACCAAACAAAAGAAGTGCTTCAAGTGGAATGAAAAAGTGGCCGGTACTCATTTAAATAATATTTTAATCATGTTTTAATCATATTTTAATCATGTTTTAATCATGTTTGACAGACAGTATTCTGTAAGAGGTGCTACTGGTGAGCACCAGTCCGATTCAACCACTGGGGTTGACAGAAATGTTGTTTTTAGCCATTTAGCTAAAAGAAGAGCTGTCTTCTTACTTCAGTTCAGCTACATGGCATTTGTTTGGAGGTCAAAAGCCCCTTTTCTCAGAATAAGCAAGAGCATAACCACATCAGTGGCTCTCTCACACACATGCAGTAGCACACAAACACACACACACACACACACACACACACACACACACACACAAGCATTCATGCACGAGCACACAGTACAGCTACTCACACACATCCATACATCATTCTAAGCAATTTTCTGCATCGATGAGGTTGGGAGGAAAGATTAAAAACAGAAAGATAAAAGTAGCATCCTCCTCCTCTATAGGATTACCATATGTACACACACACACGGCACACACACACACACACACACACACACACACACACACACACACACACACACACACACACACACACACACACACACACACACACACACACACTCGCACACACACACGGCACACACACACACACACACACAAACACACACGGTCATAATTAGTGTGTTATAAATAGCTCTGTTTACAGTCGGAGCAGGAGTCTGCCTTCCAGGTTAATACTTCACAACCCATATCAGCTCTCTCTCTGTGTGTGTGTGTGTGTGTTTGTGTGGTACTTGAGTACGCTATGAAGTGGTGGGACTTACTCTGTTATCTGACTTCATTGCTGCTTTCTCTGAGTCGAGAGGAAAGTCGGGACAGATGAGAGAGAGGGAAGAGAGAGAGAGAGAGAGAGAGTCAGTGATTATGTTTCAGGAACGTAATTTCTCTAGAACTTCAGTGAAATGTAAATGGTCTTGTATTTAGCTCTGCTGTGTGTAATAACTAGTCTGGAAAGCAGCCGGTGATTCGGCACAGTACAGTGCAGCCCAGTTCTGCTGTCACACAGCCGCTCCAGGTGTTCAAGCCAATGTGTGTGTACTGTGTGAGTACCCGCAAACATGATTTATGCTCGTATGTTAGTGTTTGTGTGTGTGTTACTAGCTTGCTTGTTTGTATGATGAGTGTGTCTGTCTGTACACACATAGAGGCTCTTTGGTGTAAGTGCTCAGTGAGTGTCGATTCGGTTGGTCTGGTCCTGAGATGCTTCTCTCCTCACACCCCTGCGACTGGCACTGCTCACTCTGTCAAAGTCACACACACAGTAATGGAAGGAGATCATGTGTAACCATCTAAAACTGCTAAAACGAGTGTGTGTGTGTGTGTGTCTGTGTCTGTGTGTGTGTGTGTGTGTGTGTGTGTGTGTGTTTGTGTGTGTGTGTCTGATCCTGAGTCATAGCTGCTTCAGTGTAGACTCAGCAGTATTGACATCACTCTACTCTGCAGCATACACACTCATTTAGCATTCTGTAGTCGGCTACTATACTCAGATGTCCCAGGTTCCATACCGGCCGTCAGAACTGGAAAAAGGTGTCACACTGACATTCAATTGTATTTCATAATAAGTGCTGGTACTAAAGCAGTAGGCTATTAGAGGTTCTTGTTCGCAACAGCAATCAGCACCAACCCACTCTAACATTAATGGTCAGACAGTCCAGTGTTGACAGTACTTAGACCTCAACAGAACCAATGACCCTTTCTAACTCACCAGTAGACCACGATATGCTGGTTGTGACATTGACTGTTGTAAACCTGGGGTCAGACTTCAGGTTAGGGGTCAGAGGTCAGGGATCAAGGTCGTCTGAGACAGTATGAGAGGTGATCAGTCTTCTAGCAAGCCGAATGTGATACCAAATGCATTTGCCGGGAACTCTTATTTTCCTATTATTTATGGAGCCAAGCAGTATTGAGCCTGTAGTAGCAGTATGGGACATGTATGTTTATTCAGGTTCATGTTATGTAACTTTATGCATCTCTCCTTATTAGTCCAGTTACCAATGACTACTTTACTCTAGATTAGAGAGAGAGAGAGAGAGAGAGAGAGAGAGCGAGAGAGAGAGAGAAAGAGAGAGAGAGATAGGGAGAGAGTGTGCATGCGGGTGTGAGTGTGTGCGTGCGTGCATGTATAACTGATTATGGATAATGATCTTGTTTGTTATGTTTTGAAGATAAATTATTGCTCCAGAATTCAAACAATATGACCTCATTACCAGTTCAACACAAACAGACTGTCTGTTGCACTGAACACATGAGCCACTCTCAGATGGAGGTCAGCAGCAAGGTAACAACCCAGGGAAATAGAAAACATGATCAGCACTGCTCTTATTTCTCCTACTATTTACTGACCTGCTCCCTGGACACACACAAATGCATACACACACTTGCGCGCACATACTCACACACGCACCTACGCACGCCGCACGCACGCACACACACACACACACACACACACACACACACACACACACACACACACACACACACACACACACACACACACACACACACACACACACACACACACACACACACACACACACACACACACACACACACACACACACACACACACACACACACACACACACACACAAACACACGCACACACAGAGACATAGCCCTGGGACTGGTCATTTGAAGGTGGCATACTTCACAGGGCCATTATAGTATGACAGTGGCACTACTGTCCAGTGTCCTAATAGTAATAATAGCCATTCCATCAAACATTCCAAGAACATTAGCTACGATTCCTATTAAGGTAGGGTTTTATCTAACATTAGAATGATAACATCCCATCCCATCTTTTTTTATGTTTTAAATTAAATATCCTTGGAATGTTCTCCTAACATTCCCTAAAATGTTGTGCACAACATCTGTAACAACCACTGCAGAACCTTCCCCAAAAGTTCTCATTAGGTTTCCAGGTAATGTAATGTAATGTACCAGTAATGTTTTCCCAGCAAACAAAAATTGTTTCTGTGAAAGTTCCCACAACATTCATTAGGTTGCGGAAAGTGTTCTCATAAGACAACAACTGTCCAGTCGTGCTGATTATTATACAATGCTTATATAAAACATTCGCCTGATGTTGCAAGAACGTTCCCGGAACACATTTTGGCTGTACTTTAAAGGTTCCCAGAATGTTTAATTAGGTTGTGGGAACAGTCTGGTGCGAACATTGTGGGGACATCACAAAAGACATGTTCCCAAAACACAAAAGAACTGTCCAGTTTTGCGGATGATTATTCAGTTAAATGGAACTAAATGTAATTGAAAATGTAATCTACGTAATCCCCAAAAGTCATTATTTATAAACAATAACTAGTAATGCTGCATACTACAAGAAAGGTTGAAATCTCACTTTCTGGTAAAAATAGTTATACATTGCTGAGGTGTAGTCACTTTTGAGGACACAAGCTCAACTACACAGTACAAATATATTTTTTTATATGATGTATTTCCTTTTCAACAAAACTGTATGAATAAGGCTTGAAATTATGACTTATATGCATTCTAAATATAGTATAGTAAAATTATAAAATGACTAACTATAAGATTTCCCCTTCCTTATAACTGTAAATACATACTTGTATGTTTAGTGTTAGAGAAAATTTGCATATTTTCTAAAGATCTCTCTTGATCAAAATGTCTTCCCCCATTTTTGTGAACGTCTCACAGAGCTCTAGCTTGGCTTTCTGAAATCATTAGGAACTCACCTTTCATCTCATATTAATATTGTCCATCTATGACAAACAGAAAGTGTTTTTTGTTTCAAATCTATGAATTATTTTAGATGAATAGCTATAAATTGATCTCTGAATGTGCTACCGTGATGAAACCACTCTCTCCTGCTACTCTACAATGTAAGGAATGCTGGCATGTGTTTTGTTGGTGGCTGTGACGTAGGGTTCAGCCAGGGGTTGATGGACAGTTGGAAGAGCGAATTAAATGGTAGGAGGGACATCCCAGCTTCAAGTAGTTTCAGATTTCACATCCCACATCACACAGGCTCAGTAAATACACTACGGTGTCAATGGGAACTAGGGCTATCGCTTAATGCAAGCCATTTCGATCTACGGTGTCCACAGATCGATTTATAGGTGAAAATGTCAGTCAGAACCGGTACCAGAACCACGCAGGTCCACATGTTTTATTTGTCTTAATTCTTTACCCCCTTTTTCTCCCCAATTTCGTGATATCCAATTGCGATCCAATTACGATCTTGTCTCATCGTTGCAACTCCCCAACGGGCTCGGGCGAGGCGAAGGTCGGGTCATGCGTCCTCCGAAACATGATCCACCAAACCGCGCTTCTTAACACCCGCCCTCTTAACCCGGAAGCCAGCAGCACCAATGTGTCGGAGGAAACACAGTTCAACTGACGACTGAAGTCAGCCTGCAGGCGCCCGGACCGCCACAAGGAGTCGCTAGAGCGTGATGAGCCAAGTAAAGCGCCCCCGGCCAAACCCTCCCCTAACCCGGACAATGCTGGGCCAATTGTGCGCCGTCCTATGGGACTCCCGGTCACGGCCGGTTGTGACACAGCCTGGGATCAAACCTGGGTCTGTAGTAATGCTTCAAGCACTGTGATGCAGTGCCTTAGACCGCTGCGCCACTCGGGAGGCCTAAACAGGGGACTTTAAACAATGTTTCTTTTAGGGTGCAAAAAACATTCACCTGATGTTACAAGAACGTTCCCAGACCACATTTTGTCTGTTCTTTAAAGGATCCCAGAATATTTCATTAGGTTGTAGGAACAGTCTGGTGGGAACATTGTGGGGACATCAAAAAAACTGTTCAGTTGTGCGGATGATTATACAATGTTAATTTTAGGGTGCAAAAAACATTCACCTGATGTTATAAGAACGTTCCCAGAATACTTTTTTTTTAACGTTTAAAAGTTCATAACACATTTATTTAGGTTGTGGGAACATTGTGGGGAGATAGGTTCCCAAAACACTACAACTCTTCAGTTGTAAACATTTTCAGATAATGTTTGTATCAGGGTGCACAAAACATTCCTATGATGTTGCAAGAATATTGACAGGACTGAGTTCAAAGGTTCCCAGAACATTTAATTAGATTGGGTTCCCAAAACACAAAATATGCTCAGTTGTGATAACATTCATACAATGTTTAAGTTAGGTTGCATAGGACATTACCTTAATGTTGTAAGAATGTTGACAGAATACCTGGTCTAAGTTCCATTAAGTTATGGAAGTTGTCTTTGTTTTTGCAAGAATATTCTTGTGATATTCATGAAGGTTGCACAGAACATTCCCACAATGTTGCAGAATGTTCCGATGACGTTCATAGCATATTTGGTTTAGGTTTAACATAAGATTCCATTGATTTTCACGCAATATACATTTTACCTTGTCTTAGAGGTCCTCAGAACATTTCAAGAAAATGTCAAAAGTGTTATATTGAAGTTTTACCTACTAATAGCACAATATTCTCAGCATGCAAATTTGTAGCTCCCTAAAGCAAATTGGAATAGATGTCCAAAATGTGTCTCGCTACATTGAACTGCAATTCACATTTGAGGACTGTATTGTAGGCTCACTACAAGGTGAGATAGACACACTGCATTTTAATTACACGGCATTTCATTTACAGGACATTTGAACAGCATTTAATCACACAAACACAACCATATTTTTTATGCTTTATATATTGACAACCTGCAATGCCTGGTTCTCAAGCCAGGTCTTTTATCCTCTGCGCCACCAGCAAAGCTCTACTACATCTTATTTTTTCAGTATATAGCCATGGCAGTATGGTCAATCAGGAATTCATTGTTTCTGTTTTAGCCTTAGAAATACTGCTAAATGGGTTATTCAACATCACTTTATATGCTGCATACTTCTGGGCCCATATTTACAAGGTATCCAAGACTATGAGTGCTGATCTAGGATCTTCTTTTCAGATCTTTTAAAAAATAAGACAGGGGGGGACCATATCAAGCGTCTCAAAGTAGGGATTACAGTGGGGGAAAAAAGTATTTAGTCAGCCACCAATTGTGCAAGTTCTCCCACTTAAAAAGATGAGAGAGGCCTGTAATTGTCATCATAGGTACACGTCAACTATGACAGACAAATTGAGAAAACAAAATCCAGAAAATCACATTGTAGGATTTTTAATGAATTTATTTGCAAATTATGGTGGAAAATAAGTATTTGGTCACCTACAAACAAGCAAGATTTCTGGCTCTCACAGACCTGTAACTTCTTCTTTAAGAGGCTCCTCTGTCCTCCACTCGTTACCTGTATTAATGGCACCTGTTTGAACTTGTTATCAGTATAAAAGACACCTGTCCACAACCTCAAACAGTCACACTCCAAACTCCACTATGGCCAAGACCAAAGAGCTGTCAAAGGACACCAGAAACAAAATTGTAGACCTGCACCAGGCTGGGAAGACTGAATCTGCAATAGGTAAGCAGCTTGGTTTGAAGAAATCAACTGTGGGAGCAATTATTAGGAAATGGAAGACATACAAGACCACTGATAATCTCCCTCGATCTGGGGCTCCACGCAAGATCTCACCCCGTGGGGTCAAAATGATCACAAACGGTGAGCAAAAATCCCAGAACCACACGGGGGGACCTAGTGAATGACCTGCAGAGAGCTGGGACCAAAGTAACAAAGCCTACCATCAGTAACACACTACGCCGCCAGGGACTCAAATCCTGCAGTGCAAGATGTGTCCCCCTGCTTAAGCCAGTACATGTCCAGGCCCATCTGAAGTTTGCTAGAGTGCATTTGGATGATCCAGAAGAGGATTGGGAGAATGTCATATGGTCAGATGAAACCAAAATATAACTTTTTTGGTAAAAACTCAACTCGTCGTGTTTGGAGGACAAAGAATGCTGAGTTGCATCCAAAGAACACCATACCTACTGTGAAGCATGGGGGTGGAAACATCATGCTTTGGGGCTGTTTTTCTGCCAAGGGACTAGGACGACTGATCTGTGTAAAGGAAAGAATGAATGGGGCCATGTATCGTGAGATTTTGAGTGAAAACCTCCTTCCATCAGCAAGGGCATTGAAGATGAAACGTGGCTGGGTCTTTCAGCATGACAATGATCCCAAACACACCGCCCAGGCAACGAAGGAGTGGCTTCGTAAGAAGCATTTCAAGGTCCTGGAGTGGCCTAGCCAGTCTCCAGATCTCAACCCCATAGAAAATCTTTGGAGGGAGTTGAAAGTCCGTGTTGCCCAGCGAAAGCCCCAAAACACCACTGCTCTAGAGGAGATCTGCATGGAGGAATGGGCCAAAATACCAGCAACAGTGTGTGAAAACCTTGTGAAGACTTACAGAAAACATTTGACCTGTGTCATTGCCAACAAAGGGTATATAACAAAGTATTGAGAAACTTTTGTTATTGACCAAATACTTATTTTCCACCATAATTTGCAAATAAATTCATTAAAAATCCTACAATGTGATTTTCTGGATTTCTTTTTCTCAGTTTGTCTGTCATAGTTGACGTGTACCTATGATGAAAATTACAGGCCTCTCTCATCTTTTTAAGTGGGAGAACTTGCACAATTGGTGGCTGACTAAATACTTTTTTTCCCACTGTATATCAAGTGCATAAAAACAAAAAAGTTGAACAGTCAATTTTTACACAATGTTTTACTTTTTTACAGTTAGTCTAAATTCCGCATTTCTAAATTCTGCATGCTATTTGGTTATCAACATTGAACAAAAATATGAACGCAACATGTAAAGTGTTGGTCCCATGTTTCATGAGCTGAAATAAAATATCCCAGAAATGTTCCATACGCACAAATAGCTTATTTCTCTAAGATGTACACATTTTACATCCCTGCAAGATAATCCATCCACCTGACAGGTGTGGCATATCAAGAAGCTGATTAAACAGTATGATCATTACACAGGTGCACCTTAAAATGCCAGTCTAAAATGTGCAGTTTTGTCACACAACACAATGCCACAAATGTCTCAAGTTTTGAGGAAGCGTGCAATTGGCATGCTGATTGCAGGAATGTCCACCAGAGCTGTTGCCAAGTAATTTAATGTTAATTTCTCTACCATCGTTTTAGAGAATTTGGCAGTACGTCCAACCAGCCTCACAACCACAGACCACGCGTATGGCATTGTGTGGGCGAGCGGTTTGCTGATGTCAACGTTGTGAACAGAGTGCCCCATGGTGGCAGTAGGGTTATGTTATGGGCAGGCATAAGCTATGGACAACGAACACAATTGCATTTTATCGATGGCAATTTGAATGCACAAAATTACCGTGACAATAATTGTTTTAAAGGTATCTGTGCCCAACAGATGCATATCTGTATTTCCAGTCATGTGAAATCCATAGATTAGGGCCTAATGAATTTATTTCAATTGACTGATTTCCTCATATGAACTGTAACGTCAATGAAATTGTATTTATATTTTTGTTCAGTATATTTAACCAACTATTTTGCAGTCTTATGGCTTGGGGTTAGAAGCTGTTCAGGGTCCTGCTGGTTCCAGACATGGTGTATTGGTACTGCTTGCCGTGCGGTAGCAGAGAGAACAGTCTAAGACTTGGGCGGCTGGAGACCATTTTTAGGGCCTTCCTCTGACACTGCCTGGTATATATATATATATACATGCCATTTAGCAGACACTTTTATCCAAAGCGACTTACAGTCATGCGTGCATACATTTATTTATTTTTTTGTGTGTTTTTTTTGTGTTTGGGTGGTCCCGGGGATCGAACCCACTACCTTGGCGTTACAAGCGCCGTGCTCTACCAGCTGAGCTACAGAGGACCACAGAGATCCTTGATGGCAGGGAGCTTTGCCCCAGTGATGCACTGGGCTATACGTATTACCCTCTGTAGCGCCTTGCGGTTGGATGCCAGGCAGTTGCCATACCAAGCGGCCATGCAGCCCGTCAAGATGCTCTCAATGGTGCAGCTGTATAACTTTTTTTTGAATGCCAAGTCTTTTCAGCCTGTTCAGGGGGGGAAGAGGCATTGTCTTGCTCTCTTTACGACTGTGTTGGTGTGTGTGGACCTTGATAGATCCTTAGTGATGTGGACACAGAGGAAATTGAAGCTCTCGACCCGCTCCACTACAGCCGCGTCGATATGAAAGGGGGCGTGCTTGGCCCTCCGTTTCCTGTAGTCCACAATCAGCTCCTTTGTCTTGCTGACATTGAGGGAGAGGTTGTTGTCCTGGCACCACCCTGCCAGGTCTCTGACCTCCTCCCTATAGGCTGTCTCATTGTCGTCTGTGATCAGGCCTACCACCGCCGTGTTGTCTGCAAACGTAATGATGGTGTTGGAATCGTGCGTGGCCACACAGTCATGGGTGAACATGGAGTACACGAGGGGACTGAGCACATCCCTGAGGGGCCCCTGTGTTGAGGGTCAGCGTGGCGGATGTGTTGTTGCCTACCCTAACCACATGGGGGCAGTCCGTTAGGAAGTCCCGGATCCAGTTGCAGAGGGAGATGTTCAGTCCCACAATGAGCTATAGTCAATGAACATCATTCTCACATAGGTGTTCCTCTTGTCCAGGTGGGAAAGGGCAGTGTGGAGTGCAATAGAGATTGCGTCATCTGTCGATCTGTTGGGGCAGTATGCGAATTGGAGTGAGTCCAGGGTGTCTGGCTGCAGAGCTGAAGATTACATGTTCAATCCCACATATTCTTTAACCATGTTTATTTTTTGCACTTTATACGTTGACAATCTGCACATGTGAATTGTAAAACATATGGTTGTGTTTGTAATGTTACATGCTGTTCAAATGTCCTATGAATGAAATTAAAATGCCATGTGTCTCTATATCACTTACAATACAGTTCTCAAATGTCAATTGCCAATAATCTAGAGAGAAACATTGGGAATGTATTCCAAACTGCTTTAAGGAGCTACACATTTGCATGCTGATTCAATTATATTTGTTCCTTATCAATTTACACAAAGTAACCCATAATGACAAAGCGAAACAGGTTTTTAGAAATGTTTGCAAATTTATTACAAATAAAAAACAGAAATACCTTATTTACATAAGTATTCAGACCCTTTGCTATGAGACTCGAAATTGAGCTCAGGTGCATCCTGTTTCCATTGATCATCCTTGAGATGTTTCTACAACTTTACCTGTGGTAAATTCAATTGATTGGACATGATTTGGAAAGGCACACACCTGTGTATATATAAGGTCCCAAAGTTGACAGTGCATGTCAGAGCAAAAACCATGTCAGAGCAAAAACCAAGCCATGAGGTTGAAGGAATTGTCCGTAGAGCTCAGAGACAGGATTGTGTCGAGGCACAGATCTGGGGAAGGGTACCAAAACATTTATGCAGCATTGAAGGTCCCCAAGAACACAGTGGCCTCCATCCTTCTTAAATGGAAGAAGTTTGGAACCACTAAGACTCTTCCTAGGCCAAACTGAGCAATCGGGGGAGAAGGGCCTTGGTCAGGGAGGTGACCAAGAACCCGATGGTCATTCTGACAGAGCTCCAGAGTTCCTCTGTGGAGATGGAAGAACCTTCCAGAAGGACAACCATCTCTGCAGCACTCCACCAATCAGGCCTTTATGGTAGAGTGGCCAGACGGAAGCCACTCCTCAGTAAAAGGCATATGACATCCCCCTTGGAGTTTGCCAAAAGGCACCTAAAGGACTCTCAGACCATGAGAAACAAGATTCTCTGGTCTGATGAAACCAAGATTGAACTCTTTGGCCTGAATTCTAATCGTCATATCTGGAGGAAACCTGGCACCATCCCTATGGTGAAGTATGGTGGTGGCATTATCATGCTGTGTGGATGTTTTTCAGTGGCAGGGACTGGGAGACTAGTCAGGATCGAGGGAAAGATGAACGGAGCAAAGTACAGACAATGCAGGAGTCGCTTCGGGACAAGTCTCTGAATGTCCTTGAGTGGCCCAGCCAGAGCCCGGACTTGAACCTGATCGAACATCTCTGGAGAGACCTAAAAATAGCTGTGCAGCGACGCTCCCCATTCAACCTGTCAGAGCTTGAGAGGATCTGCAGAGAAGAATGGGAGAAACTTCCCAAATACAGGTGTGCCAAGCTTGTAGCGTCATACCCAAGAAGACTCGAGGCTGTAATCGCTGCCAAAGGTGCTTCAACAAAGTACTGAGTAAAGGGTCTGAATACTTATGTAAATGTGATATTTCAGTTTCTTATTTGTAATAAATGTGCAAACATTTCTAAAAACCTGTTTTAGCTTTGTCATTATGGGGTATTGTGTGTAAATTGATGAGGGGGAAAAAACTATTTAATCAATTTTTTAACAAGGCTGTAACGTAACAAAATGTGGAAAAGTCAAAGGGTCTGAATACTTTCCAAATGCACTGTAAATATAACATTTTCTAAATGTTCTTGAAATGTTATGCGGACTTCCAAGACAATGTAAATTGTATATTGCGTGAACATCAAAGGAATATTTTGTTAAGCCTAAAGCAAATATGCTATTAACGTCATAAAAACGGAAATTATGGAACATTGTGCAACTTTGGGGGAATGTTCTGTGCAACCTATGTGAATATCACAAGAATATTCTTGCAACATCCCAGACAACTCCCATAACTTAACTCAATGTTCTGGGAACCTTTAAAGAACTTAGACCAGGTGTTCTTTTAAAAAATATACATTTTATTTAATATTTTATAAACAATACAAAACATATACATAGAACACCTACTCATTCAAGGGTTTTTCTTTATTTTTACTATTTTTTACATTGTAGAATAATAGTGAAGACATCAAAACGGTGGTGTACATACAAACGACAACATCATACAAACATCAACTATATCACACCTGCCCAGACCCACTAGCACACACCCTCATCTCCAGCTCCCGCGTCACTTTCCGTCACATGGCCAGAAACTGCACCATTTGTTTTCTCTCCGTAGCCACGCACTATCAATATTTAAATAATAAATCATTCGATTTTTCCATTGTGTTAATGATGGCGCATTGACTAATTTCCACGATTTTAGTATGCGTTTTTTCAAGATGAGTGATGAGAAGAGAATCGTCCAACCCATCGGGTATATCTTTACACCCCCATATGCCGTGTCTGGAAATATGCAGACAGATGGATTAAAAGTACGTTTACAAATTTCTAGCTCTGCCCACAACTTCCAGGCTTTATAGCGTTCCCAGAAAGCATGGATTGTTAAGTAATTATTAGTTTTACACCATTGTGCTGTAGAATTTGTGAAATTTGTCTGATGTATAATACATTCTATACATTAGTTTATACTGGACTAAGCGTACATTTTCGTCAACTGTAATTTCATTAGTTATGCTCCATCTTTCCCTCCATCTTGTGTCAATATCAGTTATTTTTAAGTCTTGGTTCCAATAGTTAATATTTTTTCCCTATGCTTTTTGGATGTGCTCTCTGCAAGGTTTTGTATATCTTCTCTATCATATGAACATCCTTTTCTGACTCAAATAAGATTCTCTCAAGGTTGCTCTGATGTCCAAAAGATTTCCAATCAAAATGTCATGATATGTAACTTTTAAGTTGCATGTATTTGAGACTATCTACATTGGTCAGTCCAAAATACTTTTTAATTCTGTCATGGAAATAAATGTATTTCCTGTTACCAAGTCATTTACGGTTTCTATGCCTTTAGTTTTCCATGGGACCAATTTATCTGTGAATTCTGAAAAGCTATCCAAGGATTGTTCCATAAAGTTGTGTTTTTCTGAATAGTTTTGGGATCTTGTAGAATATGTTTCATTTTCTTCCATATTGTTATAGTGAAATGTTTTCTAGGAACATTCTTGTAACATCAGGTGAATGTTTTTTGCACCCTAAAATAAACATTGTAGAATCATCTGCACAACTGGACAGATTTTGTGTTTTGGGAACATACTGTATCTTTTGTGATGTCCCCAGAATGTTCTCACCAGACTGTTCCCACAACCTAATGAAACATTCTGGGAACCTTTAAAGAACAGATTAAATGGGTTCTAGGAATGTTCTTGCAACATCAGGCGAATGATTTATACAAACATTGTATAATCAACAGCACGACTGGACAGTTTCTGTGTTATGAGAACATTTGCTGCGACCTAACGAATGTTCTGGGACCTTTCACAGAACCAATTATGGTTTACTGGGATGAGTCATGTTAATAATGATACTACAGCACTGCCAACTGCTAGGGCTGAGGGGACAGGTGGCTCCTGCTGGATTTTATAGATTAAAAATGTATGTAGATTGGTGTACAATTCAGTCTATGAATGTGAGTTACTAATAATCACTGCTTCTACTTCTACTCATGATCAGCCATCCAACCATACTATGGTAATGGCGATAATTGTATAGTCCAGTCCTGTCACAGCTTTCCAGTAGGGTTTGAGTAAATTGAGGCCATGGAAAGATTACTCTCTCTCTCTCTCTCTCTCTCTCTCTCTCTCTCTCTCTCTCTCTCTCTCTCTCTCTCTCTCTCTCTCTCTCTCTCTCTCTCTCTCTCTCTCTCTCTCTAACCTGTGCTGTGGTTTTCAGTTAAGTGTGACGATAGAAGAGGAGTCAGACAGTCATTCTAACTGGTGTTGTGTTTTAGCAGTAGTATGGAGTAGCTGAAAGCCTCTTCAGTGTGGGAGCTGTTGTATAAGTCAGTCTCCTCATGGTTGTGTCATACAGAGAGATACTGACAGTGAAGCACCCACAGTGGTTTAGTTCATTCTCTACGTGGGCAGAGACAGACAGAGGGAGATAGATCGACAGAGAGAGCTAGACAGACAAAGAGAGAGAGAGAGAGAGAGAGAGAGAGAGAGAGAGAGAGAGAGAGAGAGAGAGAGAGAGAGAGAGAGAGAGAGAGAGAGAGAGAGAGAGAGAGAGAGAGAGAGAGAGAGAGAGAGAGAGAGAGAGAGAGAGAGAGAGAGAGAGAGAGAGAGAGAGAGAGAGAGAGAGAGAGAGAGAGAGAGAGAGACAGAGACAGAGACAGAGACAGAGACAGAGACAGAGACAGAGACAGAGAGAGCAAGAGAGAGAGAGCTAGACAGAAAGAGAGAGAGATAAATAGACAGAGGAAAAACAGACAGAGGGAGATAGACTGAAAGAGAGAAACAGACAGTGGACCATCCATTCTGGGGCGTCTGTTTGTAATAAAGATGAGATGGGCCAGTTGAGTGGTGGCTGTTATGTGGTGTGTGGATGGGGGTGGGGGTAAGGGGGCATAGCAATCCCTTCTCCCCTAGGGCTGAAGCAGACTGGTAATGAGCTGTGTGTGTGTGTGTGTGTGTGTGTGTGTGTGTGTGTGTGTGTGTGTGTGTGTGTGCGCGTGCGTGTGCGTGCATGCGAGAGATGACGGGTCGTCAGCGGAACAAGGCCCGTCACAGATTATGACAGAGAGTGACGCGAGGGACAGCCATGTGATCTAATACACCCTGGAGAGAGCGAGAGAGATGGAGAGAAAGAGGGAGGGAGGGAGGGAGGAAAAGGAGAAAAGGAAAGAGGATGAGCGAGAGGGAGACGAGGAAGAACCATAAAGAGCTGGTGTGAGTGAAGGCTTTTGCTCCAGCCAAAGAAGTAACCCTGCCATGAGGGTTACAGTTCCAATACTATGTCAATCATCTGATAGGTTCACAATCAATAACAAGTTGCGGAATGACAAAGGACCAAAACCATACCATGAGCTGCAACTACATATCTTGGACCTTTGCTCCGACCAACTGAGCCGAGTTGGTCAACCTCGTATTTGTCTGTGTGGTGTGCCGGGGCAAGGTAAGGACTAAGCAAATCCTGCCTAATCTGAATAATAACTTGCATAATGTTGCCCAGCTAACTCAACGTCATCATGTGCCAGTCTATTTCTGCCCAGACAGGGAAAGCTTAGGTTACCCTCCGTGTCTGATCTGATCTGCTTTGTCTGATCCTGACCTGCATTAACCTCAGAGCGAGTCCCTGACACACACACACACACACACGTACACGTACACACGCATACATGCACAAACACACGCACAGACGTACTATACACACATACATACACACACACACGTACACACGCATACATGCACAAACACACGCACAGACGTACTATACACACATACATACACACACACACACACACACACACACACACACACACACACACACACACACATACACACACACACATGTCCAAACAGAGATAGAAGTATTAGACACCTGTCCTCAGCTACAGCCTCATGACCTTGTTGGATAAAGATAAAAAGGCAATAAGTGCCTTGCAAAAGTATTCATCCCCCTTGGCATTTTTCCTATTTTGTTGCATTACAACCTGTAATTTAAATGGATATTTATTTGGATTTCATGTAATGGACATACACAAAATAGTCCAAATTGGTCAAGTGAAATAAAAAAAATAACTTGTTTCAAAAAAGTATAAAAAATCAATAACGGAAAAGTGGTGCGTGCATATGTATTCACCCCCTTTGCTATGAAGCCCCTAAATAAGATCTGGTGCAACCAATTACCTTCAGAAGTAACATAATTACTTAAATAAAGTCCACCTGTGTGCAATCTAAGTGTCACATGATCTCAGTATATATACACCTGTTCTGAAAGGCCCCAGAGTCTGCAACACCACTAAGCAAGGGGCACCACCAAACATGCGGCACCATGAAGACCAAGGACCTCTCCAAACAGGTCATGAACAAAGTTGTGGAGAAGTACAGATCAGGGTTGGGTTATAAATAAAAAAAATCAGAAACTTTGAACATCCCACGGAGCACCATTAAATCCATTATTAAAAAATGGAAAGAATATGGCACCACAACAAACCTGCCAAGAGAGGGCCGCCCACCAAAACTCACAGACCAGGCAAGGAGGGCATTCATCAGAGAGGAAACAAAGAGACCAAAGATAACCCTGAAGGAGCTGCAAAGCTCCACAGCGGAGATTGGAGTATCTGTCCATAGGACCACTTTAAGCCGTACACTCCACAGAGCTGGGCTTTACGGAAGAGTGGCCAGAAAAAAGCCATTGCTTAAAGAAAACAATAAGCAAACACGTTTGGTGTTCGCCAAAAGCCATGTGGTACTCTGGTCAGATGAGACTAAAATTGAGCTTTTTGGCCATCAAGGAAAACCCTATGTCTGGCACAAACCCAACACCTCTCATCACCCCGAGAACACCATCCCCACAGTGAAGCATGGTGGTGGCAGCATCATGTTGTGGGAATGTTTTTCATCGGCAGGGACTGGGAAACTGGTCAGAATTGAAGGAATGATGGATGGCGCTAAATACAGGGAAATTCTTGAGGGAAACCTGTTTCAGTCTTCCAGATATTTGAGACTGGGACGGAGGTTCTGTCACAGTGGCTGATGTGGATGTGGTGGAGGAGTCACACGCAGGACACAGAAGCTAAGTCCAACCGACTTTACTGAACACAATAATATAGAGACACTGGCCTCAACAAAATAGGAGGCGGACTATGCGCAACAATGCGCAAAACACAAGTAATCCAAAGCGCACGAAAACAGTACAGTGCGACGACAGGAAATACAAAATACAAACGACGAGCCGCACCTGATGACAGGCAAACAATAACACACAATACTTGACAAACAAAACGAGAAACTTATAGGGGACATAATCAACCCAAATGGAAAACAGGTGTACAATAAAGACAAAACCAAACGAACATCGATAACATACAACGGTGGCAGCTAGTACTCCGGGGACGACGACCGCCGAAGCCTGCCCGAGCAAGGAGGAGGAGCAGCCTCGGCCGAAACCGTGACAGTACCCCCCCCTTGACGCGCGGCTCCAGCCGTGCGCCGACCCCGGCCTCGGGGACGACCAGGAGGACGCGGAGCAGGGCGCGTGGGTTGACCACAGTGGAACTCTGTCAGGAGAGACGGGTCTAGGATGTCCCTCCTCGGCACCCAGCACCGTTCCTCTGGGCCGTACCCCTCCCACTCCACGAGATATTGGAGACCCCCCATCCGACGTCTCGAATCCAAGATGGACCGAACTGTGTACGCCGGAGCCCCCTCGATGTCCAGTGGGGGCGGAGGAGTCTCTCTGATCTCATCGTCCTGGAGTGGACCAGCTACCACCGGCCTGAGAAGAGACACATGGAACGAGGGGTTAATACGATAATCACTAGGCAGTTGTAACCTGTAACACACCTCGTTCAATCTTCTCAGGACTTTAAAAGGCCCCACAAACCGCCGACCCAGTTTCCGGCAGGGCAGGCGGAGGGGTAGGTTTCTGGTAGAGAGCCAGACTCGATCACCAGGTGCGTACACCGGCCCCTCACTGCGGTGGAGATCGGCGCTCGCTTTCTGACGACGGATAGCCCGCTGCAGGTGGACGTGTGCAGCGTTCCACGTCTCCTCTGAGCGCCGCACCCACTCATCCACCGCAGGAGCCTCGATCTGGCTCTGCTGCCACGGTGCCAGAACCTGGTAACCTAACACACATTGGAAAGGGGTTAGATTGGTTGAGGAGTGGCGGAGAGAGTTCTGGGCCATCTCTGCCCAGGGAACATACCTCGCCCACTCCTCCGGCCGGCCCTGGCAATAAGATCTAAGAAACCTACCCACATCCTGGTTCACACGTTCCACCTGCCCATTACTCTCCAGGTGGTAACCCGAGGTCAGGCTCACCGAGACCCCCAAACGCTCCATAAACGCTCTCCAGACTCTGGAGGTGAACTGGGGACCTTGATCAGACACTATATCCTCGGGTACCCCGTAGTGCCGAAAAACGTGGGTGAATAGTGCTTCGGCGGTCTGTAGGGCAGTAGGAAGACCCGGCATTGGGAGCAGACGACAGGCCTTAGAGAACCGATCCACAACGACCAGTATAGTAGTATTCCCCTGCGAGGGGGGAAGGTCTGTGACGAAATCCACCGAGAGGTGAGATCATGGTCGTTGTGGAATGGGCAGGGGTTGTACCTTACTCCTGGGCAGGTGTCTAGGCGCCTTACACTGGGCGCACACCGAGCAGGAGGAGACATAAACCCTCACATCCCTGGCTAACGTTGGCCACCAGTACTTAGCGCTAAGGCAGTGCACAGTCCGGCCAATACCAGGATGTCCAGAGGAGGGTGACGTGTGAGCCCAATATATCAGTCGATCCCGAACCTCGAGCGGATCGTACGTCTGACCCACCGGGCACTGTGGAGGACTAGGGTCGGTACGCAACGCCCGCTCGATTTCAGCATCGACCTCCCACACTACTGGTGCCACCAGACAAGACTCCGGCAGTATGGGAGTGGGCTCAACGGACCTCTCCTCCGTGTCATACCGCCGAGACAGTGCGTCTGCCTTACCGTTCTGGGACCCAGGGATGTACGTGATCTTAAATACGAACCGGGCTAAAAACATTTTCCACCGCGCCTGGCGAGGGTTCAATCTCCTAGCTGCCCGGATGTACTCCAGGTTACGGTGGTCAGTCAAAATGAGAAAAGGGTGTTGAGCCCCCTCAAACCAATGCCTCCACACCTTTAGGGCCTGTACCACGGCTAACAGCTCCCTGTCCCCTACTTCATAATTTCGCTCCGCCGGGCTGAGCTTTCTGGAGTAAAAAGCACAGGGGCGGAGTTTAGGTGGCGTGCCGGACCGTTGCGAAAGTACGGCCCCAATACCGGCCTCTGACGCGTCAACCTCTACCTGAAATGGTAAAGCGGGATCCGGATGCGCCAGCACCGGAGCCGAAGTAAACAGGTCCTTCAGTCTCCCAAAAGCCCTGTCCGCCTCGGCTGACCACTGCAAACGCACCGGACCCCCCTTCAACAGAGACGTTATGGGAGCTGCCACCTGTCCAAAACCCCGGATAAACCCCCGGTAGTAATTTGCAAACCCCAAAAACTGCTGCACCTCTTTAACAGTGGTTGGAGTTTGCCAATTACGCACGGCTGACACCCGGTCAACCTCCATCTTCACCCCTGACGCAGACAACTGATAACCCAAAAAGGAGATAGACTCCTGGAAAAACAGACATTTCTCTGCCTTGACATACAGGTCGTGCTCCAACAGCCTCCTCAACACTCGGCGCACCAGGGCTACATGCTCGGCTCGGGTAGGAGAGTACACAAGAATGTCATCAATGTACACGACCACACCCCTGCCCCTGCATGTCCCTGAAAATCTCATCCACGAAGGATTGGAAGACTGAAGGAGCGTTCATCAACCCGTATGGCATGACGAGATACTCGTAATGACCTGAGGTGGTACTAAATGCTGTCTTCCATTCATCGCCCTCTCTAATGCGCACCAAGTTGTATGCGCTCCTGAGATCTAGTTTTGTGAAGACACGCGCCCCGTGCAATGACTCCATCATAGTCGCAATCAGAGGGAGTGGATAACTGTATTTCACAGTGCTCTGATTGAGACTACGGTAATCAATGCACGGGCGCAAACCTCCATCCTTCTTCTTCACAAAAAAGAAGCTCGAGGAAGCAGGGGATGTGGATGGCCGTATGTATCCTTGTCTCAGAGATTCGGCTATGTAAGTCTCCATAGCTCTCTTCTCCTCTTGAGACAGAGGATACACATGGCTCCGTGGAAGTGCTGCTCCTGCCTGGAGGTCTATCGCACAATCTCCCTGCCTATGAGGAGGCAACTGCGTCGCCCTCGATTTACTGAACACGATTGCCAAATCCTCATACTCAGGGGGAATGTGCAGTGCGGGCACCTGGTTTGGACTCTCCACCGAGGTCGCCCCCACGGAAACACCTAGACATCGCCCCACACACTGGGCAGACCACTCCTTAAGAGCCCTCTGTTGCCACGAAATAGAAGGATTATGGGTAATCAACCAGGGAAGCCCCAACACCACCGGATACGCAGGAGAGTCAATCAGATATAGCTGAATAGTCTCCTCATGACCCCCCTGCGTCCTCATCCTAAGTGGCGCTGTGACCTCCCTAATCAACCCCGATCCCAATGGACGGCTGTCTAAAGCATGGACAGGAAATGGGGCGTCGACAGGAAGAAGGGGAATTCCTAGTTTTAAACAAAAATTTCGATCAACAAAATTCCCAGCTGCGCCTGAATCTACTAGCACCTTATGCTGGGAATGAGGTGCTACCTGAGGAAAATGTACAGGTAAACAGATGTGCACAACAGAGAGCTCTGGGTAAGTGGGACGCCTACTCACCTGGAATGACTCCCCAGTGCGTGGCCTGTCGTCCTCTCCCCTAGGAGACCCTCCCCAGCACCTAGCCGCAGTGTGCCCTCCACGACCACAGTTGGTGCAGGGGACAGCCCCCCTCGGGCTCCTCCTCCTCCTCTCTCTAGCGCCAGCACCTTCGAGCTCCATAGGGCTCGGCTCGGAGGTGCTGGAGGGTGGAATGGACGACCCCCACTCGGAACGTCCGCGGGTGGCCAGCAGGGTGTCCAGCCGGATGGACATGTCCACCAGCTGGTCGAAGGTGAGGTGGGTATCCCTGCAGGCCAGCTCTCGACGGACGTCCTCCCGTAGACTACAACGGTAGTGGTCGATGAGGGCCCGCTCATTCCACCCTGCATCCGCCGCTAGAGTCCGGAACTCCAGGGCGAACTCCTGTGCGCTCCTCTTCCCCTGTCGGAGGTAGAATAGATGCTCCCCCGCCGCTTTCCCCTCAGGTGGATGGTCGTACACGGCCCTGAAGCGGCGAGAGAACTCTGCGTAGGTGATGGTAGCAGCGTCTATCCTCCTCCATTCGGCATTGGCCCACTCCAACACCTTGCCGGTGAGACAGGAGATGAGGGCGGAGACGCTCTCGTGTCCCGAGGGCGCCGGGTGTACGGTGGCCAGGTAGAGTTCCACCTGCAGGAGGAACCCCTGACACCCGGCAGCGGTGCCATCATACGCCCTCGGGAGCGAGAGCCGAATCCCACTGGGTTCCGGAGCACCGATGGGAGGACTGACCGATGGTGATGGTAGGGTAGGCGGAGGCGTGGGTACCCCTCTGGTCTCCCATCGGTGCAGAGTGTTAATTACGTCCTGCAGGGCAGTCCCGAGCTGATGGATCCGATCGTCCTGCCCGCGGACGCGCTCCTCCAGAGACTCGGGTGCTGCTGCTGCTCCTGCTGACTCCATATGGTGTGTTATTCTGTCACAGTGGCTGATGTGGATGTGGTGGAGGAGTCACACGCAGGACACAGAAGCTAAGTCCAACCGACTTTACTGAACACAATAATATAGAGACACTGGCCTCAACAAAATAGGAGGCGGACTATGCGCAACAATGCGCAAAACACAAGTAATCCAAAGCGCACGAAAACAGTACAGTGCGACGACAGGAAATACAAAATACAAACGACGAGCCGCACCTGATGACAGGCGAACAATAACACACAATACTTGACAAACAAAACGAGAAACTTATAGGGGACATAATCAACCCAAATGGAAAACAGGTGTACAATAAAGACAAAACCAAACGAACATCGATAACATACAACGGTGGCAGCTAGTACTCCGGGGACGACGACCGCCGAAGCCTGCCCGAGCAAGGAGGAGGAGCAGCCTCGGCCGAAACCGTGACAGGTTCACCTTCCAGCAGGACAATGACCCTAAGCATACTGCTAAAGCAACACTTGAGTGGTTTAAGGGGAAACATTTAAATGTCTTGGAATGGCCTAGTCAAAGCCACGACCTCAATCCAATTGAGAATCTGTGGTATGACTTAAAGATTGCTGTACACCAGTGGAACCCATCCAACTTGAAGGAGCTGGGGCAGTTTTGCCTTGAAGAATGGGCAAACATCCCAGTGGCTAGATGTGCCAAGCTTATAGAGGCATACCCCAAGAGACTTGCAGCTGTAATTGCTGCAAAAGGTGGCTCTACAAAGTATTGACTTTGGGGGGGTGCACGCTCAGGTTTTCAGTTTTTTTGTCTTATTTCTTGTTTGTTTCACAATAAAAAATATTTTGCAACTTCAAAGTGGTAGGCATGTTGTGTAAATCAAATGATACAAACCCCCCAAAAATCCATTTTAATTCCATGTTGTAAGGCAACAAAATAGGAAAAATGCCAAGGGGGATGAATACTTTCGCAAGCCACTGTAGGATGCATTTAGGTTGGATATGATAGATGTCCTTGATTAACCATTTAAACTAATCTAAGAATGTCCATCTTATATGGAAGAGCTGATTGTGGATTTACACCCTATAATACATGCTACATGACTACTGAGATGGGCATAAGCATCTGCCTCTGATTCCAAAGGTTGAAAGTTTGAATCCAGCAATACAAAGTAGTTTTTTATATTTTTGTTTTAAGCCTATCCCAAACCTTCTGCCCAGACAGGGAACGCGTAGGTTACCCTCCATGTCTGATCTGATCTGATTAACTTTAAGAATTTGGATTTAATGCCTGAACTTAAAACCCTAACCTTAAAAATTCAGAGTTCATGCCTAAACTTAACCTTAAACACTTCGAGATTTGACATTTGTAATAACTTCTAAATTTGACGTTTGAGAAAAATGGACGTAAGACTGTGAGAGCTGGTAGCACATACTATCCCTCCATCTGAAATACTGTCCGAGCTAGTGTGATTCATAGGCTAATTTCTGTCCATCCTCCTCTCTTTCTCTCTTTCTGTCTCTCTCTGTCTCTCTTTCTCTCTCTCCATCATTCACCCCCTCCTTAAGACCTCTGTCGTTATTGGAAGAGGAGTGCAATTTAATTAACATCATTAACAGTATGAATCCATCAGTACCCCATTCACAGCCAGACACACACACGCACGCAGTGACGCACACACACACACGCACACATGTACTCAGGCACGCACATGCGCACACGCACGCACACACACGCACACACACATACTTCTTTAATGTCTAGGAAGACATTTTTGGAAAGGACAAGTCAATGCAATGATGCATGAGAGAGGGATAGTGGAGGGAGGAGAGATAGGGGGAGGGGAATTGAGAGAGAGAGAGATGAAATTATGAGGCAGTGCATATCCAGTTCTCTCTTAGTCTTCCTCATGAGACACTTCTCTCTCTCTCTCTCCCCCACTCTCTCCCTCCCTACTCTCCCCCCTCCCCTCTCTGGGAGAGTCGTTCAGTGACAGAGGTGACCCAGTCTGTAGGGGTCTCCTCTCTCCTCACACATCATTGTCTGTAATGGTTTGATTGACAGAGACATTGGCAATGGCAGTAGCCTCTTAGCCCCTTAACTTGTGATGAGCAGTAGGATGAGTCAATTATACACACTGATTTAAGGTCAGTAAAAAAAATTATCTAATGATGAGAGAATAAGAGAGAGAAAGAGAGAGAAAGAGAGGGTGAGAGAAAGAGAGG
This sequence comes from Coregonus clupeaformis, assembly GCF_020615455.1. NCBI lineage: Eukaryota > Metazoa > Chordata > Actinopteri > Salmoniformes > Salmonidae > Coregonus > Coregonus clupeaformis. The sequence goes on along the minus strand of NC_059211.1, from coordinate 38,232,319 downwards.
GTGAGAGAGAGGGTGAGAGAGTGAGAGGGTGAGAGAAAGAGAGGGTGAGAGAAAGAGAGGGTGAGAGAAAGAGAGGGTGAGAGAGAGAAGAAGAGAAAGAGCAAGAGAGAACTGGTGTTTAATTTTCCTATTTTTTAATTAGAAGCCAGCTGTTAACAGATGCCAAGAGAAGGAAAACAACACGATCTGTCCTTGGAGATGTCTTGTGTTTCTCTGAAGGCTGGTCAAATTCTCATCCCAGTGTGTGTGTGTGTGCGTGCGTGCATGTGTGTGTGTATTTGTGTGTGTGTGCTGAGCATTCTAATGTGTCTGTGTCCTAGATGTGTCCAAGACCTGCATTACCCTGAGGAAATCTATAGTGTCTACGGATCATTTATCAATAAGGTTATTACAGCTTTGTGTGTGTGTGTCTGTGTGTGAGTATGCTGCATTGTGGTAATACCTATTATTTCCCCCCTCTCCCTCCCTTCTACGTCCAACTAGCTCTCACAGTCTCACTTCAGAATGATATGTTCATCCATGTTTCTCAAACTTCAAATGTTGAAGTGGTTAAGGTTAAGTTTAGGCATTAACTCGGAAATCGTAAGGTTAGGCATTAACTCCTAATGGTTAAGGTAAGGGTTAAGGTTTGGGATAGGCTTAAAACCATCCCCGTCCACAACGCCCTAGCAAAACGAAAACCTACTTGAAGGTAACATCGCTCACTGTTGCCCCTAGTGGACAGTTTCCATGTCATCTCTCAATGTCCTCAGACATGGATGGACGTCGAATACTGACTTGTATCATGGGTGACCCGGCTGCTATATCACCCTCATTCTCTCGTTCTCTCCCCATGCCTGTCTCCTACTCTCTAATGCTATTCCCTTGCTCCCCCATCCTCCCTTCCTTAAACCCTCTTACTGTCTCTCTTTTCTCTCACTTTCTTCAGACGAGGGTCAGACAGCTACATCTCTCTTTTCTCTCCTTCTCTCTAGATGGCTAACTCTTTCTCTCTTGTCTCCCTCCCTCTCTCTAGACGAGGGCCAGACAGTGTGCCAGGGGCCTCCGGAGCTGTCTGGGCAACGGCTGGCTGAAGTGGGCATGCAGCTGAGGGCAGACTGCCACCAGGGCCTGGGCTACTGGGACTATCTGTTCTTCATCGCTATCGGCTTCATCATCTTCAGCGCCGGCACCGTGTCGGCATGGGTGATGGGTGTCCTCATGGTGCTGTACGAGAGATACAGCAAGAGAAAGGGGGAAGACATGGACAGTGATGACGAGGAGGAGAGACATATGGGGGGAGGGATGATGGGGGGGTCAGGGGAACGGGGATCTGAATAAGCCTGGCATGCAGGTGTGATGGAGTTATGAGGAGGAGGGGGAGAGGAAGAGGGGATGGGACTCTGTGAACAGCCAGAAGAGAAGAAGCTAAAAAAGGCAGAAGAGGAAGAAGAGAGGATACATTACAAAGAGCTATGGAGGGATGGAAGGACACTGAAGAAAAGGAAGAGGGGGAAGAAAAGAAGAGGGATGGAGTAATTGGAATAAAGGACACTGGGACCTTGGACAGTCCTGTTCTGACTGGGTGTCTCTGAGTGGGAGAAAACAGGACAGACATTTTACCCTGTGTGTGTGTGTGTGTGTGTGTGTGTGTGTGTGTGTGTGTGTGTGTGTGTGTGTGCCCGTGTGCGAGTGCGAGTGAGAGAGCAATAAGGGGAAATAGGCCTTCCACTTCAGGACTACAGAGTGACTTCTGAACTATTAAGAGCAATAAGCCCCCCACATCACACACACACACGCACACACACACACACACACACACACACACACACACACACACACACACACACACACACACACACACACACACACACACACACACACACACACACACACACACACACACACACACACACACACACACACACACACACACACACACACACACTGTAACACTGTCTCAACACAGATGCTAAGAGCTGGTTTCTCTGGTAAAGCAAAAAGACCCTGGAAGAGTGAATTACCCTCCATTCAATGTTATGCGCTTTGTTTGAGATAAACCCGTACACACACAGTGTGTAAGTCTACAGTAAGTTCATATTCTAGTTCAGCCCAGAGTTAGCTACTGTAACTGGGGCAGAACCATCACACAGCATCTCTCTCACCAGGGGGAACAAGTGATTCATAGGTCTAGACAAACCCTGCCCCTCTTCTGTCTCCCTCCCTCTCCCCCCCTCTCTCTCCCCCTCCATCCCTCATTCCCTCTCTCCCTTCTGTCCACCTCAAACTCGTTAGTACAGAGCCTACACATGAGAGCAGTGTGTGTATTAGCTAGGTTATTTTCAGTGCAGTTGATGAGAGCAGCAGTGTGTGTGTGTGTTAGCCAGGTTATTTCCAGTGTAGTTGATGAGAGCGGCAGTGTGTGTGTTAGCCAGGTTATTTCCAGTGTAGTTGATGAGAGCGGCAGTGTGTGTGTTAGCCAGGTTATTTCCAGTGTAGTTGATGAGAGCGGCAGTGTGTGTGTTAGCCAGGTTATTTCCAGTGTAGTTGAAAAGAGCGGCAGTGTGTGTGTTAACCAGGTTATTTCCAGTGTAGTTGATGAGAGCGGCAGTGTGTGTGTTAGCCAGGTTATTTCCAGTGTAGTTGATGAGAGCAGCAGTGTGTGTGTTAGCCAGGTTATTTCCAGTGTAGTTGATGAGAGCAGCAGTGTGTGTGTTAGCCAGGTTATTTCCAGTGTAGTTGATGAGAGCAGCAGTGTGTGTGTCTATATGTGGGCGTAGAGCATTAGGAGGATGTCAGCACTACATTTCACTGGGTGGGTAATTTGTAATCACACTCCGTGTCCCTGCCTACTGAGACGCATCCACACTGACAAACATGAACTCCTCTCAAGGGCACAGGTAAAGTCAGACCCTCAGGCCTGGGAACATTAACACCCCTCCTTCCATCCGTCTTTCCATCTCTCTCTTCATCCCTCTCTCCATCTCTCTCACCATCCCTCTCTCCATCTCTCTCTCCATCCCTCTCTCCATCCCTCTCTCCATCTCTCTCTCCATCTCTCTCACCATCCCTCTCTCCATCTCTCTCTCCATCCCTCTCTCCATCCCTCTCTCCATCCCTCTCTCCATCTCTCTCTCCATCTCTCTCTCCATCTCTCTCTCCATCCCTCTCTCCATCTCTCTCTCCATCCCTCTCTCCATCCCTCTCTCCATCTCTCTCTCCATCCCTCTCTCCATCCCTCTCTCCATCTCTCTCTCCATCTCTCTCTCCATCCCTCTCTCCATCTCTCTCTCCATCCCTCTCTCCATCTCTCTCTCCATCCCTCTCTCCATCCATCTCTCCATCTCTCTCTCCATCCCTCTCTCATCCCTCTCTCCATCTCTCTCTCCATCCCTCTCTCCATCCCTCTCTCCATCCCTCTCTCCATCTCTCTCTCCATCCCTCTCTCCATCCCTCTCTCCATCTCTCTCTCCATCCCTCTCTCCATCTCTCTCTCCATCTCTCTCTCCATCCCTCCACACTCAGGAGAGTCCTTAGCTGTCACTACATGCACCCACACATGCGAACAAGCAGGCACACAAGCAAGTAGACACGCACACACTCATGCACACACACAGACACAGATACACACACACACACACTCACACACACACACACACACACACACACTAATATACGCACAGATGCACAGACACAGATACACAGCTCAACTGTTAAATCTTTAGCTGGTCATTATCAGATGATAGGTTTATGAGCAGCTAAACCGTCTCAACAGACTCACAGCCTCAAGACAGATGAGACTGCTGTTAATGTGTCTGTTCCATGTACCATTTGATCTTACCACACACACACACACGCGTACACACACACGCACACACACGCGCACACACACACACACAGACACACACACATACCATAGCCATCTTGTCTGTTCAATGGACAGATAAAGGGTGTAAGAGGTGTGGGGGTAAAGGGTTTGAGTCCAATGGTCGGGATGTAAAGGGTGTAGAGGGGTGTTGGGAGGGCATGTAGGGTGGGTGTGTTTACAGATGGAAGGCTGTGGTGTGTGTGTGTGTGTGTGTTTGTGTGTGTGTGTGTGTGTGTGTGTGTGTGTGTGTGTGTGTGTGTGTGTGTGTGTGTGTGTGTGTGTGTGTGTGTGTGTGTGTGTGAGGGTTCTCTCTCAGTTACAGAACTGTTACAGCAGTGAGTCGCCAAGGGCAATGTGCTAGAATCTTGCTGATGTCAGCAACTGACCAATAAGAGTACCCTCTGGCATCTGAGGCCCCCTGTCATTCCCCGAGAGCACTGTGTGTGTGTTTGTATGTGTGTGTGTGTGTGTGTGTGTGTGTGTGTGTGTGCATGCGTGCATGCTGTGACCTCAGCCAAGGTCCTGTGAGTGTATCATTGTGCGTGGCTCTTGCTTCTGGTTGACTCAGGGGTGAGGGGGTTGGTATATTAAACAGCCATCAACATTCATGCGTTGTTGCAGAACGTCATGATCTTGCTGTGAGTTGGCCATCAGATTAGGGCTGCATCTCAATAGTCTACAGGGGCTTCCTCTACTTGTCTCATCTCCTTCATATGCACTAGTGTTTCCCTAGGGCTTGAAATGAAGGAGACGAGACAAGAAAAGGAATCTTCAAACTGTAAACTTTTGAAATGCACCTGAGGAGAGCAGTCATAGAAACCGATTACTGATAATAATAATAGTCATAATCATAATAATAATCATAATTGATTGGATTTATATAGCACTTTTCTACCAACTGAGGTACTCAAAGTACTTTACATAGTAGGGGGAAACTCACCTCATCCACCACCAATGTGTAGCACCCACACGGCAACCATTTTTGTGCCAGAACGCACACCACACATCAGTGATATATGCCAATTACGAATGAGGGGGATGATTAGGTGGCTATGATGGAATGGGGCCAGGTTGGGAATTTAGCCATGACAACAGGGTTAACACCCCTACTGATGTCACATTCCCTAAAGTTTCCAAACCCAGAAGCACCTTATAGTCATGAGCCAATGTACTGGCTCAGGGCTGTGTGTGTGTGTGTGTCTGGTTTGTGTGTGTGTGTGTGTGTGTGTGTGTGTGTGTTTGCTGACACAGCCTGTATGAGCTAAACTTCAGAGCTAGCTCCCATTGTGAGGACAGGATCAGATCACAGCAGCACAGCCGCAGACTTATAGAGACTCTCAGTGCGACACACACACACACTAGAGGTCTTCACGGGTCCAAAAAGTTGGACCGTTCTGAAATTGATCCATGGCTTTCCCACCTGAACCGATATGCATAAAAAATTTTAACGGAGACCCGTTCCGAATGGACCCGGGGACAGTCAGGCCCATTCTGAAAAGGCCTGTGGAAAAACAGACACAAACAGACCCGTGCCGGTTCAGATCCTAGATACTCGTTCAGATCCGAGAGTAGAAAGAGAGAAATAAACCTCCGACTTGACGCTGCCGGTGCCATCAATAAATTAGTGATATTGGCGAAATGATCCACAGTTACTTACGTGTTCTTAAAAATTGCCTATAACAAATTACAAAAAAACTGTTCTTTATGTTTCGATGTGTAGCATATTAAAAACTTTATAGCCTTTTTTAGTTTTTGTTTTACTTTCCTAAAACAATATTATCCACCTCATGGTTCAGCTTGTCGGAGATTAGAGTGTTAACTCCACCAGGGCATTGCATGCATATAGGCCTATAAACCTATATGAATATTTAAAAAATATATATAAAGGAAGAGAAGCTTAGAGAGACCGAGAGAAAGATAGAGATATGCCGGCACCATGTTCCTGACACCAACATGCATTCTTTATCCTTGTCAGATAGGCTACTATTATACAGATACAGGAGGCTAATTCATATATTTTATATTTTTTTATAAAGATAAGCATTATATTGTTAGATTACTCTGGTAGGCCTAAAACATTCTTCCTCACCTCAAGTTCAACTGTCGGAGAGAGTTGGAGTGCCGGTGTGCACTGCCTTCACAGGCCTGCAGTAGCTAAGCCTGATAATAACCATACCACACCAAACCTTCACAGAAAAGTCATTGTTTATAGGGAAAATAGGAAAAGGTTATTATATTGAGGCATTCAATTATGTTTTTGCATCTCGCCCTCTTTGGTTTTTCCTTTTCATGGTTTGAGTGCGAGTATATAGGCCTACATTAATTATTTGCTGAACAAAAATATAACATGCAACATGCAACAATTTCAAGGAAATCAGTCAATTTAAAATAAATAAATTAGGCCCTAATCTATGGATTTGACATGACTGGGCAGGGGCGCAGCCATGGGAGCCAGGCCCACCCACTGGGGAGCCAGGCCCAGACAATCAGAAACAGTTTTTCCCCACAAAAGTGCTTTATTACAGACATAAATACTCCTCAGTTTCATCAGCTGTCCGGGTGACTGGTCTCAGATGATCCCACAGGGGAAGTCCTGGGCTGGCGTGGTTACACGTGGTTTAATCAGCTTCTTGATATACCACACCTGTCAGGTGGATGGATTATCTTGACAAAGGAGAAATGCTCACTAAAAGGGATGTAAACAAATTTGTGCACAGAATTTGGGAGAAATAATAGCTTTTTGTGCGTATGGAAAATTTCTGGGATCTTTTATTTCAGTCGGTAATTCAATACACGCACACGCACATCAACACACACACACATCGGGGGGTCACAGAGCTGGTCACACAGACACACACTAGGGGGCCTTGCTTCACAGATCTCTGTCCCATAATGAGCTGGTCCAGACAGAGATGACTGCGCGGACTTGATGAGACACTCGGTGGAGAGCCGGTGTGTGTGTTTTGTGTGTGTGTGTGTTTTTGTGTGTCCAGTCTGTTCTGGAGAGGGCCGGTTTCAGGCAGTCCACTGAACCATTACCATACAAGTTGGACACACACACATTGCTAGCATCTGGGCTCGGAGAGAAGAGCAGGCTCAGAGAGAACACATGTGCATTCCTTCTATACTCCATTTCTCTTACTCACTCTCTCTCTCTCTCTCTCTCTCTCTCTCTCTCTCTCTCTCTCTCTCTCTCTCTCTCTCTCTCTCTCTCTCTCTCTCTCTCTCTCTCTCTCTCTACTGTCCAATGCCAGTCTCTCACATCTGCTACTCTGATGCTCTAATCTCTCACACCTCCTCTTTATCTCTCCCTCTATCCCTCTCTTTATCTCTCCTTCTGTATTCCTCTCTTTATCTCTCCCTCTATCCCTCTCTTTATCTCTCCTTCTGTATTCCTCTCTTTATCTCTCCCTCTATCCCTCTCTTTATCTCTCCTTCTGTATTCCTCTCTTTATCTCTCCCTCTATCCCTCTCTTGGCTTTTAAATCATGTTTTCAAACGG